>NC_084761.1:36505000-37105000 GCF_028858725.1 Colius striatus
GTCAAGTATGCTTTTCCTTTACCAACTATACCAATGTTACCACAACAAGTAAAACACATCTGCTTCTTAGTTAAAGGACAGTAATCATAGTTTTAAATCTGGAGACACAAACAAGAGGACAAAATGACAAGGTACATACTCACCACAATTACTTAAAGAAATATGGATTTAGACAACTGTAATACAAGCCTTACTTTAAAATTGTATGGAATTAAGTAATTAAAGATTCCTAGAAATCTGGAATTACAGTGTTGTTTTTGCACCCTCTATTTTTTAAATTAATTATTTTATACTAAGCATAATTTACTTAACAAAAGGAAAACAGCATTAAACACTTCAATCTTTCATTTTTAACCTTATAAACTACAGCCCAAAATTGGTATTTACTGTAAATGGGCATTCTGTGCCCTAACACCACAACTCCTACATGTATAATTAATTTTACGAATAACATTTCTTTATGTTACTGAACATGACAGAAATTATTAGTGCTTGGATTTTTTTTTTCTTTTAAGAAAGCAAGCAGTAATTAAACATTGAATAAAGGCTACTGGGAAAAACAATTTGTTGTCTACTCAGTTGTTTCTCTCACGTGTATTATTTCATTGCACTCAAATAACAGTATCTCAATATACTAGCATACTCAATATGGCTATGTTCTAGCCTAAATATGTTCCTTACTTAAGAATGCACTAGAGAGACTTGTATTTTAGATTTGCAGGTGCAATTTTAGCTGTGACTTGTACTAATGAAGTTTGACAAGTATTACTGTAATAAAGGTATATAAAGAGAATTCCAAAATGAGAACCTGGTAGTAGTGTTTTCACTTTGAAGTTACTAATACAAAACTCATAATTTCCCGCTAACTTAAAAATATGTTTGTTTGATTAAAGTTTGGCAAAAAAGAAAACAAGTTACTAAATTGTGGTTCAGTCCTGAACTATATAATGCACCATGAAGAAAGCTAGTTTTCAGAAAATTTTACTTTTGAAAAATTATTTCTCAGATAACTCATAGAGGTAGAACTGGGTATTCAAAATAAATTCTACCATATTGTTACAGAAAAGTTAGAAGAGAATCATTTTGCTTTTTACTGCTCCAACAAAACATTAGTTCTCTGACATTCACCCATACTAAATACTGACATATTCAGTTTACCTTATTTAATAATTTGTTGGGGTTTTTTTTTCAAAAAAAACAAAACTGAAAAACCTTGTTTACCTTTAAATTTGACCATAAGATATTAATTCAAATAATCTGAGCAAAGATGAGCATGGCTCAATTCTCAAAAATATTTTAAAGTATCCCAAAAATGCTTTACCTTGGTGCAGAGCTTCCCCAGGCTCCATGTTTGTCTGTCAGAATGTTGATAACTTTCTGTATTAGTTGAGTTGCAGTCACTTGGTCTCGGTACTTAGCTGCCATTATCAAGTGATGGCACATTTTTTCTTCTTCCCGTTTGTCTGCAGAATACTGGGCACACAGTGACTAGGAAGAAAATAAAGACTTTATTACTTTGGATTTTAATTATATTATCCAAAGGAACTTGGTACTTCATAATTATTTAATTATTAAAAAAATCCTTGACAAGTAAGAATTAATCCCAGTTTACAGGTTTGAAAATTGAGGCACTGCGCAGTTGCTAACAGTAAATCTGTCCAGAGAGCCAAGCAAAAGATCTTGTTTTGCTGTGAATTCTTTATTCGCATAGCACATACACATTCAAGATTTAGCAGATGTCAACACAAGGCCTAGTTGTATAATAAAACATAAGTCCAATCATTTTTATTTTATAACAAAGTGAATAGCATTATAAAAACAAAAGAGGCAAGTTTCAAAATAATGAACGCCAGCTATCTGACTGCTCTGCTCCTGTGACTCTTCATTAGATTTGGGTAGCCAACCATTTCCTGTTGTTTTTATAAATATAGAACTATAAAAACTAAAGAGTAAATCTACATATCTTCAGATAGACAGAACACAAAATGCATATGAAGACTGAATCAATCTTTACCAGACGATTTCTCAAACAGTACATTTGATTGCCAGGATGGGAAAGTTAATAATTTTTCAGCTGTTCTACACCTGTTGTATAAACATCTTCTAAACCAAGCACTAGCAAATAAAAACTGAAAAGTCACACCTACAAATAGAACTCAAAATTATGAAAGATTATTTGTTATTATATTTTCTTCATTTTTTTTGTTTTGTTGATACTCTGAAAATGTGTCTGTTAATACAGAACTCAAAAATAGGCACCAAATTTAGATCATCCCCTCATCAAAACACCATACTTGAAGGTCTAAGAGAAATTCAAATAGTGGTAGAAACAATAAAGGTTTTCCCCACTTCAGCATTCCTTGTTTCTAATTTCAGTTTTCATCTGGCAATTCCACAGATCACATATGCCAGACAAAGCATTTCAGCCTTTGTCGATGATTGGATTATTCTATGATCTAGTTAGTAGAATGGACACAAACGTCTGCCTAACAATAAAAAAAATGGCTTTTTCTTTGTGAAGCACAGCTGATGCAGACACTAGTACAATTACTTTAGACCTCAGATAACAGCACGTCAGAATATCTCCTACGTTTAGAACAATAACAATGCTTTTTCTATATATATCTATATGTACAAGCATAAGAGAAATGCTGCAAATAAAAAAACAGGCAGGCTATGAAAGTTATTTATATATGTGTATATAGAAACATATATATCATATAAAGTAATAGAAAAAAAATCTGAAGTTTAACAAAATTATTATAGACATTAGATAACAAAAATACACTAACATTAATAAATTTTAAATACATATTTTAAACATTTTCATACATTTACAGATTTCCTCATAATTTTTCCCACACCTTAGAGCAAGCTCAACTGATGAACAGATCCAGAAGGAGGGAAGAATGGGAAGCTGACTTTCCAAGTCAATGAGACATCAAAAATTGGCTTTTGTATTAGTACATAAAGCACTCTGCCACCCCTCTTCACAAAAATATATGACAGCTAAATCATAACCAACATTAAACAAGATTCTTCCAGCTCTTTTTAAATACATCTGTATTTTACAATCCATTAATCTATTTTGCACCCATGATGATTCTGATTTCAGCACTTTATAAATGTTTAATACGCTGTTATTTTTAAGTTGCCTGAAAGGGCAGAATTCTTAAAACAAGTGTATAAGGTAAGCTAAGTAGTAAAATGTTTTAAAGTGGTCTTTAATGGATCCTCCTTTACAATTTGAACAGCAACTTTTCATATCTGACATAAAATCCATAGATATAAATCACATTAGAGGGTTATTCTTTCCCCATTATCAATCTCTGTCTCTTTATGGAACATTAAAGTCACATTTGACCTTAAAACATGATAAAATGGAAATCAAACTAAAATGTTTTGTAAAAGATATAATGAACTTGTACCTCTTTACAAAAAGGCTTCTTTATGATGTAATTTTGAAGGCATCCTTCATTAAACACCAACAAAGATTTTCAAAGTGTAGCTGTGACACTCAAATTAAGGAAAAAGTGGTATTTTTTTTTGTCCTTGATGACTTTCATGAAAACAGAACCAGCATGTTACAAAATGGAAATGTATAGGGCTCCACTTGTCAGAAAATTCAGCATTTAATGTGAATAGAAACTTGCAATAATCCACCCAAATTGAGGGATTCCTACACATAGGAAACCCCATAAAATTATGACATCACTCCAGGAGAAACTTTTAACCATAGCATACTCTTTACAACACATATTTTACAAACAAGAACAGAAAAAAGCCACTGTTCTGTCAAATCTCTGGCACATGTGTGTATAGTTACTAACTTTGAGAAAGTTTTGCAAGAATAATCTTTCCTTTGATCATATGAGTGACTTGTCAAATGTTCAGTGTTTCCCAGCTATGACAGATGCCAAATATTCAGAAAAAAAAGCTATTTGTCCTCCTCCGTCTGTCTATTTTTGGTACATAGTGAAAGAAGACAGGTTCCACCAAAAGAAGTGTAAAGACACTCATCCCAAGGTAGCCAGTTACGACTAGACTGTTCTGAAAGCACTAAAAATTCTTCATTTCTCTAAGGTATTTTTCATTTTGCAGATGACTTCAAGTTTGCCTGATCCAGTACTTCCAGAGGTGCAACACCAGGATATAGAGTGGTACATGTTAATACTTCACACTAAATCCTAATCTTTCTGTGTATGTAAAATAAAAATTCAGCTTGATTTCTGTTTGTGCATAAACTTAAAAAAATAGTTTTACAGTTTTAATTCTTTGTTATTGTTTGACCTCTTGCACTTGCAATATGCACCTTTTCATACTTGCATACAGTTTTACAATTAGATACACAGTTGCACACAAACAAATTTGTCAAATCTTCCTTGCACTAGTGCTTTGGCCTACATAATTTCTTCCATATGTCTTAAAATCAGTGGCTGTTAAAAGCTTTACAGAGAATAAGTGTATTAAGCAGAATCCTTCGTCATGACATGGAGCAAAGATCCTCATACCCTACTCTTCATCCAGGATGAAAATAAACCTTCTCTTTGCCATCATTGCAAAGCAGAATAGTGTTGTTTCCTCTCTCCCGTTCCCTGTTTGGACAAGGCTGCAGGCTATTTGAACATGTAGATTATCTGAAGATTTATTTTTACAGATTAGTAATTCTAAAGGAGCGCAAGGTCATTCAAAAAGCAAGTTATAGATACGAAAATACAATATTCAATATTCAAAAAATATTCCATATTGCAAAACACTGACAAAGTGAATTAGCCTATTCTGCCTGTCTATATTTCAGTGAAGAGGAGGCTTAATCTAGTGATTTCAGAACTCTTATCTTTGATCTTTGTAAAATCTCAAGTAAAAGATTTCCTCTGCACGGTATCATATGCATGTGCACCTCTACAGTCCCAAAATTACTATGTAACGCTTTCTACAAACTACAAAGAAAGTTTAATAGTGTAGTGGTTTTAAAAGCAATATTGCACCTTTTAGCTATTGTTCTTCAACTCAAAGATCACCAAACACTTTTATATGTGCTAGTTCCTTTGCCTAATTTGGCTAAAGGCTACTTGCTTTGTTAACAACCTCTCTCCAAGGGTGTCATTTAAGAGGAAAAGTTACCCATAAGATAACATGTAGTCTTGCCACTAATGCAAATTTTCTACAAATGAGGATATTTTATTAATGAGCTCCTCAATCCCCCGCCTTCATAGATCTTTGTACTTGACCTCTGACCTGAGGTTTAAAGTCTGGACTAAAAATGCTACCTAGGGAAATCTTACAAAGACTCCTGAATAAGACTTAGAAAAATGAAAGCTTAAAACCTCAACAGCGAACAAAAGTCAACCAATGACAATGTCTGACAGCCACCGTCAATTCTGAAGTGATGCCTCTGTCATCCAACAACTCAAAGTATTGATTTCTCCCAGCATGAAAAAAGCTTAAGCCAATGAAATAGATATAGCATCATCCCCCCGATAATAGCCATCAAGGTTAACGCCAGCAGAACACTTATCAAAGTATCTCTTCTATTTCTTCTTGTTTTAATGGACTGAACACAATGCAATGGTATCTCATCTCTGCAACCCATAGTTTTATAAATCTCATTTATCCACTTTTCCAGCTTTCATCTAAAACAACTGTTTGTAATACAAGTGTGGAGGGAGGAGGCGTAAAAAAACAGAAAGAAGAAAAAAAAAGGTGGTTCTGTAGACAGACATTCCTAGGGGGAAAAAAAGAAACAAACAAACAAACAAAACCCAAACAAAACCAACAAACAAACAAAAAAACCAACAAAAAACCCCAACATATCATGCTTTTAAAATCACAAGAGGATTAAAAAAACACTTCACAATTCGCTTAGATCACAATGAACATAAACTGCTAAAATTATGGTCATGACCAGAAAAAAAACCTACCACAATCAATTTGGATTAGCAATTAGAGAAAAATGCAAGGATCTCAAGAGACATCTGGTTTTAATCTGTGCTGGGTCAACAGCTCTTTTTTTACCTTTAAATCTCACAATATTAAGCTTTAGTAAATGCAACTAAACACAAGGCAACAGCACCTTTCAAATGAATCCAGTTCTGCAGAGTAGGTAAATAAGATAAACTAATACAAAAGCTGGAACATAGAAAGTTCCATTTAAACAGAAGTGAAAACTTCACTGGTCAGCTGAGGGAGCCCTGGAACAGGCTGGCCAGGGAGAGTGTGGAGTCTCCTTCTCTGGAAGTTTTCAAAACCCATCTAGATGTGTTCCTGTGTGACCTGGTCTAGGCACACCTGCTTCAGCAGTGGGATGGACTAGATGATCTTTAGAGGTCCCTTCAAAACCCTACCATGCTATCATTCTGTGATTCTGGGAGTTCAATTGGATATAAAAACAACTGACAGAACAATTAGTAGTAGATAGCAGAGGACAATAACATCAGATTTATTCTGTAGCAGTCATTAGTACCATGGACATTTTTTTTTTTACATTTTTCTTTGATGCTTAGGTAATTGACATTGTGTTACAGTAGCACCCTTGGACCACAATTACATACAAAGTCTTACATGAACAAGTAACAGTACTTTCTCCTTGATAGAAACTGGGATTCACTGTATGTGTCCTATATTATTCCAATATTCTAACCCTCCAAGCATCACTGCTAATGATTGGCATAAACAATATGCAGAGTCAAATTTTCAATCCAAGACAGTTATTAATGTACATATTTCCCAACACTTTGTATTCAAAGCATGCCCTAGGACAGACATTTTCCTCCTCTCTTTAGCAAATCTAGTTTATGTCTGCAGTTCTTGTTTTAAACCAGACTAAGGTCCTGAAAACATTACAATACTTGGGCATTACCTTTGAGATCCTTTGGGTCCATATTTTCCAAGTACAAGGCACTTTTCAAGCTAGAAATAATCAAAGTGCATTTACCCTATGCTTTACAAACAGTTAAGCTCAGCACTTCTGCATAGGTGACTCTCAGCTCTCAGATTAGATACTAAGCAAAGAAAGAACCAGTGATAATCTTTTAAGCCATTTCTCAACCACACTGCATCAGCCTTGTGACATTGACCACCAGAGAGATTAGTATTGTATTCACTAAAGAACTTCCAGTGCAATGCAACAAATGAATCAGATCTATGAACAACTTCTGGAACTGACAAACCCTGGGACATCCACTCTGTCCAGCAAACGAGACACATATTTACATAACCCAAGGATTCACTATACATGCTTAGTGAGGATCAAATTAAAGTTGCACTGCTTTGATTTTTTATAACTGTTGGATATTTGGTTTTGCAATTTTTCATATTGACACTTCTATGCAACCTAAGTTTTAAAAAGGAGGAAAAGTACTTTTTAATCAGGTGAAAACATCTATATAAAAATCTCAGGTGGAACATATACAAAGATTTCTATCACTTCAACCAAAGCAGAGCAGTATTTGATTGTTAATTTATCTATAATCAGTAGCTAAATATATGTGAGCAACTTGTTACTGACAGAAGAGAAATACAAAATTTAGTTCCAGTCTCCAAAGGTGTAGAGGAGACTAGCCTAGGTAACTAGTCCCAATTCTACTTTCAATGCTCCTCAGTTTTCCTTTGTCTTCTATCTGCAGGCTCCTTCTCATACTACTCACCCAAACTTTCCCTTTTGTTCTACCTCCTAGTACCTTACTCTAGCAATAGTATGAAGACATTTCCTCCTCTCTGTACAGTATGAACACTACAAATGCAACTAGGAGAAAAAGTTATCATCCATTGCAATAGCAGTGCTGGCAGCTCAGGAAACATTTGCCGTGGCTTTCAATTCATTCTTCAAGATCTTATGAAAAATCTTGGTATGACCAAGAGCCAGATGGCACATTTCCAGTAAACCTCAATAACTAAAACTCAGAAATGTCCTCATTCATTGACTGTGACCACCATCTCTCCAACTCTCTTATTCCACTAAGACCTTTGTTAACCGCAAATTAGGTAGAAAGTAGTCCAGCATTTTTGGCCCCAGCAGCCTAACAATTACTTCCCTAGGATTCAATTTTTCAGACACCTTACTGCCAGCACAGTTCTTTTACAACTTACAGTACCAAGACTTGGCACAGGAGTGACATTTGAACAGATTGAAAGTCACATGCAGTTCAGATGGCACATATAAACCTTAAATGAACTCTCTAAGAGCAGGTAACACACACTATTGACTATTTTTGAACAATGTAATTTGCTAATTAAGAAGCCCTTGAAGGTACTACATAAACAGTAATTTCTCTTAAGTTTTGTGTCATATGAATTCTGAGTAATTTCTCATAGTAGGAGCAAAAGGTACATTTCTGAGAGTAAGGATCTTCCAAACAGTGGGAAAAACATGAAAAAATATTACTTATTTTTATTTAATGTTTTAATTTGGAAACATTTTGCTAAGCTTCTTTTCCAAAATAGCAACAACTTTAAAGTAATTGAGCCTCTAAGAGCACAAAGAACACAGAAATTTACCAAGGTTTATTCAGGTGATAAGTAGATGAACCAAAAGATAATTTGGAACCTTATTACAAAATACCCTGTATTAATTTAATATATAAATGTGGCTTCAGTCTCTGGCTATAATAAAGTAAAAAGCATTTACATGAGTTAAAATTCTTTCATTTCTATACCTACAAAAGACACAGCTATAAATACAGAGGTATATAAGCATCTAACACCTGACAAGCTTATTGTCTCAACACTTGTCTTACAAGAATGTGTATTTCTACACAGGACTTGTTTTTATTATTATACAAGCACTCGTAAGTCGAATACAGTGCAAAAACAATCAATGTGACCCTGCTGATTTTGTTATTTATTGTTTGATATTCCTGCTACATCACACTCCCTAAATTCTCTCATAAATTTTCAAAACACATGCAAAGGAAACTCATTTCCAGCCAAAATGTCTACATAAATGGTTTTCAAGACTATGTAAAGTTCCAGATTTCCAAAAGACAGAAAGCTTAGCCCCTTGAGATGTTCCTGCAGCCAGGGTCTGTGTTTCTATTTCCTACATGGTTCCTATCAAGCCCTTTTCAGCTTTCCTTGTTTACTGTCTTGTTTTAAAAACACATCTTTGATTCTAATCAAGGACCTTCAGAATGTATCAAAATACACCAACTCTTGAATAAAGAACAGATAAATCACATTCATTTCAGAGAGCAAATAGATTAAATAGATAGATTTAGGCATAATAGTTTCCTATTCTGCCATGACTGGTTGCATGCCAATGACATGCAATGAACACTGCTAATAAGCTTCACTACTTTGGATACCAAACTGGTTTCAGACTTGACTGGGCTCCTTAAGATGTCACTTTTGATGTCTTAAAAAAAAAAAAAAAAGTCCCGTAGTTTGCCTTTCTGTAATTTTGTTCTGTTGCTTTGATAACAGAATCAAAGGCATGTTTTGAAAGTCTTCTCTGTAGTCTAGTACCCACTAGACATTAAGAACAAAGAGAAAAATAATGTCAGCACACAGCAATATCAATGTATACATGGGGATACATAATGGTAATTAAGGTAGATGTAGAACAAATCACATATTGTTTTGTACCAGGAACAAAAGCAGCAAATCTTTTGTGAAGCTCAGCTACGAAACATTCAGACCTGAACATGAATTCACTTCCCAAAAGGTAAGCCATGTGTGCTTCACCAGCTTCTATCATGCTTTCTTCTAGGAGCTAATTTAGTGGACTTGATCTCTGACAGTTCAGAACCTTTTCAGCCTCTCACAGTGGAGTACAATCATCTTAAGTAGTACATATTTTTTAGTAACATTGCTAAACAGGGCAAACATTTGCTCGCAAAAAGTTTTTCCTTCCCCTAGACAGAAAAATCCCCCGTATGTTTCTGTCATTAAATCATTGCAACTGTATCTGTAGAAACATTTTAATTCATTATTAAGGAAAAGTATTAAGGGCTTCTTTTTTGTCAGAGGAATTTCAAATGTCTATCAGCAAATCTGTGAAAAAAGAAAGATTATATGAGATTTTATTAAAAAATCTATTAAAAAATAACATGCTTGGTGCTCCTAATTCAAAAGTTTCTAACACCTCAAACTAGCTCTTCACTTTACTGTAAATTAAGATTCTTGAGAGGCTTATTCTTTCGAGAACCAAGTATGTTAATGGCAGGATATTTTGATTAAGATTATGATTAAATGGCAAAGATTTTTTTTAAAATCCCAAAACAAATGTGAAGGATTCTTAAAACATAGTCTTTTACAGCAGTTATTCTTTAAAATCATTCCTAGCCACTTACTTTAGAAACATGTTAAACAGTCACAATCCCAGCTTTAGCTTAACCTTTGCCTTAACTTAAAGCCTCCTGTCAGATTTCCTATAGCACCAAACCATGAAAAGTAATTTTTTTTCCCCTCCTTTTTTCAATAGTCTATGTTTTGTATTTCATTCCAACTAGTGTATGAGGTTTTATTCCTTTGTGATTGGTTCTCATGCATCCAAATAACAATTTTGGAATTTTGTAACAGCATGAGATAGGTATGAATAGGTTTGGGGATTAATTAACATTTTTTATTCAGAAAAAGTCCTATCACCTTTCAAAGGTTGACATCTGACCAAAAATTGTCAGGGGAGGATAATGTAATTTATTTTTAAAACTGTGTGATTTTATTATCCATAAAAAGACAGCATTTGAAATATCCTGACTTTTCAAAATATGAGAAGACAACAGTCTCTAATATAAAGCAGTTCAAAACACTCATTCTACATCTTTATACTGAGTAACACAAAACAAGGACTAAAATACTCCAGAACAATTGCTTTAAAATATATCTTTTTCTGGCTCACTTTGTCTAAATAGAAAATTACAATGATGCAAGACTCAGTATTGCCACTACTCCAGATGCTGCCTTGGGAGAAGTTAAATACCACACAGTACCAAGCAGTTTCTATAGGTATCATCTGTTGTATTGTAAACATTAAAACAAAAAATAAATACTCCAAAAGCATATTCATTTACATAAGAACAACACATAAGATGTAAGTTTTCTGTTTATTTCTCATTTCAATATTAAATACCAGAACTTGTGAAATGTCCATTCTAAGTCTCTGATGTTCCTGTTCAGGTGGGGTTCTTTGGTTTTGTTTCAGTTCTGTCTGGTTGGGATGTTTTTACATGGTACAAGGGTGTTTTCATACTGCTCCTTGTTAGAGTTATCAGCATTCGTTACAAGCAGCTAAACTCATGGATGTTGGTGTAATGGCACAAAAGAGTACATAGTACAACTGTACAAATCTGTTTGACTAGATTTCACTAATTGACTCTCACTATAAAGTCATAAACTCAGTACCTGGATCTGGTTATATTTGGAGTAGAGCAGCCATGGAGGATAAAAGAAGCAACACAAATTCTGCTGATTTTTAAAACAAGAATCTGAAATTTCATGTGAATTACGGCTTGCTCATAGGTATTGAAACAAAGTACAGTGACTAATCAAAATCGCCAGTTTCAATCAAGCATGCAGAAAAATGAAAGAAAGCACTGAAATTATATAAAACACATCTAAGTGACAGTTATTGGACATACCAAAGAGTCATAAAACATTTCCCACACAATTTAACAGCTTGACTTACACTCTAGTCAACAATCTACCTCTGCCTACCTCTAATATTCCAGATTTTTGAGTAGCTTCAAAGAACTGCTACTCAAAAATATCCTGAGAAATATTTATCCCAAACTTGCTTTCCTGTGGGACACTGTCAACACTCACGGCACCTAGTGTATTGTAAGTGTTGGGTCTCAAGTTATGACAAAATTTGTTTCATGATTGCCATATACTCTCTATAATATAGTAACCCATCCAACAATTACACATGTCGCTTGCTTTGTCTGTCATCTCCCTTAAATATTCCTGAGGCAAGAACTGGCATCAGTTCTTGCTCTAATGGCAACCACAATTCAGAATAGTTTGATGAGAAATCTCAAGTTTCCACAAAGGCAGGCAGGGAGAAGGCTGAAAGGAGTACAAACATCTGAAAATCCATTATGCCAAAACCTTGGCATTACTACTTAGGCTCAAGAATTTGTTCCAACAAAAAATACTAGTATCTTGGCATTGGGAGACAAATAAAAAAAACTGTAATGATAACAAAAGCACTTGCACTGTTAATCATTGCAATCGTTATAATTGTCTTCCAAGAGACTTCTAAATCTTCTAAGTTGGCCAGAAATCTCTGAAGATTAATTTTCTAAGAAGTTAATTGATAACTATAAATGTGAGTAAGAAAAAGGTGGGAGGGAGAAAAGGACTGGTGAGGAAAGTACTGGGAAACTTATCATCTTCCTTTTGTGAAACAGAACAGTGAAAATGATTTGGTTTTGGAATAGTAAGACTTTTTAAGAATGAATTCTGCCCCTTCCAGTAGAACTTCAGAATAACAGTGAAATCCAGAGGTCTCTAAATCACTTGGCACTTTCCTCAACAAACTGATCATCTGAAGAATAAGTTAACTTCCTGATAGATCTTCCTCTTCATGATTTAAGTCTACCTCAAAGTGATTGACTCTGTTTTCTTCTACGTCGGTCAAAAAGAAAAATCAGTAAGTGGACTTGCTCTGTAAATATTTCTATAAAAGAACCAAATGAAGTGCAAAGAAAAGAATTTTTTTAAATGTATTCTAGTGATTCTAATTTAAAAAGCTAATATAGGAAAGTTAAGAATGAAAAGATTAACTGCAAAGCAGTGAGACAGAAATGGCAATGTGAAAGGATCTTTCAGTTCCTGTTAAGAATTCTGGTTAGCACAGTCTTGTTTACTTTCCTGGAAAGCTCTATAGGTATACACAGAAACAAAAGATTACTTTTAAAAAGTATTAGGAATGTCATCCTTGGCTGGGTGTGGCATTACACTTTCCCACCATTTCCCTTCCTAGGTCCCAGACAGACTTCAAGCCCTATCTACCACAAAATAATATTTTAGCAATTTCATTGCAAAAATCTTATTTAAACAACTACTGTCTCTTTTCAATCATCATTCAAGGAGGTATTTATTTCAGCACTTATTTTGTATTCATAGTGGAGCATTCTCAATGAAAGGTTGAAGCTTTCATTGTAATGAGAAATATCAATTCAAGATAAACTATTACACTAGATGCAATATTTTCCACAACTTCCTTCTCAATAGTATTCCAATACATGAAAAATACTCTATACATGGAAAATTTTAGCTGTAAATGCCTTCAGGCTCTATAGATGAACTTTTCTAACATTTCAGTATCTTAATGTATATATTAACTTATCAACAAGAGACCTGGGAGTTCTAGTTGATAACAAACTAAAAATGAGTCAGCAATGTGCCCTCATGGCCAAGAAGGCCAATGGCATCCTGGGATGCATCAAGAAGAATGTGTCCAGCAGGTCA
This sequence comes from Colius striatus, assembly GCF_028858725.1. NCBI lineage: Eukaryota > Metazoa > Chordata > Aves > Coliiformes > Coliidae > Colius > Colius striatus. The sequence goes on from NC_084761.1 coordinate 36,518,411, forward strand.
AGGGAGGTTCTCCTCCTCCTCTACTCTGCCCTGATGAGGTCTCATCTGGAGTCCTGTGTCCAGTTCTGGGCTCCCCAGCTCAAGAGGGACAAGGAACTTCTGGAAATAGTCCAGTGCAGGGCCACCAAGATGATCATAGGACTGGAGCATCTTCTTTATAAGGAAAGGCTGTGGGAACTGGAGTTGTTTAGTCTAGAGGAGACTGAGAGGGGATCTCATTAATATTTGCGTGTATATAAATGGTTGAGGTCAGGAGGCTGGGGAATCACTTTTTTTCTGTTATATCCAATGACAGGACAAGGGGTAATGGAAAGAAGGTGGAAAACAAAAAGTTCCATTTAAACACAAGAAAAATATTTTACTGTTCAGGTAAGGGAGCCCTGGCACAGGCTGCCCAGGGAAGGTACAGAGTCTCCTCTGGAGGTCTTCAAAACCTTTCTGGATACATTCCTGTGTGACCTGATCTAGGTGGGCCTGCTTTAGCAGGGGGGTTGGACTAGATGATCTCTAAAGATCCCTTCCAATCCCTACCATTCTATGTTTTACTTCCCACATTGCCCCAAAGTGGATTTTCACAAGTCACTTTTATGAATATCAAAAAAGAAAACTGCATGAATCAAATTTTATCACATCTAAATGGGGAGACACATTAACTACAAGCTGAGACTACACATGCAATGACTTGAGTGCAAATAGAATATCCAGTGTATCTATAGCTTACACAATCAAGAAGCCATAGGTCAAGACAAATTATTATTCAAATTATGGACTAGATTTTCAATATAGGCATCAATAAGGTCAGCTATGCTAGTCTTCTAGTCACATCCAAACCTGTAATGGGGTTGCAAATATATCTAACATGAAGACTCTTGCTCTCTCTTTCTTTTATAGAAACATCAGTACGTAAGTGGTAGGATAAATATTTCAAATAAAAAGTGGACTTTACTTTCCAAAGTTTTAAAAACAGAGTCTTTTTGAGGATGCACACATAACTGCTTTCAGCTACAGACATTAGTTTAAAGGCTCGGTAAAATAAAGAGTTTTGCATGTACACAATCTTGTATGCAGTATGTTTTTGTACACACAGCTGCCAAACAAGCTGGCTTCTTAGAGTCATTCCTACATTTTTATTTCAACCAACAGCCATTATAAAAACAAAATTCTATTTTTACAAGTAACACAATGAATGACACCCTAATACCTGTATGCATCAATCTACCCTACTAAATTCAGAACTGCAAAAGTTTCACTTGAAATCCAGCTATAGTCAAGTGAGATGGGCTTTAACTCAGCAGCCTGAACTCAGGTCAGTCAAAACCAATATTGACAACTCAGGTGCTTTTACCAGAAGTCAAATGAGAAAACAAATTCACAGAAACAAAAGTAGAATATAGGGAAATATTTTACAGATTTATGACCTTTCTTCAATTCCTGTTATAAAAAGGCATCTCACATAAAAAACAATACTTCTGAAAATGAAATTGTATTTGAGAGGATATTCAAGACTACCTCCAAAAGACTGTCAAATGCATCTGAGCTACAAATGACAATGTTGGATCAAAAGATAACACCCATTTAGCAATCATATGCATATTTCATCCTTAATGAAGGCCTGAAAAGCAGAGTTCACTTCATTCTGTATGTAGGTATCAAAGCAAATCTCACAAAGCAACACAGGCGCATCATCTAAGGATCTTTTTCACATTAAGAATCCTATTAGAAGGAAAACACTAAAAGGTAATTGAATTTCCCTCAGTTATCTTCATCTCTGTCAGCTCCTGCTACAATAACTTACTCTCCAGAGCACAGATAACTCAATTCTGTCCAGCAAGCATATGTTATGAATCTCCAAAGCAAACTTGTCTAAATCATTCTGGTCTTCTATCAAGGTTGGCTGTGGATATGAACTCTGACAGAAAGCAAACAAATTTATTTTTATCTTTTCAATAATTCACTGTGCCTTGATAGAAGAAACTGAAGACATAAATGTTTCCACTAATTCTGGAATTGTAAAGACTGGTTGAAAATATTTTATCTAGTAGTTAATTCTATTATAAACTGTTTGATTCACCATTCTGGTTTAGCAGAAATAAAAAAATGTGTTACAGTTGTTTCAGGTCCCTGTAGATATACAAAAATTAAAAATATAATCTCATGCTGAAAATGACTTTTTTTGCAGAATGGTTTTGACATTTATATTTTAATGTTAAATGGAAATATTAACTGTGCAACGAATAACAGAAATATACTTTTTATTTCATCAAATAACTTCTTGTTTCAAAGCTCTTAGTAAGCACAAATTCTCCACTCATGTAAGCAAACTACTTTGACTTCAAAAGCCACATTTTAGGAAGGTATAATGACCTATCTACACAGAAGAAAAGTAAAACATAAAGCAGCAAAATACTGGGCAAATGACAAGAACCAGAAAAGCTACTTGCAAAAGGATCGAAGAGAAGTCCATTCAGACTAACATGAACCGTACAATTACTGTCTGTCTGTGATTGTTTCAGGCTGTTCAACATATATGTAAAAAAAAAAAAGTTTGAAGAGTGAGTGAATAATGAAGTGACAAATTCATTGCTGATACCAAGCTATTCAGAGCTGCACAATCATGAAGAGACCGTGAGAAACTGGATGGGGAATTTGGAAGACCAAGTCATCACGGTAAAAAAAGAGCACTGAAACTTCAGTGTAAATAAAACAAATCATAGAATCATAGAACGGTAAGGGTTGGAAGGTACCTCTAGAGATCATCTAGTCCAACCCCCCTGCAGAAGCAAATTCACCTAGATCAGGACACACATGTCCAGGCAGGTCTTGAAGACCTCCACAACTCCCCTGGGCAGAAATGTCAACAAGAATCTATTTTTAGATATAATATGATGAACTCAAGAGTTTACCTTTATCTTCACTCTTTTTTGACATAACAAGATGCTATTATCAGTGACAGACAGTTCCATGAAACCATCAACTCAGTAGAGGATAATCAACAAGCACATAGGAATCAAGTAAAAAATTAAGAACCACTTGGAAGAGAACAACAACAGAAATCATTGTGTATTTGTAAATTCCTGGTGTGTCTACAGTCGAAATGCTAGGTGCAGTTTTGGGTCTTCCACCAGGAAATATGATACAGTTGAGAAGCATTTTGGAAGTGTTCAGATAAGATAGACCCAGTTCATGAAGTCACAGAATCTCGAAGGGCAGGACGCCATAGGGCATATAAGAACATCTTTATGTTGATAAAAATGGTTGAAACAAAATAAATAGGTTTAAATAAAGAATAGCTAGTCTTCATGGTGGAAGGAAATCACCAACAGAATTCCACTATCATTAAATGTATTCAGAAATGACTGGAGATTGGAAGAGATGTCAAATTTTGCTGATAGCTGTAATTTAAGGTGGTAAAAGCAACAATCAAACACAAGAAATGTTAATACAGTGGTTGGGAAATTAAATAATAGGTGAAATAGATATAGAGAACTGCAAACCTTTGTCTAAATTCTGATCTATACCACCTGGGCAGAACAAAGGACATATCCCTATGTAATTGCTTTATTCTTATGTTTCTCCCTAGGCATGTGCTATTCAACTCTTAGAAACAGAATATGATTTTGATGGACCTTTAGTCTAAGTCAGCACAGATGCTCTTGACTCTCAGCAAATTCATCTGCGAAATGAACAACATTATTAATGTAAATGAATAGAAAAAGGCATGGCATTTCCAAGTGGATTGTGTTAACAACCTAAATGATTTTGAGTACTCTAAACAAAGTACAAATTATTCAACTTTACTGCCAAATTGTTTCCTATTCCAGAAAACTGGCAGAACCTGTGGCTTCGTAATACCCTAATAACTAAGAGATGTTCATTTGAGTAATGCCCATCATAAATCAGTACTCACAAAGTGGAACTTACCTATATAAATTCTGTACATATTATTAGAATACCAGACATTCATGATTTTGTACTTGTTTTCCTAACACATGACCACTTAGAGTAACTTATTAAGTCACTGCTGTGAAAGAGATCAGAGAATCACAGAACCATCAAATGGTAGGGGTTGAAATGGACCTCTAGAGATCACGTAGTCCACCTCCCACCAATGAAACAGGTTCACCTCAATCAGGTCACACAGGAATGCATCCAGGTGGGTTTTGAAAACCTCCAGAGAAGGAGACTCCACATCCTGCCTGGGCAGCCTGTACCAGTGGTCCCTCACCCACACAGGAAAGAAGTTTTTCCTTGTGTATAAGTGGAACTTCCCATGTTCCAGCTTGTGTCCATTAGCCCTTGTCCTGATATTTCACAGTACAGATTAGCTTATAGTTTACATCTTTCTGCATATAATTTTACTGTAAGAGTTATTCTTTCAAAGATGTGACAAGCTTGACATTTAGAATCTGTAATTAATAAGAAAGAAAAAAAAAACAAACAGAAAATAACCATCGAATCCTAATAAAGTGTTGTTTGGACATTATCTTATTCATGTTGATGAATCTTGTGAGCATGAACTAATTGTTCTGGATTTTTTGTGATACTTATCTAGCTAATAATTAATTAATAATTAACATGAATAATTAAAAAAACCCACAACACACACAAACTCAAAATCAAACAACCTCTCCCTCCACCTCAAATCACCATGTCAGCCTTACAATTATAGATTTCACACCAAAACAAATTAAGATGCACTGCCATAGTAAAAGATATGTTCAAAAAGGAATGTATTCCCAGTCTATCAGAAGATGGATCACAGCAGAAGCTGCTTCTCCTTTTTATAATTACCTCCCCTTTCCTCATGCCTATGTCATTTCAATTCAGTCATTAAAGAAGCAGGGCAAAATTATAAAACATAAGCGACTAAAGAAACTGAGTCTTTGGCTCCTTCTAGCAGAGGTGTTTTGTTTTGTTTTGGGGTTTTTTTAGGTTTCCAGGGTCTACAAATGCTAAAATAAGAATTTCAGAGCATATTCTGCTAAAACTCCCAGAGCCATGAGAAGTAGATTACTTGATACATGGGTATATCCATGATAATCTCTAGTAAAAATAATCAGCTGTAACAGTATTTACAGGAGAGAAAAAAAAGTTTTTAAAGCAAAGTTTATCATTTACATGAAGTGAAAAATAAGTAGATGTGTTATATATGTAAAAGGAAAGGGATCATAAAAAGTTAAAATATGACACAGTACATATTGTAAAACACTGTACAGAAAAGACTCATATCTTCATGATACTCCTGGACTGTTATTCAAATTACACTTAGTATGTAAATGGAACATAGCAGAGATTATAAAATGTGGAAGAATCTTGACAAGATACTACTAAACACTAAGTATTAATTATCAAGTAATAAATTTCATTGGCACAAGAAAATGAGAATAAGGGTTTTAAAAAATATTATATAGCTGTAGTTATGGATCTATTTCATTTCCATATTTATTAGATTTAATTCTTCACATAGTTTGTCTCATAATTTGCCAAAAATATTATCCAAAAATGGTAATGAAGATAACATCACTTCTGGCTTCATCAGAAAAGTCTGTAGGAGAAGGTAGTTCTAAAATGAATTTTTTAAAAGCTGCTTCAGAAACAGTGTTATTGTAGCTTCGATAGCTCTTATACGTATTTCTATAATGTACTTAAGACTGAGATATACCAAAAAAAAGATGTCTGCAAATTTTCATTCCTTCTCTTCCCATTGCTTATTAAAGCATAATGAAAGAGAAATCACAATTTTTCACTTCTCTTTTCATAATCAGGCAATACTTCATCTCAGCATTTCCGAGAGCATAGGGCAAACACTACAAAGTTCGAACAGAAAATTAACTTCTCATTTCAGTGTCTTTTGACTTATAGGAGTAAAAAAAATCCTAAAACTGTCACCTCAGGAACACGAGAAATCAAATTTTCCAGTTTGTGACTTGGCAACATATTGCAGCAGAATAAAACTAGTTAATCCTCCAATGGAAAAAATCAAACCAAACTTTTTCCACACTCAGCATTCTGTTGAAGTAACAGTTGAAAACAAGTGTTTAGAAATTAGTCAAAATGATTCTTCCTTCTATCAACAGACAGTGCTGCACTGCCTAACCTGCCCAAAGGACACCATTTGGCACTTGTGAGGCCACACCTCAAATACTGTGTCTAGTTTTGGGCTCCCCTCTACAAGAAGAATATTGAGGTGTTGCAGAGGATACAGAAGCAGGCTACCAAGCTAGTAAAGGATTTGGAGCACAACTCATATGAGAAATGGCTGAGTGATCTGGGGCTGTTTAGCCTGGAGAAAAGAAGGCTCAGGGTAGACTTTATCCCTCTCTACAACTACCTGAAAGGAAGTTGTAGCAAGGTGGGGATCAGTCTGTTCTCCCTAGTAACAAGCAATGGAACAAGAGGAAATGGCCTCAAGTTGTGCCAAGGGAAGTTCAGGCTGGATATTAGGAGGAATTTCTTCACCGAAAGGGTTGTCAGGCATTGGAACGAGGTGCCCAGAGAGGTGTTGAAGTCACCATTCCTGGAAGCATTTAAGGGATAGGTGGATGTTGTACTTAGGGAAATGATCTAGTGGTTGACTGGGCTGGGACAAAGGCTGGACTCAATGATCTTAATCATAGAATGACAGAAAGGTAGGAGCAGGAAGGGACCTTTAGAGATCACCTAGTCCAACCCCTCTGCCAAAGCAAATCCACCTAGATCAGGTCACACAGGAACCCATCCAGGCATGTGTTGAAAACCTCCAGAGAAGGAGACTCCACACCCTAACTGGGCAGCTGGTGCCAGGGCTCCCTCACCCTACAGTAAAGAATTTTTTCCTTAACTGGAACTCTTGTGTTCCAGTAAGTATTGTTCACTGGACCTATACAAATACATTATCTCCTGTGTTCTTACAGACTTTGATATGGTATCCATTCTTTGATTCTATGATTTCATTAAAAAGATCTACATTTGAGAGACAATTAAGCCCACTCTTAACTAAGCGTGTAAAGTCTTATTATTTTCTGTGAGGGTATATCTAACTTCCTTTCTGTTACCACATGACATTTTGGTAATCTTATGGGCTGTAACTTTTGTTTACATTATGGCAGAATGTATACAACTTGCACTATACATTATTTTCCTATGTACTGTAGATGCATTGTTGATAACTCACACTACTAAAGAGAATATCCCTTGAGAGTATTCCAAAATCTTTTGTTCTAATAATTAAGGTCCTTGCCATTAAGTGTATTGATTAACACTTCATATAAAAAAATGTTGTAAGAGCCACAGAGTGATTATTTGATACACAAGTCCTATAATAAAGCAGCTTTTATTAAAAACACTGGGAAATTATATGAAAAATCGAGACCCAGTCAAGGATTAAAACTTTCTTTCCTGCAGCAACTGTATGTTGCAAGTAGAAGTAACAATCACCTATAGAAACTAGAAAGACACCAAATACTTTTTCATAATTCTTTCACGGGCTCTCAAACATTCACTTTGACTTCCAAGTAATCTGCCACTATTGATTTGCAGTACTTTTTAGTTTCTTATTCTGAATCAAATAACATCTTTCAACATTTAAAGCTCAGTGCACCAAAGGAAAAAGGGTGCATAATACACAATATTATCAATGAATGGAACCACTGAATTTTGTTTTCTGCCAGGGAAAATAGCAAATAGCTACATCCAAGTTGCTATTGGAATGCTTGCCTAGCCTTGCCTCTTATCTCTGTCAAGGTAATACTTTCATAAACATTAAGATTCTTTTCTCAGCATGTGCCATGAAGTAAAATAGTTTATTACACATAACCTATAAATTAATACTGAATAGGAATTAAAAATGTGACAAAGTCCAGGTCTTCCGCATGAAAAAACATAACTGAACAGAAAAGGGCAACAAATTTTACAGCAGCTGGAAATGCTAGATTTAATTATTGAAGAGAAATCATGCAGAGAAGTTAGCTGCCTAGCATGATTTATAACAAACACAATGGGAAAGTCATGTGAAAGTCTCAGTTAATCAACAGAAACGGCCAATAACAAGAATGCCAGCACTTTATATTTCTATAGATGACAATTTTTTTTAAAAAATAAGACCAAAAATTCAAAGGAATGACATCACACAATCTTTTTTAAAGAGACACTTTGAGGAGGTAAGTTATTTTATAATTGCAAAAGGAGGTACATTTTACTGAAAAAATTACCAAATTGCCCCTTTTCCTCACAGACTAAGAATGAATAATCTCTCTCCATCCAATCTAGCAAGATTTCTGAAAATTCCTGTGTTGCACTGTCCAGTGCTCCTCTTCACCTACTCATGATGTGCAACATTATAGTACCTTTTCCCTCATTTTCTGGTTCCTTTATGTGAAACTTCCAGGCAAAACAAAATACTTTCCACAAGCACTGAGATTTGGTTTCACAGATTTTGGTCAAAGTCCAGTAGTGTCATCCAATAGTAAACTAAACCTTCACAAGAGAGATGAAACACTGTGATGCTTGAACAGTCCAGGACTAAACCACTTGCAAGTTTATATATTTAGAACTCTATAAATATGTATATTCACACACAAATACATGAAGAGATTTATGTAAGACTGGAGGAATATCCAAGGCAATGGGACCTCTTGTCATAAATGATAAAATAAAGTCAATTAGAGTACAAAATTCCCTCCCCCTCCTCATATCAAATCCAATTATTCTTGTAGGCCTGACTTCGCAGCAGTCTGCACACATAATCTAAGACACGGTGTGAATCACCATATTTTTCAAGGTCATTTCAAAAAAGTAGTCTAAGTGGTACCATGAAACTAGTTGTTGGAATTCAGGCATAAAGAAGTTCCTCTTCAGGTTTTTCAGCTCTACCAAATTCTAAGGGTTAGATTTTGAAAAATGTTTGAGAGCTGTGCATATAAATCCCAGGGACATTAGGAAAACAATTAATTTTATAAAGGTTATAAGATAAGTTAGGAGCACTCACATTTCCACAGGCACTGTTAACATATGTGCTTAACTGCCACCTCACTAGAGAAATGGGTAGAATACTGCTTCCTTGGGCTTCTTTAGGCTTTAATCATACTGTAACATGGACAAGCATGTAAGATGTAACTACTTACAAGAGGTAGCAGAAAAAATATAGGTGAAGAAAGAATCAGGAAAAAAAAAAAGAAAAAAGTTGATCTTTGTATTCAGTAATAGAAAAACCTCTCACAATCAATCCTTTATCTCCAAAGCATCATTTTTCTCTCTTTTTGCAATAGCAGCTTAAAAGACAACATAAATGATTTCCTTATAATTTGTGATGTTACTTGCATTATCCCCTATTAAAAACAAGTGTGGCTAGGCATCAAAGATTTTTTTGCCTTTGTCCAGGCTGCTGAGTTGTAAGGTAGAAAACCCTCTAAGGAGGGTGGGAGATCACATCTTCAATGGGGAAGCTGAGCACCTCTGCTTTGGAGAAATTTCTGTAGTGCAGGACTACAGAAGTAAATGAGTCTGCAATGCAATTGGAGACAGAAACTCCTGACAAAAAGGAGGAAACAGAAAAAAAAAGCCAACACAAGATGATAAATGACTTTCTTGCCACCAAACACAGAACTGGACATACAGATTTTGCTGCTGTTCAAGATACTTTATTTGAAGCTTCTGAAAGAGAGAGAATTGCCTTGAGATGACATAGGAAGGAAAGATTTATTTAAAAATTATTCTACTTTAAGTCTATCTCACCCAGACACTCAAAGTTTTCTTCATATCTAAAGTTACAAAACAAACTAGAACAGTTTGTAAAGAAACTCACTCCTGCTGTAGAGACTCTGTGCTCTTGGTCATCCTGTTTTATGGATAGGGTACAGACACTTTCCTCTTAATGTTTTGACCAATGCAGGGTCCCAACACAGGGAGACATAGTAAAGAAAGTCCCAATCAGACCTTGTGCAGCAAACTAAGCACATGCCAAATTTGCTGCTCTTCCTCTGTCTCTTCTTGGTTGTGAAGGAATTGATAGGTGGACACTTTTCAATCCATTTCTGGAAGGAAGACATCTGTCCTGTACTTGCAATAATCAAGAACCAGAGTGGTATCTTCCCCTCTAGACCCTGTGCAACTTATAAAATGTCATATGACAAACACTTTCTTACATCATGCTTCTGAAGTGCAGTTGTTCAGCACAGAAATGCCTTTCCCAGTATTACCTAGTTTCCTAGGTTTTTCCTTCCTCTTACAATGATCACCCTTATCCTACTTATAACAAAATACAATATATACAAATATACAAAATATACAATAGAACTTCATTATTAAGCTTGTCTAAATTTCCCATTGCTTTCTCCTGCCACTATGTGCCCCAAATACCAGAATTCAATTTTAAATAATAAGATATTTTTCCTATTATTTTAAAACTGCTCTTGCCTTTCAATTTAAAAAAAAAATAGTGTTCTACAGAAAATGTTATAATACTAGATTGCTCTATCGCCATGGTGCAAATCTGTCCAAAATCTACCATTCATATTGAAAGGTTCATCTTTGTCATTACTTTTACAAATGAGTAAATTAAAACCAGATAGCAGTAAACACACTACAGGTCTTTAAGAAGAAATTTAGGGGTTGGATTTTTGGAATGTTATCATGGAATATTTCGTGTGTGATCTGAAATACCAGAATAGTAGTCCGAATAAATGAAAAATGGGTAACAGTTCTTGCTGCATTTTTCAGCTCTTTCTGGATGTTTATTCCTCACTCAATCAACCTCATCTCCTTTCTCCCCACAGCTCAGGTAGTAAAGCTTGCTTCTGATCTGAACCACACATACTCATCTCAACCATTTTTAAGAAAAGGCTGCAGCTTTGCAACTACCAATTACCAGAATCATGAAATGTTTTAAAATGTTATTAGAAACAAATTTGCCTAGTCCTTCTTCAGGACTAATCATTACAGGATCATGCTATTTTCCAAGAATTTGTTTAATCTTTTTGTTATACACAGGATATGCTCACTTCCTTCAGTTATCACAGCAGGGAAATCCCTTATAGGGCTTATTATTTATGTCCCTATTGGGACATTATTGGTGCAAAATATTTACATCAAATTTTAAAAGGAATAGGAAAAATTTACAGCAGGAAAATCACAACACTATTTATTAAAGATATGGGCTCTGGTTAGGGAAGTCTCCAGGCTGCATATCTCTATATGATAGGCTATACTTTCAGAAATTCTGTCATATCTGCTTCTTTGTACAACTGGTGTTTTCTGGACTTATGTCATGGCAGATGGGATATTGTATTCAGTGGACTGAACAAGCAGAGTGTGTCTCTCTCATGACTGGAAGAATACCGTATGTTTATTCCAACTCATTTCTCAAGAATAGATGGAAGATGAAGCAGCAAGTCACGGAACAAGTGCATGCAGGTGACCAAACCACACCAGTCAGGCTAGTCAAAACAATCTTTAGCTTAGTGCTCATCATCTGCTACTCTGCCGACTTATAGGTCCGCAAGTTAGGGAAATGAACCAGATCAAAGGCCTTCCTGTCACATGCCTGTAACTGTGTCATGACATGAGTGTTAGGACCAAAACACAGGCATAAACATTGACATCCGTTCATACAATGAGAACATCCCTACCAATTGCAATGCATGACATGTCAGCAGTTCAACACAGCACAGGTCCACCCCCAGGAGCTGATAGAATGCTTCCAGTCCAGTTAAGTGACAAATGTATTTCTGTGCATGACAGAGGAATGGCATGTTTTATACAGCCTGGAGCATAATTTCAAAAGGTTTTGAGGAACATCACAGCTAAAAGGTACCATTGTGCTAAAACAAGTCAAGCATACTTGACTGGATATGTGAAAAACAGAACATATCATGGGTGGATGAAACACAGTACACAGGAATATTCCGATTGTTGATGTGATACATGCAATTCAAATGGATGTGAGTAACAGTTCCCCTATTCACAAAGGAAACATAAGGCTGACTGAAACTTGTTACAAACATCAGTAACACTAACTTCATCAGGACATCAGTTTTGTTATTTAAGCATTTGGTAGAATCCAATAGTTGTATATCCACAATTTGCACACCTGCAGAAATTATGCCAGATGTAAGTTTTTCCAACACAGTAACAAAACTAAACTTGATAAATAGACCATTGCTATTTCAGTACACTAGTTTCTGTTTAAGTTCAAGCTGATGAGTTAAACCCCTTAACCCATCATATTGAGACAGAACAGATTCAAAACAGCATCAACCTTCAAGTATCAGCCAGCTCTTATCCTAGAGAGTTGTCACAGCAAATCTCAGAGCTATATTAAAAATGTAAGTTGATGCTCAGTGTAAATTTCTTCCAGACATCATAAAAGGTGTCTTGAGACTGAAATAAGGCTAACAGTGAAGTTGTCACTGAACAACTGTGCTCATTGATAGCCTGTATTTACATGACAGAATCCTTTACTTCATGTAGATTTCCCACATACAGGCACACCTCTGCAAATAGTTTGCAACTGAAGAAGATGCGGGCTGCTCATCTCATCAATAATGCCATGTCATGCATGGAGCTCCTGCATAAATCCGGAGCAAAAGATGTCAAGCATGCATCACTCCAATGGTTATCAGGCAATGAAGTAAAAAGACGCACTTTTCATCTCCACAGGACTGTCGCCAAATCCTTGATGTAATAAATGAAACATGCCTGCTATTTCACCATTGCAAAATGGTACTGTAGATATCTTAAAACATCTCCGTTTGCAGGAGGGGGGTAACTAGCTCTAGATGAAGTGCAGATATGTTATTAAACAACGCACAGCTTGAATCCTGGGGCCAACACAGATGACCTTTAGAACATAAGCACTGTCTAAGACAAATATGCTTTCATCTTTGGGGAGTGTTTTTTCAAGTAAAGATTTAAGACAAAAACAGTTTAGAAATACGTTAAGCACAAATGTGCCTTCAATCTCTTAATGCTTCATTTTAAAAACAAAACCACAAGTGGTATCACATGTCAGAAGAAAGACTAAGTACTCTTTAAGTAGAATATTAGTGAATTTAGTGAGATTTAGCTTCGTTTTCATTTAAACAACCCAATAATTGAAGCATATAGAAAGGAGATATGTGATGTAACTGAGATCCAAAATTGGAGGTAACACTAAAGCGATTCAGAAAAAAAGGCCTGTGTTTTTATTACAAGTCTATAAAAACAAGGACCAAGATTTCACTTTAGAATCCCTTAAGTGGGATGAAAATACAAAAACATTACAAAACTACACTGAGGCATGTAAAACATAAGAAAAATGGCTTTAGAGATAGACTAAGTCAAATAGCAAATGATAGGGAAAAAAAAGTCATTTCACATTTTGCACTTAACAAGCTATTACTTATCTTCAGCAAGGTGGTTTTTTTCAGAGTTATAACTTGACTGTGATGCTAAGCAGCTTTAAAATATATAGTGATACTTGCTTCGTTGAAAAGAGCAGCATCGGTGTGATAAAATTCCTTTCCCCCATAAGCTAGTTTGCACATTCTTACAAGTTCCAACTTTTCTGCACAGTCTGTACTTCCATCAAAGATTGTGGCAAATTATCAAAACACCATAAAATTGCAAAGCTCTTTTCAGGATGGAACCTCTCATGCCTGAAAAGCTCATATCACATATTGGAATCCTCAAACACAGTGGCCTTGTTACGTTTTGCTGTTTGGGGGGGGTGGGGGGGGTGGGGAGGGAGTTTAAAAAGATTTCACCTCTTACCTCAAATTCAGCATGGCGGTTAATATCCTCTGCTCTCTGTCTGTTCAAGATAAATTCCGCTTCATTAGCTACTCTTACTAAATGGTCCTTCATGGTTTGACTCAGTAACCTGAGGACAGAGGAAAATATTTAAGAACTATCTTGAGAGAATGAAGTCCTAAAATAAAAATATTTAAATACAATATATATTGCTCCATAACTGAATTTATTGTATTATGAGAATAGTATAAATAAGGTTGAAGAATAATTTTCATATTTTAATAGTAATACAAACACAGTATTAAACAAAATGTAAACACTCTAGACAGTCATTTGTTTTATCTGGAAGAATATATGTGTCAGAAAGTCTTTCACATACACAAAACAAAATAATTTTAAAAGTAAGGAGTTTATGCATATAAAAATCCACAGTGACTTATGTAAAGTCTAAATAAAAAATTGTGAATTGCACTGCAGTATAGTTTTTTCTCCAAATGCAAAATTAGAATTTTATGATAAGTATACACTTCACTAATATTTTAATGATTATAAAACATCCTCAGTTTCACAAATGAAATGCTAAGGTATACATTGTTCCAGGGTATGTACAGAATAAAGCTGTAATTCAATCTGAGATTTCTGAGGCCTTCATAAACCCTGAGTTTATGAATGGCAGCAGAGCTGACAGATTGAATTACAATGCAATTATTCTGTGAGCTCACATACTGTTACTAAAAACATTTCCTTTTTAATTAGTTACATTGGGATTCATAAAGTTAAAACTGGATATATAGGAGCTTGAGTGTTTTAGAAGGTGCATATTTCCATAGGATCACTCAAAGATACACCAGATAAATCCATTATATGGTCTACTGGTTAGTTTTTCAAAATATCTGTTATTAAAGTTGTTCTTTTTTAAAGCTTTTCAATGTCTATAGTAGAAAAGAGTAGAATATGAGATCACTTTGTTGAGGTACATTTCAATGAGTTCAGTGTCTTCTGAGAGCCCTTCTTTACAACCACAGGATTTATTATGCAGGATGCCTTCCAAAGTATACTATGTTAATTTTATCCCCCATAACTTATTTTTCTGAACTAAGACTCCACCTGTCTTCCATCTATGTATTTGATAGTATAATCATTAATGTTCTGCTTCTCTTTCCCTATGCTATTCACAGTTCCACACTTGTAGCAGGCTCGCAACTCAAAAGCCTACTCCAATGAGAAGAAATCCAGAGGCAGAACCACACCAGAAGCACTTTGTTCACTGTCTCTCTCACTACAAAAGGCCAGGAAAACCACATCACGACAGTTAAATGAAGCCATGGGATCACAGACCACTTAAGTCAGTAGATTATTGTCTCTCCATGGCTGAAGTATTAAAAAAAGAAATATGCATAATTCATTATTTGAAGCCAAACTTCACCTTCTGCTTGAGGAGGCTTGCACAGAAACCACCGTTTTAGATCCACACAATATTTTTTTCTATTTGTAGTCACTTTTAGAATGCAAGTAGGAGCTGATCAAGAAGCGTGCAATTTGGCCAATCTCTCTGCATGCATTAGTGACATGCTTTTACTTTCAAAAACTTGCAGAACCAATGTTGCTGCAATAACGTAACTTTGATTTTATAACTTTTCACTTAAAAAAATGGGAAAATAAACTAATTAAGAAGGCATTGCTCATACACTGAAAAAGAAACCTCAAACCTCTGTATCTAATAATTTACAATAATGTTCAGTTAAAAACAAATCCCTAATAATAAACCAGAAACAATAAACTTTGTATAATGAATGTCACAGTCTGGCAGATTCCAAGGATTGAGTCCCCCAACTCTCCAAGATCCCTAGTAGCACAAATCTGTCACATAATTACTTGAATAAACAATTTTTTATTAACCTAAGAAATGTCTAAAAAATATGAGAACTGTACTACAATTCATGTTTAACACAGCTGGACAGCATCCCACTATTTTTACTTAAATTGTCAATACCAATATCTTGTCCCAACCAGATCAGACTAAGAAAAATACCAGTTATCTTCTAAAAGGTCTGATTTTAATCTACTATTATTTATCCTCTGAAAGTCCTACTATTTTTCACCTGTTAAAAAAAAGTTGGTTTTAATGGTCTACAACACAGATTTTCCTTTTTTATCTACTAAATATAACCAGTAAGCAGCCCAATACATAACTGACTGATGGATTTTAAATCCTTGGGGGAGCAAGTAAAAGGTAGAGGGGCTCAGGTGTTTGAGTAAGCCCCTGTGCTGCCTCTACACCAATGCACGCAGCCTGGGGAACAAGCAGGAGGAACTGGAGACGTGGGTGCAGATGCAGGGCTACAACCTCATTGCGGTCACAGAGACGTGGTGGGACAGCTGCCATGACTGGAGCACAGCCATGAAGGGTTAGGTATTGTTCAGGAAAGACAGACTGACAAGGCGTGGAGGTGGAATTGCTCTCTATGTGAGAGAGCAATTAATATGTACTGAACTGTGCCTGGGTGGGGATGAGGCGAGAGTAGAGTGCTTATGGGTAAAAATTAATGGGCAGGGCAAGGCAGGTGATATTGTTGTAGGAGTTTGCTACAGGCCACCTGATCAGGAGGAGGATGTGGATGAGGCCTTCTATGAACAGCTGAGAGCTGCCTCATGATCACAATCCCTGGTCCTCATGGGGGACCACCCTGATATTTGCTGGGATAGCCACATAGCCAAGCACACGTAGTCCAGAAGGTTCCTACAGACTGTTGAAGACAACTTCCTGTCGCAGGTGATCGAGGAACCAACAAGGAGGGGTGTGCTGTTGGATCTGGTACTGACGAATAGAGAGGGTCTGGTTGGGGATGTGAAGGTTGGAGGCAACCTCGGCTGCAATGACCACGAGATGGTGGAGTTCAAGTTCCTGTGTGGAAGAGGCAGAACAAAAAGCAGGACCCTGACCCTGGATTTCAGGCAAGCTGACTTTGGTATCTTCAAAGATCTACTTGGACAGATCTCATGGGGTATGATTCTAGAAGACAGAAGTGCCAATGAGAGATGGTCAATCTTCAAGCATCACTACCTCCAAACATAGGATCAGTGTGTCCCAATGCGCAAGAAAGGAGGAAAAGGAGGTAGGAGGCCTTCATACATGAGCAAGGATCTGCTGGGACAACTCAGGCAGAAAGCAGCCATCTATGAGAGGTGGAAACAGGGGCTGGCTTCTTGGGAAGAGTATAGGAACATTGCCAGGGCATGCAGGGGTGCAACTAGGAAGGCTAGAGCCCTTCTAGAATTAAATTTAGCCAGGGAAGTTAAGGACGGTAATAGGCATTTTTCAAGTACATCAGCAGCAGTAGGATGGCCAGGGAAAATGTGGGCCCGCTGCTAAACACTGAGGGTGCCCTGGTGAAAGAAGATGCAGAGAAGGTGGAAGTACTGAATGCCTTCTTTGCGTCAGTCTTTACGGCCTCGGGAAGCCCAGTCTGGCAAGGATAATAGGATGGCCAGGACAGCAGAGGACTTGCCCTGGGTGGAAGAGGAAGAGGGTAAAGACTTTTTGGCCAAGCTTAAGCCTCATAAGTCAATGGGTCCTGATGGGATGCATCCTACAGTGCTGAGAGAGCTGGCTGATGTGATTGCTAAGCCTCTCTCTATCATTTTTGAACAATCATGGAGGACAGGTGAGGTGCCTGAGGACTTGAGAAAGGCCAATGTCACACCAGC
Organism: Colius striatus; assembly: GCF_028858725.1. Classification (NCBI taxonomy): domain Eukaryota; kingdom Metazoa; phylum Chordata; class Aves; order Coliiformes; family Coliidae; genus Colius; species Colius striatus. The sequence goes on from NC_084761.1 coordinate 36,535,823, forward strand.
CGTCAAAAGTGCAGTAAGGATGACCCAGGAAACTACAGGACGGTCAGCCACACATCCATCCCTGGAAAAGTGATGGAACAACTCATCCTGAATGTTATCACTGAACATATGAAGCATAAGATGGTTATCAGGGGGAGTCAACATGGCTTCACCAAGGGGAAATCCTGTTTGACCAACCTGATATCATTCTATGAGTGCATAACTGGCTGGCTAGATTAGGGGAGAGCAGTGGATGTCATCTACCTTGACTTCAACAAGGCTTTTGACACTATCTCCCGTAACATCCTCATCAGAAAGCTCAGGCAGTGTGGCTTGGATGAGTGGACAGTGAGGTGGATCGAGAGCTGGCTGAATGACAGAGCCCAGAGGGCGGTGATCAATGGCACAGAATCAAGTTGGAGGCCTGTGTCCAGTGGAGTTCCACAGGGATCAGTTCTGGGGCCAGTCTTGTTCAATATCTTCATCAATGACCTGGATGAGGGGACAGAGTGTACCCTCAGCAAGTTCGCTGATAACACCAAACTGAGAGGACTGCCTAATTCCCCAGAAGGCTGTGCATGATTCAGCAGGATCTCAACCGGCTTGAGAGTTGGGCAGAGAGGAACCTCATGAGTTTCAACAAGGACAAGTGCAGAGTCCTGCATCTGGGAAGGAACAACCCCATGCACCAGTACAGGCTGGGGGTTGAACTGCTGAAGAGCAGCTCTGCATAGAGAGACTTGGGAGTCCTGATTGATAATAAGCTAAACATGAACCAGCAATGTGCCCTCATGGCCAAGAAGGCCAATGGCATCCTGGGATGCATCAAGAAGAGTGTGGCCAGAAGGTCAAGGGAGGTTCTTCTCCCTTTCTACTCTGCCCTGGTGAGGCCTCATCTGGAGTCCTGTGTCCAGTTCTGGGCTCCTCATCTCAAGAGGGACAGAGGAGTGCTGGAGACAGTCCAGCGCAGGGCCACCAAGATGATCAGGGGAATGGAACATCTTTCATATGGGGAAAGGCTGCGGGAACTGGGGCTGTTTAGTCTGAAGAAGAGGAGATTGAGAGGTGATCTTATTAACATTTATAAACGTCTAAAGGGTGGGTGTCAGGAGGTTGGGACATCCCTTTTTTCTGGAGTAGCTAGTAACAGGACAAGGGGTAATGGGATGAAGCTGGAACACAAAAAGTTCCACTTAAACATAAGAAAAAACTATTTCACTTTGAGGGTGACGGAGCAGTGGCACAGGCTGCCCAGAGGGGTTGTGGAGTCTCCTTCCTTGGAGGTCTTCAAGACCCGCCTGGACATATTCCTATGCGACCTTATCTAGGTGACCCTTCTTCTGCAGTGGGGTTGGACTAGATGATCTCTAAAGGTCCCTTCCAACCCTACCATTCTATGATTCTGTGACTGTATACCAGCACTTATTATGCATTTGCTGAGATGATGGACCTGTTCCAAACAAAGCAAAGAACTACATTTCCTTGCATAAGAACAACATTCTCAAAACACACTAAAAGTGTATCTAGTAAAAACAAATAGCTTTGGATTATCAGAAAGAGCTTGGTCTCCTATAGATCAATAGTCACTTCTGTCAATCTCACTTCTCCTTACAAATCCCACACACTTTCTTCATTATCTCTATGATATTCCAAATACAGGGGCTAGGCTAGCTAGATAAAAATTGCACATGTTTTTGCAGATAAATACCAGCTGAACTTGTCATTTTGGCAACCACAAATTCTAATGTCTAACAACTAGGGAACTGTCCAAGCTCACCATAAGCACCTATCTGTAACAACAAGTTGTTTTCTGAAAAAGTAAAAGCTTCCTATTATTAGGTAGCAATTATGATAGAATTACGTCCCTTCTTGCAAATATCCAAATTCAGCAACAAGAAGTTTTCAGGAGGTGAGGATAAATATTATTTCCCAATGCAAATGAAGTCCATATGAAATAATTCACTTGTTAATATCATACAGCAGCTGCATTCATTATTTACATTCAAGGTCTTAAAATCTTAATCTTTCACCTTTTCCAAACACTGCGTATGCTTAGATTAACTTTCTTCTAATAAACAATTCAAGCTGTATCATTATTCAGGTCAGTTTGGATTTTCTTTATGAGAACAGTATTCACATACTGAGCATGCAGCTCAGATTTCTATTTTGACTTTATGTCTTTAAGTGTGTAATTTAGCAAATTAAATATACATATATACACACACACATATAAATGTAATGATGTCATGATGTAACCATGGAGTCTGTAGCCATTATTAAAAATCAAAGGCAAATACAAGCTTTATAAATGAACACACCATTGCTTACATGTCTAAAATGAAGTTTTAATTATCTACTTCTAAATATCAATTTCAGGAACCTTGGCAGCTGTTACTTTTCCTTTTGAGGCAAACAAAACAATTAACAGAAATTTGTTTAGTGTACCTTGCTGCTTGCAATTGAAACAACTGTTTCCAGCTGAGTAGACCACTACTGAGGCAAGGACAAGAATCTGACTAGTTGAACTAACATTTGCAAAAGTATTAGTTCAACGACATACGAACACCTTTTATATATATTTCAGTGACTGCAAACTGCATTAACTTGATCAGTTAACTTTGAGACAAAAATGCTTTGTTTTAAAGAAAAAAACTGTTTTGAAAAATATTATTTTCCTCACTAAGACAATAAATACACTTAATGAATTCAAAAAATCACAATGGCTCTTTCTGGTATCTGCTCTGGCCTCCCACATCAAGCATGTTTTCCCCAAAATAATTTCTTTTCCTCTGTCAAGTCTGTACCTTCTGTTTGAGCTACACCATAGCTTTCAGAAAGATGCCCTAACTTTTTCTTTTTTTTTAAGATTTGAAGATATTTTATACCATGTTCTCCAATAAAGAAGTTTTATAATAAGCCAATTAGCGTCAATTTAAAACAAAACAGAAAACCCACAACTATTCCTTGTCTGTTTTTATTCTGATTTTTATGCCAGCAATTAGATCACATTGACCTTTTTTCTGTTAAATAAAATGTCAATCCCAAGCATCTCTTTATAATTACTTTTTCGCAGTGAAAGTACAGGCTTTCATTTATTTGGCTAAATAAACAGATTAATTGAATTTCTTGTCTTTTTTGAAGTATGTACACCCAAGCTGAAAGAAAAAGTGATGTCTAATAATTTCCTTCTTGCCCATGCTTCATAGTCTCTGCACGCAGACACATGGACCTTGTTTGTCTTATTCTAGTATCTCACATATCTGCTTATTTTTTTTCAGTGTCATTAAACACCAAATGCTGTTGAACATGGTGACTTACACTCCTCTTTTCATGGTAGTTTCCGTTCTGTTTGGCTTTATTTATGACAAGCTATTTTTCTGATCTTTAACATGAGAAGAGTGTGGATAGAGTATGGATGGACATGATCTGTGTAAGTTATCCATTAATATCTCTACAGGGGTAAAGACTCCGGATACCAGGCCTACTCTGCTTTAAGTACACACCAAATTCAAGGTCTCAGACAGACTTCTTTCTTTGTCCAAGCACTTCCTTTTTGGACCAAAGTACTCAAAAACATGTGGCTAACTTTGAAAAGATGAACAGTCTAGTAAAAACAAGCAAGGGGACAGACCTCATACTGGAGGTTAAATATATACTTGCATACTTTGCATGGTCAGGAATGAAGTGCAGAATGAGTTCTAGCCAAATAGATATTCTGATTCTTATTGCTATGCTGGAAGAGAAAACTATGAGACACAAAGCAAGAAATCTTACTCTGATTTCTGGGTGTTGAATGCTTAGATGATCAAGTACAAAGTCAAGTTTCTCCTTACAACAAAGAAAGAGTGGAAAAAATGAACAGAAAAAATATGTGTAAGTAACAAAAGTTAGACACAGATAAATTCTGGATTAGTATTACTGATGTCCAACAATTATAAATTGTAGTTCAAAATATGGAAAAAGCTCTACAGGTGACATTTACAACAGCTGTTTAGGTATAAATCTCTCAAACTACTACAGGGAGAGATTATGTATGCTCCAGATGCTACCACAATAGAGAACTCAGAGATAGCCAAGAACAGTACACTTTCCTACTTGCACTCCTCATAAACTTAGCATATAAGAGGTTCTCTTCAAAAGGAGATACGTTCTACATGGATATACACTTTTTTATTGGATCTGACTGCTCAGTGTGCTAAGTGTTGGAATTACTGTTGCAAGTAAGTTTTACAATTGCTTTGTGGAACACAGATACTTTACAGATACAGGCTGTAAGGTTCTAAAGACTTAAATTTCAAACACATTTACCACCTTACAATAGGAAAGGAAAAAAACCCCAGATGTGCACACTCACCAAAAGGCTGATTTGGACTGCAATAGCATGAAACTTAACAGCACTCCAAAAAGGCAGCTAGAAGGGGACACACTAATATAATATTTACTATCTAGGATAGCCACTTTGGATGTCAGAGCCTAGTGAAAACCAATCTGAGGCTGCATTCCCATTTTGAGAGAGACTGAAAAGTAGTTTACTTTTTCATAGACACAGCAAATTAATGACATTCTCACAAGCAAAACCTACTTTTGCCACATATTTACTCTCTAAAGTTACTAGTATCTCCAATAATAAAGACTTACATTAATTTTTAATCATCAAGACATAGATCTGCACCAAAAGTTTATTCTTACTCATTAAATTGCTAACAAGATCATATGTTAACAGTTACATGAAAATTTTGCAGTCTTAATCCATGCATACATGATCAAAACTCAGTAAAATAAAAAACTGTTCTAAAAATGGTTGTGCATGTCACACTATACCTTAGTGTACACACATGCACACAAAAAAAATCACAGTGTTAAGAACACCACTTCAAATCTGTCTCTGAAACACATCCAGGCTACAGTTTCTATTTTTCAGCACATTTTAAATGGTTAGACCAGCCTAATGATCTTCTATAGTTCAAATTCACATATTAACAAACCTGCTTCTGCTACAAAACCAAAACAACAACATAAAACCTCAGAAAACACATCAGCAAAAATCTCTTTTACAAAATCTACCACTTAAAAGAAATGGGTTACTAAAAATAAAAAGCAAGAAAATATTGACTTTTTTTTTTCTCTTACAAATCAAGACTAAGGTGCAGGTTCTATGTTATCAGAATCTCAGGGCAAGGAGGCTGCAATAGAAGTAGAATGGTGGTAATAATTTGAATAATTTTTTTCCCTGAGCCTTTTTTTGTCAATTATGCACAAAGCATAAGTCTGTCAGTTATCATTCATTTTTTCATTAATAGCTGTATTTTTCTAACTATTTTCCATCACTGTAGTTGCTTCTATGGCAACACATTCCCTAACATTCATTCCTTGAGAGTGACCACACTATTGCAAGTGAAAGACAATTGAATGGGGCAGCCTACATCTGTCCCCTATTTTCTGTTAAGAAATTGTGCAAGTAATTGGCCAAACAGTTCAATTGCCAGCTATTTCAATATTGAAAATTATCTGCATCTACGACCAGTCAAAAGTAATACAGGTGACTTAAGAAAAGGAACAGCAGGTGACATCTGTGGAAATTCTCTCAGCATAGTTCCCTCTAAAAAAAATCCCTGCTATAGAAATACAGAGGAATATAACACTGTAATTTTTATACTACTGGGTGTTATGTATTGTGAGAATATTCCCAGTTACATCTGTTATTTCTGGAGAAGTTTGGGGTTTTTTAGGTTGGTTGGTTAATTTTTTACTTGCTTGTTGTTTACCTTCTTTCTTCTCCCAGTAACTTTTGAATTCATTGGATAATTCCAACATTTTTTTTTTTTAATACAAGGCTAGAGCTTCTCAAAAAGACTAATTTTTACACAAGTCTTATATCCAACAGAGGATAAAACCCTTGCAAACATCCTTAAACAAGAAATAAGGAAAAAAAAAAAATCTCTTTTCAACTGCACTGAAAACCACATTAGAAACTCCAACATAGGACGAGAAGCCTCTGATACGGTAGGAGAATTTTTATTAGATTTCAATCGCCATTAGACAACAGAGAATCTAGCAATGAGAAAAACTGACAGAAAAACAAACATTATTAGTTCTGCTTCTCCTGGATACATTTGTGAATCTAAGTTTCGGGTTTGTTTTATTTAAGGATTTGACAGGGCAAAGGCAAAGGAGAGGAAATTATATATGTATTCTGCTAGTTTTACAAGATTATCTTTGAACCAAACTTTGTGTGATAGCTTTTTAAACCAACTGCTGTCTGAATATTAATCCACAGATAAATTTAAAAAAAAAAAAGTCTAGAACAGAGCACGTCATTCTTTGTAAGACCAATGCTTGAGAAAATGAAAATTAAGCAGCTTCAAGAGTCTCTAACTGAAAATTGGAAAGAATAATTGCTACAGCATGCTTAGGAGACTGATCCCTCAACCCCTGCCATGCCAAACCCATTATCACCCCAAAGGGGATAATAACTGTCATGCCTACTCTCAAGCTCGAGTATGTTTGTTAGTGCACTGACTGATACAGAAAACAAGGTCTAGCATAAGAGATGTTTCACAATAAAGTGTGCTAATGAATCAAAGCGACAGGAGAGAGTTTTAACCTTCACAGAGTAAAGGAGTTGTTTGCTAACTAGTCAAGTGGAGGAAATAAAGAGTCTAATGACAGAGATATTCCTACATGCAAGGAAGGAAAAACCAAGCTGCTTTTTTTGTCTCGGTTCAGAAATAATAGTTTGACTATCTCTTGCATAATTAGTTGCAGGATGAAAAAAAGAGAATCTGTCTGAACATCTTGGAAGTTTCCAAAGGAGAAGACCCACCATAACAGTGAATCAAATCATACCTGAAGATAATTCTGGTGAAAAAATTCCCTCATCAATAAACACTCAGGATGAGTATGCAAGATAGAGTCTCCCCAAAGAGGAGATCCAAAGGTGAAAGGCAAACACAAAGACTGAAATCCAAACTGATAGAAGTTCAGCAGGCTAAGGAACATGCTTCACAGTCTATACTTCTGCTGCACAGATGGTTCAGTACATAGAGAAGGACTGAGTACAGGCACCTTTTTAACAAGGTTTCAAAGAGCATTCATAGTGTTCCCAGATATTATAGTAGTGAACACCCCATTCATTTTTATTAAAACCAGATTAATGTTCTGTAGTAATGTACTGAAATTGCATTTCTTTACATACAAAGAAAGATATTATTTTTAAATATTCACTCCTTTAGCTTTTCATTTACATACTGTACCTTCCTGTTTTTCTAAACATTTTTGGGTTGGTGGTTTTTTTTTTTTTTGTTCCACTATACTTGTAACCTGGCCTTCAAAATAATTCAGTTGTATATTTCAGTTTTAGGCAGGTTTATGGTGCTGTATTTTCAAATACTAGTCGCCTGTTTAGAGATCTTTTTCAGTTCAAGTTTCAAAATTTCACTGGGTACAAACAAATCAATTCTGCTAGGTGTGTGCAGTGGACCTGATATTTCTGGAAAGCCTGGGAGCAACTATATGCATAACACATTAGTTACTTGTGAACACAATGAAATTCAGACCAACACATTCTGAATGCAGCACACACACTGCAGATGAGTCCCAGAGGCAAACTTTCTGAGTCTATTTCTGTCCAGGGAATCTTAGCCAAAACATGGCAGGCCTAAACAGAAAACTGTAAACTGCTGTGAGAGAGAGGTACATTAAAAGCAAGTTTAAGATTAATTTAGATCTTTCTTTCTAGATCCCTTTCTCTTCCAGAAAGTTTTTCAGTTGTCTTTTTGCCCCATAAATAAAAGCCGTAGAACACGCTTCAAACTGGAATATTCCCTGGTGTCGTTAATCCAAAAAGTAGTAATAACCATTGGGAATCAAAGCTTGGTTTACAAAGGTTATAGGGATGACAAGAATTTCTTCACCAAAGCTGCAGACAAAAGCAATTCTGCAATTCCACAATTTCTATCTAGGCAATTCTTCCAAGTCCTTAATTTTGTTTTATCTTTTTTAACATTCTCTCACAAACATCCTTCCTTATTTGCTGAAATCTAGTACAACTACGTTGACTTCTTTTCTTGAATACTTACAGAAGCAATTCAACTTTCTTTATACAACTGTGCGGTTAAAGTCTAAATCAGTATCACTCAGCTATTTTCATTTTAAACTTTTAATTGAAAGATTTCATATTTTGGAGTTTTTGAAGATTATACTATTACAGTAAAAATACATAAACCAACAACAAATGCAATGAAATACAAGGCCTGAAAGGTTTTAGTGTAAGTGCTACTATATGTAAAAGACAAATAAAATGCAACCTGCATGAAAATAAGAAAAGTTCTTGAATGCAGTTCATGTCACAAGAGGAATGTTTCACTTCAGTGAATGCTGAAAAGCCACAAAGCATCACAATGACCAATTCAACAATAACTTTAAAGGCTCCTATAAACAGTAATGGATGAAAATAGAGATAAAAGGAGCCATTTTTAAAAAATTAATTCCATCTCTTCTTCCCTATAAAGTTATGTCTCCACTTTTTAAAGAAAAAAAAAAACCAAACCAACTCTGCTATGAGTCAGAAATGAAATCAAGTAGCAGTCACTTAGATATTTTCTGCTAACCAAAACCACAATTTTCAGTCTTCAAGGGATCATTTGTCCCTGAGATAACCACTCTGCTAAGGCTAGTCTATAAGTCCTTGATGTTGTTTATGGAGGTGGGGGAGTGATTCTATTTGTCTGTGATGGGCATTGCAGGTTCTTAAAAGAAAATAGTCAATTCTAAACAGTTTACTGATAGAATGCTTCTCTGAGAGCTTGACCTGGACAAGCTGAATGACTACTAGGTAACTGCTACTTCAAAAAGTCTAAGCAACTGATTTGTTCATGATAATCATCTTACACAGATGAATCTTATGTTGTGGTTTATATGTGTGTGGGATCTCTATGTTATCTATGCTAATAAAACATTAATCAAGGATCAAATTTATAGCAGGCACTTTATAAGTAAGGTCAAGACAGGTCAGTCTCACATAATAGGAAACAACTACAGGCTAGATCTTAACACTGTAACTGAACACCCTTGTTACTTCACCTTGGCCCTTGGGATCAAGACTAGTAGCAAAATGTTTTTTCTGACTCAAAATCGTGTTTCTCTCACTAATAAACTGAAATGCAACCATTAAAATGGTCATTATTTTTAGGCATCTTGAGAATATCTACACAATTTAAAAGTAAAAAATCTGAAATAGCCATTTCCCCTATTCCTACAATGGTAAAAAGATAATTATATAGCACTTTAATATATGTAATAAATGCATTTGTTTTTCATTCAGTAGCTGTCCTAATCCTGTAAAATCTGGATTTTTACTAGCTCAAGTTACTCGCTAACAGGCTTTAGGTTTAGGAAAATTGTAATACTTATCATACTCCTTAGCTAACTCATTAAGACATCTTAAAAAAATAAATTCTTTAGAAAAAGTAAACATTGCTCTTAGTCTGTCTCAATGATAAATTCCTAATGAAGAAAAGAGATACAAGTCAAAGAGCACATCCTCATCATCTTCTCTGTCATGTTTCATTAAGATACACATATAGCAACAGATAGAACATTAAACTAATTTTTAATATCAACAGATTTTTTTTAAGGGACTCTCTTCCTCTCATTTTATGAGGTTAATAGGAAATAAACAAGCAAACTGGAATCTAATTTCTGAGACAGAGGCATATCTTACAATTCCCAGCTATAATGTGTTCCAAATATCAAGTCCTTTCCTCAAGAGATTAGGTGAATACAACTTACAGTTTCAACATTAACCAGTGCACAAGGATAGGAAGAAAGAAAATCCACAACACACCAATAACCTACATTTAATGAAATTAAAGAGCACTCAGATTCTGTAAAATCTCACATTCTGTATTAGAACAGAACCAAAATATTAAAGAGCATGAAATCACACTTGAAAATCTCAAAGAAAATGACACAAAAATGCAGGAAAAAAATACTTTTAAAACTTTCAAGTTGCATAACTTCATGAAGGCTAAGGCACAGTTGCTGTCACATATTGCAACTTACCTTCCTTCATTGACAAGCTCAATAAAGGCAAGGCCAGCATTCTTTTGTATAGAGTTCTGCCACTCCTGGAGGTGGGGAAAGGAAAGAGAGAGAAAATTAATTGTATAACAAAACTAAGAAAAAATATTTTCACCTACAGGGTCATGCATTTTGTTTTCAATTTTAGCAACTACCATCAGCAAACACACAAGGCATGAATTGTGTGCTAATCAGGAAGGAAATATTGCCAGTATGAAGAAACAGAACAGTATTGTTTGCTCAAAATCATTTTCTCTGGAGGGGACATGACAATACAGAAGCATTCCAGAAACAACTGACTGATTTTATTTTGCTAGGTTATGTAGTAATTCTGAATTTACTCTAGTTCATTGATGTATTTTGCCTTATGGAACCTTGATAATGCTAGAAATTAACTGTTTCAAGCTAATGCAAGGCTCATTCTTTACACACAAGTTTTATATCTTAAAGTCTAGTTAATATATATGCCAATAACAACCCTCACCTCAAAATCAACACTCAGTATGTTTCAATAAGGTGTTAAAACATTTTTAGCACTCTGAATTTTTAACACACTGAAACAATGGGAACTGCAGACACACATATACTACACACTTCTTACATCCAAATGAACCTTGCATTACAGCAAAATTCTACACCTCTTAAACACGTAGGTGGGTTTTGCCTGGCCCTCAGAAGAGAGACAGTGGAAAGTAACCAACTCAGATGACTTATTCATGTGGCTCGCTTTCCCATTTGAATGCTGAGGAGAAAACAACATTGGTTAATAAAAACACAAAGACTTTTACTCCTAGACTTGATAGGAAAATGTTAACAGCTAAAAATCAGGATAGTAAGAGTGTGAACTTTATTTTTCAGAGAAAATGCAAAGGCATTTGGATAGAACAGACCAAATACAAAACTTGGTTTGAACTTCACTACTCTTTTAAACTGACTCTGTAGCAGATACTTAAGTTTCATATCCTTTTCCACATCAGCTTCCTTGATTTTTCTGTCTATGAAATAACTCCAACGATTATTCTCATCAGGTGTTCTATCATTGTGCTTCTTTTAAAACAATGGCTTCAGTTCCAAAACAAGCAAAAAGTGCAAAACCGCAACTATTTCTTAAATGAATTTCAGATTTCTGAATGCAGGAGTCTTTTGCTGTCAACAGAGTACATTTTTTAATGCTCAGTATTGCAGAACTACCTCTCAGTCAGTCATTTGAAGGTTTAATCAGATATACACAAAAGCCAGTAGGACAATGTTGTCTCTTTCCAATCTAAATCCTGCCCCACTTCACCCCCCCAAAAATAGTATTTCCAGATTTCAAATGTGGGGAAAAGATTATAACTTTGATCTCTCAAGGCTTGATATGTTCCAAGTCCAACACAATTTTGAAGTAGACAGAATCAACAGTAGGATAATTGGAATTTGTGATGCATTATCATGAATTATAAATGTATTTAATTAATTTTTGTATGGCTAGTTTGTATGCAGTAATAAGCAAGTAATATTCCAAGTGTCGGCTAAGTCCCATTTATATATTATCACATATGGAGCTTTGGGGTGTTCATGGGGTTTTTTGAGGCAACATCAAGTACCATCACAGTTCCCTTATTGCTACATATATCTTATTAATATTTCTCCCACCATCTTTCCTCCAGTTAGTCTGTAAGCTGTCTGAAATAATTTTTAAAAGCATTTATTCTTAAGGAGAGGGGGAAGCCTTTTAGCTGCTAATATTCCGAACAAAACAGCATATGCAACTAATCCTCATAGGATTTTTTAAAACTGTAATATCAAGTTCTAAATATTTAGCTTCACATGACAATAATTGAGACTAGTCTCTGTTAGCTTAAGTGTGTGAAAACTCAAGAAAAGCAAAATAATTTTTTCTATTTATGACACTGTCCATCTGTTGCTCTGCTCTTAAAGAGAGCTCACTGCAATGCTTGAAAATTTAATTGGTGAAGATGGAGGTTGCCAAAAGTGAAAAGAAAGTACATTTATCATTATACTTTTCAGCATTTTTCTCTACATCAGACATCATCAAAAAAGGTGTTAGTCTAAACAACTTCATAAATCACAGCTGAAAACACCCTAAAGCTAATTTTAATAGTTGAAAGAAAAGACTAATGGTCATCATCTTTGATGATCCATTCAATATTTCCCCACAGTATATGTTCTCTCTCAAACAATTACGCTCAGTATGCATATTGCATTATTGGATCAACATCTTAGTTATCCATCTCCCAAAGGTATTAGGGGAAAAAAAAACACATTAAAAGCCTGAAACTCAACCACTAATGCAACTAAATAACTTCAAAACACATTTCAGCACTTTCCTAAGGAAGGACTGTAAGGGAAGATCAGCAAAGTCAATAATTTCATACCTGTTCTAAGTTGTACTCAATTGACTATCATTTCCTGTGACTACAAATGTTTAGTAACTAAGAGACATAATCTACTTTTCATACTTTTGGTCACTGTACATGAAAGAATGAAGCAGGAAAAAAAACCTCTAGATGCGATAAACATTATCACAAATAGCTACAATCAAAAGCAACTATTAACAAGGAGACAAATAAGAAATCAAATTTTTTTCAAATACTATGTCTGATGTGGAAATTTCCTAGCTCATTATTGTTTCACCTCGTTCCTTAATGAAATCTGTAAACACTTCAGTAAGTACTGTAGATAAAATGCAAGTACCATATCCTCTCCTGAAATGGTACTTCAAGTCTCATCTGAATTATAATTCTGTATGGAATAACATATTTCCTGTAGCTACAGTACAACTCTACTATAAGCGAAGTTATATCCCAATTTTATACCATTAAGTTTCATTAATATATTCTTAATGAGTGCACAAAGATCATTAAATGAAAATATTTAACCGTACAGGTCTTAAATCCTTCCTTTCAGAAACTAATAATCTCCCTCAAGGTTTATATCATGACCTATCATTGTCTCATTTCAGTCAAGTTTTTTCAGTCAAAGTTTTTAGACCTACTTTACTGTGGGTTTTTAAAATTTGTTAATTAATTCTAACTAATGATCAGTTTTATGACAGTACCAAATGCTCTAATAAAACTCACATAAATTACTACATTTCTTTTGTCCAGGAAATACATTTAGGCCAAAGACCACACATGCATCAAATGACAATTAACAATGAGATTAATATAGCAAAACTCTCTTTAGTAATTCTATGACCCATTTCAGCTACATGTACATGTGTAGCTATCTCAGTCTTCAAATGCATTGAAAAGTCTTTTATGCCTCTTGATCCTCCTATTTCCTTTCTTAAAAACAAGGTATGTCTCTAATCATATGGAATCATCAAATAAGTGGAGGGTTTTTAAATTCTTCATTGAAGTTGAATTTTCCAGTTTCAGCACTACTGATCTGATATGTTCTTCCATTTGTTGTTGGCTCTCTACTCATTCTGCATATCTTCATTCAGATCTAATACTTCAGAAACTTCTTATTTACCCAAACAGGCGTGCCCAAAAGCCTTTTCTACAAGCAGCAGCTAGTAGAAGCCAACTTCAAAATGAAGAAATGCAGGTAGTTCTTTATACAGTGCATTACAGATCCATGGAATCTATCATTAAAGGATGTTGTGGTGACTAAAAGTTCAATACGATCAAGAGGAGATTGCACAAGTACACGGAGGGAAAACACAAATAGCTGGAGAATGGAAGAGTATCATACACACTTATCTCAAGAATTTCCTTGTGTCTATAGCTGGAGAGACAAAAAGCAAAGTGAAACTTGTATGTAACCCAATACAGTCATTCCTAAAGTCTAATCACTCTAACAAGAAAATTTTGTCATGAAACATTTTTGTTTATCTGTAATTAAAAGTACTTTCCTACAGATAGCAAATGGAGATATCCTTCCTCAACCGTACATTTCTAGGAAAGAAAGATAATTGTACTTCAAACAACCCAAAATATATGTTTTCTTGGCTATATAAATTTATTAGCAAGACCAATCAATCAATTGGTCTGCTGGCTAAACAATTAAACATGGATCTTACAGAACATTTCAAGCATTTCCAGTAGACGAAAACTGCTCTATTTTCAACTGTAGCAAACTGTACTGTTACTTTGATTCATCGATACGTGAACAACCATAGAACCTAATAATTTACTTTTCTCAGACACTTAAAAAAATATCCTTCTAACAAGGTTAACATACTCCACAGTTAAGAATTATATGTAATGGTTGAAACACACATTCATAAACAAGCAAAAGAGACCAAATTAATTGCTATTTCCCATTAAGCTGCTGGAGTTTTAATAAATTATTTTGCTTATGAAACAAAAGAGAAGGATGACTTTGACACTGACAAATATGAAAGGAGCACTAAGGAACAGGGTGTGAAAATGTGTTAACATAAAACTAAGAGACATATTATATCCTAGAGTAAAGGTCAAATCTGCATGAAAAACTTGTTCATAGAGAGATATACTAATCTTTAAGTGCCTGAAGTAAACTATCAAGAACTTTTCAGCAGTGTTTTCACTTGGTGTCAGCACTCCCTCAGCACCACATCCACTACAGGCTTGAATGAAGTCAGCAAGAACATGTAGTGAAAAGTAGATTATATCTCAGCTAGGTTCTTCATAATTAAAAAAAGTTACACTGCATGCTAAGCAGTGTATCTGCAAACATAAATTAATTTTAAAGAGTTGAAGTATGCTTAAATTATTTTAATCTACAAAGCTCCATTGAAAGAAAAATTAAAATTTACATGGAATTTTGGGAAATTATATCAAAGAAATTATAATAATTTAATACCAAAATAAGCACATGCTAACTAGTGTACAAAAACAGACTTTGCAAGGATGTGATGTGTTTTAATATAAGAATAACACAAAAACACATTTGGAGATAATGCTATTCAGTAGACATACAAAGACACCTAGATGCTCAAATCAAATTTTAAAAACATAGATCAATAATGGAAGAACTATCAGAAACTGATTGAGAAGAAAATAATTTAAATAGTTATAGTCCTTTCTCTACAGAAACATTGTTGCTGAATCCTGACACAGAGAAAAGAGAGAGCTTGAAACAACATTTACTAGTAAATTCATAACATCTTGTCGGGGGAAAACTTATCAAACAGGCTGGAATTTATTGAAACTTAAATATTATTTCCACATTAAACAATGGCTTGTCTATGAAAGCTTTGATGTGGCATCTATGTAACAAGTCCACCTATCTCACTAATCAATACAGAGGTTTTGATTTCAATAAGGGTGATAAAAGTTACTCTAACCCTAGCCAGTTACAAGCTCTCAACAGATGATCATCATTAGGCCTCTATCAGGGTTCCACATACTCAGGCTGTACAAATGTGTCCTATTAGTACATGGTCTGTCTGTTTGGCAACTCCAGTCCTAAGACAAATGGCAGCTGCTGCCCTTCAAGGTCTGAAGTCAAGTCCTCAGGGAATCTAAAAGCCCAACTGGAAAAATCAAGGCCTGTTCATTAGAGACTGCTCCAGGGGGAACTTGCAAGGCTGCCATTAGAACTATATAAAAGAGCTAATTATTTTTATAAGACTTTTAAACTATCAAACACACTCAGTTACAACAAAAAGTATTTACTGCTGGCATTCCACTAAAACGTCATTGCTTTTTGTCAAAAAATCAGCCAGTGACAGTACACAACTAAAAATCTTCACATTAAATATTTTAATGAGTCTTCTAGGAGAAAGTCATGTAACAATTAATTAGATGAGATAGCTTCTCAAGTGAAGGTATAACAACATGCACATTGTTGTGGGAAAATATTCTGAAACAAATTCATGTCAAACTAACTAATATACTATAAAGTAGAGCTGAAATTTTGCATGGGTGAATATCTACCTATGAGAAAGACAAGAAATTCAAGAAACAAATGTGTTCAGGCCTGCAAAACCAACTGAAGAATACATGGCATTGTTGTTTCAAACTTACACTGTTAATGAACAGCTGAAAATACTGCAGTATGCTAGTATATTGATAAATCAAAAGGCAGAAAGGCACAAAGTCCACTTTGGTACCAAACACCAAGACTAAGCAGAAAAACATGAACAACAAAACTCTTTCACTATTTTTCCTCTGATAGAACAAAGAAAAAAGTTTACAATCACAATAGCTACTTTAATAAAGTCCACTGTGGGGCAGATTCTATGATTCCAAGAGTTGGAACACTATTTTTTTATTCACTACTGCAAAATTGTTTACTATTTTAACTATGAAACAGAAGCAAAGTTTCTTATGCTGAAATCTTTTTCCATCTGCCTAGCATTACAATACTGTTCCAAATACTAATGGTTTAACAGATCACCGCTATAGAGTATTTATTACAAATCTTTTAAAAGTGCTATATGAAATTCATTAGTGTTCTTTAATCAATTCTTGGATCAACATGCACATTAGCTTCCGACAGTCTAATTCAAAAAAGCAATTACAACTCTGGTCCTTATGTACAAGGACGACAAAAAGAAGCTATGTTAAAACAGTTTAAAAGAATGAAAATGTAAAGAAAACAGATTAGGAATGATTTATATTGATGCCTAGTGGTGAAGTTAATTACAACTAACCCAATAAAATACTGCCTTTATTATTGTACAGCAAGTAATAACCTTAGACACAGAAAACAGAACTCTTTGCTGACTTTTGCATGCTCAATTCCACAGAACACTACATTATGAATTAAAGAAGCAGTAAATAAGTCATAAAGAAACAGCAGGTTTTTTTAAGTAAAAGCAGGACTCTCCCCTGCTGTTTAACCATTTGCGATATTCTATATAAACAATGCTTCCTATAAACTGTTATTATGTTGTTAGTGGTAAATGCCTAAGAATACCTTCTAATGAGAGTTTAATTTCAATACTCAAAAGTTTGAGTTCAAGTCACAATAAGCTTTTATAGATTTTGAAAATACATTATACACAAATTGTGCTGGAGTAGTTTGCATACTGAAGTACTATGTTGTTCAGTAAACAGCAAATTTAAAAGTCAGCTTGTCACACAAAGTCTTTTATGCTGAGATTACTCTCAAAGTGGGAACTGTCTCCTTTACAAATTATGAAAATCTATCTTAAAAGATAAAGTATTGTGATACACTACATAAAATGTTACAGCATGTACAATCTTTAATAACTACATATAGCCAGAAAAACCTCGACACAGTCTGAAGCTGTCATAATTTATGGTGATACCAAGTATTCTTAAAACAGGACTTAAGTAATGAAAGAAAAAACATATAAAAAGTTCATATAAAATTATGAAAATACGACCATCTGCAAGCAGAAAGTTCACATAAAATTATGACAATATCACTATCTGCATAAATCAAATGCTATCAGTAATAACTATCGTAGCATAAAAGTGGCACATCATCAAAACTCATAAACTTCATTTTTGTATCTAGTTTCATAGAAAAATGAACATGTATATGAACATTTATTACACACTTTTTATAGTGATCTATCTCATGACCTGATGAATAAAATTTTGCTCCTAGAACCAATGTCACATATAAGATGGAAGAGATAAATCTATCTTATACTACAGTTCCTCTACAGTTCCAGTACAGCAACAATCTGTAGAATGGGGGAAAACTGAATGAGTGGATCACTGATATCAGGTCCACAGTTTCTGATGGAGGAAACAATTTGCCTGGGCAGCTTATCCCTTTCTGTCACTGGCAGGCTGTTGCCATGACTCCTCATGAAATGAAATCAGGGGTCAGGTTTGAGTTCATCTAGCAGCAAACCCTTTCCACAGCAGTTTCGTCTTCAGGTTCTTTAACCACTAGCTATTTTCAGTGCTGAGATGAAAGACGATAGCTTCAGGAAGAATATGAACAGAAATCCAAAACATTATTTGAGAAATCCAAGAAGTTCTGTAAATACATAGCAATGGGAAGCAAGAAAGTCAAAGGAGACAACATATTATAAGCAAAGGGAAGAGATCCAAACAATTATTTTTATGGACAAAAGAAAGAAAATTGAGGAATAACAGGAGCAGAAGGCAGCTGCCTCTTGATTTCAGTGCTTGTTTGTTTAACTGTAATTTTAATTTGAGTAAAAATTTGTTTCTGTAAAACACCACTGCATGGAAAAAAATACTTTCAAGGTAGACTACTAATCATAAGGACAAGAAAATCACAGCATACTCACTGCTATGCAGTTGCACTAGCAGTGACGGACTGATCTCACTGATAACATTCATCACCACCACTACTAAATAGTAGCAACCTTCCTGCTTAATGTCTGGTAAGCTTTAACTAAATAAATGCAACTATTAAAAAACTCAAGAATATACATAGTTAATAGTATTTTGGAAATAAATATCCCATTATAGTACCCTTTTCCCCAAACATAGCTTAGTTTCAGTTTTTAAATCCCTTAATGAATGCTTGCAAACAACAAACAAGATTCCCTCTATCATTGTACCTTTGAGGCAATGAATCCAAAACATTTAAACCAATCTCATCTCCTCACTCAAAAGACAGGATGCCTAAACCTGTCCCTTATTATTCCCTTGGGTAAACCTATCCTCATGCAGATCTTTTAGGAAAAGATTTAGAGGGAAAAAAAGACAAAAAACCCTAATGTGTCACTTTCATTACACTTCATTCTCTTCATTGCTACATTCTCCCTCTGTTGTCTTCATTTACACTAAAATATTCTGGGTATTCATTATTCCACTATTACACAACACAGCAAAACAAGGTTCTTTTCTCATCTGTCCCTATATGTTGCTACAATAAACATGATAAATCATAACTTTCTGCTCCTTTCACTGCAAATCTTCCCCTGCAATCACCAAGCAAATTTTACAAAACCATTTCCGGTTTAAGCAGAAATAGTAATAAACGTCTTTATAAATGTTCAGAGGGTAGAGAAAATATAGCTGATTCTTCTGAATCTGAACTAGGATCTAATGCCCCACAGACATGCACCTCAAAAATCATATTGATCACAGTATAATCTGAATTATCAGGGTTTTTTCACTTAAGCAAGTTATGTTAAAATATTTATTGAAATATTAGTCCATCATCAACATCTTTTGTGAGGCAGATGTTTTCCCAGTTGCAGAGATATGTTAAAAAGCACAGACAATTACAAATAAGACTAAAAGTTAATGTGAACAGCAACACTATGTAAAGCTTCTTCTGCCAGAACTTTGAGTAAACAGCACTGCTCCTCAAAACATGAGTTTCTTAGGGAGTTTTGCTTGGAAACAGACAGATATCATTTGGTGAACACAAACAGAAATGTTCACATATTTGTAATTCGTATAAAGTCAGCAACAAGCATTGCCGCTCACTGAACTTTCCATAATCTCATACCCCTCCTCTCAACTAAACCTCTTTCCAAAGTCTCAAACAGACTAGCTGTAAAACAGCAGGGTGTTAAATTAAAGCACACTTTATTTTCAGAGGTCTCCACACTTCGTGGCTGACTTCCTGTCAGGAAGAGTTCCATTTCAGTGCAGAGCCCCATCAGCAGGGAGCTCACAGAATTAAGTGCCAGTTGATATTACTTTGTTTTGCATTTACCACCCATGAGAATATTGTTCAAAGATCTAGTTATAAAGTCAGCATGGTATCATCCTTCTGACTAGACTGCCAAGCCACAGGGTGTGCTTGCACTGCACAAAACTCACCTTAAATAGTGGTGGTTTTTTAAGTCGTAGTGTGCTGGTGAAGCAACAGGATGCCTTTTTTCTTCATAGAAGACTGCTTCTGTAGCTAAATTATGTTCCCTCAGTTTTGAACATCTGCAACAGTGTACATTCATGGAAATGAAGCCGTACTGTTTCTCTATCACACCCTCAAGATTCACATTTATATTAGACAATTGCTCTCCTCCCTAAACATAAAAATGTATACATTAATCATACAAATTCTCAGCAACGCAATTTTGAAGGCTAATATTTTTATTTGTAGTGGTCATGTTCTCTATTAAACTCACACTAACACCATGCCTTGGATTCCTAACCCAATTAAAATAATTTTCATTTCATAAAAGAATTTTTTCTTAGTAAGAGCTTATAAAATCTGAAAAGCAGAACAGCCACTAAAGATTGTACTTTTAAAAAATGAAAATCAGGGAGGAAAAATCCTCTTTTCCCCCTCAGAACTACTCTAGGTAACAATGATGTTTCCTGAGATCATGTTACTAAAAGCGCATCAGTCACCACTCCAGTGTGGCAAACTGTTTCTAAGAATAGTTTGGTTTGGTTTTTTTTTTAATCTTATGTTTTATCTATTCCTCTACCCAAAGTCTGCAAGACACGTTGACTTCAAATGTATTGTCCCAAGAAACAATGCTTCGCATCAGTTCACACCAAAATACTATGCCTTTACTACATACCACTTGTACCTCTCTACACACCTTCTTAATCTATGGCATCCATATTTCTTTACGTATAAACATAGTTTAAAATTTTTGTTCAAAATCAGAAAGCTCAGAATTACTTTCCAGAAAACAGCTCTGAAGTATAAACCAAAGAACATTTGTTCTTTCTCATTGCTTTTCTCAATTTCTAGTTGATTCTGGTATAGTCTGCTGTTGTTGAACACTTCAAAACACAGTGTCTGCACAGTGGCTTCTGTGAGTCAAAAGTACACCTAGATAAAACATGTTTTAGTTAGGAAGTCATTTCTATTGCTTTAATGATAATTTATATCTATACACAAAAAAAAAATCAACCCCCTTTCAATAAAAGTATAACATATCAGATTTTCTCCTGGTTTTCTCATACTAAATGTAACATATTATAGTTTTTGTTCATCTTAAAAATCCCACATCATATATTTAATCTCCAAACTGAGGAGTGAGCAAGCTTTTAAAGTACTCTTGTAGACCTAAGAATTATTGAAACATATAAAGACATAAAGTCAAAATACTAGCTCACATGTTTTAACTATTGTGACCACTACCTGTCAGGATATAAAGTGCTTATTGCATCATTAAGTCAAAAAAAGTTAATTTATTATTCATGCAGTATCAAATAATCATTCCAAATACATTCCAATCTATTTTTCACACTTAAGGCAAAAGTAAAGTTTAGCTTTAAAACTTCTCTGATTTCTACTACTAAGCAAACTTTCAATATACATCCACTTCACAGACTGACAGAAGAAACTATATTCTATTAGAATTCTTAATTTTTTTTTCAATTTAGCCAATGATGGACGCAGATGTTTTAAACTCCCTACCTGTAGGCCATACTAATAGTAAACAAACCACATTATTCCTGAAACCAATAACTACACTGACAAGTCAGAGTTTAGATAGATCTTAAGTGTAGCAAACCAAAGTGAGATGTGAGAACTGTGAACCTTAGTGATTACTATGAAAAATAATAAGAGTTTGAAAGAAATCTCTATGTAAACATGTAAAAGTGCTCTCCGAGGAATTCGAAGGAATTCAACAGGTACTGCAGGCAATTATAGGCAATTACATTTTTGAACAATTTAGAAAGCTGCAAAAAATTACACTAGGAGTGAAGTTTCAACAGACAGATTTTACTTTATCCTGAAGTTTCACATAGAATATATCACAATAATCTAGTTCTGGAGAGACAAAATTTACATACTGCTTTA
This sequence comes from Colius striatus, assembly GCF_028858725.1. NCBI lineage: Eukaryota > Metazoa > Chordata > Aves > Coliiformes > Coliidae > Colius > Colius striatus. The sequence goes on from NC_084761.1 coordinate 36,557,492, forward strand.
GTCAATGTAGCTAATTTCAAATGTAATTTCAACATACTCCAGTTCAAAGGAAAGGTTTTCCCAGCTGTTTCCATTTATTTCAGTCTTATCAGAATTGCACTCCAGACAGTTATCTACCAAAATGATCTCCAGTTTCAAACACGTAGAACGTATAACACACTTCTAGGAAGTAAGCTGCAAAATACCCACAGCATTTTTAATTTTTCTGAGTACTCTGGTCAGTGACCAACAGCAAGCATGAAAGTTGTCAACAGATGTTTTCAGCACCCAAAGTGAGATCCTCTGAGGTGGAGACAAAACTCCTACTCAGGCAGGGAAGAAGCTACACTATGCATAAAACCCCCATATATATCAAGGGTAACAGTGAATCCAAGTGATCTAGATAACAGATTTGATAATTTAACCTTCTGTTTTGTTAGAAGGATACTTACCAACAAGACAGCATCTAAAAATCCAAGCACAGAGTTAATCCTACTGACCACTAGCCAAACAGCTCACTGTATTTACATCAAGTGCCTTGCAATGTAGTAGAAGACAGAAGTCCTAAACTTTAATCCCAAGACCTTACAGAAAAAATGCTGATGTCTTCATATATCTATGTCTTCGTATAAGGAAACTGCAACTGAGGACAATGCAGATGAATAACAATGCTGTTTCAAAACTGGACTCTTCCACATGCCTGGTAAATGCCTTAAAATTCTGGACTACTAGCTACTTTGGGAGGATATGTTGAAATCTCTGACAGATTATTCTACTTCATGGTAATAACTAATGTCTGAAGTATTAATTGAAACTTAAGTCTCTTCTGCCCCAGAAGTGTACTTTCACATCATGGCCCCTGGTTCCTCTGTGATCTACCTTCCCCTCTCTCTAGCTTTGACTACAGCTTTCATCCCACAAAGCTAAGTTATGGTAGATGAAAATATACATTACAGGGGGAAAATAATAACAATAGCTTTTGAAGAGCAACTAGTTTACAATGTAAAAAACACTTCACTGAAAATATTCAGAAGTAGTACTGTACATAAAAATGAATAAACTTTCCCTCACTACTCTCTATTAAATATCACCTTAAGGAAGAACAGGGTAACAATCTTCTATTTGGTATACCAGCTATAAAGATCACACAATATTCATTACAAAATTGCACTGGAAATGTTCCTACTGCTGTCAAGTGCGTAATGCTATGTTTTCAAATGTTAAGGTTTATATCGTTTTGTTAACACATCTAGCTCCATTCGGTAGGAAGTAGACCTGAGGCAGCTTCAGAATCTAAATATTCTGTAGCAGGAAGAAAATTCAAGATCGTCTTAACTCCTTCCATAGCCATCCAGTTTCTACAAAAAGCTAGTGTGGCAGATAGCTTTTAAATCTTAAAATTCTTCAAAAGACTACAAGTTTAGAAAAAAAAGAGAGTATACTATGAAGTCTCTGGCACACCTGCAAGTGAAACATTTTTCTGTATATCTCAGTACAGTATCCTCATACTAAACTAGAAACACTGAATATTTCGTAAGTGCAAAGCAAGTTAATAACACAAAACAAACACCTATAGGCATGATTCATGCAACATCTTCCCATGTACTTAACAATTTAGAATTTGAGAAGTTCTCTTTTTTCTACTTTATTGGTTAAAATCTGAATCATTTTGATTTGTCTAACAAAGTTACATTTCTAACCACTTTATCATTAAAGCAATCTATCACTGAAGTGGGTTTTTTTTACTCAAATACAGCTACACTCAATTTTGATAAAAACAATGATCCTATTGGCAGAAGTTCACGCGGTATAAAAAGAAAAACCTCCAACTCCTGATATCTTCTAAATGGCTTTTAAAATAAAATTAGATCGACTGAAAGTCATTTGGCAGCTTACAAAGTCTACCCTCTATATCAAAAACACATACAATTTTTTAGATCACAGATCAAAAGTATTATTAGATCCCTTTAAAACTTAATTTCAGCTGTTAGAATACAAAGTCATTAGATCAAAAAATATTATCTTGGTTAAAATGTCACCAGCTAACACTTGGGGCACATAAAAGGTATTCAAACAGCATTTATTATCTTCATATCTAAACAGGGATATTTTAAGAGGTTTTTTTGTTCTGTTGAGTTCAGCTGTCATGGTATCAGTGACATACGTCTTTAGATAACCTATACTCAATTCAATTAAAACTTCATAGCAATCACTATAGTTGTCCATCAAATTAAATTAAAATAAGAACTAGGGCAGATCATGAAGCATCAGTATATGTGTTCCCTCTGCAAATAACAAGCACCAAAAACCTGCCATCTTGTACACAAACTAAAATCTCCAAGAAATTCAAAGGCTTACCACATTTTAAAACGTGTCGCAGAAATCTATCCCAAGGTAACGAATTTTGATTGTTGATACTAAGGGGTATTAAGCACAGTATATTCAGAAAAGGCTGAAGACTTTATTGTATTTTACAAGCATTTATGTACTGTGGTGGTGGAGAAGTATGTGCAAGTGCTACCACCCAATTGCTCTTCCTTAGGGGAAATACACTATTTTATTGTTAGTATGGACACATGACTGTATGGCACATGTTCATTTTTTTTTTAATAATTAGAATTCCTTATCAGAGTAAGAGATACTATGTAACTAAGAAACTGCCCATACAAAAGATGAATATTGACTTCTTTCAGAGCAACAGAATTGATTAGCAAAGTAATTCAGTAGCATATGAAAGAGATATCACACCAAAGAAACATCAAGCAAAAGAAAAGCCTTTTGCAAACACTTCACCATTTAAAACAGTGATAACTGGTTTGGTGACTTGAGTCAAGCAAGGGGAAAAAAAGAGCTGAAGATCTGTAAGTCTGCCTACACAGGCAGTAAGACAGTGTAATTTTCTCTGCTTTAATACTACTAATCAGCCTCTGCTGTACTTCTAAGGTGCACATGCACTGCCTTGGATCATGCTTTTGTCTCCAGAAAAATAACTCCAAAAACTATCATATTTAATTGGGCCATATGAGCAGGCACTGTCACTGCATACAAAAAAAGAAAACAGGAGTATCAGAGTTTATGCTTCCCTCTTTCATCTCCCCATGAAAGACACAATTTATCAAGGTCCAATATAATTCTAATAGCTACAGCTATGTAGTTATATTGGAATAGATCACATTAATATTTCTAGAAGATAAAATTTCTAGAGATTAAATGTATTAAAACATTGGTCTTGGTTTTACATACACTATCAGCTATTAAGAATGTGCTCTTAATCCCTTTGAAAGAACAGAGGCAGAGGAAAGAGGAACCAAGATGCTTTTATAGCTAGAATCAGCAAGCAGAGCGTATGTGCAGGTAGTGGCGGTGGAGGGGTCATAAAAAAAAATTGCAAACTTTTGAAAAGGTTGGGTGGCATTCCACCCAAATTATACAAAAGCTGAACAGTATTTAAGTCAGCGTAAGTTTATTTTATGATCTAGAAAATTTAGATCCGGTAGAAACAAAGCTCTTCAGTCAAAGATGGATCTGATAAGAACCATCTAATTAGTTCTCTTACATATATTCCACTGAAAATTCAGTTGATTTACTACAGAAAGAATCTGTATTAAGTGCTGCAAATTCTGTAAATTCAAAGGCATCAAAAAAACCCATGGTACTTATTTCACCTATTTTTGTATCTTTTCACCTTGAAGCCACAATAACAGGACAAATGCTTCACGTATGTGAGCAACAGATAAATGTTTTTAATACTTCCATGGGAGAGTAAGGAAGATCAGTTTTTCCTACTTAGCCATCTATTTCAAGAAAACATCTGACAAATGAAAGGAAGCACAGCAGTGTATTTGTTTTATGGATAAATATGCACTCAATTTATACATATTCCTTTACATTTTAGGCATAGTGTTAGAGTCCTTTTAGAGGTAAATGCTTTCTTCAGGGGTTTTATCACAGCTTCCCCGCATAGAAGCCCCGTCTCACAATAGCATACAAGCACCTTCAACACCCTGACGTCACTCATTTAAAAGGGATAATAGACACAGGACTTTCTCTCTTTTGGTTGGTTTAATTACCCCAACAGGATGCCAGGCCAGACTAGATGGTGCTTCTAGGTTCACTGTACTGTATGCATTTCTGATAAATGGGAAAAGAATAGATGACCTGGCAGAAGGCTCAGACAATAACATGTGATTTACAGGACATGAATGCAGCTACTATAAGATTTATCTGACAGCCCTCTCCGATAGTGGACTGTTGAGTATCCGATGGAATGATTTCTAGTCTGGAAAGTCTGCTACTGAGTAGCCATACACATTATTTATTTATTAGATGTTTTGGGTTGAAACCATTTTTAAATGATGCACTTCACAATGCTCAGCCATAAATTCAGTTTTAAACCCTAGAAGGGAGGCAGTGTTATTGGAATGTGTGTCAGACTGAATTAGGATGAGCAACACAACGCTTTTATAAAGTGGCCTTGAATGCAACGTCGATTCTTTCAAAAATGATATTAATGTCAAATAAGCAGGAACACTTTGCAGTAATATTAAATGAAGGATTTCTTTATGTTTTGATAGATTTATATAAATGTAAGTATACACAGAGATATGTCTCAAAATGTAGCATGTCTATCAAAAACCACAACAGTTTTCACCTTATAAAAAGTCTTTTGTCTGTATCTTGAACCACCTGTTTCTCTTTTTACCTTGTGTTAAACATAAAACAATATATCAACATATAAACACAAAATTAAAACACAAAAGCAATGTTCTTCTTCTATATGCCTAAATAAATGAGCTTTAAACAAGCGAACAAATTAATCAAGTGTCACAATAGTTTCACAGAATAGGAGGTTTTTTTGGGTTTTTTACACACCTTCACCTGGGAAAGAAAAAATTTCCAGTGTTTCAGGGAAACAATCCTAACTGCTTACATCACATATTCAATGATTATAACAAATTTTCAGAAAGAGGTTAGCATAAAAAAACAGCAAAGATATTAATGAGAGTAATCTTTCAATTTCATAAAGTGATGGGTGACAAATTTGTGAAGTTTTAAATCAAATTTGTAGATACTTACTTTGTAACTATGCCACATTATTTATGTGATTAAAAACTAGTTTTTGACCTGATCTTTTGATCTTTGTCACCTCATCCTCTCCATCTCCTCTTAAAAATTAATTAAAATTTTAGCAAAAGGATATCACTTCACTTTCCACCCTGTCTTCGGCCAAAAAAAAAAAAGAAAAAAGGGAAAAAAAAAAATCAATCAAGCTCAACTCCATCTCCTCCCACTGTCTGTAAAATGTCGGGTTGAAATTCAATTTCATATCTCTCAAGCTTTCATGTAGCAAAAGACAGTTCACTTCTTAACAAAATAAATCACTTCTGTGATTGCCATGCTGACCTCTTTGAATTAGGAAAATTCAAAGTGAAAAATGTAATTATCACCCCAGAACAATCTGTATACATCTGGAGCTAATTTTAGATTCATTTCTCACATCATTTTTCATATTCTGCCAAAAATTACAGCTGCTATGTAACTTTAAAAAGACTTTGAGGTCATTTTTACTTTATTGGTTTATTTCTACCATTTCAAAGAACAACCTCAGTCTCTGCATCTAGCACTGCTAAGCAATCATGATATCCTCAATTTGATTAGGTTAGCATTAAGCAGCATTGTGACATATGTGACAAATAGATGCATTAGAGCACGTCATTTATTCCTTATCCATTCCACTTCCCAAAACGAAACAAGTGATGTACAGTATAGAGTACAACATGATTTTTAAAAGATTAGATTAACCTACCAAAAAGAGAAGGAAAGGTCAACTACTAATTATTGATACAAGCAGCATGGATCCCAAAAACTAATTTTTAAAAAAGGTAATACCAAGCTGTCAGGCACATATTTAAGACTCAGGTTAGTTTTACTCTAACACATTAATAAATGAACAGAAAAACTTCTGTACAGATTTCTTGATAGCAAGGATTCTTGTCTAATTTAAGTCAGCATGAAATTTGTGTTCTAGAAGATGTGAACGATGCCCACTTCTGGTATCGTAACATGTAAAACAACCACTTCTAAACGTCAAAAGTTCCATAAAGAATATAAAATTCCCTTCAGGGTAAAACTAGATTTCCTGAGGAAGATGGAAAACTAGATACGCAAAGTTCTAGATACATTCATTAATAATAAGCTCACTAGAAAACATAACTACTCTTCACTAGTTCATTGTAAAATCTATTAGGTGTAATCTCCAGAAGTAATTGTTCTTGTTGCACTTTATTGACAATGCAGACTATCGACTTTTCACACCTTCTATGATTCTTTCATTTGTATTCATGAAATGTCTATCAGCACACTCTAAATAAATTTGGCAATATAGGTACTAAAGCAAATAAATCAATGTGAAGAAACATTAATTTTGCATTATCCTTATTCGTCAGGCAAGCAAACCATAAGGGTTGTAAATGAAGGTCAAAGGTTTTGAAACGGGTCAGAACCCTTGACCTCTAGACCAATACCATTCCCATTAAAAAAGGCTATTTTAAAGTTTTAAGTAGGGGAATTTACAACCAGAAAGGTATCATTTTTAAGGCACCAAATGAAAGGCTCAGTTAAAAAAAATCTTCCATTTAATTACAAAAAAGAAAGTAAGAAATCACAAAAGAAAATCCCGTTAATATTACGTATACCATTTTTCGAAAGTTCCTTAGTCTCTGACTCTTTTCTAACCACAGGCAATTCTTATGTTCACAGATATATAAAATCACTTTCCTTCTAGGAATGTAAAATGCTCCAAACTGCTGACAAGCAGAGCTGCTTTCTTAAATTTTTCTGCAGTTCTTAGTACTTGTCAAATCAATTAAGAATGACAGTGTTTCAAAAGTATTTATCACTCATTTCATAATCTCTACAAAAAAGGAAAAGTTCTATTCATCCCAGAGGATTCAGCATGCAGAAATCAATCTGTTTCTATAACCTTAATATTTTATTGATCCTATTTTCTTAAAAATGACAACATAGAATTACTTACACACACTACCATCGAGGTTATGTAAATGCTCAATAGTACAGTAACATAAACCCCTTATTATCTTTTCTCTCCACTTGAATCAACACAATTACTATGAAACATTTTTTACAAAATCAAGTTTTTACACTGTCTTTTTACCTATTACATATAACCTTACTTTAAATTTGAATTTACATTTAATTTTTTAACTTCAGTTTCCATTGTGCTCAGATAGCAGTTTCAGACAATACAGCTACTTAAACCTCACCTGAGAGCAAAGCAGCATCACCAGCTCCACAACTGAACTGCTAGATTTCATGCACACAAGACCTACAAGAGGAAAAACCGATATACATAAATGCATACTTCTATGGTGCTAGCTGTTAACACAAACTATTTTGAAGTGCAATGCATTGGAATCATTTTGACAATTAAAAGAAAGCTGATATTATACCATTTCCAGTGGTTTTTGTACTTTTGTATTTCCAGCAATTTTGTACTTTATCAGCAAAAAAAAAGTAAGCACGTGAGAGATAGATCATAAATTCTATGTCTCACATCTAAAGATGCAGCTCATAGTAGTACATTACCTCCATTATCCACAGTTTCATAACTGTTTACATGTGAAAATGATCAGAAGTTAACATATGTTATATTAATCCACTGTATCTACATTTTGCTATTTCCTGAAGGATTGTGTCATTATATATGCAGAGAAGGGAAATGGCTTTATGACCTTTGCTTTCTCCGTTGCACGTTCTCCTTTCAGCCCCCAGCTATCAATCAAGTTTCCATTTTGTTTCATGGCAGCAGACATCCCAAACACTCTTATTAGTACTTTGACCCTTAACCCCACACTAAACCTTAGCAGAAGTGCACGCAGTAACCTATTATATATTCTCAATTGTTTATAAACTAATTTGACTATTATCATTATTTGTATTCACATTTGGGAGAGGTGCCTATAACTAGTTTGTAGGCCTGAAAAAATGGTTTCATGTGCCTATTTTTGTCTAGATGGTTCATACATTCCCAATAATTTTCCTTCTGTGTTTGTCTAATCTATGAAATACCTTATATATAATCTACACTAGAGTCAAAGTACTTTGAAATCAAATCACCTTTTCTTTATCTTCACAATTAAAAAAATGCAACTAAATAGGATATTTACTTCCTTGGAAAATAAAGCTTTGAGAAAGTCTCTTTCCTGTTATTGTTACAAAATGAATGAAATAAATTTGTTCACAAGGTAGCTTCCATTAAAATGTTTATCAGCTACAGCAATGCCCACATGTCTAATCAAAAGTAGAACCCAATCTTTTTCAGTCGTATGTAAGACAACTCATATACTTCTTCCTACCTCAAAAGGTAGGCAAGCTAAATTCCTAAACTCAATACATTTAATTTCAGTGAATTTTGGACATCTGACTTCAGTAAAACATTTATCAATGTCTGATAATCTAATTTTGTAATATAAGCTATATTCAGCACTATATAAAGGATGTTTGTCCTACACTACAGAACAAGAAGTTTCAAGAATGCTTTTTGAAAAAGACTTTAATTCCCCAGGAAGCAACTGTTAGTTGCTATTAGATCTATTAGTGCAAATACAGCTCACGTGCAAGCAATCAGTTAAGTTAAGCAACCATGACCTTCTAACATAGGAGTACTTCATTACTGGAAGCTGCAATGAATTCAGGCCTGAATTCAATTCACTGCTTTAACTGAACAAAACCTGCAAATTTCAATCTAAAAATCAGTGGGCAAAGCAATTCATATGATACAACCACATTATATGAAAATTCAAAAACTGGTGTTCACTACTAAATTTACAGTGTTCTAATTTCACGATTTTTTTTAATTGAGGGCATTAACATCTGCATTGCAGACCTGAGGCTCATTTTTAAACACAGAGAAACCCACCAGCACAAAGAAAACTCAATCTTCTCAAGCTCAAATCTTTTAAGTCAAAACCAGGAAGAGTCATAATAGTTGTTGTGTACCCGATTCTTCATCTTCTCAGAAGTACCCGAGAACTTGTTTCTATTCTGGTGATATTTTCCTCTTACCTGTATGTATCACTGCCCTCCCGTTATAAAACAAAAAGAGAGAAGAAGATTCATATGCAAGGAGATGTACTATAACATGCTCTGCTGAAATAGTTCCCAAGAAATCTTCTGTTACAACATTTCAGTAAAAATGCAAGGTCTACACTATACTCCAATACACTACTTTGTATTGTACTGTTGACCCTGACATCAAGTTTTCTTTTTAAGGCTCACAAAACACATTTCATACATCAGCTTCAATGGGCTAATTCCCTTGAAGTGCTGCAAAACTAAGGAAGAGACAACAGCAGTTAGTCCCACATAATGAGACATAAGAAATTATGAAATGAGATGGAGGCAAAGAGGGAGCAGAGATGGCAAAGATGGGGAGATACTGACAAAAACCTCAGAGGACTAAAGACAGAAGGAACAGGAAGCAGTGAAATTCAGTGGACATCACTGTCTGGGAGGGCAGGAAGAAAGCTTCTAAGGCAGTCTCAACAAAAAGAAAAAGAAACATCTTTAGTCTCCAAGGTAAAACAAAGCACATATTTTTTTTAAAGGTTTTTTAAAATGAAAACTTACTTGTACCTTCTATGAGCAACTCCTGCCCATGGCTGCCCAAAAGAGTCCGAGAAAGAAAGGAAGCGAAATCCACAAAAATCTCTCTCAGAAGTGGGGCAGCTTTTTCCAAAGCATGTTCAAGCCTGTCTGTAATACTAGTAGAGAAATACACGTGATTAAAAAAAAAAAAAAAAAAAAGTTGCTGAATTTTGTAGGAAAGAGTATAGTTTTTGGCAATGTTTAAGTAATCACAGAACCACAGAATCACAGAATGGTAAGCTTTTGAAGGGATCTCAAAAGATCATCAGCCCAACTCCTCTGCCTGATCCTCAGGATCACCTAGAGTAGGTCACACAGGAACTCATCCAGCTGGGTTTTTAATGTCTTCACCCTACAACTCTCCTGGGCAGCCTGTTCCAGTGCCTGGCTCCATTCTACTGACACCTATCCTTTATGTATTCATAAACATTAATGAGGTCACCCCTCAGTCTCTTCCAAGCTAAAGAGCCCCAGCTCCCTCAGCATTTCATCGTAAGGGAGATGCTCTACTCACTTCATCATCTTTATGGCCCTGTGCTGAACCCTCTCAAATAGTTCCCTATCCTTCTTGAACTGAGGGGCCCAGAACTGGACACAATATTCCAGATGTGGTCTCACCAGGGCAAAGAAGAGGAGGAGGAGGATAATCTCTCTCAACCTACTGCCCACAGCCCTTCTAATACATCCCAGAATGCCATTGGCCTTCTTGGCCACGAGGGCACATTGCTGGGTCATGGTCATCCTGCTGTCCACCAGCACTCCCAAGTTCTTTTCCCCTACACCACTCATTTAATTCCCCAGTCTGTACTGGTACATGGGGTTATTCTTTCCCAGATGCAAGATTCTACACTTGCCCTTGCTGAATTTCATTAGATTTCTCCCTGCCCAACCCTCCAGCCTGTCTAGGTCTTGTTGAATGGCAGCACAGCCTTCTGGTGTGTCAGCCACTCCCCCCAGTTTAGTATCATCAGCAAACTTGCTGACATTGCCCTCTGTTCCCTCACCAAGATCATTAATGAGTATTTTGAACCGTACTGGTCCCAGCACCAGCTCCTGAGGGACTCCAGTAGATAGAGGTCTCCAACTAGATCCTGCCCCATTGATCACAGCTCTCTGCCTTCTTTCCTTCAACCAGTGAAGAATCCACCTCACTACCTGATCATCAGTTTTGCTGAGAGGATGCTGTGGGAGATGGTGTCAAATGCTTTACTGAAATCAAGATAAATGACATTCCCTGCACTAACACCATCCATCCACCTGGTTACATCTTCATAAAAGGCTATCAGGTTGGTCAGCTCAGGCTGACTGCTCCTGTTGTCCCTCTTGTCCTTCAAATGCCTGGAGACAGCACCCAGGATAAGTTGTTCCATCACCTTTCCAGGGATGAAGGTGAGGCTGTCTAGTCTGCAGTTAGTCAGGTCCTCCTTCTTACCCTTTTTGAAGACTGGAGTGACATTTGCTCTCCTCCAGTCCTCAGGCACCTCTCCTGTTCTCCACGACTTACTGAAGATGATGGAGTGGTCTAGCAATGACTTCTGCCAGCTGCTTCAGCACCCGTGGGTGCATCCCATCGGGGCCCGTGGATTTATGTACATCCAGAGCGCTCAACAGATCCTTAACTCAGCCCTCATCAACCAAACAAAATTCCTCCTTTAACCTGACTTACTCTGGAGTCTGGGGCTCCTGTCCAGCAGTATAGACAAAGGCAAAGAAGGCATTTAGTAACTCTGCCTTCTCTGTATCCTCTGTCACCAAAGCACCTACCTCGTTCAACCGTGGGCCTACATTGCCTGTAGTGTTAGTTTTATCTGCAATGTATTTTAAGAAGTCATTCTTGTTGTCCTTAACCTTCCTTGCAAGGTACAACTCCAATAAGGCTTTAGCTTTCCTAGTTGCTTCTCTACATCCTCGGACAAAAGCCTTATATTCATCCCAAGTGGTCATCCCATCCTTCCATGGTCTATAGACTCTCTTCTTCCACTTGAGTTTGCCCAAGAGTTCCCTGTTTAACCATGTGGGTCTCCTGGCTCCCTTTCTTGATTTCTTACCTGCTGGGATGCTCTGATCCTGAGCTTGGGAAAAGCGATCCTTGAATACAGACCAACCATCTTGGGCTCCTTTATCCTCTAATACCCTGTCCCACGGGATGTTCCCTAGTAATTGCTTGACCGAAGTTGGCCTTGCTAAAATCCAGAGTTGTGATCCTGATTGGTATTCTGTTCCTAACACACAAGATCCTGAACTCCACTATCTCGTGGTCACTGAAGCCAAGGCTACCCTCAACCTCCACCGCTTCAAACAGACTCTGCTTGTTCGTGAGTACAAGATCCAGCAGTGCTCCTCTCCTAGTTAGCGCATCCACCATTTGCACCAAGAAGTTATCATCGATGCACTGAAGGAACCTCCTGGACTGTAACTGGCTAGCTGTGTAGGTCTTCCAGCAAATGGAATCAATATTCTGATAGTCATTTTCCCAACACAACATTCTTAAGCAACGTGAAACTAGAATATGAACTGCAATATCAAAAATTTAAGCAATAGAACAGATATTCTATTGTTCAATTGAAGAAGCTACCTCATATTTGAAGCCGAATCTGCAGGCACTGAAGAAACTGTAGGGACAGATGGCAATTTTGAACTAGATGATCCCCTTCCTACAAGAGAAAGAGATAAAGAAGTGAATTATATAGCTAAGAAAACATGCTGGAGGTTAGACAAATGGACCAGAAACTAAAAGCTTGAGCTTTGAAAAACCATGGTTTTCAAATGTGTGTGACAACTAGGTAAATCCTTTTATTTCTTTGTACCTCCAGTTTCTTTTTGCTGTAAGACTCCTGTTTACTTGTATTCATATTTACCAGGTATGCCATAGCAAGCTTGTTAATTTTTGCTCTAGCACAACGTAATTCAAGGAAAGTTTGCAGTTTGCTTTGTGAAGGAAGTCAAAATAGACTGCAGTGATATGATCCTTTCTGTCTTTGTATGCCACAATTCTCTCTGAACAAATTTTAGAACATTTACAACCTCCAGCAGTGAATACAAATATACCCTTAATACTCCTGTAGTGTACTAATAAATACTAATACAACTAATATAAAGTCAGATGGTAGCATTTTAAAGCATCTCTTTTGGTATTGAACTGTTCATCCCATGTCAAGTAACTCACATAGAAAATCCCTTATTTTTTTGTTCTAAAATGAAAACACATTTGTGTCAAAATGAAGCAGAGTACAAAATGAGTGGGTATTTTCAATAGCCTGGCTTATATTTTTGCAACACTGGGATTCTGACAAAGACAGCTACAATAACATTTTCCATTGCACTGCCAGCATCATTGGCATGATGGCAGTGGTATAACCACATTTATGAGTTATTGACTTCACCACTTCAATTATACAAAGGTTGATAGGGAAGACTGGGTCATTTATGTATCCTATGCTTACCAAAAAAAAAGCAATTGTGTTATGTCAAATTGACACTACATGGCTCTCATCAGCATAGTAGGAATCTGTAAATACTAAATTTAGCTGTTCAGGATATAAAGAGAAATACAATCTTCATACTATGGTATGGATTGGTATTAGCAATGATGAAGAGGGAGGTAAGCAAGACAGCCAGAGATTTCACAGGTATTTGCTGCCAGGATGGGAATGGTGACTCACAAATCTTGTATTGCATTCCAAACTATAGAGAGGAATGAATCTTAGCAGACAGACTTCTGTGCATTTCCCAGGAGCATGACTGCTTCTAGTTCATCTGCAATCCTATCTCTTTCCAACCTTAGACCCTGTCCTATTCTCTTTCCTCTCACCTCGCCAGTTTCAGTTATGCTGCTGGAAAGAGGGGAAGGGGAAAAAAAAAGCAAAAACACATGAAAGAAAAAATTTTAATCATTTCAGTTCTTGCATGCACCTCAGTAAAGATGTGACTCTTCTCAGAATTATATACAGAAAAAATCATGACCATCCCACCTACACTGGAGTGAGCTCAGTTAGATGCAATCTGTTTGGAAATAAGCTGCTAACATCTTGAAAGTGTCTACCAAAATGTGTCAACTGCAACTTTTCAAAGTCTTTCTACTTGACTGAAGTAGAATAGATTTGTAAAAAGATTGCAAAGACAAGATAGCTGAGATACTGCTTATTTATCCCATCAAATTTCAAACTTCTGCTCCAAAACACTGGCACACACAGGTTCTCTCCAGAAATATTGGCTTTTGGTGTTTAGTTTGGTTGGGGCTTTCTTCTTATCTGAGGAAGATCATTTTCTCTCATCTTCCTTCGAATGCAGCACTGAAAGTAATAAACTAATGCATCAAAATGGTGAAAAGTTTTGCTCTTGTTTCTCTTTCTTATTTCACAGGTAAGAGATAGCTTTTTGAAAGTGATTCGGTTACGCTTTTCATAAATTCAACATGAAGCTCTTATTTTTACTTTTGTATAGGATGGCGGGAAAGAAATTTTGAGTAGGCTATACAAAATGAAAAACAAGAAAGCAGGGAACAAAACATTAGCTGAAAGCAAGGTGGAATACAAATATTCTGGGTATTTTTTCCCTAAATAATTTATCTAATAAAGGCAAATCAAAGATATATTTCTGAAAATTTCAATGGTGATAGCTAGATTCTCATAAATACTTTCATTCTTTTCATGGATATAACTCAATTTCTCTGAGATCTAGTTTTACATAGCTCAACTACCAAAAATTACTTTGGGTATTACCAAAGGCAAAGCAGTCAAACAATGTGCCGGAAGTTAGATTGGAGACTACCTTATGGAAAAACAAAACAAACACTACAGAAGGCAACAAATCACATGATTCAGAGGTTCCAAAGACTCCGGTTATTTGTTGGATACTTAATAGCTACAGCCTTTAAGAAAAAGAAAATAATATGCACACAGTCATACTTAAGTACACACAGTATGCTGCCTGTTGGATGAAGATTTTAATGCAATTATTTAATTTTCATTATAACCTTTATATTTAAAAAAATTCACTAAAATTATCAGCTTTCTCTCTAACGCCCAAAATCCATATTCTCATTAAACAACTCCCTCTAACTTGAAAATCACCGATAATTTGAATTTGACAATATCCTAAGGCAGGTACCTATATAAACTGATACTGATATTATGTAAGTACACTTATGGCCTGAATTTCTTCATGCTTATCATCATCCAAATCCACATTCCGAACTCAAATATATTTCGCTAAAAGAGGTGACTCTCAGATTTATTACAGTTGAGAATTTCAGAGGTTCTTTAGATAGGATTAGGCATAGTGGTTTTTGCATTCCAATTTTGTTTTGTGAAAGCACTTTTTAAACTCAGAAGTGGCTTTTTGTTCCACTATTTTTTCTGCCTCTAAAAAACACAAAAATACTTCAGTAGCATATTTTCATCCACAACACACATGTGGGTAAGTGCAGTAGCTACTTCAAACATGTGGAACTAAACTGACTTATCTCTTCCTTATCCTTTCCCTGATAAACTGGCTCCTTCAAACTGACAGTTTTACAGACATTTGCAAGAACATAAAAGAAAATGCAAATAGATCATCTGTCTAGCACCCTTACAGTGAAACCTTATTGTTTATTTAAGGTCCCCAAGGGTCTAAACAAATAATGTGTCTAGCAATAAAATATTGTTAAAGAGACTCCTTGTGCAAGATCCTCATGCTTTTTTGCATATATACTTAAAAACTGCACTTTGCTATACACAAGAACAGCTTGATATACTTTACTCTGGGAAGATGGACATGAGATAAAAAAAACCCAGAGCTTAATAAAATAACCATACCTCTTTATTTTGAACAACAGACCTAATATACTTAAATACACTGATGCCTTTAATGAAAGGGCTATTGGTAAAATAATGAGCCCATTCAAAAAACACACTGCCAGGGCTGGAAGTGTACAATGCAAGACTACAATTAACAGTTTTACAAGCTAATATAAAGGATCTGTTACATGAACACATCTGTAGGTTAAACCAAAACAGATTTCATGAAACAATGGCACACTCTCTAAAGTGAAGTTGCTTTATAACAGGTTTTATACTGAAACAATATTAAACCATTTCTATTATGCATCATGGGCATTTGAGATTTTTAACTGTCATTCTGCTTTGGTAACTAGCCCTCAACTACTATCACTGTAAAGCTAGGATTCTCTTTCAAATAGTTAATATAATCCAGTTAATTTCTTTAACTAACTCTGCATTGATGGTAACTTCACATTAATCTTCCTACTTTAGCTTGTCTCCCACTAACTAATTTTATTATGAGTCTTCAAGGGTTTTTTTCACTTATTTTAAAAAATCAATGAATACCATTCATCTTTGCAAAACAAGTCAATTGTGGGAGAAAAAATACATTTTTTCTATATGTAGGACTAGAATTCAGGAGTCACAATCTCTTTCCTTTTGTCTCCTATTATTGCTTATTCCCAGGTTTCTTCCAAGCATCCAGTCTTTGTTTATGAGTTCACACTTTGGGGAACAGCTCATGTCTCTGCTCAAGAGAAGCAGAAATTCTGCTGGCAACTCTGTGTGACTCAGAGGCAAAACAAGTGAAACCTTCAAGTAAGAGAAGGAGGAGGCACACAAAGGAACTGAGTGCAACTTCTCAGTGTTTTCTACACTCAGAGAATCAGTAAAGACATGATGCAATTCACTCTTGCTTCCTACAGATTGTTCACACTCCCTCTTTATAAAAATAACATTTAAACAATCATTTGTAAATTGAATAGTAGAAGTCTCAGAATTGTGTTCTTTAGAGTGAGGCACTAATAAAACACTTGTGAAATCCATCAATTACATAAGCAGAGAAACTCAGAGCATCAGAGAAAACAGTGGGAGTGCAAAATGGTTCACAAATTTTACACCACTTCAGAAAATTCCAATAGTAATGGAAACATTTAAAAAAAAAACCTAAGTGACAAACAAAAATACAAGCATACCACTAGCAGATTCACAATAACTAAGTTTGCCAAGTCCTGTCTATCCAAATATTAGTTCCACCTTTCCAATATCCCTTCCTGGTCATGGCACATGTCAAATCTCTGCATTAAATCAATTAAATAAAATAAAATTAAATCAATTAAATAAATTAATTCAGCCTATGAGCCAAACCAAGGATGAAATAACTCAAGTAAATTTCTCCTCCTTAGATTATTACTAAAATACTACCCTCAGTAAGAGACAAGTGATTGGCTCAACATGGGTCACAAAGGGGCTTTATTTTCTGCATTGTTTCCAAGACCTTTCAACTTTTAGAGCAGCAATTCCAGCAGACCAACAACCCATATATCAGCCATCAACAACATACTGATGGGCAAGTTTAGACCACAAGGAGCACATTTATATTCAGGAAAGCCTTTCTGTGCTGTGAAATACTCATCAGCTTGAACCAGTAAAGGTGAGGAAACCTCTCCTTTGAAGAGGACAGGCTGTCTGAGGCCAAAGCATGTTTTCACCCTCTTTCAAAGTATCAGTGGAACAGAGTGAGCTTAGATGGTTATTCTTGCAACTTGTCAACAGGCCACATTCACTTGATATGAGCTTAGGACAATCTCAAGGGTCAAATATCTGAGATACAAATGTTGCGCTATGGGCAAGATGTAAATTTCGGGAAAGAGTATATCTCAACTTACATCCTGCCTTGACCAAACAATTTTGACACCATGTCTACAGGTGCTTACATACATGTTACAAATAAAACACTATTACTTGCTGTTTAATCTCATTTCAATGTCTGTATCTCCCTTTCATCTCTGTTTTGGAGTAAACCAAGTGTTCACAGCAAAGCTATGTTATTCTGTTTACTCAATCAGTTTTTAAAACACATCAAATAAATGCATACGAAACTCACTTTAAAAAAAATTCTTTGACTCCAGAAAAAAATCACCTGAAACACATTTTTAAAAGTAGCAATAACATTTAATCAATAGCTTTCATATAAAATGTGAAAAGACCCCAAAATTGTATTCACTACCTAAACCTGTCTCTTTCAAAATGGGATTAATTCTTTTTTATTACTTAATTACAACTGCAAACAGATTTATGATTAAGGTTAGAGTAAAAGAAATAGAAATGAGAACACTATATTGATTCTCTGCTGCATGAAAACAAAAAATAGTGAAATAATATGTGGTTTGAACTTAGGGGAAAATAATAAAAGTTAGACATATTATATATATGTTTTCATAGGAAGGTCGCTTATTGTGACTGGTATCCTCAAATGAAAAAAGCTAAAGATCTTATGTAGAACATTTTTTCAAACTTAAATGCATGCAATTTACATGAGCAATGTACGTGTAAACCACTCCAATCCTGCAAAATTTTTGTTCCCACGTAATTTTTTTATACTGGGGAAAAAAGAAACAGTCTTGCATTTTAATCTGTTTAAGGCATGATATCATTCATCCCTTTAATTAATTAGATTGCCAGTCTAAACATGTCTACTATTTTTAATACTGATTAGTTTCTTTTTATGCATATCAGTTCAGATTATGTTACATTTTTGCCAAAACTCCCAGACATGTTGGAAGTCACAGTTACAAACTACATCAGTATTGTTTATTGTCTGGTTTTTTTATACACTCTACAGGCACAGGAACACTTATTTTTGTCTTCTATATGTTCTTAAAAGATTGACTAAATCTGAAAATCAATGTTCATCTATTTTGTTTCTATTAAAAGTAAGTGAATACTGATTTTTAAAAAATTTAATAATTAAGCCCACATGTAACCTGGGTAAACCAATAAGATGTTAACAAATTAGCAATTACTTTAAACCATTTCAATGTAGGGTTGGCTTTATTATTTTTTTAAACAGATTATTTGCTCAGAGTTTCTTACCCAAAGCACTGTGACATTTTAAAAGACAGCTAAACAGTCAAAACATTACTCTTATACCACACTCCTACAATTTCAGTGACAAAATGGATTCTCCCTTTTGCAAAGATGAAGAACAGATTAGATTAAATTGCTTTTTCTTTACCATGGCTGAAATGAAAGCTTTTTAATTCTCTCCAGAAATACAATGGGCAGTTGAATATGGCAACAAACATCTTTCAGACACACAAGAACTACAGGATGTGACAATGGATTACTTTTTTTTTCCCCCTCAATCTTCACAAATTTGGATGTAATTTCATAAAATCAGGAAGCTAGAAACTCAAATACTGAAAAAAAAACCCCAATAATCAGGCACAGACTGAGATTTCCTTGCTTAAGATGCACATCAATTCTAAGTCTTGATGCTAAAACTTCATGGGCACAAATAATTATAAGATCCTACACTGCCTTGTGCCTTAAACATGAGTAAGTAGAAAACCATGCCTTTGACACAGCATATAAGGTTAAACATCATTTATCTCATACAGAATGAGCAGAGAGACTAAAGGTTCAAAAGACCACTTGCTTATAAACAACCTACTCAATTTGTCCCCACTGAAAAAACTATCCAGAGAAACTAGTTCAACTCTGAACCTGACCTCAGGCTAAAGCCATTGAGAACACTTGTATATAATTTTCAGTTCTGCTTAGCACTAACACATATAGCCTCGGACAAATAACCTGCAAATGCAAAATGCAGGCTTCTTCAATAAAACAAAAAAAAAAAGTGCAACAAAAAGTAGTCTTCAGAACATACTATATTTATACTAAATACAAGTTAATATAGTATGCCTGCTTTACAAAAATTGTGAGAGATCTTGAAATTCTGACAAATATTGCTCATTTGCATTTGTTCCCCTAGTTGAATGCAAGAGAATCCAAACAAAATTTAATGAAGCTTTTCTTTTTTTGTTAATACAAATACTTTTGTTGTTGGGGTTTTTTTTAAATATAAGAAGGTTATTTTTTACATTTATGTTGCTATGGCATCAAAACTAGCAATAATAAAATGATAGGGGAGATAAACTCTCAGAAAATATCAAAAAAGATGAATTCTTGTATTCATGAACCTGTGTAGCATCACCACCTTCCCAGATTACTGACATACTTTCACCTAAGAAAATACAATCAGAAGTATCAATATTCTTAATACAAGCAAGACTAATACATAGACAAGTAACATACATATACATTAATCAGTCTATACAAAATAATTTAACGTTAGAAACACCATTCTTCTCATCTATAGTGTTTTGAGATATGGATAACTATTCAAAAATATCTCCCCTTCATAAAAAATACGTAGCAGTTGTCTTCAGAGTGAACGGTGAGAAGAGATGGAGAAGCAAGAGAGGAAAGACAGGAATTTACTTTGCTTAATTTACTCTTACTTACCAGGAGAGTCTCCTGACAAATCCAGGGCTTGGGCTGAATCTAAAGAAGAAACCACACTGACAGCATTCGTAGGAATACCCATAGCAGCTGTAGAAGAGGAAACGGTTGATTTCTTCTGTGGTACCACGACACTCCTAGTCAAAGAAAATAATAAATAATACTGTATGAAGGTTCACACCTCATGATCCTTATTTACACATCTAGCACATCTATGTCCTGCAAAAGTACTGTTCCTATTTTCTTTTCCGTTATCTTTGGCCATCTACCTTAACCTAAAGGTTGACACTTTAACCTTGTTCAACACTTAAACCACTTGCACAAAATCCCTGACCAACAAGCACACAGTTAGAAGATCAGCAGGGTAAGTTATCTGCAAATAGGTTTTACTTTTCACCTTAGTTTCCCTAGGATTTGGTTTTAAACTTCAGGCAACTATTTACAAATGGTATCACAGTATTCAAAATGAAAACATTACGATAAATTATCAACATTGAGGTTGCCTTGACAGTATGCTACTTCTGGTATTCTAACACAGAATAAAAGACTAATTGCAGACAGAAATACTATAACTAAAACTATACTGCTGTGCACATACAAACATTCACACATCTTAAAAATATGGCTAAGTCATGAATTTGAGTATATCTCATCAATCAAGCCTTACTTCTATAACAAATCCAAATATTCTTTTGAGAGAGGATCTCCATCTTCCAAACAAGTTAAATGTCAGGCCTTATAATCGGTATTACAGATTACATAAGAGGAAAAGATGCTCAGTGACAAGTTATGCATAGAGATTTATCTTGCATGTTACTAAGATATCTATTTATGCTATACCAATTTCAATTAAATTGTAGTACTTTATTCCAAATACCTAAAAGGCCTTGTTAAGCATACGTTAAAGGCATTTTTAATTGCAAGTTAGCTCCATAAACATGCAAAAATCCAGCTAATGAGGTAAAGAGTGCAGCTGATATATAATGCACTCCCAAAGCAGTGCTTACTTTTAATTACCTGGTGGTAACCGTAAGCCAAAAGTCTTCAATATTCAATTTATTTAATCACATCTTTTGTTGACAGTATTGTAACTACACACTGAATACGTTCCCTTAATAGCTTTAAAATATTCATTTTCTGAATAAAGTAACTCAGAAACTTGACCCAAATTCAGGTGAGACAATAATAACCAAAGTTCTGTCATTTATTTCTAAAACACTTCTTGCCAGAATGGGACAAGAGAGCTGGATTTGACTCTCTTCTTCAGTCCAGAGGACATCACAGAAGCTAGACCACATTACTGATTACATCAACCCTCCTTAACAGCAGGAATAGGCAGGCACCATATTTGAAGGCAGTACATGTCATATCATTATAAGGGTGACTGCTAATGTTAACTATACACTAAAAAAATAGAAGCTACAACACCTGAGCCACAAGTCAAGATATTGTGCCTAAACCATGAATTTTGCTCATCTGTTCGTGTCAGTTTCCTTGAAATATGAACAGCGCACTAAAAAAAATTGTATATGTAAGACTGTCTTCTAAATTATAGCCACATTACCAATCAATTTTGCATCACCAAGGTATAAGAAGGGGAACTCTCACTCAAGATTCTGTGATACTCACTGTCTGGAAACTGTTAGTACTGTTCAATAAAAGACACATTCAAATAACTGGAAGAGGCTAGGAAATTAATAGAAGTTTACCGAGTATGAGATGCAACCAGACATGGTAAATTTTTGGACATTTCTCCAGCATTCATGACCCAGCACAGAAATATGCGTTTTTACACAGCTTTTAAGTTCTTTTACTGTATAGTTGCCCAAGAAATGATAACCAATAACATTAAACTCAAGTCTTACAAAGGTATTACAAATATATGTCTATCCACATCATCTCTGAGATCTTAGTGCATGAGTTAGAAATATTTCTTTGCACATCCACTAACTCACACAAACAATTATTCACTTGCTGCTAATAAACACAATTATGCTGGATGCAAGCTGACATGTGAAAATGTTTTGTGACAAATTATGCTGTACATGTAGATGGCAATTGTGCACATTTATGTACATCATGCACTTCATGTATATTATGTGCATCATGTAATTAATCTAATTAATTTTAAATTGGAGAATACCAAATTATAATGAGGGAAACATACATCTTCTAGAGAAGCTTTCTGTTTCCATTTTCTCTTTACTGTTGCATTCAATCAGAATTCTCCCAAAACACCGAATTAGAATGACTGTGTCCTCTGAATGCCTACTAACACCATTGATCCTATGCTCTGACTCAACTAAGAGCACAAGGAACTAGGAAATAGGTGGTATTTTAAGTCATAAAGGGCAAACCTGGCCCATACCTTAAAGAAAAAGGTACTGAAATTACAGAACTTTGACTAATTTTATATATTAGAACCAATCCCTTTCAGATGAAACTGCTGAAACAAACTTTCTGGAAGCATCAAGAAGGAATTTTAGGACAGAAGCAATTTTTAGACAGATGGAGCTATTAACTAGTCATCTGCAACAGACAATGAGTGGAGACAAAAGAAATCCCATCAACAAGAGTCTTCCTTTTTTTGTGCTGTTTCTGACACAACACTATATATTATAATTCCTTCCTGTAAACTTCAAATGACCTTCATCCTACTCAAGCGCAGTTGCACCGAGGAAGTCATTTCAGCAAGTTGCCAGACTCTATAGCTGCCCAAGGCGAGGTGCTTTCAAGCTAAGGTATTAGACTTTCTTTTTTTCTTCCTTCTGTGACAGACGGCAGTAAATGCCCGTGACAGTCTCTTTTGCATACCCTCTCACCTTACAAATCTATAGAAATTTTGGAATACAAATGATGAGTAGCAGATGAGCTGCTACTCTCATCTTCAGTAACTACATTCACAGAATCTTAAGGGTTGGAAGGAAGGTTGGTCAAAAAATCATCTAGTCTAACTCCCCTGCCAGAGCAGAATCACCTAGAGTAGGTCACACAGGAACTCATTCAGGTAGGTTTGGAATGTCTCTAGGGAAGGAGACTCCACAACCCATCTGGGCAGCCCATCCAAGTGCTCCATCACCCTCACAGTGAAGAAGTTTTCCCTTGTGATTCTTTGGAACCTCTTATGTTCCTTCTTGTACTCATTCCATAAAATACATAAAAATGGAATAAAATTCTAACATTTCCACTATAAGTATCTAGTAAAAGCATTCACTTTAAGGAAGATATTCTCATTTGTAGCAGCAGGAATATGACACTAATACAGTAGTATTAGTAGTAGAGCTACTAATACTATAATATATAAACAGTAAAATAAATACAAAAGAAGAACTGTTAGTAACGTTTTAAAAAGAAAATTACCCAACATCATTCATTTCGCTTTGATTCAAGGAATAAAAATGAGCAAGTAGTGTCTTCAGACTGCAAAATACAGATAATGTATGCAGGCTTACAAACAGAACATATGGGTATGCACAGGTGTATTCCAGACAATTACTACATGCTTTGAACAAGAGGCACTGACTGTCAAAAAGATTTCTAAGAAACTCAGGTTGTTTATCATATCCTACTGAAAAAAAGTGTTCGCTTTTATCCAAAAAAAAAAACCAACACCTTGATAAATTCTATGATAACTTCTATATTTAATAGTCATGTTAGATCTTGGTCCTCTCTGTTAAAAACTTGATTAAGAATTCAGACTGTTCATGATGCACCACAGTCAAAAATTTCTGTTGCATTCCATAACTATTCAGCAAGAAAAGTGCAACAGTATAGAGGACAGAGAAATTGCTGTATCACATTGGAAAACTTGAACCTTGGAAGTAAACAAAGGCTTTGGATAACTCACCATAAAGCTGTTTTCTAGCCTCAGACTAGTTCTGAGCAAATATTATTTTAGAAAGTGATCTTCAACAGTCAACTGTTGAAGATTTCTCCAGCCAAAATATACAGTATTTCTAGTGAGGAAATAAAGTCCCTCTCTCCTGTCAGCTGTTGTGATCTGAAGCACACAGCCAAAAGAAGTACTAGATATTGTCCAAAAGACATAATGTCCAAAGCCCTAAGCTCTGTATGTACTTTATCTGTCTTCTGGCCAGTTGCCATGACCTTCTGATTCAAAACCTCCTTAGAACAGTACACCAAACAGAACAGCAAACCAAAGCTTCAAATTATCTTAACACTATTACTTTAGAGATACACTTTGCAGCATTATTTGTAATGGAATCTTTACTACTATGTATAGCTTCCCTTTTTATTGGTGGACCAAAGTTATAGCTGTAGGATTTAAGAGCTTCATTTCCAGGTTTTCTTCAAGGTAGGAAAATGTGGCTCGGCAATCACATACAGATCTGCATTTACCACATATTGGAAAGCAACTTAATATTTGAAGCATAAATATTGGTCATGGGGTTTAACTTACATTCTGAAATTACTACATTTTTCCTTCTTTGAATAGTAATATATTTTCTGAATATTTAGGTGAAAAACAACTGCATTCAAACAAAAATCATTGTCATTAACCATCAATGTTTCTTTGTGTTCTAGTTTCAAAAGATTATTTAAATGCTAATATAAGTGAAATGACTGCAACTGGCAGAAAGAAGGCATGAGAGAGCTGAAAAATCAAGATTAAATACTGTAGAAAATAAACTATGTGGAAAACTTGTAGTGCTAAGCACATTATTAAATCAGGTAAATTTATCATAGAATTGTCTTAAAATGCTTTCAACTTCTCTCAAGTAATAGGGTAGTTGCTTTGAATAAGTACAGAGATAAGCATTCTGTTTAGCAGCTAAACTGATAAACATGTCTTAAAAAGTTAAATATTCCTACTCATGTGAATAAAATATTCATCAATAATGGGCCTTATAGTATATTTCCTCGGTTTTATAAAAATAATATATTTTTTAAAAACATCTATTATCAGGCATTAACGTAATCAGAATAACAATATACATTAAAGGAACCTCACATAAGAGCAGATACATCTCACATGGAAGAAAATAGGCATTACATTTTGCTCCTTAACATTCACATTCTCACACCATTTCGATTAACTCTAACTTTTGTATTTGTATAGTATAGCATCCATTATCATTTTATTCAGATATAGAAGAAATAAAATGAAAAATTTGCATGAAAGGTATTCTTTAGGTGTATTTCATGTATACCTCAAGAGCTATGGTAAAAATTATAGTTGCCTCATTTACATGACTATATTAGATGCTTGCCTTTTTTAAATTAAAATCAAACATTTACGTTTTAAAGTAGGAATTTACAGCACGTCAATTGATAAACGTATGTCAGGCCACCATAAATACATCTTAGCCAGAAGGTCAGTGTGTTATTAGTCCCAATTACGCTGAAGTGTAAGAAGCCTTCATGTTGCAGACAATTATTCACTGCTGAATGAGCACAGACCACTGAGCTGAACACTGACTTCCATCACAGACAAAGGCTTACACAGTAATGATCTATTCTGCCAAATTCTAGAAGGATTTACTTATTGAAGGCTTTCTTGGTTTCAGATGATCGATTCTTCTGTTTCAATATAAAAGTACAAAATATCTATAAATAGCTCCAAAATTTTGAGTACATTTGCCTAATTTTTTTTTTAAAGTTGGCAAGTCTGCAATTAATTGCAAATATGTACTTCAAGTTACAAGTAAAATATTCCTAATACAAAATGGAACAGGTGATGGAACAAAATGAAACTGATGATCTCATTATAATTTTTAAATATTACATGAGCTCTAACTCCTCTGAATATATAAGCATTTATACAGATTTAGTTCTTAGCATTCAATTTTTTAGCACTGAACAGCAACACAGGTGACAGTTTGTCTGTTTCCCTATGGGATAATGGTTTTAATCCAGATCTCAAAAGATGTTAGTCTCATTCCAGTCTACCAGAATGATGCCCACTGCAGGACTTCTATGCAATGACCAAAAGAGCAATAAAGAGAATTAGAGACTTATCTTTACCTCTATTTTGTGAGCCAGGAAAGTCATTTGCCATGTCAGTGTCACTCTATTGGCTCTCATGTCTGTAGATAATACCTATTCTCTTATGTTCCCCTTGAAATACTCAAGGAGAAAGGAAGAATAACAAACTCTCAAAACACTGAGATCAGAAAAGGGGAGCAGGAGGAAGAGAAGAGATGATAGAAAGAATACAATCAATTTTGTATGAAAACTTTAAAACCAGCTTGGCAGGGAGAAGACTTCAAATGGTTTGCCTCTTCAGCCCCTGCAGAATGCAAATTGTTGGTGTGCCAAAAGAGCTGAGTTTCCCATCATAGTATATGTGCCTTGATCTGCAGATCCTCCATTCTCATATCCTGTCTCTACCTGTACCTACCAGACTTAACCTTGTCAACAATAAGTTTATTATTGTTACATTTAAGGCTCAAATAAATTAAGTCTAAAATGTATTAATTCCATATTAAAAAAGACTTTTGATTAAATTTA
The DNA here is from genome assembly GCF_028858725.1 of Colius striatus. Lineage (NCBI taxonomy): Eukaryota > Metazoa > Chordata > Aves > Coliiformes > Coliidae > Colius > Colius striatus. Next base: position 36,583,897 of record NC_084761.1, read on the forward strand.
ATTGAAATACCACAACCAACAAAAGACACATGCTTGCCACTGACAAATGCATGAATATAGGCTGAGACAAACTAAAGAGTTTATAGATGACGTTCCAAAAAGACAAGAAGCTTATTAACATATCTATTCCATAAGTTGCAACACAGATGCAGATTAAAACTTTATGGTATAAGATCATGATTTAAGAGCTTATATTCCTCTGAACTCTCAATATCAGCTTCCTATAAGGACATGATTATTGAATATTTCCACAGAATAGAAGAAGCCAGGAGAAACCATGGTTTTATTTTAAATTGCACAGTAAAAATGGCAAGTTACACGACATGAATTTTATTGGACTAACTGAACAGAAATGTAAATTCTTTTTCTCCTAAGCTCTGGTTATTGTTTTCTGTTTTATTTGAATTTGCTTGCATTAGCCCCCCCTCTTTTTCTACAAGATTGCTACTAAATAACAAAACTGGTTTTTTAGGACACATTGAAATTGGAACATTAATTCATATCCCTATAGATCTTGGGAAGAAGCCAATGCAAGCCTTGAACTTTATCATGATAAACCCCTGGCACTCACTAATCACAAGATTGTATCTTCACACAAGATAAGGGGAAGGTTTTTGGCATGGGAATGAACACATACACCTAGCTATTTGCAAAGGCTTGCAACCTGGTAGTCTTTCAGTAAGGCCTCACTCACATAGCTGTTACTGTATACTCTCCAGCTATGGCTGGGAAGTTGATAATCCTTAAGATATGAGGAGAGTTTTGATTTCTGACACAGCATTCCTGAGATAAATGTAGGATCAGAGAGATGCTTTGAAATTCCCAGATACCCCACTGATAAATTGCTACATGGGAACAACTTTTAAAAGTGTCTTTAAAATAAAAAGACTAAAAAAATTAACTCACAGAACCTGTGTTTGCCATCAAACAATTTATTAAATGTAAACCAGATATGGAAAATAAGAGAGTATCCCAAATAATGTTTTTCCAAACTTTCCCAATGTACCTTTGTATTTTTGTCTACCCCAGGATAAGTGTTACTATTTCCGTTACAGTTTCTTGTAAAAAGGTTTCTCTTTCCCTGATCCAATTCCTTCCCACTGTTGTTACTAGGTGTCATTTCAGAGCATAAACTTGTATTATGTTGTGCACATTGCTTAAGGAGAGTTACACTACCTAAAGTTACAGTCATGGTCAAGTGGACACCTTGCTATCTATTCAATGTTAAAAATAAATTGATCATATATACAGTTATTCTGTCTTTTTTATTATCTGATTAGCTAGTTAGCAACATGCCTTATCATAGATCAACATATTTACCATAGATGCAAGACTGTGCATGGCACTACTAGATAATAATTGAACATAGGTAAGACTTCTACCTCATTAAGTACATTTTTGTTGACCTGACACATCCCCAAAAGCAAAGAAGTGAAAAAATAAGCCACCCAGAAACACAGAGCCACTGACATAGAGGTCAAAAATATTTTATACTAGTTCATGGCCATCTCCTCACATATTTAGACCCTCTCACTAAACATAAAAAGTCACAGGAAACTAATACCTGCAAGTTATCAATAGGGAGCAATCCAAATAGCTACATAAACCCCTACAAAACCACTTGCCCTCTGCTCTTCCATTCACAAGCATGGTGCCGTCTACTGCTTCAGTCCAAGCACCACATTCACTCCTTCAGGTGCATATTCCTTCACCAGCCTAGCTTCCTTTCAGTATCTCATACAGTAATTACGTCTTAAGGTTAAGTGAGAGAACATTGTGAGTTGTGGTTACAAATGACTGGCACTGTGCGAAAAGGACAGATGAGTCCATCTGGGCCAATGCAGCACCGAAAAAGGGCAAAACAGTAAGTAGTTTAACCTTTCAGTGTCTTGCTTTACAAAATGCACTGCAATTTAAGGGATTTTTTTCGTTATTTGAGTGACTTTGTAGCTGTAGAGAAAAAAAAAATGCAGAACTGCAAGTGATTGAATGGCTGCTGCCAATGCCCAGTATTTCATTAGTGTACATGTTGAAGTAAATTGCACAGTTTCCTCTGATAAGGTTTTGTAGGCGTAATCTACCTATGTCAGTCATCAGGACTGCAAGTGCACAATTACTCCCTGTCTAGTCAACCTGCTTTACACCAACTCAAACCAGATTTGCACAGGCAGCACAAAACTTCAGTTTTAGCAATAGCTAAAAAATAATTCCTAAATGAAACATGCACTTCTAAACCAGATCTGCAGACAAATGTTAATTTGTGGTTCAAATCTCTACCACTCAGCAATTAACAGTAAGAATTTCCTGAGGAAAAACACAGACTAAAACATTACACTATTTCACATCGACTGCACACTGGCTTTGAAGAGTAATGAATGGTCTCAATGGGGAAATGCTAAAAGCACTTGGCCAGCAGCAGGGAGAGAGCTGTCACAAATTCTAATTCAGTGTCTCTCTTCCAATTTTTCCCCTCTGCCTCCATTCTCTTACTGCTCCCAAAACAAGTCCTTCTGTTTATCATCACAAGCAGAACACAGTATTTACTTTGAAACAACAGCAAGGGGGGAAAATGCTAGCATATGTCATCTATGTGTAATCTAGCCAAACAATCACCACTCCACTACTGACCTGAGAAGACACGTGACAGCTGTATCCATACCCACGGCAGAGATACAGTCCTTTCTTGGGTCATCTAAATTTGCTAATCTGAGCAATGCAGCCATAAACAGCAAAGACATCAGAGCCAGAGGAAGTTCAGGAATAAGGAGATAATCAAATACTGGTAAGGTAACAAGGGATGCCCTTGCACCAGGTTGACTGAAGGATTACTGGATACGACTAAGGTTTTTCTAGAGACAGGAATGCTATGGGATTTTCTTTTGTTCATCATTTGCTTTGTTGTTTTGGATAATTCTGGAGAAGTGAAAGTCAGTAAGTGTAGTAAGAGATAATGTGGTCTACCATACTTAGGAAAAGATAAAGAGTTAATAAAACCGAGATGTAGGGGACACAAATATTATTATCAGGAAAGAGGGACTTCAATCTAAAAGGAGAATAAAATGAAACAGCAGGAATTCTCCTGCAGCATTTGAATATTAAGAAAGGCAGATATTTATTAAAATGAAACTAAATTTTGAAAGCTATTATAATAACAATGAAGCAAATCTTACACCTATGGATTATGTCTATTGAACAATCTCAAAAGATTTAAGTTGGCCTTTAGCATCAGAAGGCAGAATACAGATGCATTTTCGTAAACGGGAATATGGGAGTATTCCATACGTAGAAGGACAACCTAGATGATTACTTCATGTTTCAATGCATTTGTAACTACTATTAAACCATTATTCTTTTGCAGGCCCACAGTAACAGTAACTAAATACAGTTTTATGATCAATATACAAGCTAACCTTCACATCATTACTTTGAGTTATTTAATGTCCATTTTTTTTCTCTGAGTGCTTTAAAACTGACTAAATATGCACAGTACAGCAGCACTAATCTGCAAGTGCAGTTAGAAACAAGAAAAAATGAAAGACAAAAGAACAATCTATACTCTTAATCTTTTCTTTTACTCTTGCAGCCATTTCTAGGTAGTAACATGTATGGAGACAGAAGTTAACTCTTACAAAGAGGTGCAGGCTTCAAGACTTTTAAGTATAACCCAGTCACCAGTCATTTTTCATTTCCGTAGACTTCTGTAGCATAACATAGCATCCCATGAATTGGGGAGCACACCTTTATGATGAACATATGTGATGTTGGTGGACCTTGTTGTCAAAGGTTCTACTTATAAACCAAATCACCTTGATTATATAAAGCAATAGGTGACACAGTACACGAGATCTGGCAAACTAAAGTGCGAATTTTTCTGTTCCTTATCAATATCTTAAGCAAAACGAAAAAGCCCAAATATTTTAGAAGTTACATTACCTGTCAAAAGAATGGAACTGTACAGCCTGCTCAGCAGCTCCATTGCCAAGAACTCCAAGGAAGGTCGGTGGCAGAAGAGCAGCATCCACTGCAGTCCCATCAGCTGGTGTGCTTACCAAGCTTCTCAAGATATCCTTTACATTGACATTTTTTGCAGCTGTTACAGAAGCTGCAGGTTTAATATCTTCTGTTCCTGTCTCACTTTTGCCCTCCTGAGACTTATTTACCTCTAATGAGAGCGTGCATAGTACTTCACTGATTGCATCTGGACCTGCACTGACATTCAGAGGCCCTGCTTCGGCAACACTACCAGAACTATTTGTTTGCCCTGAAGCTGGTTCTTCTCCAAGACCAGAATCCCTTCTTTGCACAGATGCTGTGCTTTCTGAATCTTCCGTAGAGGCTAAAGCAGCAAGCACAGCAGACGGGTTTTCCACATCTGTTCATACCAAAACAGAAAACACGTTTTAAGTTTATTACTAACAGAAATGCATTCATCACATTGCTCCTAAAGAAGTAACAGCAATAGGTGACATGTGAAATAACACAGCCAGAAGTATTTATTCTTGCCTACTTAGAGATTTGATATTATCTGTAAGTATTTAATAGGAAACCTAAACCAGAAACATTTACTTCTAATTTCTGAGAAGCCTGAAAATTTGTAACATCCAAATGTTGAGACAAGAAATGCAAGATACTGATTCAACAGTCAAACAACAAAAATTGATTACCCTAAAGAGGAATAGGAGAAAGAAGTCCTGTAGTTGAAACAAAAAGCTGCCTGTCTATGCTTATGTGTATTTAACCTTAAGCAAAATAGTTATGTTTCTGCAACAAGCATTCATGAATACTTAGCTACTTCAGTGAGATTAACCACCTCTGCACAGCAAAAGTCAACCTATGGATTCGGCTCTTCTCCAATCAGAAAAAGATACACACAAATACTGAGGTGAGTTGAATACTATAATGTTGTTTATTTAAATGGTTACAATGTGCATATTTCTGTACAATTTCACATGGACTTCTACACAATTTTAAGATGCATAAGCCACATAATTTCATTTAGACAAATAATTAACAGTTCACCTGTAGCAGGAGTTGCTTTACTTTCATTCTCTGATTCCTGAAATGACTGGCTATGGTTTGATGGTCGTCTTTCATTCTGGGGTTCCAGTATATCTCTGTATTTAGAAACCATGAGCACAGAAATAAAGTATACAACAGCCAAAGCCAAAAACTGAGCCTGTTTACTATCCTCCTGTAAAAATAATAAAAAAAGAAAAGACATACAGATTTTTCCATTACAATTTCTGCAGCATGTTTACTTTTCACAATTTGCCTCACCTATAAAGCTACAGAATACAGTAATTGTATTCAAATGACACTAATCCTTCCATTTTTCATTCATAAATATGATAGCTTTGACTAAGATTCTGTGTTTTGACTACATGCTTCGAATTAATGCAGGTACTAGATGCCCTTTATTTCTTTACAGGCGTTTTCTCTATTACACTTCCTGAAATGTGCCATGATATTAACAACATTTGCTGTGAAGTACAACCATGCAAGTAAATCCAACAAAACTGTAAAAGCATTTATAAAGTATTACATATTAATGAAGTGGAACAAGTTCCATAGCCAGTGTTAATTTTTGCACGACAGCTCCCAACTCTACTTCATACAGTTGTGGTCCAATAGATTAGCACTACTCTCTTCTTTTTTTTTTAATGCTGTGTTTGTGGAAGTCCTTGAAATAAAGTTTGTATAGTACTTGAAGGACTATGACTGGTGGTTGAGTTCCTCCTATACAAAGTTGAAATCATGCCAATCTCAATTCTGTGTGCTAAACATCATGTCAGAAACTATATGAAAATCAAACATATTTAGATACAAGTATAAGGAGCTCAGATTAAAAGTATTCCAAAATAGTTCTTTTAAAGTCTGCTTTTTCTACACAGCTCAACATCATAGTCAAAAGGAGAGTTTTACCATCTATGCATCATTTTATACTTATTTGTGAAACAGAAAACCTGGTGGACTAGATATGAAAAAAAAAAAAAGCAGAGGTTATATGTGTATATTGTGTTGTTCTAAAGAAAAATATGAGAACATAAAATGGCTTGATTTTGAAGATTGTATCATTTGGATTATTTTAGCTGTCACCAGTATGGAAGATTCACTTCCTGTTACTCTCTGGCACACTAATATTGAAGCAGTGGTTGAAAAAAGCTTATTGCAATCAATAATTCCTCTAAAGATAAAACCCAAAGATTCTTCACTATTCTGATAGAACAAAAGTCACTGTGCAAATCATTAAACTTGCTAAATAGCTCAATTATTGTAATACAAGTTCTGGTGTCCGAGCTTGTGGCCACCAATGACTCATAGCCATTATAGTTGCTGTATTTGCTTACAGAGGTGGTTTTTTTTAAGCAATCAATCTCAATTTCCTCAATATCAGCTGCAAAGTCGCTGACATAGGGCAAAGATATTTTTTGTCAATTCAGGACTAAAAAACATATGCATATTTACAGCACATGCACACAAATTGGTTCCTCTGAGGAGAAGTAATAGAATTAAAGATGACCTCTATTTTCTAATTAATTGGGAAGTTACTAATTTTTCAAACAGTGTATATAAACATCATTATGATACATAATATACATAAACAGTTTATCTATATAGAGCATGTGAACGTACACATTTGTACTAAACACAAAAAATTTCATATTCAATAGGTAGAATTCCAGAGAATCAGCTCTTAGGAACACACTACAGAGCCTGGATGTGAAGGCAGCAATATTCACCTCTCCCTCTTTCCAATCCCAAACACTACAATGGCCACAGACTATTAGGAGTTCCTAATTATGGCAAGCAGTATATTCAGTTTTTGTAAATTCAGTTTAGCTAAACTGCATAACTAAACATGGCAAGTATTCAGCAAACAGATATATGCAGAAATCTAGCCATAGAGCAAATAACAGTATTTGTAACTCACTATATCTCTGAACACTACTGCTCGAAGTCGATTAATATCCATATCCTGCAGAAGCCTGTCATGGTCTCGAATTGGAGAAATGCCGCCAGTCACAATGTCCACTGGACTCTAATTAAAAAAAACAACAAAATACAAGCTACTGCTTCAGATTCTGTTTTTAAAAGACATCTACCAAGAATCACAAAGTGCATACAATCACCTACTGTACAGCATATTCTCATAACTAGAGCACAAAGATCAGATATGCGTTTCACCTTTAAAGGAAAAAAAAACCTGGCAAATTCTTGTGACTGATTTATTTCACTGTAGAAGGTTAAATAGTGTTAAATTCACTTAGTAAAAAACTACTTCAGGATTTCTTGGGAGGAACAATCCCATGCACCAGTACAGGCTGGGGACTGACCTGCTGGAGAGCAGCTCTGCAGAGAGAGACCTGGGAGTCCTGGTCAACAATAAACTAACCATGAGCCAACAATGTGGCCAAGAAGGCCAATGGCATCCTGAGATGCATCAAGACGAGTGTGGCCAGCAGGTCAAGGGAGGTTCTGCTCCCCCTCTACTCTGCCCTGGTGAGGCCTCATCGGGAGTACTGTGTCCAGTTCTGGACTCCTCAGCTCAAGAGGGACAGGGAACTGCTGGAGACAGTCCAGCGCAGGGCCACCAAGATGATCAGGGGACTGGAGCATCTTCCTTATGATGAAAGGCTGCAGGAACTGGGGTTGTTTAGTTTAAGTAAGAGGAGACTGAGAGGGAATCTCATTAATATTTACATGTATATAAATGGTGGATGTCAGGAGGTTGGGGCATCCCTTCTTTCTTTTGTACCTAGTGACAAGATAAGGGGTAATGGGATGAAGCTGGAACACAAAAACTTCCATTTAAACGTAAGAAAAAACTATTTTACTGTGAGAGTGACAGAACACTGGAACAAGTCTGTCCAGAGGGGTTGTAGAGTCTCCTTCTCTGAACATCTTCAAAACCAGCCTGGATGTGTTCCTGTGTGACCTGATCTAGGTGGACCGGCTTCGGCAGAGGGTTGGGCTAGATGACCTCTAACCCTTACCATTCTATGATTCTGTGATTTTCAGCATTCATGCCATTCAGCTCTTATCAAAATATCAATGATACAGGTATGAATTTAAAAACTTATCCCCCTGTACAGAGGGATTATTGACTTTTGTGGTCTCCAGTGTGATTTAATACTTGCCTTTGCTGCAGACTTCCCTGTTCCTATAAAGCCCTGTACTGGTTTTTGGTTCTTCACAGTGTCTCCAGTAGGCTTCATTTGTGCATGCTGCTGACACTCCAAGCAATTTCTTACTGCTACTGCACATACTTGAAGAGAAAAAAAATGTTAAGGGAAACTTAAACTCAGGGCAACAGTATTGTCTATATTTCTTACAGGGATGTACAATAAATTTCTGTTTATCACTTAAATTAAAAAATTTAAGAACATCAGTAAAATGATATTTCTGCTTCCATAAATTTTAAATAGTGGCAAAAAAATGCTCAAAATTCTTTAATAATTTATAACTAATAAGTAATACTAAACTACTAGAACTTGTATGCTATATCTAATGGATACTTCACAGCAACTAGCATCCCTCACTGGAATTTTACCATGCATACAACCATGGGGCAGGGAGGCTGAAAACAGCAAAATTTCACAGACTAGCAAGCAAGACAAGCGATACATTATATATGTAAGCAAATAACAATGTTTGGTTCACAATGCTCTGTTACTCTTGGACAAAATGTTCTGAAGTTACATGATTTAATTTTTTAGCTTCACAACTGTACCTGTTTCATCTTCTAATATAATTTTCAAAGGAAAAAAGAACTACCCCACCTCTATACCTGCTTGCATCCCATAAATCTTGTTCTACCTGCACAAAGTTTTAATTGCCTAGAAAGGGAGAGGAAGGCTAGTTACTAGTGAGGCTCCGAGATGCTCTGGCACTCATGCAAAAAATCAAAAGCTTTTCATTACAAAAAGTCTTATGCAGCTGGCATGAATACTGTCCTCCTGTATTATTTAATTGAACCCAATTTTGATCCTGTATGATCTCATTTCAAAACCACTCATTACCTTTTTAGGCAATGACCATTTTCTTTCAACCTAATTTGATGCAAATACACTATAATACTGGATACAACTACCAAGCAATCTGAACTCTACTCTTTAGAAATTTACATCTCTAGTTTTCACCATGCCTTCATCTACTGACCTCAAGATTTACACCTCTTTCTAAGTATTGTAAAGGTTCATGGTTTTGTATGTAGTAAAAGATTTATTTTTCTTAAAGCTGCTATGTTCTATATGAGGAACATGGATAAAATAAAAACATGCATCCACATTAGTCAGGCTTAATTGTTTATTTTATTCCAACTTTTTAAAGCAGAAAAGAATACCATATATATGTGGCATACATATATGTATATATGCATTGCAGAATACCATAACAGTAGATTAGTAGAAGATCCCAAAGTTTGTTTGACTGAATTTAATCTTGATTTCACAAAAAAAACGACCAGGGAGTAGGGCGGCGGGGGGAGGCAAAAGGAAGCTAAGAATTGCTAACTACTTACCAAGAGCAAGCTTCTATGCTCATTAAGTGGTTTTATTTGCTTACCCAGACGAAGACATTGTCGTAGAATTCCTCCAGATGACATATTTTTCTCAGACTCAATTTCAGTGAAACCAAGAGAGCTTGCAAAAATTAGCACATCCACAAGGTTGATTAATCTCTGGAGATATGTTAAAGACGCTTCCACTGAAAGTCCTTGAGTTGCCTCAATACTCTCCAATTCATGCTATACAATGGAAAATTGAAAGCAACATTTATTTCTTCAGAAAGGTGATATTTCTACAACTTAAATGAAGAAAAATGTATGCTGGAAGTCCATGTTCAGAAAGTAGTAAATAGTCATATTCTAGGAACAGTCATTAGTATTGGGATCTAACCCCATTGCAGAGCACTGTTGGGCAATGAAGCTAGGCAAGCTCTTCTTATGTCTTAAGGCAAAGAGGGCAGGCACCCAGTTTATCTTAGGGAAAGCATGGAGGTGGCAAAGAGAGGAAAGAGATGCTTGTGAAAATATCCCAAAAACATTCCTATTTCCTGAGAGGACAGTTATAATAGTTATCACACTGCATAAAGAAAGGCATCCTCCCATAAGAGAAAAATTTTCAAATACAAATGAAATTTTTTTACCGTAGCAGACGTGGCAGCAGAAAGCAATGGCAATATACCACCACAAGCCATGATCATGTTGTCCAACACTTGAGAGATGAGGTGAATTGTGTTGTGCACAAATATGACATTGTCACTGCTATTCACAAAGTCCATCACAGTTTTTGTAGAATGGCTGTCAAAAAAAATCCATTCGGAATACAGCTTTATTTTTGTGGTAATTTAGCATCTTTATGCTTTCTTACAACTAAAAGTTAGCAGTGGTGCAGCAAATAACATACGACTGACAGATCAACTGATGTATCCTTATCTAAACTTAAAACTATCTTTCTTTTCTGTTCTTAAACTTCTCCAGATCATAGCTTGCTAAAGACATCAAGATGTGTGTTAATTGTCCTTTGGATAAATATACATTCTAGACTAGTGTATGATTCTACTTGCTCTAGCAAAAAGTCACTGTATCAGGCAAGACAATAAAGTTTCCTGGAAGTGTGAACTTAAATCTTTGGATAAACAAAGAAAATAATAAGGGTTTCTCAATGAAATTAGAAACCAACAAAAACACTAAACCAAACCTAAAAACATATTTTAGTTCTATCTGATGATATCCTGAGAGGTTCATCTAATCACATCCTAAAAGCTAGCCAAACAAGAATTCACCTCAGTTTAAGTTATCTTAATCGTTTAAATACTCTAGTTCTTCATCTTTACATTCCTTTCTCTGTCGAGTCAGTACAGCTGTGTGGTTCAATTTAAATTTGACTTTCACTATGACAAGCTAATAACAGACACCACTCTTATTTAGGACATTGTATCTTAACAGTAAAAATGCAGCATTACCTCTGCTTTCAAGATTTCTTTTTTTTTTCCTAAGTTCATCTTGATGACTACATTTCAGACTCTTGTTATGAGTTAGGTTTTCTTAAATGTATAGAACACTTTTGTGTTCACAGAATCCCACAAAGGCAGCAACATAAGTGTGTGTAAATCACAGAATCATAGGATGGTGGGGGTTGGTAGGGACCTCTAAAGATCATCTAGTCCGACCCCCTGCTAAAACAGGTCACACAGGAATGCATCCAGCTGGGTTTGGAAACCTCCAGAGGAGACTCCACACGCTCCCTGGGCTGCCTGTGCCAGGACTTCCTCACGCAAAAGAAGCTTTTCCTCATGTTCAAGTGGAACTTCCTGTGTTCCAGCTTGTGCCCATTACCCCTAGTCTTATCACTGGGTGCTACAGAAATGCTACTAGCCTTTAGAAGTAATGAGTACTATGGGGATAGACTTCCAATTTTTTTTTTAGTCCAGATACAGATGCTAACAAAAATGCAGGCCCTCACATACATTAGGAACATTAGAATCATGGTCCAATAAAAATAATGTGAGTTCTCAATCAATACACACTTAGATTTGCCTTTTTTTAAGGAAAAAAAAGAAACACCAAAACTAAACAGCAATATTTAGGTATAGTTCACAAGTAAGGCTAATGAATAATGAGTAAAACACCAGATGTACAAATTTCAAAGTCAAAGAGTGTCTCTGATGCAGTTTTACCAAAATCTCAAGATAATTATAACTGAAATGCCAGTCTAGATAATTCCATATAAAGCACAGAAATTTACCTTCTCCACATCTGTATATCTGTTTCTATGGAAAAGAGTAAGTCTGTGAGCAAGCGTTGATGCATCAGTGACCATTTAAACTCAGGAATACGAAACACAGTTGACCTAGAGTCTCTTCTCTGCCCGTCTGATGTAGCTGATGCAGCTAGTTCTTGTCCTGAAGAATCTTGCTGTCTTGAGGTCTGAATACACAGTTTGCAAACAAAAAACCCCAAATAAACAAAATATCCCCCACAAAACACATTCAGATTATTAGTTTCCATGGCATACATACACTAAAATGTATTTTAGAACTTTGCATTTTACAAATTCAAATAGTTTAGACTGTGAACACAGTTACAAATAAAGCTAAAACTATTACACAAATTTACTGGATATACCAAACCTACAAACTAGTCTACAGCTGCACTATCACACCTGTCAGTCTAGGCACACACAAGCAGCAACTCAGCCTTACCACAGGGGAAATATATGTTGCTGTAGCCAGTGTTTTTCCTCCTTTAAGGAAGAATGGTGCAGAATGAAGAGCATCCATTAACAGGTATCTCTGCAGAAGGGAAGTACTCAGACACATGACTATTTAACCATGAAAAGTTGAGTTAGAAGCTAAAGACTAGAGGGGTGGAACACTGCAACATGCAACAGAAAATGAATTTTAAATGACACTTGTACAAAAAATGCTGACATGGAGTGACAATCCTATAAAACTCTATAGTTTCAAATATATATATTTTGTATAACTGCAAAGTAGGTAGTGTAAAAATATTTTCACTGGTGCTATCAGGATGTGAAAGAAACTTAGTGGAGGGGTTTTTTTGCACAGGCAATTTTTGCTTCTGAATAATTATAAGAGCTGAAATTTTAAGAGATCATATTGAAAAGAATAAAAAGGAGGTTGGGTGAAGAAGCAGAATAAATTCTAGACAAAATCCTCTCACAAATTATAAATGTTTCTTTCAACTCTTCAAACTTAAGAGCAGAAGTCTCAACACAGATCAGTGTCCATCTAGCCAAGCTCTCAGGCCCCATCAGCATCTCTAAGTGGATGTACAAAGAAAAAAAAAATCTTAAGGACTTCCCAGAACACAAATTATGGCTATTTTAATCAAGAGTTAAAAGTATCTTTTAGATATCTCACAAAATCCACAATCATTGCAATCCCCAAAATGTGTATGGGCAAACTTTTTCAAAAATCTCACAAAATAAGAACAACTTTTTATTTTCAAGCCTGACAGATGAAAGACAGGTAGAATTTACCTCAGGCATGGATCTGGGGTGCAGAGGTGCTTCTAGACATGTGTTAGCTTTCAGTTCCAGTCTTTCTGTATCTGATGCAACACTAGAAACATCAAGCTTGGCAATTCTTTTGTCAAGGGGTACAGCATGCTCTGGTACATGTGCGTTTGCACTTTCTTCAGTTCTTTTTGTTTCACGAAAAATAATCTTTTTTTCCTCCAGCTTCTTTTTGCCTTCTGAATCTGGTTGAGTCACTGCTTCTTGAACCACAGAACTCGCTGCTTCCTGTAAAGCTAGTTCTTGGTTTTTCTCATCTGCACCTCCTGTATCTTCAGATTTTAAAAGCACAGACTCAGGATTCTTCTCTATTGCTTTTTCCTGCCTTGTCACTTTGCTTTCATTAGAGCTACATTCCTTGCTCATTTCTGCAGACTCTTCTGAAGGTAAAGGCATACTACTTTCCTCTTTCAAGTCAACAAAGTCATCTTCATCTTCCATCTCTACTGTTGATTTTTCCAGTCTTTCCGGACTTTTAGGAGTTTCTTCTTCCAAAGTAGTTGGCTTTGCTACAGAAGCAGCAGTGACAGCTACTGTTTCCTCTACAACCTCATCAGCTTTACTCAGAGAATCTTCAATTGCTTCAGCTATTCCAGTAGTAATTTCCGAAACGCTGGGTTTTATTGTATCTGTTTCTGAAGAAAATTCCTCACAAGGCATTGCTTTTAAATCCTGTGTAATCTCCCTGTCTTCCCCCTCTAACTCCTCCCTATGATTAGATACTGACGGAGTTTGTTGGTCACCATCTGATGAGGTATTTGTCTCTTCTTTTTCAGTACTACGCTCCACATCACAGTGCATAATGCAGGAAGGATCAGTAGCATTTTCTTTTAACTCCAAACATTGTTGTTTTCCCTCGGTTTCAGCTTCTTTGCTAACTCCAGAGATTGTTCTAATTCTCCTTTCATCTCCTTTCCCTTGGTACTCCTTGTACATTTGAGAGAGACTCTCTTTGTGCATTTCAAAAGTTACCTAAAAGAATAGAGTTAAGAATACATTAGAAATATATATATATTAATCACTGTTTTCTCTGAAAAAAGCCAAACAACCTGAAGTTATTGCTGAAATCACAAAGTTACACTAGAAATTTATATTGGACACTGTCTTCATGATAAAAAAAAATCACATTGGAGATCACTTCAACTGAGAGCAAGTTTTTATTAAGTGTATCTGTTATTCCTGGCCAAAGGAAAGAAAAGAAATTTAAAAATAGTAACATCAGAGTAAAAAAATCCTAGACTGATCCTAAGGACAGGAAATTAAAGACTACTTTTAGTACAAGTGAAAATGTTTGAAGTATAATATTATAGTTAACAGTTGCATTATTTCCTAGGCTAATTACAGTCATCTGTAATTAGAGTGATCTGTGCTATTTGCATTCATGTACTTTCTATAGGATGTAGATAAAAATGTGACAGTATAACATCCAGAGAACTACTACATTTTGAGACAACAGACAATTTCATTTTTTTCTTTAGGGGGCACACTGTGATAAGTAGCAGAAGCATACTATAATTCAGTTTTCCCACCATTTTAGCTCCTCAAGTATGTTCAAAAATTTACAAAGATAAACTTTTGAGAAGTTTACATTAAAAAAAAATACCATCTCCATAAAAAGCAGAGAGAAGCCTGGAGATCTCCATGTGACACCTAAAATCCTCGAGAGGACTTGTCTTCTGGTAAATGCTATTCAATCAGTCTAAAACGTGCATGAGAAATCAGATTAAAGTGAGAAGACATTCTTAGAGACGAGATGAAAAAAATTATTGGGTTTTGGCATAAAAAAAAAAAAACAGCTAGAAAAATTCTTTCTATTTATACACTGATAAAACAAATTTTTCCAAATAAATAGCTGTGTCTTGAGAGAAAAATCTCACTAGACTAACTGAAGTTTTTATTGCACTGTCATTCAATTTAGTTTATACATACCTTTCTACTTAGGATTCAGATTTATCTTTTATAACAGAAGGGTTTATTTATCTGTAAGCTTAGTTCTCAAATATTTTCTGAACAAAAAGCTGCAACTGAGGCGTGTGGGTTTTTTTTAAACATTTTCTTTATCATAAACATTTTCCATAGATGAAGCAGAGTAGTACATTTTACTAAAAATACCAATGCTCATTTTCTTATTCTCTTAAACATTAAACACGTTCATTTGGATCTCATCTCAAAATTCCATGTACATTTCACCATGTATTCAAAATGACGATTAGTCAGTAGGGATATTTTCTTTTAAGACGATACATGGAAGTCAAAATCTAACTTGTCGGGTTAAAAAGGTACTAGAAATTATAGTTAACAAATAGAAGAGGAACAAAGAATGAAAAAAAGTCAAAAGGAATATTCTTGGCAGGTTGTGTTCTCAACATTAGCTTATAATATCCTATTTTCTTCATCAATGAAATATAAACTGAAGTGCCATAGAAGCAGTGTACTATTATAATACACGACTTGAAGCATGCTATTTATTCAAGTTGATTTTATTGAAACTTCAGTCCCTAGCATCACAACAGGAATATCTTCCTCTTGTTTAGAAGTTTTCCTGGACTAGTTTTAAATCAGCCCTGTGCAAACAAAAAAGTGTAAATTATTATAAATGACTGCAAGTTCATCCATCTGTCACAATGGATCTACAAAATACTTTATTACAGGGTTTGGCTTAATAGAGCATGTGGGGGGCATTATTATTTCAGAAATACTTCCTTCCTGAACTATACCACAGTCAGGATGTGAAAAACAACACAAAATACATCAACATAATAAGCTCTCCCTTGCACTTTTGATTTGTTTTCAAAAACATGATGAGGCAAAACTGCTACTTCTGTTCAAATTACTTCTTTTCTGTAGCATACTTTACAGCTTTCCTTCTTTTCCCTCTCTGTTGCTTCCTCCATTTCCAAAACTATTAAAAAGTTTTAGTCTAACAAGTACTAAAGAGATATTTAACATATAAAAATACTGTTAGCTTATTTCAGCAAAACTTAACCATATCTACTTCCTAGAAAGCACACTGACCCACAATATGTATAGGCATTACCTAAGCAATGCAAGTATATCTGCAAGAAATCTGTGATATACCTTTATTCTTTTCTGTCTTCGGTATCATACTTGTTATTGCAACATTCATTTTGAAAAATACATGTGAAAAATAACTCCTCAAAAGTACTTGTAGGCTCTAGTTACACTGTGCTTACATTTTTTAACACTGTTAAGCTGCATCCAAGTTTGAGACTTGGATCATACTCTGGTTATGCACTGCTTACAAAAGTGTTGAACAAGTCTCAGATTTAGTCGGAAAATCACATGTGTGTGTGATGTCAAATTCTGTTACTACTGTGTCCATCTCTCCCCAGTACAAATAGGGAAAGGCAAGACACACCAGGATGATCACCAAAGAGTGGCTGGAGAGATCTGTTACAAAACATGATTTTCTCTTCAGTGCTCCAAGTTGACTGCAACACAGAATAGCACATGACTCACAGAACATGTTCAGTAACAGAAATACTTCAATCTTAATGGAATGAACCATAGAGATGTTTTGTAGGGATGGCAGTTACTTAATCCACCTTGCAAAAAGAGCACATTCATAGGGTTGCATGAGTTTCATCAAGCAACACTTGACATTTACACTGGTCTTTACAAAACAAAACAAGTCTTAACAGTAATATAAAGTTCTAAGTTCTCACAGCCCTAGTGTTCTAAGTGCTCACTGCCTCATTAAGCCAAGATTTCAGTTATTCTTAATAGTTTGTTATTGCCTTGCCAAGAATGGAGTCTCCTTGCCTCTAAGTTCTTTCCTTCACACCCTAACTTCTTCAATAACACTGAAGATTTCAGCTCTGAAAAAAAGTTACTCTAGATCTAAGACTCCCTATTTTCAATAATCCAAACAATCATAAAATCAAATTTTATCTAAAAACTATCCAGTGTTTCAGCAAAGCCCCCCCGGTATTTATTAACAATATATACACATTTAAGTAATATTCTAATTAAAATAGCAGTGCACAAAATTATGCTGACTACCTAAATCAGTATTTTTCAAACCTGAATTTTGAATTTGGGTTTCTCTCATTTATATAGAAAATAAAACAAATTTAAGAAACACTGCTTGTAAAATGCAACTTTTCAAAAAGCCCATATAAACAGTTCTGCTCACTATATTAATTTGTAATTTGGTTTGATAAGAAACCAAGAAATAGTGGTACAATGACTGAGACACTGGACAATTCTTCCTCCATGCTCCTGTTGCATTCTATGACATTTATGACACACATAATTTCACGAAGCAAACGATACACCCAACAAAGAAAACCAACAGTAACCACTTAAGGTTAACAAAAGTAATATCAACAAAAATGCAAAGTTAAATAGAAATTATTATTACTAAACATAAATAGACAGAAATTGTATATAAGGGTACTAAACATTAGTATCTGCAAGCATGCAACAATTTAGAAGACAACTGTTGGCTTGAAGAATCTTAAATGGACTTAAGTCACATCATTTTTTATTTTCCTTAAGGCATTTGCAACTGTAAAGCTGATAATACAAAATTAATTACTAGAAATTGTTCTAAATTAGTGAGCTAAAAGGCCAATCATTAATCTTCACTATCATTTGATGGTTAATCCATAGCTGTTTGCAATGTTTGGAATGCATCTCTACGCACTACTAGTTAAAGACAGTTGTGAGCTAATAACTGCAACATTTGCCTCTGCCATTAATTTTAACTTAATTTGACATTCAACATTTACTAATTGTCAAGGAGAAAAATTAGCATACAGCAATGAAAAAGGTTAAGATGATTGACATTTGCATTAAAGAACATAGGGAAAATATTTTCACTATATATTAAGATTTTATCCTTTTTTTTCATTATCAGGTGGGTAATTTTGTAGAGCAGAGACGAAAGGAATGTCTGCCAGACAGTTCAGACAATTATATAGTACTGCTGTTTCCTCATAGAGCCTGCTCAGTGCAAACTAGCTCCTGTGCTGCTGACACCATCAATAAACTCTTCATAATTCCAGTAAGTGTTACAACTTTTTAAATCTTAACAAGGACTTTATTGATCTGTTTTTTCACTTCTCTAGCAACACTAAGTGTTCAAAAATGGAAAAAAATCTCCGAACAAAACTAGGTCTGTTTAGATGGGAGGCAGCAATATCTGACGATATCAAAACTAATTTTCAATTCAGTGAAGTGAAAGACAGAAAGGTACTATGTGCACCATACACTGACTTACAGTCTATAACCTACTGACCTGAGGGGTATCTGTGTAGTGGTTCACAGAAGAAAGCTAGGAAAAGCAAACCAACACGTATTATATACAACACTACGTATGAGAAGTATGTGAAATCCATCTTGCATTTTCACCTAAGAAGCAATACTTTTGCCTTTCAGTGCTCCTTAGCTTGAGAAAAAAAAAATGCATGCAAATAATTTCTCAGTATAATTCATAAAAGTCTTTGCATAGCCAAGATAAAATTTTATGTAATTTGGCAGCATTTTATTTTCAAATCAAGTCAAGGTATAGCTTACTGTTACATCACCATACAAGAATAAATTGAAACAGCATACAAAACATCTATTTGCTCCTTTTCACTAATGCAACTATAGCTTTTTGCTTCAACTGCAAGACACAAGCAAGGTATCTGTTTCTTCTCTATCTCAATCCCTGACACCATTCCTCCAGTTCAGTAGGCTGTCAAATTCTTCGTGTACATTTGCTATTTAGATATATTAGATATATATATTGTAAGTAAATTCAGTGTTTACCACTCTGCATACCACAAGACCCAGTTACAGGTCTTGTGCACTTCTCTCTTTGGCCATCCTTTTCCAATCACTTCATGTGCTGTTGGTAGCCCTGTAACAGAGATTCCACCATCCATCATTTCAACACACGGCCCAGAGGCCCAAATTTGGTCCCCACAGCCACAACACAGCCACAACTTGAACACGGATAGCAGTAGGCAGGAGGAGGTTTGCCTCAAACTTTGCAGTAAGAGTAAAAAGGGACATTAACAAATCTTGAGGCTGTAGACACAGGTTTCATCTTCCAACAGCTTTTATACCAAGCTATACAGATGAGAATCCATTCTCTCTTCAGATCACCTTTGCTTTGGAAGACTCTCTCATAGCTGTTTGTCTCTTTATGCATCAGCTCTTTCTACCACAAACATTTCCCTGTTTCTTCTTTTAGAGGCTTCTGGCACTTTTCAACCAGTAGCAAATCCCTATTAAACTACTTTTTTCAGACTTCTGTGCAGCTGCTTCTACACAGTTGATCCTCTTCTTCTATGCTTAATTCATTCTCAGTTTACTTTGCTCACTTTATTTCTATCTCCTATTTCCCACTCTTCTTTCAGTTAGAATTAGTCAAATTTTAGCATCCTGCAGTGGAATTCATGACATTCCACTTGCTCAGACTGAGTGATGAGATGCAGGAGCTCCCCATCAACCATACATGCAGCATGCCCACTAACAGTACAGATACCTCCTCCTGACTATTCTGCCTGATGAATAATGAAAATACTTTCTTCACCTCAAAGGCATTTATTACAAAAAGCCTTCTTACATACCTACTACAAAATAAGTTGTATAACTGAAACATCTAGAAAAGGTGAAAGTTTGCATCATAGTCATGTCTTGCACATAGTCACAGCTTTTTAAGGAGGCTGCAGATTCTGGTCTCCAAGTTCCTTCTGCTCTCCCTAAGTTAAGTGACCCTCTCAAAAATAATTTCTATCTATAATAAGCAGTAATTTTTTTATAAACAACTATTTATACCGAAAGAATGAACCACAGATGTAAGCATTTCAAGTGTGCTACTTATATTGCATTGCCCAGAGCTTTGCACAACTGAAAACCAAAAACTTACAGTAATACTATGACTGTCTTGGCTAGCTACCTCTGCTTCCTCTCAGGGCAATGCAGACACACTTACAGAAGACTGAAGAACACCCAAAGCCTTCAAAACGCCCTAGAGATAAAATGACCGCACGTACCACTGTGGGAGACCCCACCTCCTTTGAGATGGAAGAAAATATGCGGACAAAACTGTCCTTAATAACTCAGGAATGCCAATGGAATTTGGACTCAAAAAATCCTGATGGCCTGATACTTTCCAAAACTACTGACTCATGTTCACTTCTCTGCAAATTACTTTTTTAAATTAATATATTAACTCCTCCACCACCTAATCCTTGAAACATTTGCTGTTCTCTCCTCATCTGATAGTGATGAAAATCAAGCAAACATGACACATGTAAATGCTCTGCACACTGTTTTTTTCCTCTCCTGTTTTAAATGAGCAGGGCACCAAAGATGAAAATTTACTTAACAATGAACTATGTCCATCAGAACTGTACTTCCTTAAACTGAAAACTATTTAGAAATCCATTCTCTGTTACAGTTGCCATACAAACATTTTAAGATTAAACTTCTTCCCATTTAGATCACTGAAGGAAATTCTTCCACTTACACAGCAATAAAATTATAGCTTTACATATAAATATTTCTGAGTGGTACTCAATGAAAATTTCTTGAGCTACTAAAAATATTTTAAAAGATCAAAATGTAACTAAATATGTTCTCTTTAACTGCATCACATGATAACACGAAGCAACTCTTAAATAGTAAAATATATTTAAGGACCTGAAGTAAGAAAACGTTAGTTCTTCTTAGTGGTTTAAAACATTCAGATCATTTAGGAGTGTATTATAGTGTGTAAATCATTATATTCTTTTAAAACTTGTGGAAGCTGAAAGGTCAAAAAGGCAAGTTGTCCACCATTCTTTACCTGTTTCCTATTATTAACCCCAAAATAATTGGTCCTTTTTACAAAGTAACAGAGCCAGACAGACAAAATCTAAGGGGCTAGCTAGCATGGTTACAATGTTGAAAAAACAGAAGTTCTTAGCTGAATTCATAAATTCAGCACTGTTCAATTAGACCAAATCTGAGTTATTATTTGATTTTTTCATTGACACCTTCATTAAACTGGAAGTCATAGATTAAACACCTTCATATACACTGTGTTAATATTTGGAAAACATAGAAAAAATAATATGGAAATGAGCAAAATACATGAGTAATATCAAGAAGTTTGGCTTTAAAAAGGTTACACACACCTTCTACAGTCTGACTGTAAGGAAACCAGTGTAGTGCAATTATGCTAGAAAAGTCATTGCTGCTTATAAAACGTTGTGCAGCTGTTGGAGGAGAGGGTTACAGTGACAAACAGCTTCCCTGCTACAAAGGTGGCAGGAAATCTATCAAACTGGACAATAAAATTGCAATTGAGTTTCTTTGGCTTTTTATAGCAGCTGCATGTATCTTGATGTGTGGCTCTGAAAAACCTATCCAATTCTGTAACACTAGTCCTTTATGTGCTAGTTCTTTATCATAGAATGGTGTTATAAATTAGTGGCAAGAATGGCGCAAAGGGTTGTAAAAAGGAAAAATAAGCAGTAACCCAATACAATTAGAAATGAAATAATAAAAACACAAATTGGTTATTCTCTTACTAATGTTAAGGAAATATTTTTGCTCCCATAACTCCCACATTACTTTGAAAGAATGCTAGAAGTCAAAAACATCTGAGATACACTTAGCATCGATCAATTTGCCCACTGAATTATGTCTACGTTATGTTACATGTGAATCTATGTGAACCTCAATACTGGTGTAATAGGAAACAAGGCTATCGAAAACAGTAAAATTCTAGGGATTAAAAATTCATTATCATTAGACATCAATATCAGTTTATAAGGATGTTTTCAAATTATCAGTAAGGTTTTACTACACTAAGGGTTTTTTGTGATTTATCCTAATTGATACTATGAAATATCATCTAGCTTTATACTGCTAGCTGTATAAACTGTGTGTATTATTTATCAAAAAGTTTAAACAACAAATGCATAATACAGGTGAAAAAATCAAATTTTTAAATCCTTGATCACTGCATCATCATATACTGTCAAGTTAGTATCTGGGTTTCTTTAATCATTTTAATTGAGGCTTCTGGAACTGGATAACATTAGCACCAGTGTCCAAACAATCTGAGTTCCCTTATGATTGCTTCAGATTTACACTACCACTCTGCTGTTAGCTCTGCTCATACTCACATATTTCTAACCTTGAAATTGTTCAGTTTCCTCATAAGCAGACTGGAAGAAACAGTCCTTACATATTGACCAGAAAGCCCACAAATTTAGACTTGAGAAAACTGATACAGGAAGTTACTTCTGAAATCAAAGATGCCTCATTATGTGAGTATACCAGGAACCAAAAACATGGATCACAAAGAGTGAAGGCCACACATTCACTGTGGTACT
Organism: Colius striatus; assembly: GCF_028858725.1. Lineage (NCBI taxonomy): Eukaryota > Metazoa > Chordata > Aves > Coliiformes > Coliidae > Colius > Colius striatus. The sequence continues at coordinate 36,606,278 of NC_084761.1, forward strand.
GCACAAAAACCTACAGTCTTTCAAGAAATAAAACAAAACCACATTATCTATACCTCTTTTTTTTTCTTTTCCTAAAACCATAGGGTTTTTTTCTTTATGTCTGTCCACGGCATCATAATAAAATCTTGGTTTTCTCCTCTATGAAGTCTAGGTCATTTATTATCCACATTAAATAACTGAAGATAATGACCAAAAATCCATATAATTGTTTTGACGTAGCCGTTTAGATGAGAACTCCAACATTACATTACCTTATAAAAAGATTCTAAGAATAGAACTACAGCTTATAAGATAAGCACAATAATTTTTAAATTCAGAACACCAAATCTCTTTATAAGAGAGGTAAGAAGGTGGTCTTCCTTCACCCTTCCCTCCATCTTTCCACAGGGACAGTTCCCCAGTAACTCCAGACAATCATACAAATGCTCTAAATTATGCCAGTTTCTATAAAAGCACATTAGCAATCTCTACGCTGGCTACAGTTTGCTATTGTAGAACCTACTTCACCCATGCCCTCTGCATCTTGAGGGAATGAGGGCAAACAGGATTTCTGAAGATTGCAGAGCTGACACAAAAGATGACTAAGGATATTTCAACAAATAGAATGGAATCTTTGTAAGGATTAAAATCTGGCCCTGGGTTCTTTGCATTTGGATTCCATTTAACTAAGTGACTACTTAATGATATTATTTCACACACTTGTATTTTACAGAGCTGCAAAACAACAGTATTCCTGCTGTGTGCAGACTTGACTTTTTGAAAAAAATTTATACAAAATCAAGGACCTCAGAAATGCTAACAATTCCTCAGGATCACAAAGTGATCTTTACGATTCACAGATGTCATTTTTGCACTAAGTTGCACACATTTAGAAATACATAATTTAAGTAAATACTTCTGATAAACCAGAATAATTATGAAGTCCACGCTGTTCTCACTCCTTTGTTCAGAATAAGGCAGGACTGTTACAATTTATACTACTGTGTCTTGTTCAAAGATCCACTAACAACTTTCATGACATAATTCTGGTTGTAACAAGAAGAAGAAAAAAGAATCAGAAGAATAATAATGGTAATAGTCTCAATCACATGGCAAGGATTTGCTTTCTCACCCTCTATTCCATGACAGCTTAACAGCTGAAGCATCTGTCTTAACTTTGATTTCTTTGCTTTTCATTTGTTTGTTTTACAGCCTTTTGACAACACCACAAGGTATTTTTGGTTATTAATAGATGCGGTGCGCCACCTTGTGTTCATGCCATTATTAAAAAGCAAAACCAGTGCTAAAATTTTTCAGAAATGCCCCTGAAATTTTACCATCTTGTTTTTGAAAATGTGACATTTTCAATATAAACTATCATAAGATTTGTGTTCAATCAACAAAATTAAAATTAATTGGCAAATATTGGAAAGCTACACCCAGTAACAGATAAAAGCACTGGGGTTTTAACTTCTGTCTCTTCAAGACTATCACTGTATGACACAGTACTTTAAGGTTCTAAATCTAGTTACACAGCGTAACCAAATCTCCCAACCATTTCAAACACTCACCTTTGAATGTGTGATTGACAGTGTATCCACCCAAACACGCCAGCCACCCCACTCATATTTGATTGCATGGTAAAGCAAAATTCGAAATACAGTATACACCATCTCGGTTATCTTGTGTTCCTCAGAAGTCTTTGGATTAAAACAGCAAAGGGAAAGCATCCACTCCTGCCAGACAGAGCACTGCAACAAACTCCTGCAAAATATAAAAAAATCCAATTTCAAAACACAACTTAAAAATACACATCAGGTAACTCAGAAATTCAATGTTTAAAACAATTGCCTATGTGCAATCTTCTCTCATTTTGCATATTGAAGAGAAAATACTAGAGCACAGAATTTGCTGAATAGCAATGGAGCTGTATCTGCTTAACAAGTCCTCCTAATTTACTAGGAGATCTTGTTACTTACTTTGTATACATGTGCATATAGCAAGCTACCTTACCTCCTATTTTCTCTGCTGTTATTGAAAAGTTTAATCATATCTGAGAGAAAGGCTCGACGAACCTCCAGAGTTTCTGGACACTGTGGAGAATTACGTAGCAGGATTGCAATAACCTTCAAAATCTCTGTAAAACAGTTCATGAGCAGCAAAATATTAGCACTAAGCAGAGCATAAAACACAGGACATCTTCCAATATTGCTTCTAAAACAAAAGTGACCCTACATTAAAAAGTTTTCTAACATCCTATTTGAGTATCCTATCCCTTCTTCCAAGACTTTTCAAACCTGGACTCCATCAAGGGGATTTGCAAGTCCATAGTTGAAGAAAATGGACTCAAAGTTAAATTATTCTGATTTTTTTCTCTAATTATCAGGTTTAGGAAACACAAATGTTACTGCAATGACAAATGACAAGCTATCAGAATCTGTCAGAACCTTCTTCTAAGGAACTCCACATAATACAATGGATTTATTACAACATCAGTATGAGAAAAAAAATACACAGATTTTTTTGTACCTCAATAATATTGAATTTTCAAAGAATGTTTTAAAAAGGGGATACAACCTCCTTGATATAAATTTTCATGTCTTATGAGCATTACGTTTTCTATACTTCTAGGATATAGTCAAAATTGGGGGGCATTCCAGTTTCTGAAGCAGTGAGGCAGTCACTGTTCTTGTTACTTAAAAAAAAAAATCAAAACTTTATTAATAAATTAAGGTGAAATTTGAATACAGTCACTGTGAGAATTTCAGTTCGCCTTGTACCATTTCTTTGAAAAAACAGTTCCTTATTTGATAATATTAGCACTGATCTTGAAAGGTATTCTAGAAGTTATTCTTCCTACCAGACCGAAATAATTCTATACTCACATTGCACACTACAAATAATCCGTATTAACCACAGCAGTGACTGCCAACCTCAAAAATCTTGAAAAAGTAACAGAAATCTCATCATATCTCTTTGCTTTATACAGATTTACTAGAAGGTAAATTTCGCACTGAAACCAGAATTCTTTCCTCTCTATCTGCTTTGCTTCCCTTTCTCTTCCCCCACTTGCCACATGAAGTAAACCTAAAACTATGACCTACATTTAACGACAAAGCAGCTATGAAAGTGAAAAATCTCCTGTTTTTCAAGAAAAAAATGAACTCCCAGAGCTATTATAAGCCCATTGTATTATATACAGAGCACATTAATATTGCATATAATTCGGGAAAAGGAGATCGGTATTTTCTCTTAGTTCAAAAGACATCTAAAGTTTCGTATCAAGATATTTCCCAAAAATCAAGCTAACCAAAACAGTGAGCAGACACATTTCACCCACTTTCCATTCAGCACTGTCAAACCAAATGTAATTTAAGATGAAGGCTGTTTCCACATTTCAGGTAATTTAGTCTGACATCACTAAATAATGCAAGCAGAATTTTGCAGGAACCTTAACATGCATTAAAGTATCCTGTGCATGCAATACTTGAAAAACTATTTCACAACATGGCTGCACAGACAAAAAGTGAGTTATGAGCTACATACACAGAAACATAAAACATCTTTCAAAAAGCTATAGAGATGTGTTTCCTAAATAACTCCAACACATTATCTTTCCCTTTGTGTGAGAGATGGTGTAAAAATGAGATCAGAATGAAGACTGGTAGATGTAACTAATAGGCTTTCTCGTGTTTTGGTTCTTTTTAGAGCAGACTTTCTTATGGTAGCACTTAGAAATGAGTATCATTCTTACGAGGATTTTGTATCTTCACTGATGAATCTGTGTCAGGATGTTGTTTATGTATCACTTGAGTGCAAATCTGTTCAGTCAGAATCTAGCAAGAAAGAAGAAGATGTCACATCAATGTTCATAAAGACAGCTTATTGAAAAATAGTTGGATATATCCATCATACAGCAATATTATTTCGCTATGGTTCCAAAACTTGTCCAAAAAACTCACTTGCCTGTTTTGGTAATTTATTTCATCCCACTCCTAAAATTTTATCTTTTTTTTCTGCTTTCTCTTAAGTGCACATTGTTATTTTAAACACTCTGGAAAAGAATTTAAATCTAACTAAAACAATCAAAACGACGGCAAGATCATTCCTATAATAAAATTCCACACATATATGCATACATATATATATATAAATATATCAGTCTGCTTGAGACGTTCAAGTTATTCATTATCTAGAATTGTTCATAGTGAGCATAACCATGTTAAGGGTGAAAAAAAAAATCCCTACAAGTAGTGAGCTTTGCAAAAAAAAAGCACTCAGCTGCATCACACTAAGGTTTAATGTCATCTGGAACATATCAGTGAAAATATGTAAGCAATTTTCTAACAATGTCTTACAAGTAATTATGAAGATTGGGTCTTAACTACAGTATATTACTACCTCAAATAGGACATTGTATGTGGTCATGGTGATTAAGCTTGTCTGAAGCATCAGCCTTTCAGTCAACAAAGAGAACAATCCATGTCCAAGCATGACTTCAGCTTTTCTCCTAAAATAGTACAGAAAGATAAAATAAACTCATATATTCAACTTGCTTTAAGGGGAAAAAAAAGTTTAAAAGTGTGCCACAAGGAATATGAAATCACTGGAAATACATTTTTCTTTTTTTTCCTTAAGTCTTTCACTTATGGTTAAGGAAAAGGGCAAAGCAAATTCCAAAAGGATAAGTCATTCCCTGAAGACAAACAGAAGACAGCTAACTTCCTTCCCCAAATGTAGTCATCTCACCCATGGGCCCAAAAAGCTGAAACACATTCTCAGGAGTTTCTTGATAAACACTTAGCAAAGGGCATATTTGTCTTCATTTCACTCAAAAATGTAACTATTGTGTTTGTTTTCCATGGTTATCTACTACTGTAATCAACTTGAGACATATTAAACCTAGTTCTCAGTAACATAGGGCTCAATCACACCAGTCTAATTCTTGCTACCAATTTCATTGGAATTACGGAAAAAGACCACTTTAAACAGCAGGTAGCCATACTGCAAGTAAGTATTAAATGAACTTAGTAAGGAAGTGATAATATCTGGACACTATTTGCCAATAACAAGTAATTCTGTCACATTAAAAATCTATAAATGACAAACACATTCAATGGTAGTTGAAGCACGGTAGCACCTATTCAGTGACATATATTTAGTGATTAACCTCCAATATGTCTTTTTTTTACTTTACATGCAAACATGAGTGCATATACACACACAAAATAAGGTATGGCATGTATGTGTCACAACCTATTTGTTTTCCTTCTTTTTAGGGGGAAGGGTTGTTTTAAGACTTAAACCAGTACTTACTTTGGAGCGAGATGCTTTAAGAAATATCCCATCACTTTTAGAGCTTGCACTCTGATGCCTTCACTTTGTGATGCTAAAAGCTTGTAGACGACCCTAAATGTAGAAAACATAAGCCTTCCTAAAGTAGTTGAAATATATACAGCAACTTTTGGAGCAAGGACTGGAAGTGACCTCAAAAGATTATGTAGTCCAACTTCCCTGCCAGAACAGGACCACCTAGATCAAGTCACACAGGAACTCGTCCAGGTGGGTTTTGAATGTCTCCAGAGGAGACTCCACAACCCATCTGGGCAGTCCATTCCAGTGCTCCCTCACCTGAACAGGGACGAAGTTTTTCATTGTCTTTCTTTGGAATCTGTAAAAGCCCCATAGTGCTTTACATATTTAAAAAAAAAAAAAAACAAACCAACAAACTGAACCATTTTTTCTCTGCTCACTTTCAGTTCTAAAACATATGCATCAATGGGAGACTAAAGACAAAGCTCTAGTAGACGAAGACTTATCATTAATGTATAAACTAACTCAAACTGATCACTACTTGTTTAAGGGTGACTGACAGCTTGGAAACATTAAAGCAAAATACCTCTTTGATAATAAATCCAACATCATCTCTTGTGAAAAGACACTTGGGCACCAAAATCTCCCAGGATAAAGAGTCTAAGACTGCAACATGTACATTGACAAGGATCTTTCAAATTTCATCAAAATTCTAGCAAGCAACAGTATGGTCAAAATATTTCATTTTGACCACTTACAAAACTCAAACTTACTGTAATCCATTCCTCTGATCAAAAGCAGGGATCATAGAACTGGGATGCTCTGACATCAGAGCAACAAGCAACTGCAAGACATCCATTAGATTGTCGTCCTGTTGGATAAAAGTTACAAATTTGAAATAAAAATGCATGTACACTAGAACACTGTTTTGGTTAAAAGAACTCGAAAAAACAATTCAAAATTATCTGAAGAGTAATAGCAAACTGAGAACAAAACAATTAGGCCAGGATCTGGAAGGCAAGTGAAGGAGAAATATTACCAAAAATCCCCATTATTTTTTACAGTGAAAAGTGATACACATGTGCCTGGCATGTTAGTCTTGACAGGGAATTGACTATTGGACTACTCTATTTCCGTCTACACACATCCTCATCTGTTTGCATGAATACTTGCCCCTCTTTCACTGCTCAGGAGCTAGAAATAAAATGCTGCACATTTTCTGGTGCACAAAGTGGTGTTTAATGTAAAATCTCTACTAACAAATGTTTATGACAGGAAAAAAAATACCACCAACCATCACAGACATTTAAAACAGGTAATTCAAGCTGTTCTGTAAAGTTTTCCATTACTATTAGTCTAAAGCACTCTAAACTACAGTTTATTCATTAGCTCCAAGTTAATTATAACTAAAAATAATCTACACAGTAGCAAAATACAACTGTCTTCTCCCATTCTTTGTGGTATTAAAATGAAAGCTTACTAAAAGCTTCCTTTACACAAAATATACTTTCCAATTCTCACTCTTTCACTGCTAAAAAACAAGTTTTACATACCCTGAAAAACTGTGTTCACCTAATATAATTAGTTCACATTACAGATGCTATCGTTGATGAATGAGCCCTAGGACAAAACTGATTTTTTTCACTGTTGTTGATGTTTTTCTAAACTTACAACTAGATACCTAAATCTATAGGATTCAGTATTCATAGATCTTTTAGACTTGACTATGCAAACTGCTAAGATAGTTATTACCTCCTCATCTGAAGGTTATATAAAAGCTTCTGCTATTTTTTTTTACATGTTACCAAGAACCTTATTTTTTATGTCTCCATATAGATTTAAATTGTTTGACCCATGATACTACAAAGTAATAGCAACCAGGACAGAGAATAAAAGGAAAATATAGGTGTAAACAAAGAAAGAAGAAAATCCATACTGCTTGAAGTTCAATTAATTCCTTATTTTACCCATTTCAAGCACCCTTACAGAGATGAGATCGGTTAGATTTATGTCCCCATTTCCCTTGTCTTTGATGTTGCATCTGGCATAAAGTGCCTTTTCCTGGTGCTAAAATATGAAGATGCAGATGTATCAGTGGTAACCAACATTTTCTCCCAATTAAGTTTATATGCTTCTCTTAGATGCCATTAACATACATCTTTATTTTTAATGCATGTTTTCAATTTTATTGCTTTATTTAAGAAGCAAAATAAAAATGAGAGAAAAACAAAACAAGAAATATTACTTAGGCAGCATAAAACAAGATTTTGTCTGTTTTTTAAAGTCAGTCTCACCATCTGTTTTTCTGCTTGGTAAATCAGTTTGTGGAACAACATAAGAAACCATTTTGAGTTACTGACTTAATGAACTTCAATCTCACATGGAACATAGTGCTTAAATCACTGCAAGAATACTGGCAAATCAGCACACTACACTAAAGAGTTAGACAACGTTTGCTGCTTCCTCTATAGAGCCATCTTGTGGCATAAAGAAGGTAATATTTGAAAATACTCAAATATTTAGTGGTCACACACAGAAGTAGTTGACCTCTCGTCCACATATCCCCCAAATTAAACATTACCTCATGTATAGTGAGTAGATAATTGAGGATAGACTGCAATTCATCTTCTTTTATTCCACAGTCCTTTAAAAACAATCAGGTTTTAACTGTCATCCTTTAAGTACAAAAGTATTGTTCTCAAAACAGCATTCTTACAAGCAATGGTTATATATAGAGCAAGGCAAACAAGACAAATTAATTTTCACTTGGTACTATAATAGTTTAACAGTTGGAAGGTAGTTTTTTCCCTGCCCAAATAATACACAGTGATGGTTATAAAAGTTAAGACAACTCCAACAAGCTAGGTAGCAATGCACTACATGAAATTGTTAAGAGTAGCACATGTTAACTGATATAGACAATTTGAACAGAAAACTTCCTATTAATAGAAGAACTAAATTAAAATGGCAGAGGATTAAAAAGTAGACCTGGATATTTAATTTAAAGCCTGTTAGCCATGCCTACAGCTGAGTTTGCTTCTTTTCCACTAAAGAATACTTCAGTTGCTATCAACTTTGCAGAAATTTAAATCAGATATGGCATCCACTTCAGGATTATGCCTTGAGGTCTTTTTAGTAAAAATAAAACAAAACCCAACAGTTTCTAAGAACAGGACGAAGGCAGGGAAAAGGAAGTTTCCTTATTTCTAGGACTTTTATTTTTTAAAGTGAATCTCTCATTTCTAAAAAGATTTTGCACTACTGTGTACAAATAAAAAAAATTACAGAAGAATCAACCTTTTATGGTGGACATGCTCTTTACTGTCCTTGTGAAAATCTATCCCAAACTGTCCAAGTTAGAAATCTGACGGAATTTTTTTTTTAAGTAAATAAAAATGAAGCTAACATTTAACAAAAAACTTTTAGAATTTGACATCTAAATTGTCCCTGATACTGTAGAAAATCCAATTTAAAGAAAGAACATGAGAGTTAAGGGCAGAACTCTTCGGGCAGGTACTCCTTCATGCTGCTAGGGCTAAGGGTAGCAGCACAAAGAGCATACTGGCCTCTTACCAACACATAAGAGAGGAAAAAGAAGCTAGATTCAAACATGGGAAAATCATTCTACAAAAAAGAGAGAAGAGAGTAATCAGAGCTTACAACAAGAAAGAGTTATGAATAATCTATAAGCAGTAGAACTGCTGAATTTCAATATTTCTCCCATGCCTACAAAGAGTTGTGAAACACTGACAGAATCTTATCCTCCTCTGTCCCACAGCATATAACATAAAATGTTGCTCTTTAGTCGTTAAGCATTTTTTATATAGGTGATACTGTTCTTGTTCAAGAGAAAAAAAAGGCATCAAATTTCCCCAGTAATAACCATTTCTAAATTAGTGATTTAACAGCTCCACTTTTGAAAAAAAAAAAAAAAGATTCACTTAAAAGTGAGAAAAGTGAATCTTTAGCACTGTTGCCTGTATCAAGAACCATAACAAAAAGATGCACCTCACATGGTCTCTCCATTTACTTATGTTTACAAAATTCAACACGCTTAGGCAAAAGGTTGCATTAAAGAGCACTTCTTAGTTAGTTATCCTAACATAATTTAAAGTTATCCTACCTTCATCACTAGCTGTTTAACAAACATCAACAAGAAAGCTCGCAGAGATAAAATCTCTCTTTGAGTAGGTCGTGGTCCATCTACAAATGAAGTAGATATATAAAACGCAAATTGTTATTAGCACACTATGCATTTTCAGATAGAGAAATACAAAGCATATTCCAGTTGAAGACGACACAACTCTAAATCGTCTCTTCCATTTCAGACTACAAAACAGTCATAAATTTTATCACTATTATCAAAATGCCCAACCAGTAAGGTTATACTAAGGATTTTATTAAACAGTTTTCTAAATTCTTTTCATGATTTTACCACATCCTTGCAATGTCTATGAACCAACTCCATGAAAGGAATAAGACTGATACAAGAACTTTATGTGAATTTCCAGGTTTCAAAGTTTTGCAGTTTATAATTGTTTTTAAGTTCTTCTGCCAAAGCTCAAAGGAAGAACAACATGCCACTGTCATGGTTTGACATGATAGCCTTTTCTGGTAAGGGGGAAGGGGCTCTAAAGATGGGTCCTGGAAGAAGTTGCTCACAACTCTCCCCAGCTCTGAGTCAGACCTACTTCTGGGGATTAGCCAATTAGACGCCTCCATGATCACTTTATAAGAAGAAGTCGGAAGAGGAGGTGTTTTCCTCCATCTTCCTCCATCTTCTTCCTTCTTCTCTGCCCCTTCTTCTTCTTCTGGCTGGTGGTGGTGCAAGGAGTAGCAACAGTGAGAGAAACAACCATGCAGACTCCAAGGTCAGTGAGGGATGAGAGAAGGAGGTGTGCTGGAGCAGAGACTCCCCTGCATTCTACAGAGAGAACTGGTGAAGCTGAGATTTACTTTCATTTCTTTAAAGACCCCACATCAGCGGTAGAGACTCATTTTGATAAAGATGACCCAGGACCAGGGCCAGCGATTCACTTCATTAAAGGCCTCGAGCCAGGGACAGTGACTATGGCTGGAGGAGGCCATGTCCCATGGGAGGGATCCAATCACTTCACTACAGACACTGAGCCAGAGGTAGCGATTTTCTTCTTTAAAACTATGACTGGAAGAGGCCATGTCCCAAAGGAGGGACCCTTTATCACTATGGCCAGAGCAGGTCATGTCCCGAGGAAGGGACCCAATATCCACAGCTGTAACTGTGGGGAGGAACCCATGACAAAGCAGCTCATTAAACTTATGCCCAGAAGAGGCCTTGTCCTGAGAGAGGGACCCTGTAACTGCAACCATGGCAAAGAATCCACACCAGAGATATTTACTAAGGACTGAGTCTCGTGTGAGGGACCCTGTATCGGCAGAACCCGCAGCTGTTGGGAACAATCCACACCAGAGAAGTTTGTTAAGGACTGTGTCCTTGGGGAAGAACCCCATGTTGGAGCAAGGGAAGAATGCCAGGAGTCGTCCTCATCTGAGAAGACAGAAGCAGCAGATCCCATCTGTGAGAGACTGACCACATCCCCCATTCCCTGCCTCCCTGAGCCATTGAGGGGAGAGGAGGTAGAGATATCGGGAGCAGTGAGCTGAGCCCAGGAAGAAAGGAGGGACGGGAGACAGAGATCTTAAAGTGCTGGGTGTAATCTTCTCATCATCCTGCTCCCTTTTTGCTTTTATTCAGTTCGGTTTCTTGTAGAATAAACTTTCCTGCTTTCCTCTCTAAGTCGAATACTGGAGTCGGTTTTGCCAGGAAACGTAATTGGCAGCGAGCCCTCCCTGCCCTTGTCTCAGTCCACAACAACCTTGCTTATCTTTTTACTCCCATTTCACTGGGGCCTCTGCCATCCTAAGGAGGGTGGGGTTGAATGGGGGCACCGAGCGAAAGACTGTCATGGTGCTGCTGTGCTAGCTGGGCCAAACCACAACAGCCACTACTACACTTTGACTATATCTACAACAAAAATTAATCTTACAGTATCATATATAAAGAATATCTTCAAAGTCATTATTTATTTTGTTAACTCAAAGTCAAAAGGACTTGCTTTTGTCATTCCTGTGTAAAGCAGACTTTCACTGAAACATTCAATCAAACATTGAGTAGTTCCCAGGACAGGAAAGGTGCAACTGAATGTCAAAGTCACATAAAAGCTCTCACACAGAAAGCAAACAAACTGCTGCAAACTCATTTCTAGGGATAGTTTTTACATTTGCTCCTAGGTTCACAGTTATCTTGAATGTCAGGAAAAAGCAAACGTACTAGCGAATGTAAGTGACCATGTGAGTCTGGTTTTATACAGTACAGGCCCAGAGGCATATTTGGTTTAAGAATAGTCACTTTTAATATAGACTGGTCTAGTCAAACTAAGCCCTTAAAATGTATTAGTAAGACTATCCTACACATATACTTGCATCAGACTCAAAAATTCAGTTCAGAAAATTAAATCCAAGTCTACACTATAAAGAAGAAAACACACATGCTTTGCAACTTATAGAATGTAAAATACTACAAAAAAAAATCTTTGCAACCCTCTAACAGGAAGGGTTGTTGATATTGAGAAGTTGGTGTCAAGAAATCGGGCACATCTAAGAAGCACACACTCCCAGTATATCTAGCTTTCAACATGTGCTTCTCCCTGAAATTCCAGGACATTTCTTCATTACAGGTGAGAGAAGAGATGCAAGTTATTCTCCCCTTGCCAAGGCTGTGTACCCAATCCCATAAAACAGAGAACAACAATTAGAAGAGTTGTAAAGTCATGTTTCCCAACAGCATTAATTGCCTTATCCATACCACTTCCATCTGCACATATTTACACAATGCTGGTGCATATTTTACTTCTCCCAGTTCCTTTTGCAGTACTGGATTGCTCAGTCATGCAGCTATTCCCTTCGCTTTTTTCTAAGGATCAGTATTCTTGTTCTGTATTCCATGTTGAAAGCAACTACCAAACACTCACTCCAAATTCCTTGTTACTTCTTTCTCCATGAGTTCACTGCTTGGATTAAGCATGCTTATTAAGCAGTTTTCCAATAAGTTCAGGTCCCTAAGCCTGTCAGATAGACTGTGTATGCTTGTTCTCAGCTATCTTGCTATTATCAAGAGATCTTATAAGCACTTCAAGACTGTCCAGGTCTTGAACAAACTCCACATAGAGACCACATTCCCAGGCATGGCTCTGCACTTCTAAAACGCTACCATTTCTCTGATCAGTCCTATTTAGTATTAATTTATATAGATCTTTGATGACAGAGGATATGAATTCTGAAGAAAGTTTCCATTAGACTGTGAAAAAAGCTTTCAGTAATATGGACATAAGCACAGTGTTTGAACTGTTACAGTGAACCCAACTCCACTAAAATAAAAGTACTTCTGGAATATTTACAGTTCTATTCTATACATCGTATACATTTTCTGAAAACAAACATGAGCTTGTAAGAGTAGAAATAAATACATACCTATGCCTTTGGGAGTTATACCACTGCGATCCTGAGGATTCACTACCCAGTAATAATACTTTAGGGTATGCATGACCAAAAGGACTGTCCCAACTCGTCGGATTGCACCATATATGTTAACAGTGCCAATGAACTCAGTAGACAAGTAAGTGTACAGGGTCAGCTGAACCTAAAACATCCAGTCAGGAGATCAAAAAATCATTACAGCAAAATGCAGAACAACAGACAACTGCATTCTTAGAGTTTATCTATTAAAATGTCTTAGAGAAATAGATTTTTCTCTGCACAACTCAGTCACAAAGCTCTTAAAACCCTTGCAAACTGATGAAAAATTTCATTTTATTTCTAAAACTGTAGAGCACTGTGGTTTTTTTTAAGTTGGTCCACACTACTCAGGAAAAACTCAGATGTCTGCAAAATCTGACAGCTACATTCAGAAAAGCAGAGTCTGAAAATACTTCCTATATGATTTCTGCTGGAGAACCAGAACCTACAGGGTCCAGGCTTAGTCTCAACACTCCGAAATCAATACACCATAAGATTTCTTATTCATAAGAATAAGCATTTTTACCTGTGCTGGGATATGAATCCATATTGCAGGATTAAGGAGAATATGATCACACAGCTGCTTCAGCAAGGGCACCCCATTGTGCAAGTTGCTCAGGTACTTTGAAAAGGCAAGGCAAAGTTCTAGTACAGCTCGGGTAACATGGGCTTTGGAAGACTGTAAAAGAAGATTTGCTTAAGGAAGAGCCCTGCAAGAACCTAGGAAAACTATTTATCTTTAAAAAAAATCAACATTAATGTAAGACATCATGAAAGATTTGCTTCACCTTTTCTAGGCTATGTCCTATCACAAGGAAGCCCTTACAGGAAAGCATCTGTTCTTGCATAGCAATGGAGTTCTTCAACAACTCCATGATGAATGCCAATAAAGTAGAACTGAAAAATAAAATGTTTTAGTAAAGAACACCACTTTAAAGGGTTACAATGAGACAGAAAGTATTTCAAAATAACAATTCCATTACACAGCACAGAGATATATTTACTGTGTTATATAGACGCTCAAATCAAGATTTTTAAAGCAAAAAGCAAAACTAAATTTTTTAATCTCTAACTTCTTGTATTTCTAACTTGAAAATCTGGATTTTGAGAAAATCATGTCATAACAAAGTTCTTCTTGAAAATATATTCTTGCAGGAAGGGAACAGTTAAGCCTGTGCTTCTCTCTGCTTCAGTTTGCTTACAAACTTCTGCAAGATGGGTAATAAATACCATTCAATTTTCTACTTCTTTCAGGTGAGCAGCTATTGGAAACAGTTTTCTAGACACATCTGTACTACGGATTCAAGCTAATTCAGCTCTATGGCTGAAAGAAGGAATCTTCACACCCTTCCACTTGTGTCACAGCACTAGTGCCTAGAAATCAAGACCATAGCCAGCTGAAAACCCGTCTATCACCAGAGTAGTTTGCAACTGAATCAAACCCCTGACTCATCACATAGATGCCCAAGTCTAGGTCAGCTCAAGAGAAGCTTGGTAGTTTACAAATGGGCTGAAAGAACATTGTGACCACTCTTTCTTAGCAATAATATGGATGTAGATCATCTTTAAACAGCCATGAAATTATAACTGCAGTGAAGCAGAGCAATCTACACCAGAATTCTAAAAAACAACTCCTATGCTATTACTACTACTGCAACTTTGGAGCACCAATTTCTGTGCGTGGATGTTCAATAGTTAGGCTAAATTGAAATAGAGCCAAAACCAGAGGAAAGATGTGGCAGTAACACTGAATAACAGCGTCTTCCAAAAAGTCTGAAGTAAAAAAAAAACAAAACAAAACAAACAAAAAACAAAAAAACCAAAAAAAATCAAAGGAATGAATAAGCTCAAGGGAATTGTCTGTAATTTTGTTACACCAAATAAAGTGTGAAGTAGAAGACAGATATATATTTTGGTTCTGTGTGAACTTTCATACAAAATTTGGACCAACATGCATGTCACCTGAAGTTCTGCCTGTAACAAGGACATCTTCTTGATTTTAGACATAATTAATTGTTGCACAACACAATTTAAACTACTCTGGTACTTAATAAAGCAAGAGATAATTTCCTTTACTTAAACAAAAAAACACATTAAGTATGTGCACTCACCAAACAGTTGTGTCAACGTGGTCTGATGAATATTGCCTATAGTCTAGCTGTGCAAAGAGAGGGAAAAGTACCTGCACTCCTCCAATGGAGTGCAGGGCACTTTGGATAGAATGCGTTAAGACTGCTTTCACATCCTGACAAAGAAGAATTAAGAAATATTTAAATCTCCTTCAAAAACTGTTTAAAAGTTTCTTAAAAATTGTTTGACATTTCTTCAATATAAAATTTGCATTATTACCAAAATAAAAAGAAACAGCAAGAAGTACAGACTAGCTGCCACAGCCACACTAAATGCCAAGTCTGTCTGAACTACTCCTTTAGATACAGTCTACAGTGTAGATCCAGATCAATATATACGATGTGGCTTGCAAATTCTAAATCAAGTCTTTAGTAGTAGAGAAACTCCAGAACAGAACAGGTGAAAATCTTCTGACAAATTAAAATATTAAGGCATTCAAAGTATAAGGTAAAAAAGGGTATCATAATAGGGCAAAGGATAGGAGAGAAGCAATATCTATAGCGGACTAAACACGTCAGAAATGAGAGAGAAGGATTGTTTGGAAAAGCTAACACAGTCTTTGTAATACTAACATTTTTTAGCTTGTAACTTTGACAAAAGAAACTTTTTATTAGGATTGTTGTGCAAGGGAGGTACAAGGGAGGTACCAAAACAACTTATCAGTAGTTCCCTATCTTGTCCAAATCCCCAAAAAGCTTGATTTTTAGATTTTCAAACAGAAATCAATGAAACATACCTGCAGCATGAGGGCATGTGGTGAGTGAACAAAAATAGAAGGGTTATCCTTAGGGGATGACTCTAGACACAGCTGTGCATCTGTAGCCCTTGGATTGTACATAAAAGCAATAGCACTGGATAGTTTGCCATCATATAGTAACAATTTGTGATGTTCATCAAGGAAGAGATCACTTTCTGCCTTGAATTTGAATGTTCCCTGGATTGGGGAATAGGGTTGAGAAAGGAAAAAGAAAAAAATTGGATTACACACATTGAGAATACAGTTCAGAAGACAACTATTGCCAAAAAGTGAGTAAAACGTCATTTCTTCAATTTAGCAGTACTTCAGAATGAAAAAGTCTCGTAAGAACATTGACTCAAAGTCAGTTTTACAGAATTAAAACTGCAGACTCTTTTTGACCCCAAAGAGTGACATTGCCAAATGGGCCTAATCTAAAAGAAATACGTTAGCTAGGAAACAGAATGACAGTCAGCAATGTTCACTCAGAAGGAACTAATAACTGAGAAACAGATAGGATAAGAATCATCATTTTTAGCCTATGTTCGTACAGTCGCTAGGGAAAAGCAGTCTTCAATTAGTGCCCCTCAGGCTATGACAAAAGAAATAGTAAATCATTGCAACAAAACTAATCTTCAGCACTAACGTCACACATTAAAACAACTTAATAGCACAATCAACTTTACAGCTACTTTTCTAAAACAAATACATCATACCTGACCTAAAGTTTCCAGCCTCAGTATAAAAATTAACCTAGTCAGAGACAACAGTGGTGTGGTCCCTCTCCCACTCACCAACATGGAAATTTGCAGGAGCAAACAGGAATAGTTTTTTTTTCATAGGAAATGAAAGAATTGAATTAATTTATTTGTAGTTTGTGAGGAGATGCATAAGCTTATAGAAGAAACATGGAATTGTTTAATAAAACATATTACAAAGTAAGAACATTTTTAAAAAGACATGGAGGTATCATAACCTTCTTAAAACCCACAATAATGAGTCTTAAACTTTACAAACTTTACACTCAGTTCTAAGATACCTTATATCCCAGACCAAGCTGATAAATGGCAAATATCTGAGCAGCATTGAGAGCCTCACTAAAAAGGTAAACGGATGTCATTTGCCCACAAAACACTCGATTGGCATCTGCTGTTTCTGAAGAACCCAGGAAACATTTGTCAAATGTCTGCAAATGAAATAGAATCACAGAATGACCCAGTAACAGGATTTAACCTATGTTACACAAACAAATTATGGAAATAATATGCATATTATCAGGGAATATTATTCTAACATAAATAAGCATTTCATGGCCTTCATCAGAAACAAATGTTCTGAGATGTGTAACAGCAGAATCTACTCCTCTGCCAAAAGTTTAATAATTTTATTTCAAAATTTTCTTAAAAGCACATAAAATGGGGGAAGTTTATTACTAAATTGGTAAAAGATATCTATTTAATCCATCAAGATGATCAACTACAGACAGTAGTATACAGTAATTACTTACATCACTGGTGTTGACAAACCATGTTATTTCTCCATAAGATGCCAGTTCCCCATTCACATAACATCGAAGCTCACTATTCTTCCAGCGGTTATAGATGTGCACTATAGTAACCATATACCACTAAATGATAAGAAAACAATTGACACAATTCCATAGACACTTAAAGTAGTTTAAGCATTAAAGGGGGACATAGTATAACAAATTGAACTATTTATGTGAATTAAAATAAATCTTTCCATTTTAATCTAAGTAGACAAGATTAGGTCATTGGTGAGTTTTCTTGCATAGCTGTGTCAAAGCATAAGATGCCATTTTTTCCACAAAAAGTAGACACAGAAACTTAAAAGACATTTACAGCTTAGAACTCAAAAAATCATCACAATGCTGAATCGAACTTAAACTGAAACCACTGTGTAAATAAGTTCTAAATCAGGTTCCTCTTTGCATGATGGACTACTGCAAATGTTGTCATATCAAAGAGCAAGGATGGCTCCAGACTAAAGATTTTCAAAGGCTGTGCATGTCAAATTATCACAAACAGAATCCATATTTACAGCAAGGGATTACTGATAAGAAATTCCTGAGGAGGCCTGTTCTCCCACAAAATGTTTACACCAGTTTCTCCAGAAACATTATCAAAATATCTAATTGAACAAGGAAAAATTTCCAGCACAGCATAATACAATTTCACAAGCAAGCAAGCCTTGAACGGCAGTAATAAAATCAGTGCATGCTTTAATTCTTACACTTAAAAACATACATTTGTCCACATTAAGTAAGCAATGGCATAAAGGGAGAGCTTTAGTAAAACCCCTTAGGAAAAGAAGATAATGCCTGGAAGTGGAAGAAAACACAGTATAAACAGAAAAATAAATAAAAATTTAAAAATCTCCTGCCTTTTAATTTTCAAGCTGTGTATATGTACTCAGAGTTCTTAGAGAACACATATACGTCTCACAAATTCATAAGACTTTTGGTAAATTGCACTTTCTAATTCTTTCTTTTAATTTCCTAATTAAAGATAAATAAGAATTCAGGATGCAAATTTTGTTTGCTCAATCCACTGTAACTATTCTACAGACAGACAAGCTTAATCAATAGCTGTAACAGTCTCCATAGGCTACATTTTTAAATTCATGAAACTTGCTTGAAAGATTTTATGAGTTTTACTCACCTTTTGCGGTTTGAAATCAAATTTCACACAATGCTGGAAACCTTTGCCCTTTGATTTTATGGACGTTACAATCAAGCAGCCTCCAACAAAGTGAGCAGAATAACCCAGTCCTTTGTTTGTTCGAAAACTAACAAATTAGAACAAAATCAGCACATGGCCAGATGGAAGCAGAAATCATTGAACACTGAATAGAAACTGAACATCAGAAATATGGTTTTACATAATACTCACCAATATAAATAAGGCTTATCCTTATCCACATTGATATTATTTACAGGATCCATTCTTAGCCAAGTGTGAAAAGTAAATCCATTCTGGTATGGCCACTTGGCTATAGGAGGTAAGGCAATAGCCTAAAGAAAGCATAAAGTTATTCATGCAGAAAGATCAACATTGCAACAGTAAGAGTATATAGGTTAAGACACATACTGCAAATGTATACTGATATAGCCTACAAATGTGCACAGTTTCTCTGTACAAAAAAAAACCTGTCTGAACTTCTGTGGTTTTTGTACTCCATTGTTAAATATTGAATGAAACTAAGTCTTTTTAAATTGGTCTTTATATCTCAAGAAAGTTTATTAATACTAACCTACACTTTAAAAAATTAAATGCTTTATTGGAAGACTGACAGAAAAAGAAGTGTCTCAAAATGCAAATTCAAGTTGATTTGGTTTTCTGGTAACCTGATAGAATAATCAGATTTATAATCTCATTTTCACATGGTGCTGGTATCCAGGAAAAAAAAATGATTATGAAAATAAGCTGCCCACAAAAACAGAATCATACACATGTCATTTAACAGGTTCTTTTCTCTCTTGAAACTCATGTCTAGTAGCCTTCCAGTTAGCCTATGACCTATAAATTCCCTTAAAAGAAAGCCAAAATCCTCACATCAAACATCAGAAGCTCTTACACTATGAATCACATGGCCAGACTGTTTCAAACATTTAGTTTTTACTGTGTAGGTTTTTTTGTTTGGTTGGGATTTTTTAACGTTTTAAATGTTCCACTGTTTTTGCCACACAGATTTGCAATACACATTTCAACTAAGACTGTCATAACCTTTGATCAAAGATGCTGTCCAGATGATCAATACCAATGAACAACAAAAAAAAATTAAATAATCAAAGGTGAGTGTTTCCAGACTCTTTATGATGCTCCCACTCTCCATTCAGCTATCCTTGTCCAAACAAAATGCTATAAATCCTTCCCCATACCAGATAACTAATCAGTCTGCATGTCTTCGAGCCTATCTTTTGGGAACTGGTAGCACTACTATTTGGTCTAAAACACAACAGATCTTAGAGCAATTATATTAAATATTTCATTTCTGAGAATTTTCCAATTAAACAGATACAAGAATTCTCACGTTAAGATTGTCGAGGCATCCCAATATCACATTCGGTTCAAGCACTCAACACAATTATTAGAACTTAAACACAAAACCAGTACATAAATAGCCAAAAGGAACAAAAACAGGCCTATCAAGTTCTGTTGCATGTGACAAACATATAACTGCAGAAGCATTTTTGTAGTAGTCTGCATTATTCAGTCTGAAGTTTTCATTCCAAAAAAATTCATTATATCATCAAGTTAGTGAAATTTAATCTCAAGCCACTGAGGCAGAAAGGTAATAGGTTTATGTGAAGAAAACTGGAAAGAGTAATCTGATAAATCTTATTCTATATTAAGCATGAAATTTTGAACATGCTATTTCATCCTACCATTTAAAGAGCAAAGGTGTTGATGTACTTAAATTCCTACAGAAGATGTTGCACAATGTTTCCAACTACCTATTTAGTTACAAATTCTTTTGCAAGTGAACACCCCAGAACTTAAAAAATTAATCAGTTACCTAACAATTACAAAAAAACCTAATCATTGTTGAAGTTAATTCTCTTGTAGCATTATTTAAACTACACATGTCTAGGACTCACATTTTCTCAGAGAATTTTTACATGCAATATATATTATTCACATCATCTGGTCCTTAAAATAACTAAAAAATTGCACAGGTATGGCCACTTCTAGTTCAACCCTTTGTATTTCACTAACAAAGACTTCTAGATGTAAGGCTATATTGGGTTTGCATGGCAAAGTTTTGGTAGCTGGGTGAGATACAGAGGTGGCTTCTGTGAGAAGATGTCAGAAGGTTCTCCCATGTCCAAGAGAGCTAATGCCAGTCGGTTTCAAGACAGACCTGCTGCTGGCCAAAACTGCCAATCAACAATGTTGGTAGCACCTCTGGGACAAAATATTTACAAAGGTGGAAAAAAAACGCTGTGCAACAGCAAATGGAAGAGAGGAATGAGAATGTGAGAGCAGCAACTTTGCAGACATCAAGGTCAGGGAAGAAGGAGGGGAGGTGGTGCTCCAGGTGCCAGCACAGAGGATCCCCTGCAGCCCATGATACAGCTCACGGTAAGGCAGGCCCTGTCCCTGCACCATGGAGGCCATGGTGGAGCAGAGATACACCTGCAGCCTGTGGAGGACTCCACTTAAGAGCGGGTGGATGCACCTAAAGGAGGCTGTGAAGAAGGCCTGTGGGAATCCTACACTGGAGGACTCTTGGCAAGATCTATGGACCCGTGAAGAGGAGCTCAGGCTACAGCAGGTTTGCTGGTAGGACTTGGATGGTGCACACTGGAGCAATCTGCACCACATTAAAGCGCCCCATGCTGGAGCAGTTTGTAGAAATCTCTGATGAGTGGAACCTCACGGTGGAGCAGGGGAAGAGTGTGAGGAAAAGGGAGCAGCAAAGACCAAATGAGCAGAATGCAACCCCCATTTCTCGTTCCCCTAAGCCACTCAGGAGGAGGAGATAGAGAATTTCACGTGACCATGAAATTATTAAGTCCTCCATCCACAGAGATGTTAGGAGGCGGGGCACTTTTTAAGAAGGAAATCTTAAAAGGCCCTGGAATAGGCCATCCCCACATGCTGTAAGACAACTCGCAGTTAAATCCAGTTCACAGCCAGTCATGAGTGGTATACCGCAGGGCTAAGAACTGGGGCCACTCCTGTTTAATATCTTTATTAAGGATCTGGATGAGGGCATAGAGTGCACTCTTAGTAAGTCTGCAGATGACACCAAGCTGGGTGGAAGTGTTGATCTGCTTGAGGGTTGGGAAGCTTTACAGAGAGATCTAGATAGGATGGATGGCTGGGCCTAGGCCAAGTGCCAGGCCCTGCACTTGGGCCACAACTCCCAGCAGTGCTACAGGCTTGGGGAAGAGTGGCTGGAAAGCTGCCAGGCAGAGAGGGCACCTGGGAGTGTTGTTTGACAGACAGCTGAACATGAGCCAGCAGTGTGTCCAGGTAGCCAAGAAGGGCAACAGCATCCTGGCCTGTATCGGGAACAGGAGGGAACTGACATTCCCCTGTTCTTGGCTTTGGTTGAGGATGCACCTCAAATACTGTGTCCAGTTTGGGGCTTCCATCTACAAGAAGGACATGGAGGTGCTGGAGAGAATCCAGAGAAGGGCTACCATCTATTAAAGAATTTGGAGTACATCTCATATGAGGAAGAGCTGAGGCATCTGGGGCTGTTTAGCCTGGAGAAAAGAAGGCTCAAGGGAGACCTTATTGCTCTCTACAACTACCTGAAAGGAAATTGTAGCAAGGCAGGAGTCGGTCTATTCTCCCTAGTAACAAGCAATAGAACAAGAGGAAATGGCCTCAAGTTGCACCAGGGGAAGTTCAGTCTTGATATTAGGAGGAACTTCTTCACTGAAAGGATTGTCAGGCATTGGAATGGGCTGCCCAGGGAGGTGGTGGAGTCACTGTCCCTTGAGGTGTTTAAGAGCCAGTTGGATGTTGCACTTAGGGAAATGTCTAGTGGTTGACAGGGCTGGGACAAAGGCTGGACTCGATGATCTTAAAGGTCTCTTTCAGATGAAACGATTCTATGATTCTAAGTTAGGAGGGAAGTTGAGCCCAGGAAGGAGAGAGAGGTGGGGGTAAGGTGTTTTAATATTTTTGTTTCTCATTACCCTACTTTGATTTGATTGGTAATAAATCCAATTCCTCATGTCAAGTCTGTTTTGCTTGCGATGGTAACTGGTGACTGATCCCCTGTCCTCATCTCAATCCACAAATCTTTTGTTATATTTTTCTCTTCATGTCCAGCTGAGGAGGAGCATGATAGAGCAGTTTGATGGGTAGCTGGTGTCCAGCCAATGTCAACTCACCACAAAGCCACTTTTGCACATACTGGATACCAAACACAAACACCACTCCCAAAGAAACATGAGATAGAAAAGCAAGCACTTTCTCCTTGCAATAAGATTTAACCAAACCAGTCTGCAAATAATTTTTTAAAGCCTCATTTATATCCATTCTTTATGTAACAGTATTTGTCCTTCTACAGTGACAATACACAGTTATTATAAGCATGATTTATTTAGGCATAATGTTGGTGTCAGGCAGAAAAAAAATACTCGGTTAAGACTCTACATCTATGACAATGACAAATGAGACTAAAGTACACCACAAATGAAAATAATCAATGGCTATAATAAAACAACAAATGAACAAACAAGAGACTTAAAATATCTACGTACTGCAGCACTTTTTCCTGGAAAGTTGAAGAAGGCATCAGGTCCATACTTCTGAGGCATGTGTTTTAACATAGACAATAACTTCCCAGCATGTGGTGGCTGACAAAGAAAATTATTACACTTGTAAATAAACAAAACAGACCTGCAAGAAAAAGAAATATTATACAGGCAAAAAATGAATTTTGACACATTTTAAAGCTCTGCACGTGATTCAGTTATATTTTCAAGAAACAATACTAACAGAGTGTCATGGATATCTTCACACAATATGCAGTAAGTGGACTGAAATACAATTATTTGGGTAACTAAATTAAGGAGTTAAAGACCAGTGTCGCTTTCATCCAGCACAAACTAAACTGACTCTGAATGTTGTTTCCTCCCTGTGCCTATTCATTCCCATCAGCTCTATCGTCTGTGTGGATGTGCAGGGAGCTAAAGAAAATTAACAAATCTGGTTGAAAACTAAATTAATACAAATGCAAACCAATTTTCAGTTACAGCAGTTTTGGACCATGGCTGCATGAAACCTGTGCCAGCATAAGGGAGATGGGGAATACCTAGCAAAAGGGAGAGGGAGGATCAGCAGAGAGGATTATTGTCATTAGGACTACAGTCATATACTAAAGTGGTTTCAGTTACATATATATCCCTTCACTGAGGTCCATGAAGAAAGACTCAAGTCTTAAGGGTAGTTTAGAGCACCTAAACTGAGTGCTTAGTTAGTGTGAATACTTAACACTTCCCCGTCACCACCCTAATTTTTATTGATTTTGCTGTAATACTCAGCAACTCTAAACTCCAAATCAATAACATGAGTACACAACAAGAGAAAGAGGGTAAATACTAGTCACAGAGACAGGATATTTTCTTTTATTAATCAATTACTTTCCAGTAAGATTATTTTTAATCTATGATTTTACACTTCTAATCTTTTCCTGAAAGTGCCTTTTTTCCCCTCTTGTAACTCTCTACCCTGTGAAAACTAAGCACTACACAATCCATTACAATATTTCAAATTTACCAAAATTATAATCAGACAAACGGTGTTTCATGAATCTGAATTAAATTCAAGAAAGAAACACTAAGAACTGCTTAGATGTCTTCAGCATTTAAGAATTCAACTAGGTAATTTGTGCTGTAGCCAAACACTTTGCATCTTTACAATCTTTACAGCATTGCTGATTTTAAGATTTATAGAGTTGTGCAACTCCTTTGCAATGCAACTGTGGCGTTTTTCTTTTCCTTTCCTCTATATTTAGTCTTTAATAAAGAAAGGAAATTAAATGTAAATAGCAGAGAGACAGGAAATGAAAAAGTTAATGTTACAGAGAACTTTAATTGATCTACAATTAAACAGACTCTGTAAGTTCAATTATTAAGTTTAAACCAACTATTAAGTTTAGAGTATTTTTATTTGAGGAAGTTAAGATCTCCAAATTTATATATTTCAAAGAGTCTTTTAAAATTTGCTATATTATTTGTGCATACTGGCTTTTATATTCATTTAAAAACTGTTTGCAGTCAACAAAGACACTGCCCTACCTTTTCTCCACACTAGGCAGACTATTTAGAGATAACAGGAGCTGAATTAAAATTTAAAGCCAGTAAAATGATTGTTAAAATAGTTCACAATTCCAGCAATAAAATAACTTTGTGGTAAAGAAAATTTTATCTCCTGGCCTCTACAACATATATAAATTTTTATTTTAGGGAAGGAACAGGGGACTTTCTCTTTTTCCAGTTCACACAGGAACAGAAGAAAACACATGATATTTTTCAGCTGGAGCTTATTTCCTTCATTTCAATTTCTGCCACAGATTCTCATTTTCCTAACTAGATTTTTTTTTCAAGCTCCAGGTAAAGAATAACATGAAAATAGGAACAAACTGAACTGCCTATGTTGACTTTTTCATTTATTCCTCTCTTTTTTCTTCAAAAAACATTTTAATCTTTTTTTTCTTTAATTTCATATTATTGGAATTACAAAAATGCAAGCGTTAATAAAACTAATTGCTTAAAGCCACCAGATTATTCAAAGGACTTCAAAATGACCAATCCAGGCCATAGATACAGGAGGAAATTCAGTTTCATCACTGTTCCATTCTCTGTACCTTAATTGCTTGTGAGTAAAAAGGATTCATTGATATAATATCAGAAAGCATCCCGTATTTCTTTGTACATTTAAAAATTTCTTTATTATAAAGATTTTCAAAAAGTCTTTTAACTTGTGAACATTAGGAAAAATATAAACAATACTACATAATCAGTTTCAGTTTTGTTGTTTCTTTTACCCATCTCCCTTTTTCTCCTTGAAGCTTGCTGAAGAATAACTTTAGCTCTCGAACCGTCAAGTTATAGCTAGCCAACACACCCAGCATATCCACTAAAAGATCTGAAAAGGAAAAGAAAAACAATATAATTGCTTAATAAAATGAAGTGTCAACTTTCTATCAGTTATTAAATGTTTCCTTTAGATTTTTACATAAAAGGACTACAGTTTGAGTCAGACACTGGGTGAAGTTGTACCTGCAATCATGTTGTCAGCTCTACTAATCCTCTTGAGCACTTGTTCAACGAGCCCCACTTCCGTACATGCTTGTAGATTGCGTATACTCTTTTTCAAGATTGCTGTAAACATGCTCCACACCTCAGCCTGGCAGGTAACATCACACTTGTCCAGCAAGTCTACCATGCAGGTGATGCCCTCTCCTTCTTGGATGATAAAGTTCATTTCCAAGTCAAAGTTGCCCCCAACAAGCTTTCAGACAAAAGGTTAAAAAAACTTAAGACAATTGTATAAAGTTACTCATTCTGCAAGAAGAAAGCAATCAAAGATGTAAGCGAAAAAAAAATCATAATGAGACTGATAGCATTATATCAAGTCTTACTCTTCTTCTGTTTCAAGTTCCATTGAGTGACTTCAACAAGGTGTCACCTACTATCAGACAATTGTGGCAGAAGAACATTTTGGTACTTTAAGATACAGATGTCCTGAGCTGCACCACACAGTTGAAAAGTAAAGAGAAAAAGTGAGTGTTGCAAAACAGGTGAGAGCCAAGTCAGCTAAGATACCTTAAATGGCCCGGAGTGACCCTAAAAGCTTTCCTTTCAATGTGCTTAAAACTCCTCAAGTAAGAGGGCCATTCTAGCCAATTCAATTGTGCTGATTCACATCAGAAATATCGCCACTTATAGATACTTGAGAGTAATTTCTGAGATACTGAATAAAGATGGTTAAGTATTAACTGCCAGTTCCATAAGCAGGCATAGGTACTAAAAGGAAGAAAAGACTTGTGATATTAGCATGAATATTAAATAGCAGCACTGTCTGAAGCCTTTCACTATGCTTTGGCTAAGGCACTTAAATGCTGTAGTTATTTCAGGCCTCCTAGGTGCAGGATTTGTTTGAACATACTCTAAGTAACTAACCATATATGCATGTGCCAAGTAGGTGGAGGGGGTAAGGAAATAACTTCATTCTCATTTGTGTACTCAAAAGAATAGAAATTCCCATTGAAGGAAAGATGGATTGTACTAAGTCCAATTACCTCCCTCCACTTTTTAAGATTTTGTTGGACTCTAGAACTGTCAGTACATAAACAGGAATTCAGATAGTATTGACTCAAATTATCAAAATGGATGGATGATCACAAGTATTTTACCTCGTTCTCTCTTCTACAAGTTTGTCTAACAAAAGACATTATCCTAAATGTCCTAAATGTTGCTCTCTCCACAGGCTTTGACCACTAACAGCTTCAGTAGCATAGCACGAAGCCATAGCACATTAAAACTGCCCCAAAGCACACACACTAACTTGTTTCCATATTAGCTCCAACAATGTCTCTCAGCTAGTTGGGATCTGAAGATAAACTTACCCAACAGAACAGAATATACACTCTTCATTAACTACAGAAATTGCCATACATTTTCCTCAAGTGTCTAAATCTTGTCACTATGAAGAAGCAATCTTTGGTCTTCTAGGCATAAATCAGTAATGCCACATACCAGAAGAAGCCAAGAAAGTTACTCCTTTTATGACAGAATAGACAATGTCTCATGGCAAAAATTCCTAAACATTAAGTTACACTTTCCCATTTTCTCCCTTCTTGGTCATGAAAAATAATTATGCAATTTACTATCAGATGCTTCCTTAATATCAAGGGAAACTGCAGGATGTGAATGGGAAGACATGAATTATATTCCCAGCTTCTCTACATCAACTCATGCTGTCAACTCAAACAAATCTATCAAGTCATTCTCTAAGCCTCAGTTTTCCCTTTCCATAAGATGGAGCAGAGATCTACCTTAAGAAAGCTCTTTAAGGTAGAATTCAAGGGAGAATGCTGAGCAGAATGAATTAACACAGAATTATTGCAAAAACAATGCAAAGGAAGAAGCACACCCTCCTTAAAAAAATAAATTAAAATATTTTTTAAAAACCTCAACTTTTAAACACATAAAATTCATAAGCAACATTACACTTTCTTTTACATTAAATTTATCATCCTCTACAAAACTAAGTATTCCTCAAGAAGTCACTCACTCTCACCATCAAGGTAAGAGACAACAAAAAATATTGCATTCTGTATACAGATAGAATAGCTGAAGGTTATATTCTAGCCACAAAACACATGCTAATTCTTAACAAGAAACCCAACTCCTTGTGCATTTGGTTTTAACTATCAGCCAACCATCCATTATCACACCAAAACCACATATGGCAACTAGAGGCGACCTCACCTTCACCCTATAGTCTATATCACCAATCTTTCATTTTTGGCTAGATGCTCTATTATCAGTAACCACCCATCCAGGAAGCTGTCAAATTAGGTTTCCAATCTCATCTGCAAATATAAGCATTTCAGTAAGTACATTCTAGAAATAATATGCTATGGTAGAAATAATTACTGTTTTAACATTTCCTATAAGGGAATTGAGGACAAAAGAACTGACAGAGAAAGCAATATACCAAAGGCACAGCACAGTTGATGTACTATATGTATGCATACCCATTAGATTCACATAAGCACACACACTCTCCCCCCACAGTATGTCATATTAACCCTTTCTAATGGTGACTTGAAACTGATCAACCTTCAAAACACAAATTTGTTTCCAATGACAGGGATCATAATCCAGGTCTGTGCATTGGCTAGTTATTATCTGAGCTGCAGTAATGGCTCTGCACAGCAAATGTAATCTTCCCAAATGTCACAGTAAGTTATGAATATCTGAGCAGCTTAATGCACCTTACTAGCCATGAAGTGTGAGAAGGTAATCTTATTACCTTTTTTATGGTTGTATTTTTTTGAATAATGTAGCCTTTGAACTGATGTATAGTCTTTCCTTGCACTTTAGCATGATTTGGTCTCCTATGTCGCACAGTACATTTTTCAAAATTCTCCAATTCCACCTATTTTAAGTCCTATGCTGAGCTGCATAAACAATCTTTATAGCAACCTACTGGGTGGCATAACATTTTCTTTCTTCGGCATGTGGAATTAAGTGTAAGTTTACAGGAATGGTTTTAAAGCAGTTAAAGTATTCAAATGCATCCTCACAATTTTTTAACTATACAGTCAAAGAGCGTGATTTTTTTACCCCTTAGAGAATCAAATTAATGAGAAGTCAACATAACAGCACCAAATATAAAATAGCACCACATCATTTCTAAATAGAAATAAAAAGTCAATTCAAACACGAGACCTCTCTTTGCAACAAACCTTTCATCTAACATAAAATGGAGGAAGTAGTCCAAAAAAGAGATGGTGCACTCTTTGAGTAAGCAACTACTAAACTACAGTATGCAGAAAATAGCTCCAAGTAAAGACAGTTAAAGGTCCACCTTCCTGAAAGATCATGATCTAGGTTATAAATCTATTTCAAAGTAATTTCTCCTAGTGGTAGTTATAAATTGTTTCAAAAGCTTGTAAGAAAACATGAGAAAAAATATTTTCATGTCCAAGACTGCAATTAGCATTTCTCCTGCAAAAGCCAAATTGGCTGTACTTGGGAGAAATACAGTGCTGGATCTCCACAGTTTTACCTCAAAGCTCCAAGACTTTACTTCTGCAGAGCTTCCTCATCCATCTGCTGACTAGATAACCTACCTGTCAAAACAAATGTACTTGGTTCGTTCTCTAAAGCCCAGATGAAAGAACTGTTAACCAAAGAATCTTTTCTTTAAGATGCTGATTTTGTAACCTCAGAATTATTTCTTTAGAATGTCCAAAACAATGAGTACAGACAACGTCTATCCACTGAAAATGCTAATCCCAATAAGAAAAAAATTGCAGTCAAATAGGACAGCTTTATCTCAGTAAAAATTCTAAAAGTTTGTGCCTATTAAGAACTCACACAGCTGTGTGCACACAGCTATGATTGCACAAAATCTTCTATTGGTAAGACTAAGGCACTTAAACAAGATAAATATCAAGAAAAATGTGAAGCTAAACCATCTTCCATTTCAACAATTAAAGATTTTACATACACCCTACATTTTACCTCTGTTAACAAAACAGCTGTGTTATCCAAAATAGTTCCATTCTTAATGCAATTTTACATCACGTCACTCAATTCATGATTAAAAAAAAAAATCCTACAAAATTTAAACCCCATATTTTTCTTCCCTCCCACAATGCAATTTGAATGTAGCTCCAAGAGAACACAACCACAAAAATAAGTTGGATTCATTTTAGTCATTATGCTTCTGTGTAACAATAAATATAATATTCTTTGTCTATCACCAATGTAATAACTCACATCCTGGACTCCATCCTCTTTCATATACTCAAAAACTCCAAACAAACATTAATTCACACCAGCACATGCCAAAGATTTGAGAAGAACTAAAACCTCTTTAGAACAAGGATCTCATAGGATCATGGGTGATCCCAAGCCAGTTAAATTCCCTGAGAGCACACAATAAACAGCAAAAGTCAATACTGTGGTACACACTCTTAGTGTGACAAAAAGATAGTTAAGATTTGGAAAAAAAGACAAAATAGCTGGGGAAAAAGATTAACTGATATATACAAATGTGCAGCAATCCATTCTCTGCCCCTCAGTCTTTTCCAACACTAACGGAACACTTGGAGGTGAGAACATATTAAAACATGAGCCCTAAGAGGAGATTTGGTAAGAAAGCCTATTGCTGGTTTGGATAAATATATTAAATAGTGACATTAGCATGAATGTCAAGTCAATGAAATCATGACAAACAGGACTCAGGCCCAAAGAGGTCATAGGGAGGCAAGAAAGGGACAGAAAAAGTCTGGATGGCAACCTTTCTTTCTTCAATATATTGCCACTATATCAAGCATAATGTTACCAGAAAAACTAGACAAAGCACAAACAACTGTGGGAAGACCCATTCATGAAAGGCGAGGTCATAACCTTCCAGCGAGAGGCACATGATTTAAAGTCATTTGCTACCTTAGCTCAAAGTAACATGAGACCATGCATATGCCAGTGAACTGTGACTCTTCCGCAGTAGGAATGATTCTATTCCATCTTCTTCTGTAAGTATCCTTTTTAATTTTACTCCAACTTTCCATTTGCTTTCTTCTATGTACAAAAACAAAACAAACAAACCAAACAAACAAAAAAAAATCAAACAAACCAATCAAAACAAAAAAACCAAACCAACCAAAACAAAACAAACCAATCAAATAAAAACAAAACAAAACAACCAACCAAAACAAAACAAACCAACAAAAACAACCAAACCAACCCAACCCAACTCAACCAAGAGCAAAGAGGTATTTCTTGTACAGAAAACCATAAACTTCTCCTGCTGATATCTCAGGCTGAAGTCACCAGTTCTCCCCATGTAACACTACTCAACAGCTACAATACAAAATAAGAATACTAATAGTACTGATCTCTGCTTTCTAAGGAAAAAAGGACATCAAAATAAAGGAAAAACAAACAAACAAGTACCTTGCTTTTCCCTTATTACCTGTTTTCTCTCCTGTTGCCTACATCCTCATCTACCTCACAAATAAGAAAGGTCCATTTTAAACCAGGCATATGAATAGTGGCATTGCATCACAACATTGTGATGCTGTTCTATACTGTAATTAATTGTTAATGACTAAAATTGGATCATTCAGGAAAAATAATTCTCATTGTTTCCTTTCATAGTGATGTAACATGAATGTTCTCTATTAAAATAAAATTTCTTCTGCCTAAAAGTACATTTTACAAGCACCCACAAGGTGTTAAGAGTCCACTACTGCCACCTAATGTTGTACATGAAACCGTTAGCCCAGCATTACACGTTTTTATTACAGTATCTCAGCATAGTATAATTCTCCTCCTCCCCAAGACAGCTTTACATCAGCAGCTTATACCCCATGCTCTGTCACAATGAGGCTGCAAGCCATATCTCCAGGAAATAAGACTGAATAAGATTTCAAATTAGCAGAACAGTTTACATTTAAGTTTTGTCTTATATGAAACCAGAGTTTTTTCAACTAAGCAATTGTTAACTACAGAAGCCACACAATTTATCCAATTCACACAGGAAAAGGAGCAAATCTCTTATCCAGATAATCTGAGACATAAAACATTTCATTAAAACTTTTATTTTAAAAGGCACTATAGTCTATAGGTACATTAAAATTACTCTCTCAGACAAAACAACAAATGCAAAAAAGTAAAATTCTTATCCAGATCAGTACAATACATCTGAAGCATCCTTATAACATGGTGGTAATATTTACCTATTGATTCCTCCTTCCTAATAGAAGAGGAAAATGAAAATGTTTTTTAAAATAATTACGCTGTAGTGAATGATGTTGTATTTACCCTAGATAATAATCTAGCATTTTCACTCTGTTTGCAAGCATTTTTTACATCAAATTAGTCCACTAACACAATTAAAATTTAGTCCAATTTGTAGTGGGTAGTTAAAGCCCCCATGTAAGCAGAGCAATACAAGGAAGAATTAGCCCTATAAAGTGTTTTTAAACACAAAGGCAAGGGCACTATAAATGTCAAATTTCATATATATTGGATTTGAATCTGTTCTTAAAAAAAATTCTAAAAGCTTTTTCTAGTGTGTACCAAAACATTAAATTCAACATCTTATAAAGGGAAACAATTTCTGTTTTAAGCTAAATAATTAGCAAAGCTAAATTTTATCCTAAAAAAAACCAAAACAATTCTACCTTTATTTTATCAGTTTTGTACACATTAAAAAGTTATCTCAGTACGAACTTTTAAATTAAAAAAAAGTTTGACAGGGTTAGTTTAGTGGTTACACTCTATGATGTTGAAGGTCTTTACCAATCAAACAGTTCTATGATTCTATGAAATACCATGCTTGAACTCAAAATAGTTACAATAGCACTCCATACATTCATGCACAGTTCTGTCTTCCTTTTCAGAAATTCAACAACAGCTTTCAAAAATGAAAGACATGGACAAGTCTACTAGGAATTTTACCCTTCTCCCAACCTTTACTGGCCCATAAGAAGTGGGACAAACAATATAAAAAGGATTGCCAAGAACATGGTACAAAATACAAATACTAGGGGCCCGGGAAATCAACCAGTCTCTGACACAGAGTAAACGATGGATATATCCAGCGAACCTGCAGGCCACTGGACAAGACTGAAGAATAGAGGTCACAGTATAAAAACTATTTCTCAGTGGATTTTGTCTGAAGCACAACACTGAGCATAGAGGCCCTTTCCTCCTGAGGAAGCCATGCAATGTCTATTTCAAATCTCTGAGGCAAGAAAGGACTACTAAGTTGATTTTTTGCAAATAAAACAACTTCAAAGCAAAATTTCACCACACTCCAAATAATGGCAGTTTTCAAAGTTCGGCTTATATTATAGTTCTGAGGAGATTTTAACATAAATATAGACCACATCTAAATCCAGTTGAAA
The DNA here is from genome assembly GCF_028858725.1 of Colius striatus. Taxonomy (NCBI): domain Eukaryota; kingdom Metazoa; phylum Chordata; class Aves; order Coliiformes; family Coliidae; genus Colius; species Colius striatus. The sequence goes on from NC_084761.1 coordinate 36,639,132, forward strand.
TGTGTATCTTTCCAGTATCCATATTAAGAGCATTAAATTCTGGAGGATTTTTAATTATAATCTTTTTCAGTGTACCTTAACCTGTGATATCACTTAAGACACACTGGAAAGATATGACTCCAAGAGGTTTAATAATATGCAAATTTGTAGCTCCATACGGGAAATGAAATATCCTAAATCTTTACATCACATCAGATTCATATGTGTATTGAAAGCAAATAAATCACCTAAACCATGATACAGAGAATCTTTTTAAATTTGCATTTATCTACAGTAAATACTGCCATGTTCTTTAATAGCTTTCTAGTGCAATCTTAGCAAACTAATGATTTATGGGTTTGACATTTTAAAAATAAGAAATCTGTCATTTTATGACACCCAGTAGAAAGTCAGCTCAAGTTACATTACTCTGAATTTAAACTCAGATACAAGAAACACAAAAGCACTGTACTATCCTATCCGTTTCATTATCCCAGCACTCTCCCTAACTACACTTCTAAAAGTTACCTAACACTTCTACATTAACGTACAACAACATTAAAAATAGAGGGTTTTTCCACGATGCAGGATCAATATGTTATTCATCAATAATATAAGTTTTTGTCAAGTCTGGAAATACCACTCATCAGCAAATGAAAACAATCTGCTATATGCTGAAACAGACTAACCATACCTTAGTCACCAAGCTACACAGGTCTGCATTCCGTCCTATCTTAACCCTTCTCCTCAAGGAAGGAGATCAAAAGATAACATTTCTAATATCCTAAGAATCAAAAAGTCCAGAATGAGGAACAAACCACATAGTCAGGATCACTTTACAGAGAATGTCCTGCTTATATCACACCTGAGCAAATATAACTGTACGTTTACATATACTTAAAAATATGGGTCTACAAAGAAGTTAAATAGGTGAGAAAAGTACATTGACTACCACTGCCAGAGAAGACAGTCTTCTCTTCCAAAGACTATTGAAGGGAAAAAAAATCAAGTATAACAATACAAGAAAAAACTATTTCACTGTTCAAGTGAGGGAGCACTGGCACAGGTGTAGAGTTTCCTTTTCTGGAGGCCTTCAAAACCTGCCTGGACCTGTTCCTGTGTGACCTGATCTAGGCAGACCTGCTTCAGCAGGGGGATTGGACTAGATGATCTCTATAGCTCCCTTCCAACCCCCACCATCCTATGATTCTATGATTTGGATATATACCTGATAGCCATCTATGAGTGCATAACTGGCTGGCTAGATGAGGGGAGAGCAGAAGATGTCATCTGCCTTGACTTTAGCAAGGCTTTTGACACTGTCTCCCATAACATCTTTATCAGAAAGTTCAGGCAGTGTGGCTTGGATGACTGGACAGTGAGGTGGATCAAGAGCTGGCTGAATGACAGAGCCCAGAGGGTGGTGATCAATGGCACGAAATTGAGTTGGAGGCCTGTGGCCAGTGGAGTTCCTCAGGGATAGGTTCTGAGGCCAGTCTTGTTCAACATCTTCATCAATGACCTGGATGAGAGGACAGAGTGAACCCTCAGCAAGCTGGCTGATGACACCAAACTGGGAGGACTGGCTGATTCCCCAGAAGGCTGTGCTGCCATTCAGTGGGATCTCGACCAGCTTGAGAGTTCGGCAGAGAGGAACAACAAGGACAAGTGCAGAGTCCTGCATCTGGGGGGGAACAACCCCATGCACCAGGACAGACTGGGGGTTGAACTGCTGAAGAGTAGCTCTGAAGAGAGACCTGGAAGTCTTAATTGATAATAAACTAAACATAAGCCAGCAATGTGTCCTCGTGGCCAAGAAGGCCAACGGCATCCTGGGATACATCGAGTGTGGCCAGCAGGTCAAGGGATGTTCTTCTCCCGCTCTACTCTGCCCTGGTGAGGCCTCATCTGGAGTACTGTGTCCAGTTCTGGGCTCCTCAGCTCAAGAGGGACGGAGAACTTCTGGAGAGAGTCCAGAACAGGGCCACCAAGATGATCAGGGGACTGGAACATCTTTCCTATGAGAAAAGGCTGCGGGAACTGGGGCTGTTTAGTCTGGAGGAGACTGAGGGGTGATCTTATTAACATTTATAAATATCTAAATTGTGGGTGTCAGGAGGTTGGGACATCCCTTTTTTCTGTTGTAGATGGCAACAGGACAAGGGGTAATGGGATGAAGCTGGAACACAAAAAGTTCCACTTAAATCTAAGAAAAAACTATTTCACCGTGAGGGTGACGGAGCCCTGGCATAGGCTGCACAGAGGGGTTGTGGAGTCTCCTTCCTTGGAGGTCTTCAAGACCCGCCTGGACATGTTCCTATGTGACCTATCTAGGTGAACTTGCTTTTGCAGTGGGGTTGGACTAGATGATCTCTAAAGGTCCCTTTCAACCCCTACCATTCTATGATTCTACCTGAACCAATTTGCCCATAAATTACTTCTTCTAATGTGCTTAGAAAGCTACCTTTTTTTAATTACTTAAATGGAAAAGATTACCAAAGAAGTATGTTTTCCTCCAGCCACACCAGTGTGCAAAGACAGTAATAATAACTCAATAAGAAATCATTTTTAAGAGGCTTTCTTCAAAAACTTAATTTTACTAATCATTCAATTAATTATTGCTTTCTTTCTGTTTGATGAGGAAATCACAGTTGTGGTAAGCCTCTTCCAATTATAAAGCAGTACAAACAATTACACAGTTATTCTTATGTATACCACATATACTGAACAGAAACACAACTAAAAATATATAGACCCACAACATGTTACTAATGTACACTAATATATTGTGTTTGACCTTCTGAAAATTGTAGCTTCCTAAGCTAAGAAAACTAGAAAAAAATTAATCATCCTTCTCAAAAAAAAGTCTTCCAGTACGTTCAAAGTGAGCTACACGTACGCCTGAGGGTGTAAAGAAGGGAGGGGACAGGGGTGCACAATAATCCTCTGGGGTGGAGAAAGAAAATAATTTTGTATCCTTGCTAAATAAAGTTTTTAAATTAAAAATAGTTTTTAGTTTAGGCTTCTCTCACTCTTTTCAATTTCTATTTTTGTATGGTTTATAAAGTACATAAGCTACTAATACAGAGGTACATAAATGTAATTTATAAATAAATAGCTATCCATTTATGAGGGCATACATACTAAAAAATTTTTTACTGATGCATCATGCAATCAAAAAATTTGAAGATCACTTCACTAGATGCTAGAGAAAAGACAATATCTCCCAATATTTTTCTACAAAAACAATATATCTCTCTCATATTTTACAATGGATTGGCAATGGGGGTGATGGAAGCCACCTTCTTGCAAGTCTTATACAAGTGATCCTTCACATAACTTCATAAGTTTTGAGTTAAACTGGATATGTAAAATTGCAAAGTACATTATTAAGAAACTGTGTTAAAAAATTAATTCTAGGAGTAAAACACAGTTATGAGTTTATTTTAGGAAACATATTTGAAAGTGTTTTGCCAGTTTGTAGAGACTGGGGGGTAATAGCTACAAGTAAAGTAGAAAGGTGAAAGGAACAAAGGAAGTCACAGAAGAGGAACAAAACAGAATGTGTTCTAAACACGGAATTGTACAAGAATAGCAAGGAATAACCTTACAAAGGGAACAAAATGAAGCTCAGTAAATTCAAGAAAGAATACAAGACTAGGTGAGTAATGTTTACTTATAAAGCTCCAGTAGGTTTTATCAGATTACCAACCATAATGTTAAATATACCCTCTCTTACTGAAAGTTGCAGCCCTCATATAGCACACGGTAGAAGCAAATGTGTGTCAGCTTCCCAACTACCATCACATTTCATAGATCAGCAGATTAATGGCAGAGAATTTCAGCATAACTAAAGGCACTGGGTTACAAATCCCAACAGATACTAAGAACCAGCACATCTGTTACTGTCATTTCTGACACTGCCTCAGTCCACAACAGCTGGAAAACACTACACTTGCCTTCTCTTGGCAAAGATTGCTGCCACAGTTAAAGCAAAACCAGTTAAGAGCTTGGATGTAAGACATGCTACAGAATAACACTCAGATTTCACTGTTGCCATCTTTATAATTTTCTGTATCTGTAATCAACATGGCAAAACCATGCATATGATCTTGACTAGAATAGAAGGGTGCCTAGAATAAATTTTCATTTATTCTTACCAAAAAAAGACTTTTTTTTTTCCTTCAGATTCCACCCTCACTCCCCCTCTGAATATACCACTACATTGTTACAAGTTTTAAAAAATCTATTACTGGAAGCCAGTGCATTAAAATAATAAAGATCTTAAAGAAGGAAAGCACAAGACTCAACCAAAAGGATCAAGAGATTCATTGTCTTACCAAACATCAAGTCAGTAATATTTGACTGAGCTCAAAGACCAACTACTAGCACTGGTGCTCAATTCTTCTTTTCAATCTAAGCATGTCCATGCCCAAGAAGTATAGCCAGCACATCCATACTGTTCATGGATGCAAGAGTGAAGGCAGTGACCAGATCCACTACCGTCACAACTATGTTTCGATGACCTCCATCCACCTGAATTTTTATAACAGCAAGAATGGCATTGCTAAACTGATGATTTCTACCAACTACACCAGAAGAAAAAGGTGTCTGTGGGAGAAGAGATACATCAATAAAGCCTCCACAACTAGTCCATTTTCTCTTTTATTTCTTTTGATTCCAACAAAGCAATACTAAAAGCAAGGATAGAAATGTGACTCTGCCACTTAATGTTTGGTACAAGTAGTGTACATTTCCATGTTTGCAAAAACATTTTAAAATCCTTCTCCTCAACTTGCCACAACACGGTTTTCAGTTTGGTTGGCTTTTTTCCTCCATGTTATTAAAGCTATTACTCTGAGGCTCTACAACCCCTCAATTTATCTCTGTCTCTTCTCTCAGCATATAGGCGATGACTGAACTGAAAGTCTCCAAGGAATAGTTACAACAGTAAAGAACAGAAAAAAAAATCCAAAACCACAAAGACACAAACAAGACAAAGACTACTAGTGTTGCATATGCTATCACTGCTCCCTAACAAGTACGCCCTCCTGTTCATCATGTCCTCACTCTTCCTCCTGGTAAGTGCTTCTCCTAATAAATTCCAGTTGTTCTTTTCAGAACTCTCTATTACAATTCTTTCCCTCTTTGGCATTTTTCCCCTTTTCCATTTCCATAGAAAATAACATAATTCTGACTTAGCTATACAATATCTGCCTGTGTGTTTAGCTAAGGTGCCCTGCCCATCCAGTTCACACCCCACTTTACCAGTTCCTCTGGGAGAGCCATCTCCTACATAGGCCAGAGTGCCAACTACTTACACAACATGTCCTATGCACAGAATGGAATTCTGATACAACCAAGCTCATTTTACCTGCTGCCTAGAGTCATAATTTAAGTTAGATCTAAAAAGACAATATCCTCAATACAATCACAAACTAAATTCCGTTTGATTTTTTTTAAGTTTTGCAATCCAATACTACCAACAGCAACTGTCTGGTGTTCTTCAGAAAACCTGGCAAGAGCCTCTCTCTCCCCTGTGATCAACTGCAGTTTAGACTGGGGGAAGAAACAACTCTCAGACAAAAGGGGGTTGAATTACAGCTGGAAGCAAGCATTTTTAGCCAGTAAAGCTAGCATTTGCTAAGGCTTGACCTCTCATATTTTTAATTTTAAAAGAATTTCATTAAATATCAAATTCAACAGATTTGATGAAAATTACAACAAAAACACAGCACTAATCGAGTTCTCATCATTCCTTCATCAGCACTGTCCCATCATATGTTCGAACTTGTAAGAAAAAAAGGTTTGTTTTGGAATTACTACACTCATAAGAATTAAAAAAATTAGAAGGATGCTTAAATATCTTCCCCAGACACAAATCTGCAAATCAAAACTATATTATTATCCATGAGTGAAAATACACATAACCTGAAAAGGGCTACAGCCAAATAATGCAGGAGTGTCTGAAATGGTGTTTCCTAGAATACTCTTTTTTTCTGTGATTAACTGAAAAATAAGTCTTGCTTCAGTGAGACAGTGAAGGAAAGAACATCTGCCACTATGAAAAGTTACTCAACTTGAACACAAAGAAAGTATTATTACAAAAAGAGGTTAATATCATCAAAATAAAGATTAGTATAACATTTTTAGCAAAATCTTGTATTTCATTCCATCTCCAAATTATTTTCCTTTCTTTTTTTTGTGATAGCAGGCAGTGTAGTCCTATATAATTCCCTTCCAATTCTAAAAGCAGTAGAAACTCGTAATAAAAAAAAGAACATGTAATCATGTTCCTAGTTTCTCAAAATCTGACCCTCCTATAAAAATTATATTTATTTACTAAAACAAGTTTCAAAGAAAACACATAATGTATCATAGTCATGGACTCTGGGACTGCAAGGGTAACTACAGAATTATAAACAAAAAGTCCTTTAGAAATGATAGTGGCATGTTTTGCCAAGCAAGTTCAGCACTAAAAGGAATCACAGATGCATTCCTCAATGTTTATCAACTCAAGTACTTAGCAACAATATTTCCTGGCGCTTTCTACACACGTAAATATTTATTTACCAGAGAAAGAGATTTCCCAACAAAACAACAGAAAAAGCAATTATCATGAAAATCATAAAACAAGAAATAAGCTTTGGAGACAGGGACCTGGTAACAGTGTGAATAGTGGTCTCTTATGTGTGAAGCAAAGACTGGCAAAAATATCTCCATTATCTGACTGCAAATAATAGAATATCTTGAAATTCATGAATACATGTGCCTTTAAAAAAGGGAGTGGAGGAAACAGAACAAAGGTCTTTAAGATTAAAGTTTCCTTTTTCTTTCAGCCTACACATTTCCTTTTGTTCCATGTAACTTTGGAGCATATTATCTGCCCTAACAAAACGCTACTACAAAGACAGATATTCTTCTGCACAGCTCACCATACTTTTCCAAGCAGAAAGACAACTTCAATGTGGTAGCTGCGACTTCATGAGATTAAAGTACCATTCAAGTTACATCAACTTTATCTACACACTACCTTTTTGTGATTTTTTTTGTCAAAGATATGTCACTGCTCCAAAACTCCTGTTATAATGTACACATTTCTGTGTAAGGCATATCCAAATTCACTAGTTTCCTTCAAACTAGGCATTCCTACAGCTTAGAGTACATTTCTCTACATACAGCTCACAGTGTTTGTAGTTTTTCCATTCTTCTGCTTCTGCATTGTATTTCAAACTTTTATTATCAGTACAAAGTAAGTGTATTTCATTATGTGGTCCCTTTTATTATTTTCATAATGTCTGTCTTAAGACTTCTATAGTGCCTCAACACAGTAATAATTTAATAACTGCAAGTAAGAAAAATAAAAGGTATCAAAGAATTTAGTGAAACGTCACATGATCAAATCTACAAATAGACTTCTTTTTTTTCTTTTTTAAAAATACTGATTAAAAAGTACCCTATCAACAGGGAGAAATGCAGATTACAGAAAACAAGTTCAAAGAAGTTACATTCTTACAGTTACATGAGTTACATGAGTCTGTAACATGAAGTTACATGAGTCTGATTCATTTACATACTAAGTTGTACAGGAAACTACAAGATCTTTAAATAGGTTTCCTAAAAAGAGAGTCAGTTTAATTTATATCAATATAACCAAGACATAGTACATGAAAAGCTGATATGAACCCACTGGTAGTCTATGAACCTCATTGCTGTATGCTCACGTCTCTTTTCCTCTATTGCAATAATTTATTGACATTTTACCATGAAAATATTTTTTGCAGTGGACTCAACAAAAAGTGCAGCTGCTCCTACTTCCCATATTTCTTAAAAGTCACAGCCACCCACGTCTCCAAACTTCATGAGGTTCTGCAGAGGTGTGTGTTAGTCTCTTTGCCTCAGTAAGAAGTGATGGGACAGGAGAAAATGGCCCCAAGTTGTGCCAGGGGATGTTTAGATTGGATATTAAGAAAAATTCATTTAGTGAAAGGGTTGTCAAGCACTGGCACAGGCTGCCCAGGGAAGTGGTTGAGTCACTGTCCCTGGAGGTATTTGAAAGAGATATAGTATTTAGACACACTGTTTAGTGGTGGCCTTGGCAGTGCTGGGTTAACGGTTGGACTCATGGATCTTGAAGGTCTTTTCTGAACTAAACAATTCTGCAATTCTATGTGTTCTAAACAGACAGAAAATTCTAACATTTGAGTTTTTTACATTTTTAACTGCCAAAAACCATTATTTAATTAGTGAAAGATCCCCTACCACTTATTCTACACCTGGTTAACTTGATCCCTCCAAAAACTAAAGAGGCTTGAAATCAAACACATAGGTCAGATGCCCTCTTTGCTTCTCAAAAAAAGAAACAATTAATGGTGACAGCTGAATGCAGGCATAGTGGTTGGAAAAGAAGGTTAGCTGCCACTGCTAGGAGTAATAAAATACTGCTAGGAGTAATAAAATATTGAATTTCATGATACTGCCTTCAAAAATTACTTAATTTTAGTACGTAATAATTAATTTTAAATAGTTTAGAAATGAATTATCAAGTGTCATAACTAGAATAAGACTGTTTCACAACTGGCAAACAGGATGGGAATGTATACTCCAAAACCTACTTCAATCTCAACTATGACGTATTTTATGTATTGCTTCTTTCAAATGTTTGGATCATGGAAACAAGCGGTTCTTAGTGTAAAGCAAAACCCACACAGGTACTTGAGCACTCATTTCAGTGCATAGTAGTTATTTAATCTACAATAAAGAGCAAGTGCAAATTAGTCATTTACATTTCCTCAAAACTTAAGACTTTGTGTCTTAAGTTTTATTCGTAACAAATTTATTCTTAACTTCTCCCATCAATTCTGTAAATGATGATTTATTCAGACATTTGTTTAGTGATTGTGGACCCACAAGTTTACATACAGGAAGTTTTTTGCTTGTTTCACGTTTTTGTCTTTTTCCATTTGTAAGAAAATGTCCATACAAACAATCCTGTATCAACAGCATTGCATTCTAACCTGTGTAGTATTCCAAGCTGTAAAACACTCATTTCCTCAGAAATACATCTTTTGTCTTTTTAGAATTGTTATTGCAAGACCTCTGTCTCTCTTTACATTCTTTGATGAGAATGAAAATGCTAGTTTCTGGGGAATTGCATTTAAATTTGTTATTTGAAAATGTACCTCAAGATAAGATTTGTACTCTTTAAGAAATACCAGTATCTGACAGAGATTAGTTTTTTGAGCCATGAAATGAAAATACCTTTTGGAATAAAACCAATTCTGACATTCTTAACAATGATGTTTGTAAAAGTGGTTTAGGTTCAAAATATGGGGTTTTATCATAAGAGTTGTAGGCCCACATTCTCCTCATTCATACTGGCCCTACTTCCAGTTCAGCTTTTTTTTTCCTGACACCAATACAACAGTCTCCAGGGTTTCTTTCACAGTATATCTTGACTCCTTCTATAATCAGCAACTTCCCTGAAACACTGTAGCATTCCTTCATGTTAAATGAAATATTCTAAAATAAAATATTTCAATTTCATTTTCCCAAATTAAAATTCTACCAAAATTTTCCATAGGAATTTCTTTCCTGCAGTTGAAATTGTCTGACTTATAAATTACACCACTAGCTACAAATAAAAGCTAAAGCAGATCCATTATGAAGTGGTTTGGGTTTTGTTTATTTGAAGAATTACAAGGATCAAGATACACAAGACTGAAAAGGTGACAGACAGGAAAACATGATGAAGAAAACAAATCTGAAGACAAAACAAAGAAAAAGGAATTCTATTTAATGGAGAATAAACAGAATGACAAATACAGACTTTCACCTCAGTGAAATAGTATGTTGAGAAGACTAAATCTGCACGTCAGTTCTCTAGGTTCTTCAGAAAGAAGGAAAGTTTGAAGGACACAAAAGATTTCAAGGGAGCAACACTGGAGGCTGAAGAGGAAAAACTAAACTGCTTTTCTGGACTTATCTTCTGTTCTACCTCTCCCTTGTTTCTCCTTCTGCATACACTAGTATTTCCTGCTCCTAGCTTCATTCATTCTCCTTGCTCATCTCCATGAGCCTCCAGTAACTATGACACAATGCATCATCTTGGACTGTAACTTGGCATCATTCTAAACTTTGTACCACTTGCTTCAGCATAGCTGGAACATGTGCAAATCCTTCTGTTCTGGGTGAAGTTAAACATTTCAAAATGACACCTTTTAATTACTTTTTTCCAAAAGGAAAAGGCCAGAACATCCTCCCACACCCCATCCGACTCCCCCAGACAAATAAAGGAGCCCTGCTTTCAGTTGGTACTTGTCTTTCGTTTCCTCTATGTACAGTGCTACATCCACTTATGGTTTTCCTTGCATTTTCTGTCAAGGTGCTTCTCTCAAGTAATTTAGTATCTATATATTCTATGCTGTTTGAATACTGTTTTCAGTAGTCACTGATAGAACAGAACATATAGGCAATCATAAGTCCAGGTTTTTAGTGGTTTGAAAAAGAAAAAAAAAAAAGCCAAGAAAACACACAAAAAAGAAACATTAATCATAGAACAATTCATGCAATTTGGAATACAAAAGAAGTTGCCAGAAGAAACAGATTTTCCCCTGTCCTCTTGGTCAGATCTAATTGGAGCAGCCTGTAGAATGAGAACCTTTGTACAAAACTCAATCCCAGCATATCTCCCCACCAGATCAATTCTTCAAGTTTAAAGATGTCCTTATTTTTAATGGTCTGTAATCTCTGCTAATAACACAGTGGTGCTAGTCACTTCAGTCCAGTTTTCATACAACTAACTCTTATTTTGATACCCATCTATCAATATTGATAACTCCTTCCTTGGGAGTTCATCTCTGTTAGTTATATCCTCTTCTAGATCTCCTCCCCACTTCCTCAGACCGTTGAGGTTTCTGCTCTCAAAATGTCAACAAGAACAGTCAGAAATATAATATAAAGTAACACATTTGGCTCTACTGTGCTATTTCTGTAATCTTACTTCAGAAAGAAGACATTATACTGTAATCTCTTCCTTATTTTGCTATTTTTCTCCCCATCTTGCATCTGAAATGACATCCTGAAAGACAGCACTGGAGCTTCCAACACTGAATCCAGCTCAAAGAAAAAGTATCCTTCCTGCCTTACTTAAGAAGAGTTTAATACTTTTCCCAAGTTCCACTGCTTGCCATAGCCTGCATAAGTCAAGAGGAAAACATACAAATCAAGCTAATGAAACTCCCTCAGAAAAAGAGACATTAAGCCACACAAGGGTGTTCTTTTCTCTAGTAGTGAAGTTATTTTCTATAACTGGGGTCTTTGGGAAAAACAGAAGGAAATATCATTCTATGATTCTATGAAATAAAGCAGCACAAAAAGAATACGGCTGAAAACTTTTTCATCCTTTGACTATTTAGAAACTTACGTTTAAGAAAGAAAAATTAAATGGTGTCATGGTTTATTGAGGAGCTGCTTTTGCTTAATAAAAAGGGGTGGGGGCTGCAGTGCAAACCCTGTAAAGAGTTCTTGGACTTTCCCCCGGCTCTTGGGTCTAGACCCATATCCAGCCCGGCTGGGCCAATCTGGCACCTCTGCAATCACTATTTAAGGATGGCAATTTGAAGTGCTTAGGAGGGGGTGTAAGAGTGGTACAAGTTAGAAGCAGACCACACAGTCAGAGGAGGAGAAAGAAAGGAGGAGCATCAGACCGGAGACCCGTCTGCAACCCATAGCAAGAACACAGGCTGTACCCCTGCAACCCATGCAGGACAATGGCAGGACTGAGAGCCACCAGTAGATCCAGATGAGTGTGCACAGATGGGCAGTGTACTGTGTGAGGAGGCAGCCATGGCTCAGGCAGTGCTGGAGAGCCTGGGGGCCGCAGAGCAGACCCACATGAGAGGTGGAAAGGAGCTGCAGCCTTTGGGATGAACGCACCTCAGAGCAGCCTGTGCAGGGCTGCCGGGTGTGTGAGGGACCTCGCGGAGGACTAGGGAGGATCAGCTCCTAGCCCATCTGCTCTGAGGAGAGACAAATAGCAGATGCTATCAGGATCAGACTGACTGGAACCCCCATTCTCTGTCCCCCTGAGCCATTCAGCGGGGGAAGAGAAAAAGACAACGGCATCAGGGCTCTGAGCCTAGGAAGAGGGGAGGGGAGGGGAGGGGAGGGGAGGGGAGGGGAGGGGAGGGGAGGGGAGGGGAGGGGAGGGGAGGGGAGGGGAGGGGAGGGGAGGGGAGGGGAGGGGAGGGGAGGGGAGGGGAGAAGGTGGTCTTAAAGGGCTGGTTGTGCTCTTCATCATTGTACCACTCTGTGTTGTTCTGTTTGTTATGTTTTGGGGGTTTATGGTTATATTTTGGCTGGTGGTGGATTAAATTATTTTCTGTTTTCTTCCCCAAGCCAAGTAGCCTGGTCTGTTTTGTCCTGGACTATACATGGCAATTAATCCCTCCCTGCCTTTCAGCAGTTCTCAGGTTTTCAGTACTTGAGTCTAATTGTGGCCTTTTGTTCCTGGATGGGCCTAAACCATGACAAGTGGCAATCTATAATTTGAGTAAATTAGCATCAAATCCATCTTCTCAAAGATAAGCAGAGATATCAAGACTGTTTTTACGCTCATTTCAAAACAGTATAGTAATACTATAGTATATAGTAATGGTATTTAATATATTAATTCAATATATTGCCAGTTATTTTTTGTTATTTTTCTTTCTCTTAGAAAGACAGCAGTGCTAAACACTGCAACCTTATGAGTAAGTCATAACTAGGCACAGAACTGCTGCTACAAAAATAAGACTGATGAGCACCATCTCATGGGCATTTCAGGTAACAGATTTTCAATATTAAAAAAAAGCCTTCGTGAATTCTTCAGTATATAGATCTACCTTTCAAAATAAATAGATTAAAATTAAATGATACACAAGCATAATTTCAAAGTTTCAGATGCTCAGATGTGAAAATATGGCACAAGTTAAGGATCTTTTAAAAAATTAGTCACTGCAAATGTGTCTGACAAGTACACAGTCAAATCCATTCAGAACAAATTATAGAAGTATTTAGGCACCTAAAATGAGTACTTATGAGCAGTTTTGTACATACTATTAACCCTACTCCCATCCTGAAAATTCCACTTTCTTGCACGGAGACTCTAAAATAAGGGGTTTTTTAAATGAGAGCATACCAACAGAACTCTTACTTTCACTTGTAAGCCAATATGCATCTTAAAAAATAATTCTTTAAAAGCATGTCTGCATACTTGTATGTTTTCTTTTCAACTTTACAATAGTCAATGAGATTCTAACAGATTGTTTACATCCATTCCTGGGGATCCTAGGATGACTAAAATATGAACCTTAGAAACAGTCTCATAGACCACATTACTTCGAGTACTTGACATCCAACAACACAGTTCCTCTGTTGCCTGAAATTTTACCCAGTAATATTAATACCTCAGGGAGAACATCCCCTTTCACTTGTCTACTAGTTCAGGTTACAAAGATACTCCTGTTGTAGCACAGAAAATGTTGATCTTTCTGCAGTTAATTGAAAAGTTGAACAGTAAACAAATTTATGGACAACTAACTTTGTTAAGCACATTTCTGGTAACTTAAAATTTTGTTCATTATGGTTTCTGTAAGATTCATTGGTGTGACATCTCATAATAGTCAGTCATATTCAAACTAGTTTTACTCCATTGAGGGCAAGCTTTCACCAGTCCTGCTCATCAAATGAAAAAAAAACCAAAAAAAACCCAAAAGATTCATTGAAGTATTTTAAGCTTCACTGCAGAAATGACATTAAGAGTTAATGAAGATTGTGCTAGCATATACAGAGCCACATCTGGCAAAGTACTCTGCCATGAAAACTCGATTGTTAATTCTACAGCAACAGCACTTTTTTAAAGATGTAAAGCACTGTTGTGTCCCTCCTGGCCTTGAACATTGTCTAACCTAGCTCTGGGAAAAGCATTAATTTGAGCGGTATCTCAGATCTGAACCTGAAAGAGGAGACCACGACTCTCCAACCAGACACTGCATTGTGTCACTTGCCTGCATCTCCTTTGCAATCATTTCACAGCAGCTGAGGGTCAAACCAGATCTAACATTTCGAACATAGATCAGAATGACTCTGTGTAATCCTTCTGAGCAATGTCTACACTGTTTTCTTGGCTTCCTTCCAAAGCTCACTGTGGTGATCTCTATGCACAGCCTTCTCAGCACTGAAGCTCAGCCAGCTACCACTTGCAGTATAGATGTTCTGGAGTTAATATGAAGAATGATTACAGGTTATAAATTCCTGTTACCCAGTTTGTCTTGTCACCACATCAATTTCTGTGAAACTACCAGGGTCAAAACAGGTCCCTTTTACCAAGTTCACTTTGACCAGGACAAACATATAAACTCTCAATCAGATGAAATAATTCTCCTAGTTATGACAGTAGTCAAGACATAGCACCCACCTGAAGGAAATCACCACAGAAGAAACTATGTTTGGTCACCAACCCTAACTATCAACAACGGTTAGCTGGCTGGGCAACAAATATTTCAGCTTCATCCAAAGACTCACAACTCAAAAAAAGTTGACACTAGGGCAAGAGACATTTTCAGTGAAGCAGAACATAATTATTACAGTCAAGACACTTTTCAGCATCTCTCTGTTGCTAACCCAATCAGGTTCATACCAGTTCAAATATCACGTTACCCAGGTTTCAGATTTCCCTAACAAAGATGAGAGAGACTACTGTAAGGCCAAACACACGACGTAAAGCTCTATCCAGTGTATCAAGTTGATCTTAGCAGTTTTCTTTGGTTAGGCTTTCAGCAGAGCACTTGATTTTCTTTCCTTTGCAATTAAAGTTTATGCATCATTTATTGTAGTTTTTCACAAAAACAGAATCACAGAATCGTAAGGGTTAGAAGGGACCTTGAAAGATCATTTAGTCCAACAAAAAAGAAAAACCAACTTTTTTTTTTAGTTACTTTACCAACTTGAGCTGCACTCCATAAGAATCAATGGTACTCATTTTAGTAGAGCATTTCCAACACCTTCAAATCTCTCACAGAACACCTCATATAAGAAACAGTTAATTTTACATACTTGCACTGTTAGAACTAACTGCCACTCAAACCTATACAACTGCAGGCTTATTGGCAATTGTTCTAAGATGTCCCCCAATGTGCTTTGTGAAGATTTCTTATTTACACTTAGTCTGCGGACTAACTGCATAAAATATTAGTTGGCCTTATGGCTGATGTTTTGAAGGAGGTCACATTAACATATTGATCACTTGGTCTTATAATCTATATTTGACCGTCTTTCAAGGAAAGCTTTATTGGTAACTAAATTTTTAAGTGCTGTTCCAAGCCTTTCAGTATCTTAATTTTATGAAGAATGTTGCTCTTCTCTCAACACTTGTATCTTGACTTTTAACACTTTACACGTTTCATTGGTCCACTATTACAATGCAACAACTCCTGCCTCATATCTTCCTATATCAACCACCACAATTACACCACAAAAAACTTCCATCATGCTGCTTCAATAGAATTCTTGTGACTGTTTTTGTTATAAAGTATTACAGTTCTCTACACTTCTACACAATTAAAAAAAAAATAAAACCCATAAGCATACCTATAGACAGCACGTGTGCAACACTACAGAGAATAAGGCTTGCATCATATGCAAAATCCAGTATTTTACAGAAGACCAAAAAATCAAAGGGATAAGATAACATTCAAGAAAGACATAAACAGAAGCTGTGAGTAAACAACAGAAAAATACATATACAGTAAAGATAAGAGGAATAAGAAGCCCAGCAATAACTCATGTAAAATTAGCTCATAAATAGATGTTAAAGATATACAGTTCTGCAGCCCTACAGCTTTACAGCATAGGCCTCTCAAACTCATTTGTGGGCTTTTGTTAACAAGGTAAACAAATAAAAAGCTAAAAAATGTCTGTAACACTACACAACATTCATAAAGCTTGAAAAATACTTCCAAGTGTAAATTGGTACATCTTAATGCACACTAAACACAGGCAAGTATCTTATAAACCTTGCTGCAAACCAAACTGAGGTTGGTCTCTAAAAGTAAACATCCCCATTGTGTTTTTCAGCTTCAGTTAACCTAAAAACACACAGTAAACTTCTCTTGTCCTCCCACTGCCATTACAAGTAAGCACACAGTTTGTATTACAGAACACTTTACTTCTGTAACTGAAAAAATAAGTAAGAAATACAAATATAGGTTTTGGCATAAGCATCACGTTGTTTCACCTCCATCAACTACTAAGTTAAAAACAGCATGAAAAAAACCCCTGGCTCTACTTACTTAAACACTTGAACTAAGTGAGGGATTGTGGGGTTGAGGAGTCTCCTTCCTTGGAGGACTTCAAGACCTGCCTGGACATGTTCCTATGCGACCTGATCTACGTGAACCTGCTTCTGCAGGGGTGTTGGACTAGATGACCTCTAAAGGTTTCTTCCAACCCTACCATTCTATGATTCTAAGTGCAACAAAGTCTTGAAAATCCTATTAAACTTATAAACCAAAATTTTCTGCAATACTCCTAAAATATCTGGAAAGTAAGGTGTCTTCTGCCTAGCAAAGTCTCAATTTTTCTTCTGAAGAGTATGATATAGCTTTTACCTATTCAGTATTTATTTAAGACTGAATTATCCAGTATGAGTGAAGCAGATTAACATTTTACTCATATTAAGCCCTCTTCAAGAGAATTAAGTCTCCAGAGAGATGAGTGCATACAATTGGAACATTCTTACTTTATATGTTGACATCACTACTTGAATATATTATATTGTGAAATTGTAGTGTTACATACTTTTAAAAATTGAGGTTGTTTTGTTGGGATAGTATAATATGTGTAAATTGAAATATTGAAAAAAAAAGCAGTACATTGGTGAAAATACAATTACAGTAGATAGATGATGAAAGGAAAAACAGTAGCATTTTCTTCATATATAATTTTTAAAAAGGGTGGATTGTCCACTTCTGTTTGTTATTGGATGCTTTTTGTGAAGCATTGAGTACAGGATACAACACTTGCTTAGAAAACCATTCTTATTTCAAGATTAACCTAAAATTTGGTTCATCTTGGTTGCCATTCATGTCTTTTCTTTTATGTGCAATACTGTCCTTGGAAGCACTTTCACCTAAATAGAGTTGGTCAGTGACAGATATGGAATACATAAGGCTGCCATGATATAAATAAAGATCACTATTATTCATAATTTGAAAAGTACTTTAATAAATACTTCTTGTGGGTTTTTTTAAGTATATCTATAAATTTTTTAACTCTATCTTCTTCCTTTTACGCAAACTTTGAGACAAGAAATAGAAAAGGGACTTGTAGAACATGTTTATGTTCAACATAATCAAAATCTGATGAAACATCTAAGAAAATGCTCTGGAAGGCAAGTTATAGAAAGTAGAAATTCAAGTTACACTCCTTTGTAACTTTATCAAAGTATAAAGCTAGTGTCAATCATACTCAGACAAAATATTGTTAGCTAAAATTTGCAAACTTTGCACATGGCAATATACAGACAAGTTGGAAAAGCAAGTAATGTTCAGTACCTAGAATAATTCTAATAAGCATTTGATTGTCACACTAACAAAAGAATTTTAATAACTATTACAGTGATACTATCAACTCATTCAAAGATCCCTTTTATTTAAATAAGGTAAGTAAAGCTTTAAGAAGAAATAAAAATTACTTTAAATATATTTGCCAATCTACTCTATTGTTGAACGTCACCGCTCTTCAAAAGGTCCTATTCAGCAAAGTTTTTTTTTTTTGCTTTAAACATTCCTCCTTAAGAGAGCTAACTAGAGTGCTAGCTGCTACATTCATCACCTAGTTTCATAAACAGTTTGTGAGCTCCTTGCAAAAGTTTGAAGGTAATTTAGCTGTTTAACTCTGGAGACTGATAAAACTCCTGGTGACACCAGAGTAAAGAACGATCATCACAGTAGTTCTTTCTCCTTCTTCATGTGGGTGCACCAGTCAAAGAGGAGAGGTTGCAGCAAAGGACAGCTTTACTGAGCAGAAAATACATATAAAAAGGACAATAACAACATTCTCTCAGACAAACTTACTTGTGGCAATCATTGCCAATATAGTTCTGCACGGAGAGGACCAAAGATGAAAGCAGTGGGTTATGGAAAATATAGCTACAGATAAACCCCCTCTCCACAGAAGATTCTTAACTTCCTAAAATATTACACATTCACTTGCTCAGCGACCATTTTTAATTTAATTGTGTTTATGCTCAGCATCTATTATGCTACTTTAACTGTGTTACACATGGCACTACAGATGGTGCTAAGTGATTCCAGGTAATCAGAATGCTCTTGTGAGTAGTAACATTTAAGAAGTGATAAAATTAGATTTCTTTTTCTTCTTATGTGCCAGTCTCATTTCTCACTGTGTTTAACACAAAACTAATTTCAGATTTGTAGAGCAGTAACATTTTTGGGTTCCAAAAAATCTTACTATGTGAATGAAGTCATATTAAAAAAATAATACTTTATATGACTGTCAAACCTAGAAATGCATCCATCTAAGGGAGAATTTTTAGTTAAAGAATTTAGTGAGGAGACAGGAGCAAGTTTCTCTGCTTATGCCTCCCATTACTCTAAAGATTAATGAGTTTTTATTCACATCATATAGAATTATGAAATCATATCATTTTAAGATTTCAACATGCATTTGGTCCATGAATTTCCCTACCAACATTAATTATTTCCACAAAATCCACAAGTAGATTACCATAAATTTAAGATCATCATCCTAGGAGAAAAAAGTTCTTATTTCTTTTCAAATTATAAGCACTAGTCCAGGAGTTTAATATACTGGGAGTATACAATAAAAAAACTCCTATTGCTACCTTCAAATGATTGTAGGCATGGTTATCACCATCTGCAGTCATGGCAGTGACAACAGCCAAACCTACATACTATCCCATGAAGATGGCTGTAAGATGCTCAAATTGGATATGATTTCTCTTCTTCCTTTTAAAGGCAAAAGTTCAGGCTTCATACATAAACACAATGCAAGAAGCATAATGAGGCTGCTCTAGAGCCAAGTACTAAACAGTCTTAAGTCTCCTTGATATCCAAGTAGGAAGAGCACAGTATATCCTTCTGGGCTGAGAAGTGGGAACCCCAATACAATTGTCCTTCTTTTCTAGCTCCTAATCCCCTTTCCTCAACTGACTATGCCCAGCAGAAAACACACTTCTGCTGAAGCTTTTAAAGCAGCAAGAGTCAGTGTGTTAGAAGGGTTTATCTGAACAAAGGCTGAATCCTAGGGCACAGTATCACAGTACAGTGGTTGCTAAAAAAATTAAAAACAGTAGAACAGAGATAATCCCTGAAGACTGTTTAAAATGGACACATCAGGTAATCTTAATGTATGAATCACTGACTCGAGAACAACTTTTCAACTATGTTAATGTATTTTCCATTTCTCATTTTAAATTCTGAAAAATCTAAATGCTTCTTCCATGTTTTCAGAGCTTAATCCTGAAGACTTGTAACTTAACCCAAGTAATGCAGTTCAGTAGAAGACTTACATCTGGATCAGTTCACAGGCTGAAGAAAATGGACATCAAATTTCCAAATGTTTCTGCTAAACAGTTTATGAACTTGTAAAAGCTTTTGAAGCTCAAGCTTTTTATTACAAAATTGAATTGGCATTGTGGATTGCAAGAACAAAATGACGCAAAAATGAGAAGATAGAACTTTTCATTGATGTATGTTGCTATTAGAACAAGGGATTAATAGTGAAATATCTCCTGATGGAGCAGCACAGAAAGCATAGCCCAGGAGAAAGGCATTCTACAACAGTAGTGACTTTTGCCCACAGTTTCCTTGAGGTACTTAAGTTTGCATCACCTATCCAAAATTATCACTAGCTTAAGTTCTGCCAATTCTCTGCAGTCCTATACATGAACATTTCCTGTAGGCACAAATGTGGCTTGGATAAAGATGGCAGGGACAAGTTAATGCAGCTGGCAAGCTACTTCCAATTATCAGAAACAGGTGCTGCAAGTTAATCAACTGGGCCCTGGGTGATCACAGGGGCAGAAGCAGCATATAAGGAGGTAGCTAGGAAAGAAAGGGTGGCTTTGAGTCAACTCTGGTGGTTGTACTATGTTGCCCATGTATGTCTCTGCACATGCATTACCTAGATTCTCTACATCTTTGAATGAATATTGCTTGCAGCACTACAACATTTGGTGACCCCAACATGATCAGCTGAATTTGTTGGATTAAGAACCCTCAGCAGAAAAGCACCTGGATTCCTGTCTGAAAAGGCAAGTAAACTGATTAAACCAGTATAATGGCAAAGATGATAAGCAAAGAGGAAAACCCTATTTACACCCTCCAGCATATTCTTGCTGAGAGAGGATTCAATTATGAAAGAGAGGATTTGTTAAGACTTGTAAGATAGGGACAGGAAATAGGTCTCTTTGTCTCCCCCCAAGAAGTATATGAAAAGGGACATTGCAAAAATCTAGGAGACATGTTGAATAATGCTATTGGCCTGTGTAAACTGGTATCATCCATTCTACAATAGCTAGAAGCTGAGTGTGCTACAGCTGCTGCTGTGAACACAGAAAATGCTATACCATCTGTGTTCCCAGTAGATGCTAAAAGGTTCTTTGGAGGTGACAACTTTATAGTGTTATCGGCTCCCCCTCTAGAAGAAAATACTAAGAGACTCTTTGGAGGGCATAATGTCATAATACCCTCAGCTCCACCTCTAGAGGCGGAGAGCATGGATGTGAGCCCACCTCCGCCCCCCCAGAACGCCCTAGAGCACCTTTCCTGGAGCCGAATGTGCGCACTGTTTCTTCTCCCCTCCCACCCACCCTTCACCATCCTGCCCCATCCCATCCTGCTGCCATGCCTGAAGGAGTACCTGGCAGAGAACAAAAGGTACACTTTGCCCATGACACTACAGATCTACCATTGCCCCTGAGCTCACCAACCCCTGTGTGTATTCCTCTTCCATCATCACCCCCAACATCTAGTGAAGGGGAAGATCAACAAAGACAATTGTTAAAGGAAGAATTAATAATGCACGGAGAAGATATGAAACAGACTTTGGCCCACTTGGAGGAACTGATAGAAAAGCCAAAAGCAACAGCTAATCAACTGTTGAAACAGATTAATTAATTAACTAAACCAGAGATTAAAGTTTCACCCCCACAGGTGCTAAGAGACCCCTGGCCAGATGACTATGATCCAGCTAAGAAATGGAGAGGCCTCATATGTGATGCAGTAATTGAAGGAGAATTTATTCCACAAGCCTTTCCAGTGATAACAGCACATAAAAAAATGACAACGGGCACCTTTGGATAGGAAGTTGATAAGGGAAGGCCAGAAAGCTGTGATGCAATATGGCTTGACCAACCCATACATTCAAACCTTATTAGGTCATATTTTCACCAGCGAATTAATGACTCCATTTGACTGCCAGAAGCTAGTAGAAACCTTCCTGAAACCCACTCAGGTATTACTATGGGCGTCTGAATGGGGAAAAAGAGTCAATGTGGCAGTAGTAGAACATATGGACTTACAGCAAGGAGATCCGTGGCAAGCCGTCACAGTGGATATCATGTTGGGAAAAGGACTGTTCACTGACCCTCAGGTACAAGCCTGACTCCATGAAGCTATTTTACAACAAACACAGACACTGTCTCGTCAAGCGTTTAAGATTGTCCCTGACATGTAAGTGCCAGTTCCCTCATACACAACCATTATACAGAAACCCAGTGAGCATTTTATGACCTTTTTAGACCGTCTAAGAGCAGCTCCGGATCATATACCAAACATGTCGGCTGAAGTAAAAGCAGAAATGGGATCACACGTAGCAGTTGCTAACGCTAACCACGATTGCAAAAAGATCCTGCAGGCTCTCCTGTGGACAGCAGCTTTGGTCCTCGACATGATAGAAGCCTGCTCTCAGGTAGGATCATCAGCACGTTTAGCTGAAGCAATGGCAACAGCATTGAAACCATTAGTTCAACAGCACAAAGGAAATCAGAGGCCAAAATGCTTTAACTGCAGAAAAATAGGACATGTGGAAAATCAATGTTGGTCCAGACCATTGGTATGGACAAACAGCTCCATCAGATCATCGGGGTCCAACGGCAGATTTAATGGCAATTGTTACAGATCTGGCAAGTTTGGACACAGAGCCACTGAGTGCCATTCTCAAGTGGCCAGACACGTAACGCCTAAGGGAAACGGGCTAATGAGCGCAAAAAGGGTGAGTGTGATGACACAAAAACACCCTTCAACACCAATGGCTGCCTGGACAGCCTCAGATCAGCCACTGCAGGAAGCGCAGGAGTGGATGTGGAAACAGCAGTAGATGTAACAATATCTCATCCAATGCTCATGGACCCTTTGGCAATGGTTTAAGTGCTCTGCTTTTAGGACAGTCATCGGCCTCTCGACAGGGTATTTTTGTGCTCCCCGGTGTTATTGATGCAGATTATGAAGGAAACATTGGAATAATGGTTAAAGTTTGGCAGCCACTGGTTTATATAACTAAACAAACTAAAATAGCTCAATTAGTTCCTTTCAGGGCTAAAGTTCCATTTACAGGTAGTCGTAAGCGTCGAGATGGTGGTTTTGGATCCACTGGAGTACCTGAGGTAAGACTGGCAATGCCACTTTCGCAGGCAAAGCCCACTCAGACGGTTGTATTCCAACATCCAAATGGGGAACACATGGTTGGGTACAATACGTTACTGGATATGGGAGCAGACATAACTATTGTGCCATTACCCTATTGGCCAAAAAGCTGGCCTTTAGAGAATTTAGACATTCCTGTTGTTGGAGTAGGAGGAACACACATGACAAAAATTAGCTGAGACCTGATTTTGGTATGGACACAGGGTGAAGAGAATAGATGTGTGCAAATTAGACCCTATGTAATGAACACTTCGGTTTGGCTTTTAGGTAGAGACACCAAATGGGCTTTCGTCTGTGGAATGAAAATTTTTAATGGCAGCCATTGATGGGTGACCAATCCTGAAGTTAGCCTGGCTCACAGATAAACCAGTTTGATCAATGGCCGCTGAGCAAAGAAAAGCTCGCCCAGATTCATCAACTAGTAAATTAACAATTACAAAAAGGTCATATTAAACCATCCATTAGTCCATGGTATACACCAGTTTTTACTATCCCTAAAAAATCAGGGAAATGGTGGCTGTTACACAATCTAAGAGCTGTTAATGCAGTGATGCAGGACATGGGTGCTTTACAGCCAGGATTACCCTCTCCTGCAATGCTTCCAAAAGAATGGCCCCTGTTGGTAATTGACCTAAAGGACTGTTTTTTCCCAGTTCCCCTACATGAGGATGACAGTGAGAAGTTTACAGTACCATCTATTAAAAAACAAGAGCCAGCAAAACAATATCAATGGACTGTTCTACCTCAGGGAATTAAGAACTTGCCAACTATTTGTCAAACTTACGTTGCCTGGGTGCTGACACCTCTGCGCAAAAAATACCCTCATGTTTTATTTTACCATTATATGGATGATATCCTGACTGCAGGAAAAGACCTGGACCAGCATCAGATTCTACAAGAAGTGAAGCAACAGTTGAGCATCTCTGGGTTGGTGATCGTGCCAGAGAAGGTACAAATGTATGCCTCTTGGAAATATTTAGGTAATATTATCACCAGTGTGCGTATTTATCCTCAGAAGGTGGCAATTAAAACAGACATTGCTAATTGAACAGACATTCAAAAGCTAAGAGGTGATATCCAATGGGTACGAACCATATGTGGTATCACAAATGAGGATCTTGCGCCACTAATGTCTTTGTTATAAGGCTCAGTAGAGGCTGACTGCGCGAAACTGTCCTGGCAGCAAATACAAGCAATAGAAAAGATAGGAAACAAGATAGTCAATAACTACAGTCATTGATATGATCCTGACTTGTCAATTAACATTGCTGTGATAGGTCAAAACTGGCATGTAATGGCAGTCTTGATGCAATGGGATTCAGTAGTGAAAGACCCATTGAGGATCCTGGAGTGGATATTTTTGCCATATAATTTGCAAAAAACAATTACCACGAGACTAGAGGCAATTGCAAAAATAATAGTTAAGGCCAGGAAACATCTGCTGGAAATGGCAGGGATTGAGGCAGATGTCATTTTCGTTCCTCTCACAGATGAGTTCTTGAACTGGGCACTGCAACAATCTGATGAATTACAGTGGGCCTTGTTGTCATATCCAGGGACTATAAATAATCATTATCTGGCCCATAAATTGTTTTCTGTTAAATTTCAAATGGAAGACCGTCTGTTGAGATCAGCAGTACCCGTTAAAGGCCTGACTGTTTTTACCAATGCAAGTAAGATCCAAGCCAAAGCAGGAGTGGTTTGGTGGGAGAATGGGCAGTGGCAAAGCCTAACTGTTCACTCCCCAGGCAGCTCAGTTCAACTGCTGGAGCTGATGGCTGTAGTTAAAACTTTTGAGAAATGGCCAGACGTCCCATTAAACATCATCTCTGATTCCCTCTATGTGGTCGATGCTGTCACTCGATTAGAGAGAGGGTTGTTGAAAGAAATCTCTAATCAGAATCTGTATAACTTATTTCTATGGCTGTGGCACCAGATATATGAATGTCAAACTGCTTATTATATTGGACATATTCAAAGCCATTCGGGCTTAAAAGATGGCCTATCAGTTGGCAATGAAATTGTTGACAAGATAGTAGCAGCTCCTTTATTGATACCTACAGGGCCAATAATTGACAAATTTTCTCAAGCCCAAAGGTCGCATGACTTTTTTCACCAAGGTGCGAAAATGCTGGCAAAGCAGTTTGACCTGACCATATCAGACGCTCAGGGTATTGTTTTCACATGCCCTGCATGCCAGGGCCTAGGGGTAGGAGCCAATCCCAGGGGTCTGGCACTATTAGGAATATGGCAATTGGATATCACTGTCTATGCTCCCTTTGGACGATTTAAATGAATACATGTCACTATTGATACCTATTTGGCCATGGTTTGGGCCACAGCCTTAACGAACGACAGTGCTTGAGACGTCATAAGACATTGGAGGAGTTGCTTTGCAGTCCTTGGCGTTCCACAAGAGAGAAAAACTGATAATGGCTTGGGATACATAGCCAGTAGAACACAAGTTTCTGAACTTCTGGGGTGTTAAACATACTACTGGAATCCCAGGAAATTCCACCGGTCAAGCCATTATTGAACGTACACATCACACCTTAAAAGGACTTCTAGAAAAACAAAAAATGGGGGAAGAAGGGGTAAGCCCTCAAGATAGACTAATGAAAGCCATTTATACAATGAATCATCTCAGAATTGTGGCAAACCAGAATGAACCATCGGCATTAACACACTTTGCCCAAATGAGTCAGGATTTGCATTTTACTGACAAACCTAAAGTTTGGTATAAGAATCCCACTACTGGAGAGTGGCAAGGACCTGCAGGTCTGTTAACGTGGGGAAGAGGCTATGCTTGTGTTGTTACAGATCAAGGTCCCCGGTTGGCAAAATGGATCAAGCCACATCAACCAAAAGGACTTAATGACTGTAACACCAATGGAAAAAACAATCTTGAGGAAAGAACCAAGTGATCCACCCTCAATGCATCACCCTATTAAAATGTAAACCCTCTCAACTGTGGCACCACATATGCTGCTGTAAATTCCTCCAGCTATCTGTATTGCATTAAAAGAACTGAAGAACTTAACAAGACAGCCAATGGAAACTTGGAAGCAAAAATGGTGTGTTTTCTACGGATGAAGAGATACTTCCAACTTACAGATAATGCTTACAGATCAGCATGATAAAGGAGTTGAAGAAAAGTCTGAAACTACATTCAGGAAACAAATATCAGTGGAGTTACAGAAAACTCAGCCCTTCCTGCCAGTATGTGCCCCTCCTAGCAACATCTATCAGATTATGTTTATTTTGACTTTATGGATTTCTGTATTATATTGTTCAGTGATGTAGCTGTTATTGACCTTTTGTTGTAAACTCATGTCCATAGGTAAAAATATTTATGTTTTCTTCATGTACCTTTAATTTTGAAAAGTGTTGCTAAAGGCTGGCTGGTCCAAAAAAGAAAAAGGGAGGAATTGTAGGCACAAATGTGGCTTGGACCAGTCAGCTTGAATAAATATGGTAGGGACAAGTTAATGCAGCTGGCAAGCTACTTCTAATTATCAGAAACAGGTGCTGCAAGTTAATCAATTGGGCCCTGGGTGATCACATGGGCAGAAGAAGCATATAAGGAGGTAGCTAGCAAAGAAAGGGTGGCTTCAAGTCAACTCTGGTGGTTGTACTGCAGTGCCTGTGTACATGTTACCTAGATTCTCTATGTCTTTCAATGAATATTGCTTGCATCACTACAACAATTTCCAAAGCAGGTAGCTCCTGTATAGTGGAAGTAGCTTTTTCTAGTATTTTGTTACTCTTTTGTATCCTTACCATCTGTATAAAAATCTGGACCTTCATTCCTCTTCCTAGGAAATGTAACTTTAATTGAGTGTGCCCTATTAATACTTGGAGCAAGTAAGACTTGATTCAGTTCGTGGAAACTTAGTTGTACCTATTGGATGAAAATAGAAGAGTCCAGCCAGACTTTATTCTCTTTGCTTTTATAGCACTCTGATATGGAAGCCACTCCAGCAAGAGGCATGAATATCTCTCAGAGAAGCATGCTACTTCTTAACACCAAATGGTGCAAGTAGTTCACAGCACTAGAGCACGGAACCACATCATACAGAGATCATGACTATAATATTACACATAAAGCACTGCACAAAAGAAAAATAAAATCAACACAAACTGGAGTAACTATATATTTAATTAATATAATCACCATACATGTCATTATTGTGCTTTCTTTGACACCATGGTTAATCAGACACAGCTAGCTTACATGCTGGTAATACACAACACCTCCTCTTGGCCAAACCACTACAATTTTCAAACAAAAGGTATCTTGGTCTTCAAAATCCTGGATTTGATGTTCAGACACTTTTTAATATAGGAATTTGCACACAACTACTGCAATTGAGAAATCCTTTACTTTGCCTCAATCCCACAACTTTTCTGTATGATCGATAGTGATAAGATCATGACATTTAGACAGTCAGGATTTTATCTTAAAACTTTGAATTTGAAACAAATATTTTTATTATAAAGTTTTACTACAAACACAGTTACAGCGATTAAATTGTTCATTTGTCATTTGACATTTTCTTTGGTCAGAGTTAGGTCACTCCTCTAAAATTCTACCTCTATTCACATGACTGGAATTGAAAGAGATACAAAAAATGCCTTGCATATCTAATTAAAACCACATATGGACATATTAATGTCTAAAGTTCTAAGATTAACACCAAAGGCATCAAGATCAAGTCAGCTCTCAAGTGAAACTTCAATTATTTTTTTTATTCCCTAACTTCCATTTGGTATCTTGCTTTTCAGCCTTCTCAGTTTGCTACACAAAACCTATCTGACGGAAAACCTGAACTTACAAGTTTCCTTGTTAGTTACCTACATCTGACACTGTGAAAATTATTTTACACTTCATCTCTTTTTCTTTTTTTTTTCAGGAGCCAGAGCAGGGGGAGCAATGACAGACAATACAAGACACTAATTTGTATCTGTAACTGTTACATGACATTTTTTCAGCTTGCTCATTGCTTCTCTCAACACAGGACACAGAAGTACTGAGCACACCCCTAAAACAAGATATAGTTAGGAATTGGTATATCACTTCTCTGTAAAATGACAACACCATCCAGAATTAACACACACTTCTGTCATCTAAATTCTACCTTTTTGAAAATATGTCTAACCAACTCACTGGACAAACTCTTCCACCTGAAGATAATTCACTTTCCAGGAAGGAAATCACCCCATGAAGAAAACTTTACTGAAGCCCCAACATGTGTGCAAGAGATGTACAGTCTTCCAGCTCCAAACATTCCCTGTTATGAATAAGTGACCGGAGAACCTTAATCACAAGGTCCAAGATTTGTTTCTTCCTCTGCCTTCTCTCCATACATAAATCTGGCATTTTTCACTGTATACAAGATCTAATCTTCACAGATATAAGAGGACATTTCTAGCACCTGAATTCAGTTAAACCACTACTGCTATGCACTCCAGACAAAATGCAATTTGAATCTCTTCCTACGAAGGATAGAAATTGGGGTGGCTTTCATTTCCTGAATAGGCAAGACTTTACTAAGCCAGTTAAAATTCCCAAAGAGCAATATACATTTCACCTTAAAAGCAGTACACAGGAAGAGCACAAGTCTTTAGTGACAGGTCCCAGAAGAGTCATGGAATGGACATCTCCCAAAAGGCAGTATCCCTGCCAATCAGTTGATCCATAGCAACCTAAGCACACAAGGGCATTCACACCTTCCCAGCCTGCCGCGAAGTTTTCGGCTCTTGGCCTGAAAAACCAGACTCTAAGTCTGAAAAACCCAGGCTCGAAGCCTGAAACCAGGCTCAAAGCCTGAAACCCAGGCTCGAAGCCTGAAACCCAGGCTCGAAGCCTGAAACCCAGGCTCGAAGCCTGAAACCCAGGCTCGAAGCCTGAAACCAGACTCTAAGTCTGAAACCAGACTCTAAGTCTGAAACACCCGGGCTCAAAGCCTGAAACACCCAACTTTGCCACTACCCTTAACTAAGGGATTTGGTTTTAATGCATTTGATACAGGCCATTGTGCCACATCTGATGGAACCCCCATCAAACAGGTAGAAAAATAATTATCTGTAGTGGCCATTGATAAACATATTGTAGACTGATTGATTGCTTTGGCCAGTGTAACCCACATGTTTTGCTTGGTTTGTTGAAATTGCCTAAAACCATTTACTACAATCATTTGAAGCATCAACAGTATGACAAAATCTTTTTTTTTTTTTTCTCCTGATAAAAAAAAATCCTTCACCAATGAGTCTAAAACACAAACCATCTTTTAGCTTCTCAATGTCAAAATGTTCTGTTCCTGACACCTAAAACACCTTAGAAAGTTTCCACTGTAAGAAAACCAATATTCATCATCACATTTACAGCAAAATGCATAACATCACGACCAACAGTTTTTACACTCTTTGAGGCAAGGGATTGAGGATGGAAAGGACGAGCCCAGCGGTCCGTGAGGGCCGGTGTCGGCGCAGTGTGTGGGGGGGCTCCGGAGACACTGACCGGGCGCGGGAAGCGGCTGCGCGGCGGCGGCTGCGGATGGAAGGGGCGGGGGGGGGTCTGGCTCACTCCGTGCCGTCCCCGGCGCCGGCGGCGCAGTCGATATTAGTCTCTCCTGTGTTTTCTTTGTCTCCCCTCGCGTGCCCGATGGTGCCCAGTCTGACACGGGGTCGCGCTCCCCGACTCTCCTCTGATCGTCCTGCGCTGCACCCCCGCCCGACTCTGCCCACTTGGCATTGCCCTGCGAGTCGTCCCAGGGGTAACTCGGCGGGTTGGGGTCTGAATGGGAAGCAGCTCTCCCGCGGGGGCTCTGCTCCGAAGCCCCTTCGCCTCTCTGACTTTGTAAAAACTCTTGTGTAGAGAAGAACTTTTTTTTTTTTTTTTTTTCTCAGCACGCCCCGCTCAGCGACGGGCGGCACCGGGCTGGCTTTCAGTGGCGACAGGCTG
Organism: Colius striatus; assembly: GCF_028858725.1. NCBI lineage: Eukaryota > Metazoa > Chordata > Aves > Coliiformes > Coliidae > Colius > Colius striatus. Next base: position 36,668,805 of record NC_084761.1, read on the forward strand.
TGTTTCCATGGTCTCTTGTCGCTCCAGTTTCTTTAATACTTCCTGCAGGAACCTGTCCGTTCCCTTGTCTGTCTCCTTCAGGCTCGGCGCAACAGTCAGCGCCTGGGCTGCAGCCATGGCCACACGCTGTTCTGCTTGCATTTCTTTTAAAGTATTCAGCACGTCTCTCCAAACGAGACCTAGATCTTTACTGATCTTACTATTGTCCTTATCACCACTAATAGTGGCTTCCCAGAGAAGGTTTCCAATTTCTCGCCACTCACCAGAAAACGGAGGTGAGACATAATTAGTCCTGATACCAAACAGTCCAGCTGTTGGCTCGGCTACAGTCTCAGGCATATCAAGCCGCTGAGTTACAGCAGCGGCCAAATCCTTTTCCAACTTATACTTTTTCAAACAGTTAATTACTTCTCTCCGTGGTTTTATCAGTTTCCGAGCAGTCTTATCTTCGTCTATAACCAAGTCCCAAAGACAAGTCCCATATGCTCTCCACTCCTTCTCATCAAAATATTTCTCAGAGTCCTTAAAAAAGCCTTTACAATTACCATGTACAAGTAGACCAGATAAATCGGTCAACTTTAAGTTCACCCCCCGCTTTTCTAAAAAGCAATATTAAAAGTGAGAGTGCTACCTCCTTTTCCATGTTGTCGGATCCTTGTCTCACCACAACCTGTAGTCACTCCCCCGGGTACAGCAACCTCTGCTTGGGGTCCAGCAGGCTTCCTCCGACAACAGCCTCTGCCTCCGGATTTTCAAGTCTCAGCTCCCCGCAGGCAGGCTCCTTACCCGGTAACACCCAGTGATGGCCTCACGTTGGGCGCCATATGCTGCAAAGTTTTCGGCTCTTGGCCTGAAAAACCAGACTCGAAGTCTGCAACCCAGGCTCGAAGCCTGAAACACCCAGGCTCGAAGCCTACTTCATGCGGCGATCAACCCAGGGTCCGATTCTCAGCTGGGTGGGAAGAAATCAGTCCTACTCAATGTGAGTGATAGCAGAAATCTTCGCTTTATTGAGAGCAGGCTCTAACTTATATCCAGCAGCTTCAGAGCTAGCTCAGCCACAGCAGCTAATAGATTACATTCTTATGTTCATCCTACTTGCGGTTTCTGCGATAAGCAAGCTCCCTCACATTTTCCCATCTTGTTTTTCTCCGAAGTTGTTTTCCACCTTGAGCTGTTAGCTCGTTAGCTGAAAACAGCCCGACCTTGAGGGAGCAGAAAGCGGCCTGCTGTCTGCATGACAGCAACTGCTTTAACCATGGCTCTGACTCTGGTCTTGATTGTGCATTAAATTCATATAACTAGAACTCAGATTGCCTTGCCCCATCAGGCCTAACATTATACCCTGGGATCCATGTCCATTCTCCCTTAACCACTCCTCCACACCAGCCCACTGCAGAACCTAGTGAATGCTCAGGATTCACTTTTGCAGCTCAGGACAAAGGTGCAAGGTGGGTTCCAGGTTACAGAAGAAGGTAGGGAGAGGAGCACAGAAAGTACAAAACAGAGTGCCTTTGTGTGAGGTTAAGCAGTAGATAATCTAGCATGGCATAAGACTGAGAACTTGTTTTTGAGGCAGAAATGGGCAAGTAAACAAGGCAATCTTTCCCCTCCCACACTCCCCCCCCCCCCAAGTATTTACTGATTTGCATAGATGGGAAGCAGCTGGTACATTTTCAGTGCCTGAGAAGCCTTTTCACAGCATTTTACCATTGAGTCAGGCATCACTGCTACCTTGTTTAAATCATGGAAATCAGAAGTGTTAAGAACATTATAGGTTCAGAAGGTGACCCTTGCCTACAGATTACCAAGTAGACAGAGAAGTTTCTTTTATCTCAGTTGAAATATCCATTCCAATGTCTCAGCATTCTCCCATTCTATACCATCAGCAATATATTAAACATACATAGCTCTATCTCATATTAGTGATTTCAAAACATGCTCTAAAAATGCAGAAGCTGCAGTTACTCAGTTTCTTATTCTGTATCAGACCAGCATGATGGCACCTAAATTATATGCTAAGACCAAATCCTACAATATAACTAAGTTCCTATTAAAGAGGATAAAAAAAGAGCTTGCAAGTTCTTTTCAATCAAGTTCACAACCAAAACTACAGACAAACCACGTGTTTTGTTTTAAAAAAAACATTAGCAGAAGGCAGATGCTGACTGAACTGATAGTTTCCATTTGTTTATTTAACAGTCATGCACCATTACCAACATTAGTCATCTGGTTCCTATTCTCCCCTCTTCATGATTGCATTGTTTAAAGGTCTATCAGCAATTCTACTTCTGTATCATTGGCCATTTCTTTGAACTGATGTCTATGATTCCACAGAAAGAAACCTACGGGGTTTGTTTCGGCGTTTTTTAAGTATTGCTTGATTCCAAGATCTACCTGAACTGTTAAGAATCCTGCAAAACACAATTGTCCTTAGAAGCACAGTTCTCATCCCAAGAAGTGTCACCTAAAGACTTCTCTAATAACAAATTACTAAAACTTCAAAGTTACAGGATTTTCAAAGCCTTTATTCAGCAATTATACAGCAACAGACTTTATTTTATTCTACCAAAGAGCTCTGCACCCACTATGATCCCAATCAGATTTGAAAAAGCACCCAGTACAATGCCCTCTGAAAACTGCAAACTTTGATAAATGAACCAATTTGAGAGATGTATTAAGCAAACATTCAGCATCCTGGACTCCATAATCACATATCTCCCAGTACACTGTATGACATTATTGGTTCTCTTGCTGTTTTATACAAGAGAAATTGCTCTCGCTGGAGAGACCATCTTACCTGCTGCTTAATGGTGCCTCTAATCTTCCAACATTCCCAAAAGAGAGAATAAGGTAGAGGTCACCCCGTGTGCTGTTTCTGTTTTACTAAGCTAGTCCAGCATAAAATGAGAAATTTGAAGCATCTAAGTGGGCCAAATACAACAGACTTCATTTATTTCTGTCTACAGCACAGAACAACTGCTGATGGCAAAGGGGAGAGGCAGGGGAGTTGACAAGAACAGATGGAACCTAAGTGGTTACTCTGGTTTTGATTTTCCATTGCAAGGGAAAGCTAACCCAATAGCTCTTTAAGTGTTGCTTTCTTCAGTTGCATCAACAAAACAGAACAGGTTTTTGTCTGAACAACTCACTTCCAGCTTTTCAGTTACATCAAAAATAATCTGGATTTGTTCTATAGTGCGTGTGAAATTTTTTCTTAGACATATGTATAATACAAAATATCAATAGAACTACTTATATGCAAGCTATAGTAAAGTGCCTTGCAGCTCAGACTCAAAGAGCACTTTACAGGAAGCACTAGAGCACATCCTATTCCCACTAGCTATTATCATTTAAACATCATCAAGACAGCTATTAACAAAAAAATCATGCCCAAGACATAGCTGCTCCCAGCTCCTCAGTTATCTCTAGAGGAACCCAGGGCAATGGAAGACATTATGTTTTCTCCTCCACAAACTAGTTTCTATTTAGAAACTACCTATGCCTATTTGTGAAGCTTTGGGATTTAAAGTACCATAGCAATGCAAGCTCTTACAGCAAGTTTCCAGAAAAGGTATAATTGCAACTCATACAACAGCATTACTCAGTGAATTGGATTACAGCAGTTGTGCAAGGATGCATCTCGATTGCTATCTGCTCTAAATATGGAGCACTGCACACAAGAAACTAGTCTCCACTGGCCACATGTGGTATTAAAAAAGCAGGTGGCAACAGTATCCTGTTCTACACAATTAATTAGTGCCTTCAGATTCCTGGCAAATGGCCAGAGGTCCCGGACAAGAGTCTGAAGGTTTTCCAGATGGAGGTGAAAGGAAAAAAAAAAAAAAACCACAAACTACTTTTTGGACAGTCAATAATATGCTCTAGCACAATACCAAGTCTAATAGAAAAACTCACAATTAGTTAAAACAGAAATATAATCTAAATTAGGACATCAGCAATTAGGTCAAGCTGATACCAAAAACCAATCATGAAAAACGTGAAGAGGCCAGCAAGGGCTCTAGGGGCTGGGGTAGACACTGGAATGGCAGAAAGTTAGCTAACTGTAATTAGCGATCATGAATTTTAAAAAAAGCTTTCTTCCAGATTGACCCATTTTAAATAAATAGAAGTCCTTTAAAAAGATATGCATAAATTTAGTGCATGCAGGACTGAATTTGACAAAGTTTTATACACAGAAACACTGAAGGTAGCTACTTCACATCCTATGACTAAAGTGTAGAATGTATTTAATCTGTGTAACAGATTAAATCATCTTCCTTAAGGTTCATGAAAAACTCATGACAAAATAATGCCAAAAACTCATGACAAAATAATAAATGCTTTAAGTCACTGATTAATCTAGTAAAAAAAAAAAAAAAAAATCAGAACATCACATCCAGTGAGATACAGTTCAGAATGACTGCCAGATCCCCAATAGGTAGCAAAACAAATATACAGATCATGAAAGAAAACACAGAGAAAGCTCATTCATCAGACTTGAAAAAAAACAAACCACCATACTTAGTTGATTTTCACAAGACTGGGATTTCTCAGCAAGCTCCAGCATCTGAATATACAACTGACTAGCACCAAGTACAGAACACCATACCAAACCAAAACTGCCTTAAAAAGAATTAAGCAAGCACATCACCTCTGATTTTCTTCAACCTCCAGTATTCATCCAATACAGCCACTTCAAAAAAACTTCCCTTTGCTCACACTCCTCTTGAATCTACACACTTCAGTTCCTCCCTCCAATAATCTCTTTCAACAAACAGGAATAATTATCTATTTTTATCTCTCTGCAACGTCCAGCCTTCGTAGCAACCTTGACATGCCATCCACCTGTTTCCTCTGATGCTTTTGACTGATTTCATTCTATTCCCTAATCCGCAAATGCTTTCCCTGAGCCAGTCCATATGGTCACTGCATTACTGTGCTATCTCTGCACTACTGGGTCAGGCCAATGGTCTATCTAGCCCAGTACTGGCTGACAGAGGTGACACAAAATACTACTCAGAAACAGCAAAGCAACTGCAACAGAAGCCTGACTCCTTCCTTTGTTACAGGACACCAACAAGAAAAATCTGTCATTGGACTGATATGTTCCCTTCCAAAAGGGAATACTAAAGCATTCTGTGAACAGTATTACTCATAGAACGAACTGCTAATTAAAAATTGTCTATCAAATATTGCATTATTAAGACATGATAAATGTAAATTACTGGCTCAGTCTTTCCTTTTCAGCTTTATTTTAGGTTTGTACAGAGTCTACTAACAGCAGTACACAATGTCAATTCTCCTGGAAAACACAGAGCAAGTGTCATTCACAGGCTGTCACAGAAATTTGAAACTTCAGATTTGTCATGAGAAGCTGATCAGTTAGAGAGTTAAAAACTGAACATCTCCCTCTGTGGTCTTAAGATTTTGGTGTCTTACAGTGTGTTTTAAGCTGCAGAAGTGAGTTGATGCCACAGTCAAAGTGGTCTCTCTTCAGAGACCAGACAATTTTCTTCTCAACTGACAGCATGTCTCATTCAAGATTGCCATTACCATCTCACTTACTACATTCCATACCTTTCTCAAGTGACCACAAAACTTCCCCGAGTTCCTTCACTTACAACGAAGGCCAATAATTACACGAACTACAAAGTAATGTCCAAGTTGTATAGATTCAAGAAAAAACAATATATACACATCACTTAGTGTGTATTTACAACTACCCAGAAAACATTCTAACAAGATGGAGGGTCTGTAATCCTTATTTTAAGTGAAGGACAAATGACTCTCATTGTTCAACAATTTTGAACCAGGTAAAGTCTGATGAAAGACATCTCTCAGCCATATTTAGTCAGCTAAACATACCAAAATAATATTTTATTGTTACAATATCCTAAATTATGTGTCCTTAAAACCACGAAGGTGACTTGGAATCAAGCAGTCTAAATTCATTCATCAAACTGGGCAGACACAAAAAGTCCCATTTAAACATAAGGAAAAACTATTTCATTCTGAGGGTGAGGGAGCACTGGAACAGGCTGCTCAGGGAGGGTGTGGAGTCTCCTTCTCTGGACGTTTTCAAAACCTGCCTCGACATGTTCCTGTGTGACCTGATCTAGGTGAACCTGCTTTAGCTGGGGGGTTGGACTAGATGATCTCTAAAGGTCCTTTCCAAATCCTACCATTCTGTGATTCTGTGATGCCTCCTACTGTAAAGGGGCCAGCAAGAAGTCTGCATATATATGTTTTATAAAGAGAAAGATTTGGAAGCTTTACAGATGTTTCGCTGAATTCCACTCATTCACAAACAGCAAAATCATGCATGGTCATTAAAACAGCTGACTCCAAGTTACTACCATTTTTAGCTTGACTCAACTAAAGCCACGGACTTACCTTATCATCTATACTGTAAATGGACAGAAGTGATTGAACTAGGATAACTGTAGCTAGAGGTGTACTTACTGGGATCCTACTAGGGGAGACTGTATATATTAAGAACAACACAATATTCAACAATGCTGTAGAAACTATTTGAGTACTCTCACTTCTCATCAGCATTGCTAAGTTTATAGAGAAAATACATCCCAGCATTCTCTAAAAACATACAGTAAGGTAATGAAAACAATGCATTGTTATGAAGACATTTATGGTACATTTTTAATGCTGTGCCAGCATTGGCTTTGGGGGTTTTCTACAGGAAGGTACATGCAAAAATCTGTGATCAGAGACAAAAAAAATAGGAATTTCTATTTCATCAAATCCATTGTACTAGTGTTTCAGAAGCTTTTGTACCACATTAGAAACCTGTTGTATCAGTAGGTGATGCCACTAGCTTTCAATATGAATAGAGTTTATAGTGCAGAAATCATAGCAGTGGAGGCATGACAAAGACAGCAGAGGACACACGAGCAAAAGGCAAACAAGTAGCAGTCCGGCACTTATCATAGACTTGTTCTATAAAACAAGCCAAGTGGGGTTGGGGAAAAAGGTTACCTTAAAAAGAAAAAACAAGGAAAGTAAACAGTAAGAATTGTTTAAAGTTACGCTGATTTTTGTTTGTAATTTTAGTAAAGCCTGGCAGAAGGGAGAGGTGACAACTGAAGTTTTTAAAGTAACTTTAGTCTTTGTTCCTTAGATCACACTATATGATAAAAACTAAGACTGTTTTCTTTCTCATTTACATTTTCTCACTAGGTGAGTCTTGGTGAGGATCTCAACAGAATCAGAGGCAAAGCATATTTTCCTCACCAAAAGCAGGAGAGAACACTAAAAGAAGTCAGAGTTATTTCTACTATTCTATCTGAAAAGTTTCTTCATTAGTAGGAGGTGGACTCGTCTTTGGTTTACTATGAAAGACACATAGCTATTTTAAGTTAGCAACACATCCCACTGTAAATTATTTTTCCACTCCATCATTTTCTCTTACTAGGAAGATTTTTATTTTAATAAACTGAGGGAGGTGGAGTAGATATGAAGTAATGAACAGTAACTCATCTGATTTCTATACAAAGGAAATTCAAGGAGTTATTGCTGACCAAAGTCAATTAAAATTATAATTCACAACATATAAGCAGCAATGTATACTCATACTTTAGCCACTTGCCTGACAGAACACAGTAATACTTAAACAAGAATGTGCTTTCAAAGTTTTTAATGAATAAGCAGCTTCTTTAAAGTGAATATTTTCTTTCTCAATTTTAAGTAGTGCTGAAATACACAGTCATATCTACCATGGGCTGGAAAACTAGGTTCTTGGAGAATACTGACCAAAGCTAAGTTGATATATTTGAATATTTCTAAGGGTAGAATTTCTGAAGACAACAAAAACAAGACAATTAGGTTTCTGATGCACACTATAAGTGAGCTCACTAAACACTCTGCTATACTGCTGGACAGAGAAAAGATTACAGGTGGTTCTCAGCTGCAAGATCCAACACTGTTGGACTTATGTTATTTGCTCAAATAATCAGGACTATAGAAGCTTAAATTTATTTAATAAGCAGAAGGTAAATTGCCATGCAATTTAGCTATTTGACCCTCTGAGCCTTTCACATATAACATGATCTCTTAAATACAGGGAACAACCAAGACAGCACTTTGGGCTTCTCTTGATTCTCCATCTCAAAGAAATAAATTCCCCAGCAAGCTTGAAAAGTGTAATTAGGAGCAATACATTTGCTGAAGAAATAAAAATTAGGTCAGTGCATCTCCCTTTTCAAAAAATAGGCTCTTCACGTTTGAAGGTGGTTATGCTATGTAGGATAAGTATGCAAAAAGACCTTTCGACACATATTTGTGAAGCACTCCTTCCACTCTGGTCTAAAGACACCTTGCTTTAGTAATGAAAAAAAAAAAAAAAATCCCTCAACACTGTATGTCTCAAAGCACAAGAAGCAAGCTAAGTGATTTCAGCTAACACCCCTGAGGTGGTGCCGTTATGAGTCACCAAACCGAATGAAACTCAACAGGAGGGGATAAGTTGGGCTTAACCCCATTAGTAACAACAGATCACAGTATGACTTTCGTACCAACTAAATCTACCCACACACCAGAAAGCATGCTCCAAGAGCTACTGAGAAACAAACTACCAGAAAATCCACAGCTAAGAATCGCTTTTTCATGTGAAAGTTATATCTTTTCTGCATATATGCACAGAAAAGTAAGTACATTAGTGCCAACCAAGTACTTCACAGCCTTAACTTCTGATCAGAGTGATTTCAGAGGACAAAACAAAGAGCTTGCAGCTAACAACTAAATGTAATGAGGCAGAAGTCAACGACAGATGGATGGGTATTGCTTTGTAGGGGCACCTCACGTCTCAGAAAGTTATATCAAGAAGTCAGCTTAACAGTTTAATCCAGAAAATAGATGCTTTCTGTAACAAAAACTGGTTTATTTTTTTAAGCAAACCAGCTTTAATAAAACCATAGAACATCAAGACATTCTCTCTTTCCTCATTAGCCACCAGTAGCTGATCTGTTTTCCCAGGACTCAGAGAAGTCAAAGGACTTTTTTTTTATATATTAAAAAATTTGGATTTTGTTCTCACGTAATCCAGGTAAGTGTCTTTACAGCCAAACTACTGGTTGTTCCATGATAGCTATTGACTGACTACTTCTGCTAAAATAACATGGTGAAGGAGCATGAACTGTAGCCTCCCATATCATAGGCAGGTGTGCTAGAATGGTTGGGGAATCTTCTCAGAGAGGTTGTTTCACTTGCAGAAAAAGTGAAAAAAAACCAGTTTCAAAAATTTCCAGGGCCAGAAGCTCTCATTTACTTCTATTTGGAAAAGGAAAAACCAAGAGAATGTAGCCCACAGATCAATTTCTCCAGACCTGTTAAATTTAAAACTTAAGGATTCTCTGAATCTAGCTGAACTTTTCACGTCCCACACAAAATGGCACAGAAAGGAATCCCAGAAACAAGGACTTTTTACGTTCTTCTTATTCTGCTGAACCTCTTTCCCCTGCCGCCATAAAATACACCTCCAGCACACAACTCGGAAGACCATACTAGAAACAAAGTAAAATTTAACACAGGTATAAACAATTTTGTCTCACACAAGTGTCCTAAATAGTAAACTATTTACCAGAACTTCATTTTAAACCTCACATCCATATATCTGAGCATTGGGTTTTGTCAAAAACAATAATCAAGTGGACTCTAAGCATCTTCAAGCATCCATGAAACCTCTGATATGCACTTCATTCTTGCCAATTCAGCAATTCCTCTGTATCAAGACTTTTATCTAAACAATTCAGACCATTACATTCTGTTAATAAACAAATATTCAAAAATCCAAATATTTAACGTAACTCAAGAAGATAATATTCAAAAACATTAAACAGATACCGCGTACAAATATTTAGTGGCCATTAAAACTTGCAGGTAGCAGGAAATATAACTAACAAAATAACTGAAATGTAAATAGCATTTAAATCCCAGTATGCCTTTCAGGTCAACTTTCTGCATTACGGAGCTTTACACTGTTACATGCTCTCACTTCCTGGTTTGTCTGAAACCACACCGTTTTAAAGTCAAAGGTGCTCACTAAAAGGAAGAAGGAAGAACAATGAGTATTTTTTGAGATCTTTTGAGACCTCTGATAATGGCAGAGTATGTTTCTAAACTTAAAGTCAGTTTTGCTCCTAACACCTGGTCTCCTACAGCAAGAAAACATTAACAACTAGGCCTTACTGTTTTAAATGTGTTCCAAGAAGTTCAGTAGTATGTATTACATTGCAGCTTCAACAGGAAAAGTTGTGTCCTTGATTTTTAGTGATATCTGTTATGAAGTATAAAATGCATCCATAGTGTATTTTAAAAATAGCAGCTGACTACCTAATTGATTGATAAGAAAGGGCACTGAAACCTTATTTTGCTCTTCCCAACAAGCGCGTTAAGAAAAGCATCTGAATGAACTGCTCCCTGACACTCCCACCCCTTGTAGGCAAAACATGAAAGTTCTGCCTACTTCCCAAGCAAATAGGAAATAAACACATAAACATCTCAACCGGAAAAGTTGTTTTGGCTTAAAACAACAATGTGTGTGTTTTGATGACAGTTTGAGTTACTAAATCAACATTTAACTTTCTTGTTGAGTACTCCTGTTGAATGTTTAAACACAGCAATTTACTTCTCAGTCCTAAATAAAGTAACAATGTATCTGATGAAAACTAAGGAGGATGTCACTTAGAGATGTTTCAAGTTTAAATGTATATACTGAGGCTCATATTTCATTTTTCAGCTTTTGCGAACCATAGGTAAAAAGAACCTAGCTGTATAGCGGAAGTGTAAACATGTAAAGAAATACTGACAGAAAAATAACATCAAAAAGCATGGGATTCTTCTGCACATGTATGCTGTTCCTTTCCCTCGTGCCCAAAAAGGCAATTAACTTACCAGATTAAAGACAGTATCAACTATGTCTCTGTTGGACACTTCACCAACTTCCACCAGTCCTGTCAGCACTGCAAATTTCATCTTGATACCTCGGATGGGGACTCCCGGATTCAAAGGTTGCAGCACACTTCCCCCTTCGGCAGCATTTCCTTCTTTTCCCGCTCCTCCTCCTCCATCATCACCTGTTGGCTGAACAACTTGTTTGTCTTCACTCGCCATGGCTAGTTTACTTCAGGCTACGACTTGCAACGGCAGCGGCAGGCTCGCCGCTCTGGGAAGAAGGACGTGGGCTCACAGGAAAGTAACCGGCGGCCCAGTCCTCCCCTCCCCTCCCCTCCGGCTCCTGAGGAAACTTGCGTCCGGCGGGGAGGCAGGCAGGCAGGGAGAGAGGACGAGAGGCAGGCAAGGAGGGAGGACGCGCCCTCGGAGTCCCAGCTCTCTCCTCAGCAGGAGTCGTCAGTCAGCAGCTCTCTGCCCCAAGGCAGATCCTTACAGCCCTGAAGGACAAGCCGAGATATTTTTTCAGTCGCGGAGAGTCAGGCGCTCCCCACAAGTCCGAGGGTCCCACCTCCAGCCACCGGCCCCCTTCCCCTGCCCCGTGTCGGGGAGACGGCACCGGCGGCCGCAGAAGCGCTCGCGCCTCTCCCGCGGAAGTCCGCGCTCGCCCTCGTCCCGCCGCACAGAGAGCCGCGCTGCCCACACGGCCGTCAGGGGGGTATTTTATTCTTTTCTTTACGGGAACACGCTCCTCCTTCCCGCTCGGCTCCCTGTCTGCCGCGGCTCTGGCTTCTGCCCTTGTGCCGCCGCCGTCCCGGCTGCCGCCGCGGACAGGTGCAGCGACGCCGCCGCCCAGCAAGTTCGCACTCACCGCTCGCTGCCCGGCGTCACCGCGGAGGGGGGCGCGGGCTGCCCTGACGCCCAACTCTGGGGCCGGGAAGCGGCTGCTCTGCTCTGCCCCGCTCGCCGGCTGCGGAAGGCGCCACTCACTCTTGTCTCTGAAGGGCACTTAAAGTTTCGGCTGTCACCCCTTCACGCCGCGATCTCAATTAGCCCCATCTCTTCCTGCCGACGCTGCCGCTCTCTGCCGCCATGACAGCGCTGAGCCCCCGGAGTGCCGCCGGGCGAGGAGGCGTGCGCGTGCGCGGCCGGGCGCGGGCGGGGCGGGCCACCGCCACTCGGGGCGGGCGCCGCCGGCTCGCGCACGCCCAGGTGCGCCCAGGTGAGCGGCGCGCGCACCTGCCCCGCGCACCTGCCCCGCGCACCTGCCCCGCGCACCTGTCCCCGCCCCCGCGGGGTGAGAGAGGCGGGAGCGCTCCGTTCGTTTCCCTGCGCTTCACGAGCTGCCTCAGCGCCGTCCCTCCACACGCCTCTAGTGATGCCACTCACCTGGGGAAAAGACCTAACGCCCGTGGGGAGCCACCAGTCCTAACGCTGAACTTGCCCCAAGCTTTACAGGGCTTTTCTACAACTGTTCGAAGTCTACCCTTCCGTTTTCCTTGGGATGGCCGAGAAGTGCCCTTCTTGGCAGCGCTGCAGCTCCATGCGGCCTCGAGCACCATTCCCGCAGCATTTGCCTCCTCAAATTCTCCTCTCCCCTTTTCTCCCTCCTTTTCACTTCTGCCAGGATTGGCCATGAAGGTCAGCTAGTAATAACGATCAAATCACGTCCCAAAATAAGTTGGATGTGTGCTACAAAGGGAGAAGAGTCACTTTTTTAATGGTGGGGAGCAGTCTCAACGCGGTAACCATACTTGGCATTGCGTATGCACGTGTGAATTGTTAGCTAACTTTTCCATTGGTAACGTCCACATATCACTGCTGGTCCTGCTTCCTGGTAGTTGCAAAGCACAAGAATTGGTGCCCTTTCTATGCTTCCTTCTAAGGTGACTTGAGCTACAAATATGCGTCTGCCTTATCTCAGATGGAAGGAACCTTTTGTTTGGCCTTTTAAATAAATCTTGTGTGATACTAATCTGAACATCTGGTAATAAAGAATTAAGACGGTTTGCTTCTCCGAACTCTTCGTTAAAGGAGCCTTCTGTACTTTTAACAGGACTGTTTGTGTTAATGAGGACTATAGGTCTTTCTAAGGACTGCAGCTCATACCACCTGTTTAACAGGTAGGCAAGTACATGAGTTGTGTTAGCAAATTATTGTAGCAGCTTGGCAGCATCAAAGATTTCTAAAGAAAGGGTCTTTTCAGGGATGTGGATATAACTTGCAGACAAGACAGATAGATATATACATATACATACATTTTAACACTCCACAAATATGCTTAACCTCCTCTGGGATACAAAAAAAAGTTGTCATTTAATTCTATGGAGGGAAAAGGAATGAATCTATAAATTGTTAAACATCTCTATGTTTTGAAATATGACTGCAGGAAACTCCAGAGGCCAATGGGTGTTTTGTCTGGGAAATAAAAACTGCACCTTATTTGTGATATTGCATCATACTTGGGACAGGATGGTTTGAATGTATGCCTCCCTGACTATGTTTACACAAAAAAGGTACAAACGAAACCAAATTACAGTTTTTCTGGAAAGTGGCCTTCTGAAGTGGCATGTGATATTCCTGATAAGCACGCTAAAGAAGACTTATTATTACTTCTAACTTGATTTAGTGTTATTATTAAATACTACTTCAAGTTGTCTGTGGCCTGATTTGGGAATGCCATAATTTGGGTGTGTTGGTATCAAATTTCCCATGGGTTTGGGGCAAAAAGAAAAATATACTCTAGAGTATGTTCCATTCTAAAGCTTGTTCCATTGCCTTCCGATATAATTTTCTTAGATTGTTACATTTTCCTATAGAACGTATGTCAAGACTTGAGTATTTCATAGCTGCTTTCTTGATGGAATTTCCAAATCCTAAGAAAGGAGCAAGTTTGCCCATTTGCTTTCTTTCCTTGTCTCCATTAGTTACATACATACATTATTAGGAAGAGATGATAATCTGAGCAGCAAGCATCTGCAGTTTCTTCCTCAGAGTTAGAAATGTCTAGAACTGTAATGCTGACTCGTTCAGTCCCTACTAAGCTAGAGTGAGTTTGTGTGGTTATGTGTGAGTTTCCTGAGGCCAGCCAGTGTTTCTTACGCGTGCTTTAAATTTCTCCCATCTATTGTTTGAGCTTCCCTGTCTTTCTGAGTCACCTGTAGTTTCCTGAAGTATTGTCTTCCCTCTTGTAAGGAAGATAGAATTTTTATTTGAGCCTTTAAACTGGCTAAGTACACAATTTTGCACATCATTTTCACCTGCCTGATTTTACGTATTCTCTGTCTCCACCGTTGGCCTTTAAACTCTTAATCAGGCCGTCCGCCACCAGGCAAAAGCAGAAATTAAATGCTTGGAAATTTTTCTGTACCCAGAAACTTTGAGTTCCATTCCTGTTACCTGCGTCAAATGCAACATTTGCTGTTAATCTTTTTCTGCTTTCTTGTTTTAAACATCGCATTAAAAACAAAATAAATAAAACTGCTAACATCCAGCTTAATCACTTTCAGATGTTTTCATCCAAACGGCATATCCCACCAGCCAGCAAATCCACTTTGCTACCGAAGACAGCCCTATCATGTTGGATTCTGTGAGATCTTCTTATATTTCCTTACAGATAAATACAAAACTTCTTGACTGGTCTAGACTGTTAAAGGCAGTGGGGTACGTGTGGCAGTCAAGGCAGGTAGTCTTCAGCAGACTGCCAGTTTAGAGTTCAAAAAATAATTTGATTTTTCAGTCAGGTAAAAACAACATTAAATTCACCGGTTGATCTGTTCTTCATTTTTATGGCTGGTTTTATGTTCAAGCAACCATGGTAGTTGCCTAATACTCACAACCCAAGATCTGGAGAAATAATGTTAGATAAAAGTTATTTAAAGCATTGTCGTGGTTTTGCCCAGCTGGGAACAAAGAGCCACGAGGGTGCTCGCTCACTCCTCCCCCTCCCGACGGAGCGGGGAGAGGAACCAGAGAAAAGGGGGGGAAACCCGCGTAGGTTGAAATAAGAACAATTTAATAGAACACCAATAAGAAGAAACAAGTTCAGCAAAAACAGTTATAACAGTAAATGAGGGGATATACAAAAGGAATGGTGTGTGCCGCAGTAGCTCACCACCCGGCACCCGACACAACCGCTCCCAACCGGCAGCCGAACCCACGGTTCCGCAGCACCGCCCCCGCCTGGCTCCCTGCCCCTAGGTACTGGGCATGATGTCAGTATGGTATCGAATACCTGTTGGCCAGCCCAGGTCAGCTGCCCATGCTGTGCCCCTTCCTACTTCCTCATCAAAGTTAACCCTATCCTAGCCCAAACCGGGACAGCATATCTCAGAATTGGGAGTAAATCCTGTTTTAATCCTTTGCCCTGAGCTTCCCAAGCGTGGTTACAAGTCCAATGCTGGTTCTGCCTTCCACAATCAAACTCGAAATGTTCAGCTAAGAGAGTAAATAACAGTTTTGTCTAAACTTACAACCCAAAAGAAAATCACAAAGCATGGATTAAGAATGAATTTAAATCCCTCAGATTGAGATTGAGCACCATAAGATTTTATGGAAAATACCTGAGGACAGCTGTCACGAGGATGAGATGAGTCTTGTAGAGCTCTGTAACAGGACAAGGGGTTAATGTGCACAAACTGGAATACAGGAAGTTCTACTTCAACATGAGGAGAAACTTCTTTCCTGTTTGCCTAAGGGATCCCTGGCACTGGCTTCTCATGGAAGGTGTGAAGACTCCTTCTCTGGAGATTTTCAAAATCTGCCTGGATGCATTCCTGTGTGACCTCATCTAGGTGAGCCTGCTTTAGCAGGGGGTTGGAATAGATCATCTCTAGAGGTGTCTTCCAACCCCTACCATCCTGTGTTTCAGTGAAGACTCAGAACTCAATTTTAATAAAATTATACTTTCTGTTTAAATAACCTTTTAAAGTATTTTCATGCATACTAGTTTAGAAGCTCTATTCAAATCTTCTGAACTCTCTATTCAGCACTGCTCAGGCCCCATCTGGGATGCTGTATCCTACTCTGGGCTGCAGCTCAATATGAACAGTTCTCAGGGATCACAGAATCACAGAATCTTAAAGGTTGGAAGGGACTTTGAAAGATCATCTAGCCCAACCGCCTGCCAGAGCAGGGCCACCTAGAGTAAGTCACATGAGAATTCGTCCAGGTGGGTTTTGAATGTCTCCAGAGAAGGAGACTCCACAACCCATCTGGGCAGCCTGTTCCAGTGCTCCGTCACCCTCACAGTGAAGTTTTTCCTTGTGTTTCTTTGGAACCCCTTGTGTTCCAACTTGTACCCACTGTCCCTTGTCCTATCATTGGACATCATTGAGAACAGCCTGGCTCCATCCCCCTGACACCTGCCCTTTATATATTTGTAAACATTAATGAGGTCACTCCTCAGTCTCCTCCAAGCTAAAGAGCCCCAGCTCCCTCAGCCTTTCATCATAAGGGAGATGCTCCACTCCATCATTTTTGTGGCCCTGCGCTGAACTCTCTCCAGCAGCTCCCTGTCCTTCTTGAACTGAGGGGCCCAGAACTGGACACAATATTCCAGATCTTTTACATTTAAAAAAGCTATGTATTTTGTATAGGAGAAGAAAGCAAACGTCCATAATAACTCATTTGGCCCAACTGAATTGTTTTGTTTTGTAGGGTTTGTGGGGAGCCTCATGACATCCAACATTCATAAAAAAAATTTATTAAAGTACATTTTAGCAAGAAAGTACTCTAAGCAGAATGAGGGAAGAGAAATATAAATTTGTATCTTTTATAAATGCTTCTTGATCTTGAGCACTGGATTAGAAGAAATGGTCTCAAGTTGTGCTGGCAAGATTTAGACTGGATATTGGGAAAGAATTCTTCACCAGAAGGGTTGTCAAGCATTGGAACAGGCTGCCCGTAGCAGTGGTGGAGTCACTATACCTGGAGGTATTTAAAAGACGTGGATGTGGCACTTAGGGACGTGGTTTAGTGGTGGGCTTAGCAGTGCTGAGTTAACGGAAGGTCTTTTCCAACCTAAACAGTTCTGTGATTGAGAGCTACTTTAAAAATCCTTGACCAGAAATTAAAATCTAACCTAAAAAATCTGCTTATAACTGACCTTTAATGTGAGAGGTTGTCTCTCTTTCTACAGAGAACATAATACTTCAAGAGAGCAATGTAATCTCAAAATAAAGATTAGTTTTACCTTGAGAGGAGCTTTTCTTCTAATTAGGTGTGAAGGCTTTTGCAGTGCATGTTAGATGGTTTGGTATTTGTTTTTTTTTTGTAATGCATTGCAGTGCATTTTTATAATGTAGAATTTTACTTTTTTAGAATGTATTTTTTTAAATCCTTTTGTTGAATTTTACTCACTTTTGTTTCAAAGGGCAATCACTATATCTCTTCATTTGTCTGCATCGTGTATTCATAACTGGTGGATTGCTGCTATCAGTGTTCTGAAAAGCATGGAATTAATAAATGAAGACTTAATGAGTCTCAGCGAGGTAGCATTAGAAAAAGATACTGAGCTGAAGAAGCTGCTTTAGCTCATTTGTCTCCTTCAGCTTAGAAAGGATCTTCAAAATATCAGTGTAATTCCTTCCATTACCTAAACCATGTCAGGAAATGTCTCATCTCCATCAAAGGAAACATGAACTTTCACCTCAGCAAATTCCAAATTTGAGTCATAGACCCTTATTTTGTTAACCTGGTTTCCACTCCTTCATTTGTACTAAAAGATGTTGTTGTTGGGAAAGTCCTTTTAAGAATCCTGTTTCTGGCAGCACTGTAAGACACATTTACTTTGTTTTCTGCTCTGGTATGAAACCCTGCACTGTGTTTGGGTGCAACAAAGGCAGGTGGCATCAACGTACAGAAAATATCACGAATCACATTTCTTCACTGAGGCCATGTTCACCGAAACCTGAGTTTAAATGCCCCATTTGTCAGACCAGACAGCTGTAAGCTCACAAAGTGTGCTGGAGAGAAGTGGCCTTGACCTGTGCTTAACTGCTCCGCTGCGCTGGACCCAAAATCTTCTGTGAGCTTGTGGAAGCAGCTGCTTCTGACCTGGCAGCCACTGTTGTGCCCTGTACCCACCTTGTTGTGCCTTGCTTGCACTGCACTCATTTCTCATGTGCTGTGCAAACTCTCCAGCCAAATCCAGTTTTGCTATTTAAAAGACAAGAGTTGAACTGAAAAGAGTCCAAAAGAAGCAAAAGACCTAAAAATAGCTCCATATTAGAGTTTTGAGAGGGATTATGAGCGGTTTTCTGCATAAAACTCTAGTATGATCTCAGAGGATGTTTTGAAATCCCCAGCAAATTGCTTCTCACAGAGGCTGGATTAAGATCTATGGTGTAAATGCAGTTATGGGCTCATGCTACAGCACAAAAAGGAACGACTAACAAAAACTTGAAGTATCATTATTGTAGTTGTTAATATTCTTATGGAAACAGCTCACTGTTCTATGTATTGTGATGTTTTGGTCTTTCATCTCTATTATGTAGTTAAAACTACAAAGATTAGAGATGTTCCTGTAATGAACACATAAGCTGGCTTTTTGTACTTCTCTGGATTACAACACTGAAGTCAAAACTGTTAGAACAGACAAGCCTGAGGATTTAGGCTAAGACATTTTTTTTTTCCCAGAGATTGTGCTGCAACTGGTGGCTAAGAAAAAGAAAAGAAAAATGGAGGGAGAGGAGGGTTGATATCTCTGAGAATTCATGCTGTATTTGTTTTCCTTCTTTTTTAACAGCTTTTCTACATTTTGGATGCTGTCTTAATTTTGTCACATTTTAATCTTTTATAACTACTAATTAACTTTTATTCTAATGTCACACGTGGTTTTTCATTATCTCGTTTTCTTTTTGATACAGCTCCACCTGAAGAGATGCTTGTGTAGGATTCAGAGGGATGATGGGTGGGAGAAAATTTCATAGGGCCATGTGTAGGAGGATGAGCAGGACAAGGAAGAAGTGATCATGTTTCAGAAGGAAGGAGAGGGATTTTGTGAAAATAGTGAGGTGAATAGAACGGAGAACAGAACAGCAGAAAGTGAAGGGAATGGGGAATAAGAGACTGTTTTAATAGAAACAGGGATCAATGGCAAGGAGGCATGCAGGGAGACAGTCCATACAGAGCAGTAAAGAATCAAGGGGATCAATGTTTTAGGAACAGAGTGAAAACAAACAAACAAAGAAACAAATATTTAAAGGGTTGTTGCACTTGCCAGGATCTTCCAAACTGCAGTGTCTTTCAATAGACTATTATAATAGCCATGTACTGAGGAACATTCTTTTAAATGTTTACTTACTGTAAGAAATCTCAAGAAAGTGATGCAGAATTGCCTTGACAGATTAGCTGAGGTGTTTTGCATATCAAGGCACTCTGACTACTTTGCAAGCCAGCCAGGTGTTGGAAGACAGTAGCTTACTGTTAAGCACCAGGCACTGTAGAAGTCAGTTTTTTCCAAAGATACAAAGCTTTTGTGTAATCTTTTCTATATTACCTCCTACAACTTATCCTCACTACGTTTAAGAAATAAGGTCCACCACTGCTCCAATTATTTCAGTTAGCACCAACTGAAAATTAAAACATTACTTCCCCCTCAAAACACTATCAGCATCTAGGTGAGTCTGGGGAAAACAAGAGCTCTGGAAAAAATCTAGAATCTGGCAGCAGGGGTCGGCCATGTGTCATGGTTTGGCCCAGCTAGCACAGCAGCACCACGACAGTCTCTCGCTCGGTGCCCCCATTCACCCCCACCCTCGTTAGGATGGCAGAGGGCCCAGCAAAATGGGCCCTCAGATAAGCAAGGTTGTTGTGGATTGAGACAAGGGCAGGGAGGGCTCACTGCCAATTACGGTTCTGGGCAAAACAGACTCCAGTACTTGACTTAGAGAGGAAGGTAGCAAAGTTTATTCTACTAGAAACAGAACGGAGTAAAAGCAAAAAGGGAGTAGGATGATGAGAAGATTACACCCAGCACTTTAAGATCTCCCTCCCCCATCCCTCCTTTCTTCCTGGGCCCAGCTCACTGCTCCTAATATCTCTACCTCCTCCCTCCTCAACAGCTCAGGGAGGCAGGGAATGGGGGATGTGGTCAGTCTCTCACAGATGGGCTCTGCTGCATCTCTCTGCTCAGACGAGGATGACTCCTGGCATTCTTCCCCTGCTCCAACACAGGGTTTCTCCTGAACTAACAGTCCTTAACGAACTTCTCTGGTGTGGGTTGCTCCCAACAGCTGCGGCTTCTGGTGGTACAAGGTCCCTCACACGGGACACAGTCCTTGGTGAATATCTCTGGTGTGGATTCTTTGCCACAGTTGCAGTTTCTGCAGTTACAGGGGCCCTCTCTCAGGACAAGGCCTCTTCTGGACATAAGTTCAATGAGCTGCTTTGTCTTGGGTTCCTCCCCACAGTTACAGCTGTGGATATTGGGTCCCTTCCTCAGGACACGGCCTGCTCCAGCCATAGTGATAAAGGGTCCCTCTCTCAGGACACTGAGATGGCCTCTTCCGGTCATAGGTTTAATGAAGAAAATTATTGCCCCTGGCTCAGGGTCTGTAGTGAAGTGATTGGGTCCTTCCCATGGGACATGGCCTCCTCCAGCCATAGTCACTGTCCCTGGCTCAGGGCCTTTAATGAAGTGAATCACTGCCCTGGCTTTGGGTTCATAGCAAAAGGAGTTGCTGCCTCTGGTTCGGGGTCAGCTTTATCAAAATGAGTCTCTACCACTGATGCGGGGTAATGAAAATAAATCTCAGCTTCACCAGACCTCTCTGTATAATGCCAGGGAGTCTCTGCTACAACACACCTCCTCCTCTCTTTCATCACTGACCTTGGAGTCTGCATGGTTGTTTCTCTCACTGTTGCTACTCTTTGCACCACCACCAGCCAGAAGAAGTGGCAGAAGAAAGAAGAAACAGGAAGAAGAAGGAGGAAAAAATCTCCTCTTCCGGCTTCTTCTTATAAAGTGATCGTGGAGCTGTCTAATTGGCTCAGTCCCAGAAGTGGGTCTGGCTCAGAGCTGGGGAGAGTTTCAAGCAACTTATTACAGGAGCCATCTTTATAGCCCCTTCCCCCTTACCAGAAAAGGCTGTCATATCGAACCATGACACCATGGTATAAAGACATAGTAAAATTTTGACCGAATTTAATAAATTAACAGAGCAAAGGTAGATCTGAACAATGTTGATGGCATTGTGTCCATCTTGGCTTGGAAACACTTGACCGGATGGCAATACATTGCTAAGTGGTGCTCCTGATGTTAGAGCAATTCATTGTTTTGGAACACCAGTAATGGACATAAAGCTAGTCACAGCTTCAGGTGACATTTATTTTATGTTAATAAGAGATTGAGTTGTGTAGAGACTTAAATATGATGTCAAATTATCACTCCAAACCTGTTGATTATAATCAACAGTAGCAAATATATATATTTTTTAATATATATAAATAATATATATTATATAAATATATATATTATATATATAATATATATATTATAATCAATGTTAATAGCAAAACCTAGACCACTATACCTCTGCAGCTGACGGGTGCCTACTCCACCTACCTAAAAGATAAGCTGGTCTGTTTCTGTCAATGAGGATTAGCCACCATTACAGAAAGTACTGGTTTGCATATATACAGATAAAATTAAACTTGTGAAATGCTATTGTACTTTACTGAAAGAATCAGCAGTATGCTAGTGCATGGAAAGTTTGCAAGAATTCTGAGCCAAGCTCTGGTACACTGCAGCCACATTGTCCTGATGGCGTATCTGGAATTTCATCATTGCTATCTACTGCAGAGTTTCACATACATGCTTAAGGATTGTTTCACTGCATTGATACTATAATCTTTGTACATCCAAAATGGCCCCAAAGATTCAGAGGTTTTTTCCAAAACTCCATCTAGTGCTTCTCATAAATCCCAAATTCACACAGAATTTTTCAAGATAAAACATTCCTGGGAGACTTTGGTTTTCAAATTCGTATCTGGAGGGTTAGAGAGTTTTAATCTTCACCTGCATCAGAAGAAGAAGCTATACACTTCAGATCAGTGAAAAATGCCAAAGGAGGAGGAAAGAAAACTAGAAGGTTAGCAACACACATCTTAGTTTCATTATTTCTGGTCTATTTAGGAATGGTCATTTTTTTGTACAGGAGAAGAAAAAGAGATGGAAGAACACGGTGGAAATAATTGCACAGTTGTGATTATCTAACAGCTGAGCAGGCACTGGAGATCCTTAGATTGAGCTTCACAAATTGTGGCACATGCTGGTGGTGGCACACAGACTACTGCTGAGCAGTGTACCAGCCCACAAAGAGCCACGAGCTGCTGCTGCAATGGTGGCTTTCGACAGCAACTTCAACCATTGCACTTCTTCCTCTTGAGGCCCATCCAGGGTCCCCAGGGCACACGGCCAGAGGTCTTTGTGTAGGTTTGTAGCGAGTCCTTTGGTTAACCCTGCATGTCTGAGCCACTTCCAGATATCTCATGCATCTGAAGGAAGAAAAACAATCAAGGCTGTTCCACGTTCTACGCATTGATAATTCCGAGGTAAAATAGTTACGCCCAAGGCGGAATTTTTTTCAAGTATAGCTAACATTACACTATAATAATATTTTTTTTAATTCTTCATTAATCTTGCCTTTTTTAAAAAAATACTCTGTCAAATTCATCACTAAAGGGTCCCCTTAATCATAAAAAAAGCTATCTTTCTTCTCCATGATTCCATTCCTTTGTTATGTTCTTAAGAGCCTGCAAATCTGTAAGCACTTTTCCCCATTTGCAGGCCAATGAGGGGAGGTCAGGATGTTTATAAGGACCTGGCATTCCAAAAAATTAATTTTGTATTTTAGTTTTGATTATTGCCACTTAAGCAGAATGGCAACATCCATCCAGTTAAAAGTTCAGTTTCACTGGAAATTGGGTTTTTTTGTAGTGACCCACTGCTAATCAAAAATGTATGAGCAATACTTTCCTAAGTAAAAAAACAGTAAGAGTCTCTTAAGTAAAATAAAATAAAAAATGGAGACTGAACAACTTTCTGTTCCAACATAGCCATCTGTCATTTATAAAGACATCACCCCATTAACCTGTCTAATCAACTCCATTCTTTTTTCAAAGTTGGTTAAGTAAGTTTATGAGGAGACAGAGATGTTCTCTTGATTAAATCTGTTGTAAAACAGCCTCCTTGGTGTTCTGCTTTGTGTGCATTTACACATATAAAGGTAATTACAAGTACGTATCACTACTGTAAATTCCATGCTTGTCATATTACAGTACATGACATTTTCATTTCCTCCTGGTGAAAATGAAATCTGATATTTTCTGTTGAAGCAATAATAATGAATTAGAACTTGTTATTATTAATGTTTGTCCTAAAGTACTCCCATGTCTGGTTTCCTCCTAGGCAGTTGAATTTATAATGTGGAAAAAAGAGGTTTGACATGCTGCTATATCACCTCCAATCGTTCCCTCTCAAGCCTGGTTATTCCTTCAACAAGCTGCGAGATCCCTATGGAAAACCCACAATGGAGGGATGAATATTACTGAGTTCAATTTTAAAGTTGAGAGCTGAAATATCTAATTCTCCTCAGCAGAAATTTTTGCAGTCTGCCTCTGACCTTTCCTCCCTGACATTTTGCTTTTATCTCAGGGACCAGAGCTTAGTTCTTTTGCAAGTGATTGTAGCTCTGCAGAAGTCAGAGTCAGTTAAGTTGCATCAGTTCGCATGCAATGTGGTCAGCTGTCTCCATTGGGGTGTCTTCAAGGTCTTCACATTCTACCAGTAATGGTGAAACTATTGGAAGCCAAGAACTGCCCAAGGAATGAATTCAGATAACTCTGCTATACCTGGGAACCACAATAGGAAGACTTCTATAATTGGCAGTCAATGTAAATACCTGAAATACTGAGTATGTTTTAAATGCTTTATTACTCAGATAAGTTCTGAATGGGTTATATTTGGTAAAATGCCACTTTTATCACTGCTGATTTCAGCATATGGATTGGTTTGTTTTTTTTTTTATTGCCCAATTTTCCTTTTATTTAAAATAAAACACTCAAATCTTGAGTAGATTCACACATATGAAGAACTTTTTGTAAAGACCTTTCTTTGAGTGGTGATGGAAAGAACATTTATATTTAGAGGAGTACTGACCACTTGGTTGGAGAACTAAATCTCTGTACGTTACATGTGAAATCTTCCCTCTAGAAACTTTCCCCTAGAGGTAACTGGAGAGAGAAGCGATGCACAAACCCAGGGTGAAGTGAGGTGGAAAAACAATTCTGTATCATATAAGGAGGAAGCGAGGGTTTAAAAAGAGCAAGCAGTTGGAATTTTGTCTTGACACATCATATGAAATGCCATGGAGAAGGCTGGTAAAGAATCGGATGGGGAGTATTACAGCTCAGGGAGTGGCCAGCACATCTCCTGACAGATCTCAGAGTACTAGAAATTCAAAGGCAGCCTAAAAATATTCAGATAAAAAATAAATACCCACAACCTTGTCTCAAGCACAAAGACAGAAGAATGGAGAATTTCATTCTGAATCTGGCTAGCCACTTTTTCCTCTTTCCCAGTTGATAAGCACAGTCACAGACAGCAAGTGGCAACTGCTTCATCACTTCCTCACCTTTCTCTCTCCTTGAAGAAAACTGACACTTTGAAAAGCAAAGAGTAAGCTTACACCACCTTTACAGTCTGAAAGCAACTGGATGTAATACCACATATCAGCTAAAACTCTAATCCAGTGCTGGTAATTTTAAAAATTGAGTGGTTTTGCACAGTTTGAGGTTTTTTCTCTAAAAAGCTAAGGGAGCTAGTAGTAGCAGTAGCAGAGAGTAGAAGCAGCAGTGGCACAGTAACACCTCTGGACTTCAGCTTGTTCGGGCAGCTAGCAGAGAGGATCTCATGGGAGAAAGGCTAAAGGCCAAGGAGAGCTGGTCAGCCTTTGAGGACAGCCTCCTGAAAGCACAAGGGCAGTCCATCCCGAACTGCTGGAAAACAGGTGTATGTAGCGGGCAGCAAAGCTGTCTGAACAGCAAACTCCTGAGTCCAAATGCCAAGAGGAAGTGTGTGGGGCTGGAAGCAGGGATGGGCTGCACAGGAGAAATGAAAGTATTGTGGATATGGAGGGAAGGAGTTGGGTGTTACAGAGTTCCATGTTGCCCAGAGAGGTTGAGGAGTTCCCAGCCATGAAAATTTTTAAAAATGGAATGCATAAGACCGTAAGCAACATGACTGAGATTTGAAACTAGACCTGCTTTGATTAAGAGGCTGAAGCAGAATACCTCCTGAGGTCCTGTCCCACCTAAATTCCTCAGTGACTCTGTATTCCCCATAGAATCAAGAGCCATGCAGGCCAACCTAGACCAGGCCCAGGGCACTGCCCATCTGAGTTTTTACTGTCTCTACAGAAAGGCTACTCACAGCTTTAACTTAAGACATACAAACCGAATTTAAAATGAATCCTTAGTGTTTCATTTCTGGCAGTCTTTCTTTTCAAACTGTGTGAAATTTATGTACCACTATGTGAGTTTCTTTCTTGGAGAGCAAGTCACCTTTCAAAGCAAAATCTGCATTGTCATGAGGATTTTAAAGATGGACTAAATTAACAGACTAATTTAATATAGGCTAAAATTGGGTTTCTAAAAAAAAAAACCTATACAGATCAGAGGCTACCTTTCGATTCTTTCTTTCTGTGTGTATAGGGAGTTAACAAAAGCATCATGTCATCATATTTTGAAATGAGAGGTACTTTGAGGTATTGTTAAAATAGTCTCATTTTGAACAGTGGTAGTTATAAAAAAAGAGATTTACAAATATTTTCTAATACCTAGTCACATCAGAGGACAAAACCTGCTGTGTGACAGCATAATGAAAAATACACTATATGATACTAGCAGGGATTTTCTAGAACAGTCACTGCACTCTGTTCAACAAGTTATATAAATGCGTCTAAAAATATCTATAGTAGATAAGTGGACTACATGTCTTTTGATGGCCCTTCTTGCAAAATATTTCTGTTATTTCTTTGTCAGTAAATCATAGTATAACAGACATGAGCCCAAGGTTGGGAAGTCTTTCTGCATAAGCCCATGCCTATTGAAATGCACTGAGGTATCTGTAGTTAGAACATCATATTTAACTGAAAGATGCAAAAAGAATGGCCAGGTACAGAAATAAAGGTTTACATGTTCTGGTAATGCAGCTGGTTTTGATGACAACGCCATGGGTGGATTTTTTCTCTTTTTGAGTATACTTCCAGTAGAAAGGCAAGGGTATTTAGCCATTTCAGAAATGAAACTGAAGTTTGTATCTTACAAGAATAGAAAATTAAAACAGATGTTATCATTCAGTTGCATACAATCTCGCTGTTTGTATTTATAAGTTTTGCAAATTGGAGTCCTGCTTAAAGAAAGGAGTAAGAATTGAATAAAGGCTTTGAGATTCAACTGTAGAAAACTATAAGAACCCACACGTTTTTAGACTTGAATCCCAGAGTTACAACAGTATGAATGTTGTTGGGGACTGGATTTAGTATTATTCTAGTGATAAGTCTATTTCACGCTTTTTGAAAAATGGTTTTCTACTAAGATTATGACTGCCAGATTTCTTACACCACTTGCTACCCTCAAATATTTTGGAGGCTTCTTTCAACTTAACACAAGTTGTAAAAGGGGTGGTTTGGCCCTAAGACCACATATGGGACAGTTACTATGACACTTCAGACAGATGGTAGTCTAAAGATCACAATTTGAAAACACTTACATGAGCAAATAACCACGTTCTCCACTTCCTGAATTAATTTAACTAGCCACATTGTAAAATTACATTGCAAGCCATTCATGATCCTTGAGATGAAACATATTACTCCTCAAGTAATGCTTTGCAGTGAAATATTTATTCCTTGAAGGGAAAAAATCTGTGCTATCTGGTCTTTCATATTTTTAACATAACTGCCTAGTACAACTGATGATTGGGTAAAGAGACGTTCAGCCATATGCCTTTTAGACAAAAACTTTTACAGTCACATTTTCTCAATTTGAAGTGGGTGACGGATAAAATGCATGAGGAAAGTCAGATTTTTCTGCCAACTACAGTATAGTGGAAATCTTCTTGCATAATGAAGTGTTAAGTCATGCTTTTACAGAATGATTTAAAGTGTGATTCCACCACCAAGAGACTGTAAAAAAAGCAGAGCTCCATGGTGTCTCGGTAAGATATGCTGAGTTTGCAAGGAAAAAAGGTGGGAATGTTTGGTTTGGGATTTTTTTTCCCTCCTAACTTCCAGTCCCCCAAACTCCTCCTTTGGGCTTTTTACATCTCATGCATCATTAACTGAAATAAATTACCATCAGACTAAGTTGCATGATTAACTATAGCTGAGTAGGCAGTAGAGGGAGAGAGACTTTAACCTGCACCACAGGCAAATGTGGCAGGAAGTAACTGATAAAGAAAATGTTCAGTCACCTCATTGGGGCACTTTTACAAAGTAATCTTTTAGGGAAGAATCAGAGCTTAAAGAAAAGCGTGATAATGAGATAAAACATATTTATATAAAAAGATGCATGACATCCCAGTTTCAGGAAAACTCGCTACAGTCAGAAAATTACTGGTTTTATGGATACATTTCAGACTATTCTATAAAACATGGGGGGAAAAAACCAACCAAGAGACCTGAGAAACACTAGATAAATAAAATCTTGATAATCGATTATTTGCTTAGTAAAAAGTAGAGAGAATAGATTTTTTTGCAATGCAAATACTTTACACAGAAATGTCCTAAAACAGGTTAGTCTGAATAATCCACTGAAATTTAATCTAAAGGGGCAGAAGATTATTGAGCGTAGGCACTATCTTTCCATCCACCCCATTTAATTTTCAGAAGCAAAAATTTAAGAGGCAGCATAAACATCTGGTCTCTATTCCCTACAGAGACCAGATTTAATTGTACTTACATAGAGAGACCATGATTTTTGCCTAAACAGCTTCCTGCTCTTTAAAAACCTCCAACTCTAGTACTCTTAAGATCTTGGCTCTGCCTATTAAATCTCGCCTACCCACTCCTCAGCAGCAGGAGGAAATGAATGGTGATTTTCTTGGTGGAAGGCAGATATAGCCTGTTGGCACCTCCTTTCCCTGCCTATTCTCCACGGCTGGGGCAGGGGGGAGAGCCTCAGTAAAGGGTTATGACTACAGCAAAAAATCCCCAAGTGGTGAGAGGGGCTGGAAACACAGTGTGCTGCCCTATTATTAGGAATGTGGGAAGTGATCCACGCTAGTACTAGTTTTTTCACTGTAATTTATGTTTTATGCCATAATGCTTTATTACAGTGGGATTCAAACTATTCACAGTATTTTAATTACCAAGGTCTCACAAAGGAAAAAAAGCTGTATTCATACAAGGAAATAGGGCAACATGGAGGTTCTCATGTGAACCAGAGCTCTAAGGAAAATATTGTCCGTGAGGCATAAGGCTGCCTACATCTAGACTTACACAATGGTGTAAATACTTTGAGCCAGCTAAATAATGTAAAATTGACACAAAAATCAAAAGCAGAACATTAAATAGGTTATGAAAAAGCCTGACCTGTTGACTAATGTTACTCCAGACAAAATTTAGGTTTGATTAATCTATTCCTTAAAATCTAGTTGTTGTAGGCCAAAGTGAAGAGTTACACAGAGGAAACCTAAATGTTTTTCCTAAACTAGAGGCTTTTATGTATAAAGTTTACCCAAGTGAATTTTACATGGAAGCAGGCCATCAGGCTCTACCACGCTGTGTAGAGATACAGAGCTGGTTTTCCTTTTCTTCTTTGCAAGTTATTTCTATACATTTACCATTTTGATTAGACTGGAAACCTGAAAGGATAAGGCTGAAGAAGACTCTCATGCTCTTCTTTTTAAAAAACCCAAACAGTCATACCCTGAAATGTTGACTGAGCTATATGCTGTCAGCTCTCCTTGACTTTAAAGATGCCCTTAACTTCATCTGTGCTGTATGATAAGGATTGTGACTTCTCCTTTCTCCGAACCCGTGGAAAGATCTCTGGGGCTGATTTGATTTAGAGAAGCTGAGAATAGGCAAGTTTCTGTTACTTGCTTTGTCCTTATCTTACATAACAGTTAGGGTACTGCCAAATCCCTGCATGTTGAAGAAAGTGATTGCAAAGGCCTGTAATATTTGGTGGTAGAGACAAAAATCTCAAAACAATCAAGCAGTTTCTTGGGAAATGGAGAAAGCTAGAGGAGATGTTGCTTCCTGATACAAATAAAGATGCTAGGCCTTCATACTTGAAGTCAGAATTTCCTTCCATATATCCTTTAAACTAGTTCTAGTATGGACAGACATGTCCTTCCTAACCAGTTTTGGGCATAGGAAATTATTTTTTTACAAGGTAGATAAAAACCATGTTGCACAGCTCACCTCCACTTCTTCTATCTCCTGCCAGTTGCCAAGCCTCTACTCATGGGCTAATCTGATGGACAGTGGACAGGAACACATCTGCTTCTTACAGTCTCTGGTGAAGCCATGTTGTTTGGGGCTGTCTGATGACCTTTGCCCTCTGCTCAGTGGTGGTAAGGCCACACCTGGAGTCACACCTGGTGTCTCAGCTTTGGCCAGCAGCAAGTCTCTTGTGCAGCCATCTGAAACTGGCTCTGTCCCCTGTGCGGGCAACTCCTGGTGTCTTCACATAGAAGCCACCCCTGAAGCCATGCCACTACCAAAACCTTGACACATAAGTCCAGTATCAAAACACAGAAAGATAAAGAATGCAAGGGTACAAGAAACAGACAAGAATTCAAAAGTGAGAACACTGAATCATGGGTAGGTAGAGAGGAGGCAGGTGGAGAACAAGTCTGATGAGGAGCAGCTGAGGGAGCTGGGGTTATTTAGTCTGGAGGAGATTGAGGGGAGACCTGATCACTCTCTACAACTACCTGAAAGGAGGCTGTAGTGAGGTGAGGGTCAGTCTCCTCTCTCCAGTAGTGAATGATAGGACATGAGGAAATGGCCTCAAGTTGCACCAGGGGAGGTTTAGATGGAAGATTAGGAAAAATTTCTTCAGTGAAAGGGTTGTCAAGCACTGGCACAGGCTGCCCAGGGAAGTGGTTGAGTCACCATCCCTGGAGGCATGTAAAAGAGGTGCAGAAGTGGCACTTGGGGACATGGCTGTGTTAGTGCTGGGGTAACGTTTCGACTCAGTGACGTTAACGGTCTTTCCCGCGAGGCCCGATTCTGTGCGGCGGAGCAAGCGCGGGGTGAGAGGTCGCTCCCGCAGGGCCGCCTCGCAGCCACCAGGCGGCGGCAGCAACCCACCGAGATGGTAGGAGCCTCATGCTCCCGAGGCCAGCAGGGCCGCCGGGTAGCCGAGTGCCGGAAGGCCGCGCCTCCCCGCACGCCGCAGGACACAGCCTGCACCGCGTCCTGACGCTGCTGGGACGCCGGCCCCCGCCTCCCCGCCGCCGAGCCCGGAAGCTGCTGTCCATCCGGGGCCTCCGTCACGGCTTGCGCCGGTGTCCTTAGGGCTTTCAACGGGACCTGCCGATCGATGGAGCGGCTCCGCGCCTAGACCCGGAGCCCAGCGCACGTGTGAGGCCCGGCCGTCACTCAGCTACCGTTGCCCTGCTGACCTTACCCGTTACCACCGCAGCTAACTGCGAGTGTCAGAAAGTAGTCGTTAACAGCAACAACTTAAACGACAACAGCCTCTAGATTGTCCTGTGCTAACTGTACTTGGAAGCAGTGCATCACTGATGAAAGTTGGCCCGTGGAGCTGGTTCCAGTACTCCACCACAGGACATTAGATGTTAATCGATGCTATTTTCTCACCTCAGTGCACAACCAGGACCCCAAGGCCAAGGCCATCCCGGATGAGCCCCCAGTTGTGATAAATTATTTAGTCCCGAACATTATTCTAATTAATCTTACGATTTATTAAACGAAAAAAGGCAAGCATACAGCACTGAGTGCCCCAGGAGTCTCCGCTCAACCAAGACGCACAGCTCCCGGTTTCGGTTTTTATTTCTTAGGCTAATACATATTCATAGCTATGTCCTACGCCTGCGCTCAATAGGACCTCGTTGTGCTGAGTCATGCTGACTGACAGGTTGCCTCTGCCCAGCATCACGCGACCAGCAATAAAGCCGGTTTAAGCAACCGCCGCTAACCGCCGGAGAAAAAAAAAAAAGGGCGGCTTGCAAAAAGATGGGAACTATATACATCTTAAGCCTGCGGTTATACAACACACATTGACACGAATTAGATGAACACATGTCACAAAAGGAATGAAGTACAGGTTCCACGATGTCTCATAGAATGGTAAGGGTTGGAAGGGACTTTCCAACTCCCCTGCAGAAGCAGGTCCACCTAGATCATGTCACATAGGAATGTGTCCAGTCGGGTCTTGAAAACCTCCAAGGAAGGAGACTCCACACCCTCCCTGGGCAGCCTGTGCCAGGTGCTCCATCACCCTCACAGTGAAATAGATTTTTCTGATGTTTAAATGGAACTTTTTGTGTTCCAGCTTCATCCCATTACCCCTTGTCCTGTTGCTGGATACAATAGAGTAAAAGAGATGCACCTCCTGATATCCACCATTTAGATATTTGTAAATATTAATAAGATCCTCCCTCAGTCTCCTCTTCTCTAGACTAAACAGCCCCAGTTCCTGCAGCCTTTCCTTGTATGAAAGATGTTCCAGTCCCCTGATCATCTTGGTGGCCCTGCGCTGGACTCTCTTCAGAAGTTCTCCATCCCTCTTGAGCTCAGGAGCGCAGAACTGCACACAGTACTCCAGATGAGGCCTCACCAGGGCAGAGTAGAGGGGGAGCAGAACCTCTCTTGACCCGTTGGACACACTCTTCTTGATGCATCCCAGGATGCCATTGGCCTTATTGGCCACCAGGGCACGTTGCTGGCTCATGTTTACTTTATTATTAATCTGCTCCCAGGTCTCTCTGCAGAGCTGCTCTCCAGCAGATCAATCCCTAGACTGTACTGGTGCATGGGGTTGTTCTTCCCCAAATGCAAGACTCTGCACTTGTCCTTGTTAAACCTCATGGGGTTCCTCTCTGCCCAACTCTCAAGCCAGTCAAGATCCCTCTGAATGGCAGCACAGCCTCCTGGGGAATCAGCCAGTCCTCACAGTTTGGTGTCATCAGTGAACTTGCTGAGTGTACACTCTGTCCCTTCATCCAGGTCATTGATGAAGATATTGAACAAGACTGGCCTCAGAACCGATCCCTGTGGAACTCCACTGGCCACAGGCCTCCAACTCGATTCTGTGCCATTGATCACCACCCTCTGGGCTGTCATTCAGCCAGCTCTCGATCCACCTCACTATCCACTCATCCAAGCCACACTGCTTGAGCTTTCTGATGAGGATGTAATGGGAGATGGTGTCAAAAGCCTTGCTGAAGTCAAGGTGATTTCAGGAGGTTCCAGAGGGTTCCAGCTCCCTTGCACTTGTGAGGATGGCTTCAGGTCTGTAGTCCAGAGAAGGTAAACGTTTTTCAACCTAATCCATTAAAAAAAAAGAAAAAAAAAAAAGACAGAAAATAACTACACGTGGTAGGTACCTGTACTACTTGATATTCTCAAAATAAACATGACCTGTAGGTGTGTATTAATGACCCCTAACAGTCCATATCAGCACATCTATATGGAGTGAAACACCTCATTTCTCCAGGCCAGGTAATCCTTTTAAGTCTCAAAGTGAAGACTACCAGTCTACCCATATGGAGATGTACATCTGGAGGCATAGTTGTGTCAACGTGTGTTTCTCCTGGGCTGTTTTCTCCAGGATGAGTGTGATCTGTCCAGCACTTTCTCAGTAGCTACACTTCAGGACCATGTGGCATCGGTCCCAGAGGCTCTATCAGGGAAGCTTCAGGCTACTGGCCCACAAATCCAGAGCCTATGCACTATAGAAATACCCAAGCATTCAACCCCACTTCATAGGCAACCGATGTTTATTTGTAATGTGAGGCTTTGTAATGCTGAAAGGGCTGCTGAACTCAACAGTAGCTGCCACTTCCCAGCATGGTAGTTTGCATCTCTAGCCAGAAAGCAGTGCTTTTCCCCACTGGGCCATGACAGAGCACTGAGTTGTTCATCTGGCATAACACAGTGCATGTCATCTCATGCTGAAAACACTGCAAAACTATAGACCAGAAGTAAGTTTCCTAGCTGGGAGGCACAAGGACTAAAAGAATCTACAAGTGCTGTTTTCCCTCCTTTTTTAACTGAGTTTCAATTCAACTGAAGCTACTGTTGGATTTTTGGTGAGGATCTAAAAAGCCTACAGGTACAGGCCACAGGTTTGAACCACTTTCCCCTTGTAGTGACTCTGTGTTGTGGTTTGGCCTAGCTAGCACAGCAGCACCACGACAGTCTCTCGCTTGGTGCCCCCATTCACCCCCACCCTCGTTAGGATGGCAGAGGGCCCAGCAAAATGGGAGTAAAAAGATAAGCAAGGTTGTTGTGGACTGAGACAAGGGCAGGGAGGGCTCACTGCCAATTACGGTTCCTGGCAAAACCGACTCCAGTACTCGACTTAGAGAGGAAGGTAGCAAAGTTTATTCTACAAGAAACAGAATGGAATGAAAGCAAAAAGGGAGCAGGATGATGAGAAGATTACACCCAGCACTTTAAGATCTCTGTCCCCATCCCTCCTTTCTTCCTGGGCCCAGCTCACTGCTCCTAATATCTCTACCTCCTCCCTCCTCAACGGCTCAGGGAGGCAGGGAATGGGGGATGTGGTCAGTCTCTCATAGATGGGCTCTGCTGCATCTCTCTGCTCAGATGAGGATGACTCCTGGCATTCTTCCCCTGCTCCAACACAGGGTTTCTCCTGAACTAACAGTCCTTAACAAACTTCTCTGGTGTGGGTTGCTCCCAACAGCTGCGGCTTCTGGTGGTACAAGGTCCCTCACACGGGACATAGTCCTTGATGAATATCTCTGGTGTGGATTCTTTGCTACAGTTGCAGTTTCTGCAGTTACAGGGGCCCTCTCTCAGGACAAGGCCTCTTCTGGACATAAGTTCAATGAGCTGCTTTGTCTTGGGTTCCTCCCCACAGTTACAGCTGTGGATATTGGGTCCCTTCCTCAGGACACGGCCTGCTCCAGCCATAGTGATAAAGGGTCCCTCTCTCAGGACACGGCCTCTTCCGGTCATAGGTTTAATGAAGAAAATTATTGCCCCTGGCTCAGGGTCTGTAGTGAAGTGATTGGGTCCCTCCCATGGGACATGGCCTCCTCCGGCCATAGTCACTGTCCCTGGCTCAGGGCCTTTAATGAAGTGAATCGCTGGCCCTGGTCTGGGATCAGCTGTAGCAAAATGAGTCTCTGCCCCTAATACAGAGTCATTATCAAAATGAGTCTCTACCGCTGATGCAGGGTCTTTAAAGAAATGAAAATAAATCTCAGCTTCACCAGTTCTCTCTGTAGAATGCCAGGGAGTCTCTGCTACAACATACCTCCTCCTCTCTTTCATCACTGACCTTGGAGTCCGCATGGTTGTTTCTCTCACTGTTCCTACTCCTTGCACCACCACCAGCCAGAAGAAAAAGAAGGGGCAGAGAAGAAGGAAGAAGATTGTTTCTGTATCACAGTCTGCGGTTACATTTAGTGCACTCTTTGGATTCTTGCTGGGAATGGGGAAGGCAGATGAGTGGACACACGTTGTAGAAAAACTGCTGTCTTCCGAGCTGGTCCTGATGACTAGCACCAAGACACAACAGTAATTTTGTCAGTGAGTGATGCATTTACAAAGACAACTTTGTAAAGTTGTCCATGTTTCCAGTGGAGCAGGCAATGACTCTGTGTACAGACAAGGGCAGAAGGGAGGACAGCTCTGTGGGGACACAGATTGTTGGCCATGTGGTGATTCAGGGAAAGGGCATTAGAATGATTTCACAGCTCATCTGCCATCTCTCCCCCAGCTTTTACTGTAACCCAAGGAGTGTACGAGCTGCAAATACTCAGACACCTCTTAGTCTGGTCTTTGAGTGGTTTTTGCTTTCTTCCTTGGAAGGGAACTTTTGTCTTCAATCTTCCCATTTAATACTGTCCAATAAACTGCAGGTTTGATTGCAGCACAGTTAAAGAGGCAGGCCTGAGCTGGAGATATCTGAAGGCCATCAAGTGGGTCGCTGTAGCTCTGTTTTGGCCTCAGACTGCAAGAAAAACCCAGCAACTGACTCCATGCCAGTGTGGTCCTGCATTTTTAATTCTACACCTGGTTCTAGGAAAGGCTGCAATTCTTGAGAGGAAGATGGAAGGGGGTCCTCTAACTGCAACATCCTAACCAAACCTACTCTCCTTTAGCACCTGAGATACAACATGAGAACCAAAAGGCAACATCTTCAGCCATCCAGCCTGAAAATGAAATCAAATGAGTTACCTGATGAGTTACCACAGCAATCTTAATAATTCCAGACAAACATCTGCACAGACAAGATCTCCTCATGTCAGGCAATTAGATCTCTATGAAGGTGTAAATCAAAACATGAACTTACAAATCATCATCATCAAATGTTGCCAGAGGCTGTGTTTCCCATTTCTTTTTTACATTTTACTAACGTTGGATGTTTCTGGAATATGCTCATTTAGCTTTGTCAGAAAGTAAGTCAGAAATTGAATTTGTGACTTGGATGAAATGGATGAGTCTTAAAATCTTGAAAATAATGTTGTGAACGTTTGTGGAAGTGGCTCATGCTTTCATTGGTTGGCTATTCACTTGAATTCCTTTCATATTATGATGTAGATGTATGCACAGACATAAAGCTATCATATGTGTTACATCTACTCAGTGTGTTTGCCTTCAAAGCATTGAAGGCCTGTCCTGTCGGCTAGGCTGTCCACCTGTAACTGATACCTCTCATCCCTGACTGCTACATGTTGGGAAAGTGTCCAACAAGGAGGCTGAGCCATCTGCAGCAGGTGTCTCATGTCTTGATTTCTTACTATTGTAGACCAAGATCTGTGAAATTCATCTCTACTGCACTACAGAGTTACTTAGGTGCATTACCTTGCCCTTCGAGACAAATTATTAAATTTGCTGCTGCTGCTGTAGATTGTGTTGTACTGGGCACTCTGCCTTTTCTTTATTCCAGCATTAAAACATCAAAGCATTCATTGAAAGAAGAAGATGGTATCATACTGTCTGTGCTGAGTGACGTTTTAGTGTGAAGGTCATGCTGGAGTCCTGTTAATTTCCATCTCCCTTATGTTGTTTCTAGTCAGATGTTTTAGAAATTCCAGTAAGAAACAAGGATAGTATTCTGTATGACTTTGTCAAATATTTTGAATATAGTTTGTGCAAAGGTCAAATGTTCCTGTGTGGTCAACAACTGATAAGCAACGTTTAACAATGCACCATTTAAAGTAGTTTGGTTAAAAGATGGTCTAAAAGTGCTGTCTTTCCAAAGGTAATACAATGTAATACAACACTATAATACACACAGAGTAATACACTGTCTGCAGAAACAAGTACATTGTGACTACTGTGGCAAGTGGAGGCCTCAGACAGTACAGAGGGCAAGCAAAAAGAGACAAGAGTGGCTTGTGGAGAAGAGGAGGTATAAATGTTGCAGAAACTGCAGGCAACTCAGCTGGAATAGGGTATTAATGGTGACTCTAGCAGCTAATCTTCTGGTGTTAGCTCCTCCAAAATGAACATCCGAGGTCCATGTCTCCTGTGTGCATGGAGTACTGGTTATCAGCCCCCGCAGAGATGTTCTGGGGAATAGCCAGGTCTTGGCTGCCCAGAGTCTGCTTAGGGATGCTGCAGCCTTTGGAATCCTCTACTCTGGCTCTGCAGTTTCAGCCCAGGCCTAAAGCAGTATATTGGAAATGATGGACTTTGGCATGTCATTCCCTGTTGACACCGTGATTTAGGGTTGACAGCTGTTAAGATAGCAGCAGCGTGCTTACATGTTTCTGTTTGTTGCATGGGCATTTAAAACCAGACCTTGTAAATCCTCAAACAATAGTGGTGATGGCAGGGCACAACCGCAACATGCTCTGCTCTGTGTAAAAATGAAGTCTGTCCAGCCATGGCCAGAGTATGATGGTCACAGGGAGAAAGGAAATGAGGCTGGAGAGGGAGGGGATTTACTAAAAGTTAAATGTACTTTCATAAAGCATCTTGGCTGGTTCTGTTCTATTGTAAAAACTTTACTGCTGTCAGTAAGAAAATTCACATTGATTTTATTGCTATGAGACCACTCTGCCCACCTCACTCTCCAAAAAAAAAAAAAAAAAGAGTTCTGGAAAAAAAACAGGAGGTACTATGTGTCATTGATTCCCCATGGAGCTACATTGTTGAAGAAGCATCATGGCTAAATAAAAGCACTAACGGTTGAGCAAAACACACTGGATGTACCAGACAGTTCTGTGTTTCAGTAAACAACAGTTGCACTTCCACACATCTCACACCTCTCCAGGATCTTACCCAAATGTGGGCCAACCTATTCATGCATTTTCTCCTTTGTGGCACCAAGGATAAAACATGGGTTTGCTTATTTCAGCACATGGAGCAAGTGAGATTAGAGCAAACAGTTGTTTCACGGTGGTGTAGAAAAAGATGAGATCTTAATTACAGGCTGGGGGCAACCTGATGTCCCAAATGAGAGAATGAACATCACGGTGCACCAATGCAGCTGTGCAAAATGACTTACTTGGAAGGTCAAGACAAAATGGGACAAAGAGCTCACAGGGGCCTCCAGGAGCAGAGATCTAAGGCATGCAGTGTTACCTCCCTGAAATTAGCATTCCCTTAGCTAGAGGCAAAAATACAGGTAAACTCTGACATCTCTTGTCTCAGTAGAGGCAAGAATTATAGAGCCGTTCTTTGGTTTTGTTTTCATCGATACTTAGTATTGTATATGCAACTCTCTGAATTACCCTTCACTTGATCTTGAAAATATTCAAATACTATTCCTAAATATCATCCTAGATGATATCATCCTGCTCAATATGGGCACAGCATGATATTTAACAGTGTAACCATGGCATATTAGCTTGAAGGAAGCTAAATGCAACTATCTCTTTCCTTTCCCTGTACTATGTTGCCCTGAAAACTAAACAGGCCTTTTCTTTCAAGTGCTGACAATATAATGTATTTATACTGAAGAGATTAGACGAAAAGGCAGACGCAGGATTCATTTACTGCTGAGGTCCCGGGATGGAGTCCTGTTGATATCAGCTGAACTGTGTGCTGTCTTGCATCAGTGGGGGATTTGAATCTGAAGCTGAAGATACATTTTGAAGAAAAGTAATTAACTGCATGGGGCTTTATGACCCATCCTGGCCATCAGCAAATCCTCCCAGCATCTAAATGTTTTCAGGAGTTTATTTGCCCGTAAACAACCATTATTACCACCAAAATTACTTCACTTATCTTGAAGAATTCAAAGACCATTGTCTTTGGCACCACACAGAAGCCCATTTGGAATAAATCCCAAGCCAATGAATGCTCACTGTCTTCTGTTAGGATGACAGCAGCTCCTTTGTGTCAGCTTTTTCCAAATGACACTATGGTTTCCTAACAGGAAAAGGCTGACTGGCTGCAGCTGGAGAAGGCTAGGACAGTTTTGTGTCAGCTGGCACCAGGGAAGGATCAGCACAAATGTTAGTGCTGCAGGCAGCCCAGAGGGCAGGCATAGACAGAGCACTCCTACAATTCTCCTCAGCTCTTGGCAGAAACCAACAGTGGCAAAGAAGGTGCCCTCACATTTCCACAAAGCTTGTTGTTAGCTGTACACAATATTGGCAATATATGGAGTCAGGTGATACACAGCAACCAGCTGGCTGCTCAGCCTTACACTGCTGATGGACCAATATCCACCTTAACAGCTAGCCCAGGACTTAATAGCTAGTCCAGTCTCTGCTGAGCTCATCACAACTGTTTATGTGGTCACTCTTGCAACACTCCCACTGATGCTAAGAAGTATTCTTAGCACTTTAGAGATAAGAAGCAGAGATAAAGTCATAACTATGAAGTGAGGACTCAGCCACAGGCTTGGGTTGTCTTGCTGAAAGAACTTAAGTTAATGCTTCACACCTCCAATATCCTAGAAAAAGAGATTGTCATTGCAGTAGAAATCAGTAAAAAGTGCAGTCTCTCATAAATATTCTCTAAGTGGTAGGCTCAGTTCTGCTTGTTCTCAGGCTCCTTGCTCCATCTACATACAGCTGTCTGCCCCTACCATTCTACTATCGCTGAACCCCAGGGATAACCATTGGACTAAACTAATCTGACAGAAGAAGTCAGCAGGTGCAAAATCAC
The DNA here is from genome assembly GCF_028858725.1 of Colius striatus. Lineage (NCBI taxonomy): Eukaryota > Metazoa > Chordata > Aves > Coliiformes > Coliidae > Colius > Colius striatus. The sequence continues at coordinate 36,708,014 of NC_084761.1, forward strand.
AGCAACTACATTGCATGCCAGATCCCCACTGCCTGTGATGGCCTCATACAGAGGCAGAAGGTAATTCCATTGCACATGGAATGCAGTGGTGTGTTGCTTACACACCATGACGCTCTCATGCCAAAACCAAGCAAAGATGACACACTGTTGAAGCATTTGTTTGGTGCTACACATGATTTTGAACATGTTCATCTTCCTGTAGACCCAATGCAGTCCACACTAAGTACATATGAGGATTCTCAGAAGTTTCTGTATGCTTTGGGCCAGACACTATAAGCTGATAGGTTCACATAAGCTTTCATGAAACCACTTACGTTATGAAACGACGCTGCAGGATTTCATTTTGCATGTGGGCCCTGTGCTTTTTCATTTTCCACAAATACCTATTTTAACTTGAATATTGACCCAGTTTTCATCTTACAGAAGAGGCATGAATTTTCTAATGCTGAATGCTTATTATCCTATTCATCCTATTTGCTTTTAAGATGAAGCAGTTACCCCTTCCATGTGAGCAGGCAGGGGTTGTATTAAAAACACCTAAGCAAAGATAGGGACAGCATCAATGGGACATAAAACCTGCTAGTTAGTACAGTAGTGCCACAGACTGGGTCACACATAATCTGACTTCCGCATCATTTCTACCTGCTAAAGTTTCCACTGATTTCTGCCTTCAAAACTACAAACAAAACAGTAGCAACTACTGTCAAAAAGCACTCTCCTTTTCTGTCTAAGATCTAGAAAAGCTTTTCTCTTGAGAGTTATGGAAACAAAAGCAGGGCTGACCAAGAAGATATTCCTATAGAGCAAGCTAACCAAAGAAACACGAGTATCAGAATACTCTCAAGAGGTGCTTGTTAGGGATTACCTCATTTTACAACCCCGTTTTCAAAGTCACTCAAAAAAGGCAACCACAGCCCTGCTTTGAAGGTCAACAGGTGTGGGCTATTTCAGACCAACAATGCAGCGACTGCCAGAGATGCAGGCACTGGCTGTCACTCTTCTGCCCTCTTGAATACCTGCCCCAATTTTAGCTCAGGCATAGGAGCCAAGGAAGCTGCCTGTCTCTCAAAGCAACACCCTGAATAAATCATTTAGGGGTCTCTTGGTAGGACTTGGCATTTCCCACTACACACAGAAAGCCAGACCTCCTGGGTGTCAGGGTAGAGAGAAAGAATTCACCATACTTAGCACCATAAGCAGCTTTTGCCTGCTATGCTACGTCTGGCCCTGTGCCCCTGGACAGTTTTAGAGAGAAGTCTCACATAGAGGCATTGCAGCACCCAAATCCTAAGGTAATAAAAGGCACAAACTGAGAAGGCGTCATGAAAAAATGACTCTGACACCTTCATACTCTACAGCAGCAGGAACAAGCTCTGATCTTCCAGCCAGAAGCCAAGTGAAGTCTGACCCCAAAGCCCCCAGTGATGCTGGGGCACCTGACCAGGCTCTCCCAGGGCTGATGACAAATGCCAGGCAAATGCCCTCCATTAGGATCACTGTTTAACTCATTTGCTCTGAGCAGCATTTGTTTTCTCTCAGGTCAGTTCTGCTAAAGTTGCTTTAAATCCCAGATATCCATTGCAAATAAGGAAGGCAATCCAAATCAGAGTAAATAAATAACTGTAAAGTTTTGGAGGAGACCAGAACATGTGTTGCTTTATATTCATGACACCTCCTGGATTCTCCACCATTAACCTTGCTAATGGCTTTACATTCCCGTTGATCATAAACACTGAATATGGGATCAGAGGATAAATCATGAAATGTCCCAGAGAAGAAAAAAGATAAACAGAAAGCCAGCTGTGTTAAGAGTTGCTTGATACCTCTTTAACAGGGAACCACTAGCACTAGCATTTTCTTGGGGGGGGAACTACCCCCCCCCACACACACACATTCTTTCAAGCTGCTGGAGGAGCAAGTAGCCAATGGCGAACGGAGCCGGCTCCACCGCCCCCTAGGGCGCCTATACACGCTCACCGCCGAGAGGTGCGGCCTCTGCCTGCCTGCAAAACAGCCTGGCGGGCTGTGAGCGCGGCTCAGCTTTCCTCCCCTGGCCCCTCCTCTGCGCTCCGGCACTGCCTTAAAGCCTGGCAGCGTCTTAAACAAGTGTCTTTAATATTGCGGAGCTGATCCAAACCCAGCACGATACTTAATAGCACCCGGTGATCTCTAGAGAAGAGTGGTTGCTAAGGAAACCGCTTAAAAGCTGGCTTTAAAATATTTGCCACGTATTCAAAAGCCAGAATCATTTCCTGTTGTTCAATTACAGCAGCTCTTCAAAGGTCATTAGGAATATTCTCTAATCGTTAAAATCAAAAGATGCTTGTAGTTCCTCCCAACAGGCAGACAACTGAGTTCTGACCTGACATATCTGCAAAACTGAAGTCATGTCACTGAAACAAAATCAGCCGTGCCACTGCACGGCTATTCCAGAGATCAGATTTGTCCACTACGTTTTTCTAATACAAAGTTACCATGTCTGACATCCCAACGGTCTGAAGGATCACTTCTACCTTAGGACTCTTCACAGTGGTTCAAATTCAAGGACAAATTCAACTTGCACAGGTAAAATGGTATAAACAGAGTCCCAAAGGCACAATGTGGAGGGGCAGGAACATGCTGTTCTAACATGTTTTTCCCTGCATTTAAGAGGTCAGATTCTTCATTAGGGGTGCAAAAAGCTCAGCAAAACCCTTTTCTCTGTTTCCAAATAAACTGCCTGATTACTCAAAAGCAATTTAAAATTTCAGGATAAACAAAACAACCATATTTTTTGTATTATTTTCAGAAAGCATGATGTATTTGGCCTGGCTGGGACATAGTTAGTTTTCCTCATAGTAGCTCTCATAATGCAGTGCTTTGTATTGGTAATCAAAGCCCTGTTGAAAATACATCAGTGTTTTGGCTACTGATGAGCAATGCTGGCCTGCTGAGGAGGGGAGTGACAGTTTAATACCTCTAAGCATGCTTTTGATCTGACCTTCTCAGAAAGGGAAGGTGTTTGGTGTTTACCTATAGGAGTTTATTTCCTGTCTTTACTGGGACAGGAACAAGCAATGTCATCTGGATTGAGAGGAATTGTGGCAACAGATGTGCAGCTGACTTGCTCTTTCCTCCTAGTAAGGACTGGTTTAGTGCCAGCAGTTTGATCTGGGAGCCCCTGTGAACCTGCTCAAGTTGCACCATAACCATCCCATTTCAGAATGCCTCCTGTCTCTGTGCAAGTCATAGGTCCCAAATAAGACTGAAATGTGACGAGTAAGATAACCAAAGGAAAAAAGACTATGGTATCTTAAAGTCTAAGCACACAAGGAATGTCACATCACCCATGAAACTATGTGTGAGTCTGAGAATTAAGCATTGCATGTTATTTGAACAGTGCCAAAAGTAACACAGTTTTACTTTTCTATTTCTTGTTTCTAATCAGAACACTTATTAGCTTTCTTAGTCACATTTCAATGATAACATTACTTATGCAAGTGCAATGCCTGGAAAGAATGCCAAAAAGCATGTTTCCCTGTAAGCAGGAAGCTGCTTCTCACCCCCACTCCAAGCAGCATGTGCAGTCCTTGGCAGCAAGGACAGGCATGGGCAGGCAAGCTGGGGATAAGGGTGACAGTGAGGCAGGCAGGGACCTCACTGACAGCCCCACCGCACCAAACAAGGGAAGTCAGGCCAGCTGATGACAGCAACAGGGGTCAGCCATGGTCCAAGGACCACAAAGTCTGACCATAGAGACAGGACAGGTTTGAGATCAAGCCAGGATCAAGTCACATCAGCCAGGGACGCCCAGGGGAGCAGGGAGGTATCCAGCAGGGTCATACCTACACAACAGTTCGGGCCACGGCCTAAGTTTAAATTCACCTGCTGAGCCAAGGGACAGGGGTCCTCAAAAAGGTTTCCCACAGCTCCTTTCTTAGCACACTTAGGGGCTGACAGCAGCCATGCATGTCTTTCTCACATTAGCTCACCTGGTTTTGAGGGGCTGTGTTTGAAAAGTGCCACAAAAAGGCATAGCTGTTGCCAATTATTTGAAAGTCAGTGTGTTAAGAGGATGGCTGCTTCCCTTCACCACCGCCATGGGATGTTTTCTGATCTCTCCTGATCTGGCACCAAACCTAGAAAGTACAGAGAGATAATTAGCTAGGAGTGTACCATAGGGAATACTTCTTTACTTATGAAGAACACATTGTGCTGGTGAGAAGAGCATGGTGTTCAGAAACAATCTGCTCTGCACTTCTGGCTTGTTCTGATATCTGTACACGGAGATTACAACAGACATTTCTTTTCCATCCACCCAAGAATCACAGCTGCTGTATGCTCAGTTACATGGCTGGGCAGAACAGCATGCTAACACACCAGCAGCCAACCTCCCCCTGCACCCTGTAGTTTGGTTTGTTTTCCAGTCACGAGACAGTTGGTTAAGGTTTTAGAATCCAAAGATGGAAGCACACAGGAAAGAAGGATGAATAAAAACAGCACAAGAAGTAGCAGGAGAAATAATCACAGAAAAATAGGTGCAAATTGTGAAAGAAAAGGAGAACAAAATCAAGCAGAAAGGATGACAGGGAGGGAAAGGTCAGGAACATGATGGAGAAGCAAAACCAGGCAGTAAGATAGAAAAGAGCAAAAAAATCTTGCAGGAGCAGAAATTCCTTATTAGGATAGGTGGAATATAGAAAACTTAGCTCATCCTTAAGGGGAAAAAAATGCAAGAGGAAAGTCGAAATTAATTGTTTGCAGTCAAAACCAAATGTTGCATTGTATAAGTTGCTGCCCTTCCCTTTTCTAAATTTTTTTGCCTCCCATCTTCCCAGTGCTGCCACCCTCAAAGTACCAAGTGCTGCACTGTAGCCTATCTCCACTATGCGCCCATCTATTCCCCCTATGGATCCTTTCTGTTATGCTCTGGCCTCAGCCTCAAGCCTGCTACCTTCTCACAAAGCTCTTTTTACACCCGCCTCCTCTTTCACCTGCCCCCTTAAATTCCTGCTGCCGCCTCGATAGCTGCCTCCCACTTACCTTCCAAAACCCTGTAAATATAAGAGTAGTTCCATGGCACATAAAGGCTTAGCATGAAACATTTATATTTTTTTTGTGCTGGATTTCACTGCAAACTATCAAAGTCTCCCAGCCCTTTTTCCTAGTATCACCCAGGTCCCAGCCACTCCTGGGAAGCCGTGGTTGGTGCCACTCTGTAAATGGTAACATCTGCTTTACAAAGTAACATGCTGTCTTCATTCTCGATACATGGCTATGCTAGTTTTCGTGCACTTCTGTCTGGATCACTGCTGCTCTTTGCCCAATGCCAGGAAGGCTGTTTTCCACAGACCATTGTTTTTCCTTTGTCTCACTGAGCACAAATGGGAACCAGAGAACAACTTGGAGTGACAGATGACAGCATTGCTATCCCTAGAAGGCTCACAGGGTCAAATTGCATTCTAAATGCTGATTGGGACACCACACTTCTCGAAACCAGAACAATATGATAGGTACTACCATGCTTACCTAACCCCTTCTTCTACAAGTAGGCCCATGTAGTGAGAGGTCTGAGGGGTTTTATTTGCTGCTTCTCTGGCCAAAAGCTGATAGATTTTGTATCTAAGGCACACTGTGCAGTGGCCACTAGGACTGCTTAGCTGTCCCCTACTGAATGCAGAAAGGAGACAGTTGACTTTGTTCAGAGAACAATAAAGATGATATTACAGTTGATGATAAATAGTGATGGTAGTTTTGACAGATTAAGGATGTTACCTAACTACAGCACTAGATACAGATATATAAGTACAGGTTTATAAGAAACTGTACTCATAGTCAGGAAGCAAAGGAACTTGGTTTCATTAAATGTTGGTGCCTTTGTGAAGTCTCTAGTTGGGGAAATCATCGATCTGTAAAGCTACCAATCTGGTATCACATTTCAAGGGTCTTTTTATAAGGTAATGTCAAAGTCAATCTCCAAAGAAAAAATGGAGAAGATAGTGCTCTTTAAAGAAAAAAAATCCAACCAAACCCCTCCAAACTTTCCTACCTCACAAATATGTGGAATGAACTTGACAGTGACCTTCTTAACTTTCTATGGTGTTGTGGTTTCGTCTCAGCCAGCGACAGAGCTCAATCACACCTCCCGTCACCTCTCCAGTAGGATGAGGAGGTGAACTGGAAACAAGTAAAACTCATGGGTTAAGATGAGAAGAGTTTGATAATCAAAATAAAAAAAAAAAAAACCCCAAAAAAACCAACAAAAAAAACCCAAACCCCAAAAAAACCTCAAGAAAGTGAAATAAAATGCAAGAAGGACAAGTGATGCACAATGCAATTGCTCACCATGCACTGACCAGTACTCAGCCAGCCCCCAAGCACTGATCCACCCCCTAGGCCAACTTCCCCCAGTTTCTATACTAGGCATGGCATCCTACAGTATGAAACAGTCCTATAGCCAGTTTGGGTCAGTTGTGTCCCCTCCTGACTTCTTGTGACACTCCAGCCTTCTGCTGGCAGGGCATGAGAAGCTGAAAAATCCTTGAGTTAGTATAAATACAACTTAGTAAAGACTTAAACCATCAGTGTGTTATCAACATTGTTCTCATACTAAATGCAAAACATAGGCCTCTACCAGCAACTAGGAAGAAAATTCTGTCCCAGATATACATAAACTACATCAGCTTACATTTTCCCCTTCAGATTCTGTTTACAAAGTACTCTCATCTCCAGTGGACAGCATGAGGTCAATGGGAAGGTGTGTTTCAAAGGCTTTTGTAATTAGAGTAATCCGATTTGCCAAATTGCATCAAAGGTCAGAGACCACATCAGTAGCACCGTGCCATGGAAATGATCTCTTTAAACAGCCATTTGGACACGGATCATTGAGGAGACAGACAGCAGGGTGGTTGGGATTTTTTTTTCAGAGAAACGGCCACCTTGGAGCAGCAGTTTAAATTGATTTCCTTTTTTTTTTTCCCCAGCACCACGAAAGCTGGTTTCTAAGGTACTCTCGAGAAGCCCGTGTGCGGCGGCTGCGGACGCGGCCTCCGCGGGGCCAGGCGACCCCCGCACCAGCCCGAACCCGGCATCGCGGCCAGGTCCATCCCACTCCGCCACCTCCTCCGGTCCCCAACAGCTGCAAGGGGGAGCGCGGAAGCGAGACAGGGCCGTGCGCGCTGGGAAGGCGCCGTACGTCGCGGAGACAGGCCCCGCCAAGCGCTGCCTCAGCAACCCCCCGCGCGCCCCCCCCCGCGGCCCCGGCGCCGGGCGGCTCTCGGCGGCCCCTCACGGCCAACGGCCCGACACGCGGCGGGCGGGGCGGGGGCGGTGGGGGAGGCTCGGCCGCCGCGGCGTTCGCTATTGGGGGTGCCGAGGGACAGGGCTCCGGCGGGACGGCCCCCGCCGCCGGACGATTGGGCCGGCGGGCTGCGGCGGGGCGGGGCCGGGGCCGGGGGAAAAGGCAGCGGGCGGCAGCGGGGCCCGCGTTTCAGCAGCTGGGGTCGGGGAGGCGCAGCGCTCGTACTTCTTGGGAGCCGCAGGAGGTAAGGGCCGCCGCGCCCCTGCACCGGTCCCCTAAGGCGACTCGGCGGTCGCGCTGACGTTTAGCGCCGGGACCTGGAGTGGGGGCGAGGGCGGTGCGGATCCAGGGCTGGGAAAGGATTGCTCGTTTCGGCGAGGACAGTGGGATGGGAGGCGGCTCCCGCGTACCCATACCGGTCCCCTCCCAGCGACAGGTGCAGCCTCGGCTGGAGAGGGTCGGCAGCGGGCAACAGCGGGCGGGAAGACAACAGACATTGTCGGTCTGCGGCGGAGCGGCCGCAGGGCTAGCGGGGGGTAGGGGGGACTTACCTCCCTTCCTCACTGCTCTGCCTTCCCTCCTTCTCCGGCTCTATGAGCAGCCTGGGGCTCTCCCGCTGCTGCCGAGCCTTTCACCGAAGCTGCCCATCCCTGTTCCGCAGCCGGGAGGAAAAGGCGGCTGCAGAGACGGCGGCGGAGACGTCTCTGCCGTCATGGAGAGGCATACTTTAAAGAACGGATCTGTGCTGGTTGCATCAGACTTCCCTCAGAGACTTCATCGCCCTGCCGAACAGCTGCACAGCTTCTGTGTACATAGGATGAACCCATCCTAGCTCAGTCAGTCGGTCGTGGACTAATTTGTGATAAGTAAATAGCAGCATAAACCTCTTTAAATTGCTGTTCTCCATGCAGTTTATTATCGAGGCAGGGGGGGAGATTATATTGTCACTTATTTTTTAAAAAATCCTTTCATGTAAGGCGTGCTTAATGTACAAAAACATGCAGTGCAGTCCCACAGCTGTGGGGTTTATAAAGCACGCAAGGCAAGTGCACTGCTATGTATTTGGAGTTTCAAATTCCTTTCTAAATACATTTCATCCTCTGGGGGAGCAGGCATGCATTCTCTTTCTTCCGGGTTTCTCTTTTTCTTTTTCTTTTTTTTTTTAACCTCTTGCAGTCTGGAAAATTTCCATCTGCCAAGAAGCAGCCAGCCTGTAAAAGCAGCAACCTGCATGTTGAACAGCAGCTCTATCTCTCACTTCATTGGCTTTAAGCATTGCATTGCCATGTCTCTCTGTAGGAACTGTTTCTGTAAGCTGTATGTGTACAGATTAACAGGATCAGATAGAGCACCTCAAAACAGATTTCCATCTACACCATCTTGGACTTTGGCTTTAACATCAGTGCCCCCTTTTCAATGCCTCAGTCTTGTTTTGCCCAGATAGGCTTGCCTTAGACAAACATATCAGTTAGGAAAGTACAGACTGTTGTATCTCCAACTGTGAAAGCAGAGCTATTACATCACAGAAACTAAATCTCAGTTTCCTACTCCTGACTTGCAGAGACACTTGAAAAGCAAAACCATCATTAGTATTTATACTTGCCTGGAAAAAGGCGCCTTTTGAGAATTGAGTTTGATAGGGAACAAGTGCATTAATTAGCTTGGGAATTTGGATTTATCCTCTGATCCATGCTGTGGTTACTGGGAAATCTAAATATAGCTAGCATCTCGTGTTCTGCTTTCAAGCTGACAGAAGTGAAAACAAGTGGGTTAACTGGCAGGCTTTCAATTTGGTTGTGCTGTGTTTCACAGCAGGAAGTTAACATGCTGTTGTGAGTCAGGAGCTAGAGAAAAGAAAAAGCCACTCATGAAAGAAAAATCAGTTTTAAAATACCAGTAAGTGTACTGAAATAGGGATGTCACATTGCTGTCACCCTATGATAAAATGGAAAATCATAAAATCCCAAGTGGTTGGTTCCAGTCATCAGGTGGCCCAGCCCACATTCATCTGATTCAACAACAATGATGCCTCACAGGTCTGGCTTTTTATCAAGGTGACAGATACTCTCTAAGTGCCAAGTAAAGAAACCTTTCTTCATCTAAGAATTGCATGAAAGATGAAGCAAGAGCACCTAAAGTAATGTACTGTGAACCACGGGTTTGATGAGGGCCTCCAGAAAGTTCATGTCACAGCTTTTTTTTCTGCTGAAGCAACCACTTACTAAGTTACTATTCCCCATGTGGTTTGGTTTTTTTATCTGCAAGCCCCTAGATTTTGTCTAGTAATTTAGAAAAGTAATTTTAACAAATATTTCAGATCTACAGATGTAATTGTGTTGGGCATGGGGAAAGTAAAAGAAGGCACTCCAGCCCAGAATTACAGCATCTCTGGGGTATGAGTGTTGCTCTTTGCTGCTTGATTATGTCAGTCCACCCTGCCATCTATTTTTTTTTTCTTTTTGATATTCACCATGACCCCACATTTTCAGTCCCTTTATTATGTCATATAATACCTTTTGCTCATAATTTTGCTCTCAGCAAACTTGAAGTAGTTAAGTTAGAAATAGTTCACTTAAAATTTAGTGTGGTTAATTACAGTGATCTGATGGTCCAGTTCAAATTACTCGGGTGCAACAAGATGGACTTAGTGCAAACTGTATTCTAGCCTGTTGGAGTTTCATCAGGTTGGGTGTTCCTCTACGAAAGGTTAAATAAGCCAATCTTTCTGTGTTTTTCAGCATGCTAAATAAATAATTGTTAGGGAATTTTTATCTGTGCTGTGCCAAGTGGCATGTTTAATTTATCTTGGCTGGAAAAGAGATCTGAGAAGCCGGTAGAAGGTCTTACTTGCCTGTGTTAGTCAAGGAAGCCCATCTCAGGGTTAGGTGGAAGACAGAAGAGCAGACAGAAGAGCAGAGAACTGTGTGGTACTTTTTTGGAGTGAAGTTTTGTGTGTCCCTGGGTACACTCTTAGTGCTCATTCCTAGACAGCTTAACAAAACCACAATTCACTTCACAAGTCTGTGTTGAAAAGTATTGTTCAAGTCCTCAATAAATGTGACAGAATTTAATATTGTACAGGTGAAAAAACTTTAAGCAAATATATTTGCTCTGCCCTTCCCCCCAGGAGCCACTGTGCAGATGTTTCAGCAATTGTTTTAAGAGCATGCACGATAAGCTCATTTTCACCACTGTATCATATGTTTTCACGTATTCACATTTTAGCTGACATGGAGCAGAGTCATTACCACTCTGATTTGCTCCATCACAACCTCTGCAACGTTTGAAAGTTCAGGATATCATTATGCAGGTGGGCAGCAGAAATGCCTTACCTTGGTTTGTCTGCAGCACTCTGATTAGATGTGGGCTGCTGTGTGTAGGATTGTTTCTCGGTGAGTCACGCAGAGCTGCTCTCTGGTTTCTTCTGGGCAGTGCTGTGCTACGCGTGATTAGTGGACTCCGAGGGTGACATTGTTTCCTGAGTGATGTAACTGAAAATTCCTCTTCCTGTGCTTCTTGTTTCCTGGTCAGTTTTTCTCCTTGTTCTCAAGGACGTTCCAGCAGCTGCATATCTTTTATTCCTGTGAATCTCTGCGAAGACAAGTTATGTCAACAGCTACTTTAATTAATTTGGTACGAAACGGAGGGTATCAAGTCAGAAGGAGAGCTGTGCTGACGTCCCGCCTCCTGCAAGACGAGAAGCGTCCCACGGCTGCCTGCTACAGCTCCACCTCTGAGCGCAGAGCTTCCCGCTTTGACCCAGATGGCAGCGGGCGGCCAACCACATGGGACACCTTTGGCATCTGGGACAATCGCATTGACGAGCCCATTCTCCTTCCACCCAGCATCAAGTATGGGAAGCCAATTCCAAAAGTCAGCCTGGCCAACGTGGGCTGCGCGAGCCATATCGGGAAGCGCAAGGAGAATGAGGACCGGTTTGATTATGCTCAGCTGACAGAGGATGTCCTGTACTTTGCAGTGTATGATGGACATGGTGGGGCAGCAGCAGCAGACTTCTGTGCTAAGAACATGGAAAAATCTATTAAGTAAGTGTGCATTGAGTGACTGTGTGTCAAATGGATTACAGTAGTGATTCCTCCCTTTGCACTGAAAGGAAACCAGCAGGTCACCCACTGTCGCTAATCCTCCTAGGTTAAATGTAGACGATTATGCTCCCAATGCATGCAGGTCATTAGCGAAATCATGTTACCTTTTCACTGAAATCCGGTGTTATTCAGTACATTCAGGAGATAAGGCTATGGAAGAGACTGATCAAGACATATATATCTTGGAAGGAAGTCTAATTGTTTGTTTATTTGCTTGCTCGTTTCCAGAGAATTTCTTGCTGAGGAGGAGAACTTGGAAAATGTTTTGAACAAAGCTTTTCTAGAAATAAACAAAGAATATGAAAATCATGCTCATCTGTCTGCTGATGGTAGGTAAAAAAATATTCTACTTGTACAGATGTGGAGAATAAGATTTTTCTTATTTGCTCACTAGTTTTGTAAGTGAAATGTCCAGAAAAATGCTTGAAAACAATTTTACTTAACGTAGGATTTTTCTCTGATGAAGTAATGGTAATGAAACAATTATGCTTTACCACCTTAAAATAAAAATGTTCTTAAAACATTTACTGGGGGAGTTATTAACCTGAACATTAGCCCAATCATAAATTTATTTCTCTTAATGTGATTCTGCCAAGGAAAATGTTGCTCAGATTTGCAAAGAGTGATTGAGATTTGCAAGGAGCATTACTGTGCAAGAAATCTGGAGTGGGTATTTGGTTTGAGTGTTTTTTCTTGGGGTTTTGAGCTGTTTTTTTGTTTGTTTTTTGATTTTTAAAAGCTGTTATTCTGCTGGGTTAAAAGCAAGAGTATCAAAAATTTCCCATTTCTAATTTGGCTGCTGCACCTGAGGAGGAATGTAAACCAAAATTAATACAATTGATATTGCTTCTGCACTAACAGAATCACAGGAGTAGCTGAAAGGGAAAAAAATCAGCGAAGAGGAAAACAAGGTTGGCTGTGGTAAGGCTGTGGTGAAGCTGGCACCAGCCCTTTTAGACTCCATAGTTCTGGCTTTTAATCAAGTTCTTATATATGTGTCTAGATACTAAGTGCATCTGAAGTTCCAGTTCCAGCAACTTGGAAAGGTAGATAGAGGTCCCCATCCCATTTCTGTCACAGGAGTTTCCTCAGCTATGAGATACAATTTCAAGAGTCACTTTAGCTAGTCTTAAAAACAGACCCCCAAAACACAATTGGAAAAAAAAAAAAACAACCCACAACAACAAAACCTGGCAACAACAACAAAAAAACCCCATCAAAAGTCTGTCCTAGTCCTGGTGCAGATGCTTTCAAAATGACTGAGGTCATTTCAGAAGAACAGAAGCTGTAAAAATTTTCTCTCTGAGAAAGATTTGAAAGCAACAAGCCCTCTGGGGACTAAAGTCATACTGTATTCTTAAGCTACTTTTCTTAAGCAATGAATGAATATAATCAAGTAACAGAGTGGCTTCCTTCACTTTAACTGCTAGATGAATCTAGGTAGGCTCAAATGTTTCCTGGCAGGGCAGGTAGCTTGACTGTTGCAGCCCTGTGAGGGATAAACACTTTTCTTCTTACCCGGTACTTGCTAAGGTATCAAGGGTATCAGGAAAAAAAGTCTTTAGTCCTGAAATGCAAGCCCTTAAAAAGGAGGATTAAATCTATGAAGCTCATTTCCCCTTAAAAAAAAAAAAAAAATGGTAAAAAAAGTCCAGAGTCACTTTTGACCTACTTTTTACCTATGGGGTGAGTTGTAACTGAGCTCATGAGACACATCAGTGGAGCAAATGTAGTTTTTTATCCAAAAGTCTCCTGGTAAATATATTTTCTTAAAAACTTAAATTCAAGAAGGCATCTGAATATAGGCTTGTGTGCTTCCCTGGATCAGGACCACTCATTTTCACTAACATCTGTTACATCAGTCCCACTCCCTGCCCCTTTGTTAGAAGAACAGCTCTTGATTTGGCTTATTGAAATGATCTGTTAAGTGGCAGAGCAGCTCCTTGAGGGAGAAGGATTAGGAACTGTACTTGATATATGATTCTGTTATGATGAAAATGATTTGATTATAGCATTTTGTACGATAGACTTATGGGACTGGATAACAACAATATTTGACAGACAAGCTGTGCAGCAAACTGAGCATTTTGGAACTGCTTACAGGATTTTTTTTTCTTACCATTTAACTAACTGGTGCTGTTTAAGGAAACATAATGCAAATGCCAGCAAATCTATGTAACAGTTACCAAGATACGAGACAAACTCACTTCATTAAAAAAGGTCAAGCAAAATAGAGGGCAAAAGTGTCAACATCCACAGGGGCCACACTCTGGCAAGCACTCTGTTTCTCAGGTAGGCTGAGCAGCTATAAGCTTTTGCAGGAGCCGGTGGGATCTAAAAGTGCTCAGTGCTCTTGACTGCTTAGTTGCCCAGTTGAGAATGAAGCTATAATGCAAAGAATGGAGTAACAGGATGCAAAGACAGGTGTGAATTTCTGAACAAATTAAACTTTTTGCATATCTATTGTTATAACTCAATACTATGTTGACTGCTTGGTGTGGATATTTTTGTTGTTAATGCTGTTTTGAAAGTTACATAAAATGTCAATCCTTGGCACGTATCCTTGTTAGAAGCCTACTGCCAAACTGATTCAGTTTGCCAGCAAAATTTCCAAACAATTGTGGCTATTCTAGATGTGACAAGTCAAGACTGTTGCTAAATTATCTTGAAAATGGTGGCCAGTTGTGTGACACAGGCTATCCGGGGTATGCTGGATGCTCCCCAGGCTTGATCTCCTTTTAAAACCTGGCTATGTCTGACAAAGTGAAAAATAATAGCTTTGTCTTGTTCCAGTAGATTGCCCTGCCAGGATTCACTCCTTTCACACAGGGTTTCACTCCTGTATCTGCAAAAAGACCAATGTATATTCAGAATGTCCAGGTCTTCACTAACACACAACCAGCTTTAAAAGTTTATGCTGGGATGTTTGGAGCAACATATGTCATGGGTTAAATCCCTGTAGTCAAAACTGTATGGATAGTGTTTGAAGCATTGTTTATGGTAGTATTTAAAAGATAAAACTCTCACACAGTGGCACAAATTTAAAGGAATAGAGATGTGCCTTGTGGAGCTATGTCTTCAAGGGCATAATCCTTTGTAGGTCACTTTACAACTACAGAATATTTGAAATTATAGATGAAAAATAGACAGCATGATAGTTTCTGAGAGCTTGCATGGAAAAAAAAAAGTATATGCATGTGTTCCAGGTACTGCTACTGTGTCTGGATTGCTGTTCACTAGTGCTGTTGGAGTGTTCTACTGGCCTGCTGGAGACTGCTCCAGTGTCTCCTGACAGTCATCTGTACCTGTTGTTGCACACAAAAGCTTAAAAAACCATGTAGGCAGATCTGGGATAATCTGTCCTCCACCTAAATAATTTCTAATCATTAACAGCTTAGAGTTATGCCTGAACTCTGAAACATGGTGTTTAATACTGTTTTAAAAATGCATTTTCTTTCATTTCCATGCATTTCAATATATCCAGTCACTCTTAAATCACTGCTAAACTTAGCTATAGCGTGCAGTAAAGGAAGCTCACATCCAACAAGTATGTCAGTATTATAAATACATGAGCCAACTGTTAGACAGATTTTTCTGATATTTTTGACCCACCATAAAATCTGAAAATTAAAGGCTGAATAGCTTTGCTCAGCAAGGATGAATCCCGTGCTTGAGGAAATTTGACCATCTCCCTAGAGAAATACAAGACAAATCCTCTCCTGGCCTAGTGCAGTCCTACAAGCTACTGCTACTGTTCACTGCTCTCCACTACTCAGAGGAAACAACAGGGAGTCTTTCCATCGACCTTTACATTCAGGGCATCCAACTCTAATTACATTGGCCACTCACTTCTGGAATAGCCATCTTATTAAAACATAGCCAAGTGTTAACTGATGTATCTATGTTTTAAAGGCTCTCCTAGAATCTTCTTATGCTGAGCAAACTGCAAAAGTTATTTAAAAATAAGTACATTTTAAAAGTAATGAGTTTTAGTTTTTTCTAAGTTACCATTCAAACATGTTTTTTATTTCTTTGAATATGTTAACCTGCAACACTGAGGAAAAAAAGAGAGCTGCAGAAACTGGACTTATATATTTCGTAAATCCATCAACATTACGAAGGCAGCCTTTTTCTCTAAGGGCCCTGATTATTAGCTAATCAAGTTAGAAGATACTAATTACAATATTTAAGGGGTGTTTACTTTGCGTATTTTCCCAGGGTCAGAATGATTTGTGTAAGTCTATTCATTGCTTTGAAGCCATTTGAGTTGGCACTGGTTTGAACTCCCCATTTTTATGTTATGTATAACATATCTCTCATATATATATATATATATATATATATATATATATATATAAAACAAATACATTACCTTGAGGAAACAGATGGGGCCATATTCTGAACTGAAGCTGTTCTTCCGAGTGGGCCACTCTCAATACACGAGACCTCTGGCCCTCTAGCCTTGATAAAATCCTTTGGGTGATTTGATGGTTGGTTACTTGCCTCCACAGGAAGAAAACCAAAAAATTGTTACTTCTGTTTTAACTGAGTTTAAACTAGTTTTGTCACGCAAATGCTATTGAGAAGGTGAGAATGGTGACAATTCCCTAGAAATACCATGGCTGATTTATCTGTGGCCACAGATGCATGTGTAAGCCTCAAGTGCTTCCTATATGGCCTGCAGAATTTAGTTCAGGCAAATACAGGAGTGACAGCTTTCCCTTTTCTGCAGCCCTTATTCTTTCATCTCCAGTGTTGCAGGTTTATTTTGTTTGAACAAAGTCCCTGGGTGAATTTCCTATTTGCTTCTGTGTGCGTGTTATTTGTGGCAGACACTGTACCTGGTCAGCAGCTCTAGAACTGGAGGCCCTGGACACTATATGCTGGGCTTCAGTGGAAAGAGAGATCTGCTTAATTTTGTCCCAGGTGAAGGAGTCCAGCGGTTCCTAGCCTGGACTACTGGAAGGTTCCCACATCCTCTTTGTTACATTAGTTGAGATGACTTGCAGTAGAAGTTGTCCAGTGAGTGTTAAGAACCTATTGAAAGATCTTAGTTTTATAGTGATATTTATTGTTAGGAAAACCAAATAAACTCTTTAATTTTAAAACCAATGTATATGCTGATGCAATATATTTTGATGTTATTAAGTAACCTAGCAGCAGGTGTAGTAAAGCATTAGAAATGTTATCCCATCATCATTCCTGTGTTTTTGAGCTGTGCTAGAAATCATATCATGCTTGTAGTCTGGCTACACCCCTATCCAGATCATGAACTGGTTCCAAGGTAGAGTGTGAGTAGCAATAATTTTTCTAGGGGTGCTATTTAACTAAGAAATGTGGATAAAGCTCAAGTCACCATTACCTCAACTCTGAACAATATTGTGACTTGTTCTTAGTACCATCTCTTGATTTTGTGACAGCAACACTTTTCTTTGAGAGTTTGCCCTTGGAAGGTGCAGATTCACCTGAATGTCCCAATGTTTCCAGTCATTTATGAATTAAAGACTATGGGTCTTAACTTCTTCCAAAACCACTTATGTTTGTCAGCATAGTTCCAAAACCAAGGAATGAAATGGGAGAGTAGCAGCAGTTCTATGTTAATTTTAACATCTAAATAAAATGTAGTTGCTGTGAAATAAAAAGGTAGCTTTACATAGGTTTTGCATTTCACTTCTTTTAACTGTTGACTAAAACAGGTATTTTACTGGCTCTACTAAAATTTCTAATCACATTGGTACATATTAGCACTTTTGTAATGTGCCCCAAAGTGAGCCTGCAGTGGACAAGTCCTTGCTTCAAATTAGGAACAGACTAAGTAGTTTTGAGTATTGTAGCCTGCATGGCAGCCATAACGTAGCTCAAGGTTTGACCTTGGTCAGCATGGTTGATGTTCACAATTGACATGTTGGTTAAGTATATGGCTAAACCAAGTCCTCACTGCAGTAATAATACCTGTTTTAAATAATAACACAAGCTTAGAATGTTTTGCGAGGGTTTGTTTTTTTGTTTTGGATTCATCAATGCACTGCTCTTGCTGCACAACAAGGCTCAATGCATCATTCAGGGCTTTGTCCACTTCAGTTTACTGTTTTACTCCCGGAGTGCTGAGGCCTCACAGGCCTGGGGGAAGTGGTGCCAGGATCCCAGAGCACTTGCTGTCCTGCTGTGTGCCGCCATTTGCCAACAGCCAGTCAGAGGTGGTGCTGGCTGGCGTTCCTTGGGCTCAAACGCTGTCCTGACCTGCCACAGATTCACCTCCCCTCTGCAGGGTCAGGGCTGCCGGGCCAGAGGTAGGAGGGCATGTAGTTGTAGCAGAGCTCTGCAGAAGCAGCAGTGGGTTAGTCATAAGAAAACAGAAATATTAACTGGGGAGTCTCATTCCTAAATTAGTCCCTCTTGAATTGGCTTGCTTTTAAACCCTGGAAAAAATGGAAAATCCCAGAATGCGGGAGACCTACGGGGGGGCCTTTCAAGGGGATCTGCATTGGCTGTGAATGCAAATGTGTTCCAGGCAATAGCTTATCCTGGCCGGACATTTTACTGTAATAGCTCAAGTCATCAGATGTTACTGCTTTCCAAGCACCTCTCACTGGGCTATCTTTGCACAATTTGCAGGAAGGGAAGACACACACTGTAAAATTGGACTGCTCCTTTCTAAAAGCAAACAAAAAAAAAAAGAAAGCTGGACAGCTTAGAAAAAAACTGTCTCGTTCACTGCAGACAAAACTGCAGCGCTGTCCTGATAGAGGCAGACTCACATTTCTCCTTTCTGAGCACATTTTTTTTATCCAGAGCACTGTAGAAATTTAAGTGAAATTAACTTAAATTCACTTGCACCACTTAATCCAACCAGATCCCTGAACACAATCAGCTCAGCTCACTCCCTTACCCTGTAACAGGAGGAAGATAGCATGAGGCCTCTGTTTTGCCCTCTTGGCAGTCTCCGCACCCCCCTTTCAAGTGATCCTACCACTGTCCAGGGCAGACTGCCTAGAGAGCCACTGCCAGCTGACTGCATCTGTTTGCAGGCACAAGGCAGAATCCAGCTTCACCTGTGCACTGGAACTTCCAGCAAATTGACAGGGCCTGAAGGGAGCAGTGTCGCTTTCCGAAAAAAGCCAGTGGCCTGCTGGCTGAACCTTTCCTATCTTGACAAGGCTGAGGGAAGCAGAGAAGACTGTAACAACTCTGACAGCAACAGGAGGGTACCAGAGGCTGATGTAAAGGAGTGATCTAGTATTTCTGTCCTGTGAACTACATCTTATTACTCCACTGCCGACTTCACTGCCGAACAGATTAGCTTTATGGGAGCCCACCCTGTGCCCAGGGGTAAGAACAATAACCCTTTAACTTTGAGATGAGCTAATGGGACAGAAAAACTACAAAGCTGAAAGGAAGCCCCTGTACCTTGTACCACTTTTATTTCACTTGCCCTCTTTGCATGGAGCCATGTTATTGCACAGAAATACTTATCCATTCCTCTTGCTGTCTCTCCCCCCAGTCCTACATGCATGCATGTTTGCTGTAGGGTGTTTTTTATGTGTAGATTTAGTTTAAATTTAAAACTAGTTACTTACTGGTAAAGAAGAACTCAAGTTTTCAATTTTACCAATTGTAACTGTTACTGTTGTAAATGGTCTCATGCTTTGAGGCAGTGCTAAAAGCTCTCTCTTTGATATGACATTTATAGCAACTCTGATGAACTCTGGGACCACTGCAACAGTGGCTCTGCTCCGAGATGGTATTGAACTGGTTGTGGCAAGCGTGGGAGACAGTCGTGCTCTGCTGTGTCGAAAGGGAAAGGCCATGAAACTCACCATTGACCATACTCCGGAAAGGAAGGAGGAGAAGGAAAGGTACCTGTCGGCTGATGACACAGCTTCCCAGGGCACAGCCTTGGTCAGGATGTGCTTGTGTTCTGCTGCTGGGTTGGGCACGGATGAAAGCAGAGTTGAATTCAACACCCCAAAACCACCTCTGAGCTGACAGAAAGCAGCATAGCTCCCATTAATTCTTTTGGTTCCTGTGAGAGGACTGGGGATGTGGAAAGCCCTGCATGAGCATAGACTGGGCAGTAAGAACAGCACAGCTAAGGTTCAGTACAGACCTGTGACCAGACTGTTCAGACTTGTGCGAGACTGATGAGTTAATTTCTTCAGGTCTTGGCTTGATGGTTCCCAGGTCAAGACTCAGCCCACTAAGCCATACCTCTTCCAGGCTGCCCTTCAAACAGCAAAAGCCAACCCTCAATCCCCCACCTTAGGTCATGCGTACCTCATGCCGTGTCCGTAGCTAGTGACAGAAATTGCAGGTATAGGCGGGGACAGTGGTGGGAAGCAGTAACTCATCTTCGCCTTTTCTTTTGTGCCTCTGGACAGGATTAGGAAGAGCGGTGGCTTCGTTACCTGGAACAGTTTGGGACAACCTCATGTGAATGGTAGACTTGCAATGACACGGAGCATAGGAGATTTGGATCTTAAAAACAGTGGTGTGATAGCCCAGCCAGAAACAAAAAGGGTTCAGGTAAAAGAAGGCCTGGTTAACAGGGACAGCAACATTCGGACTCAGGGCCGTCATAGGAATTTGATGCAGGTGGTGGTATTGGTTTTTATTTGTGGTGAAGTAACTAGAGACCAATTCCAATGAAGTAATTTCAGATTAACACTACCAGGACAGAAAAGAATCTGACCCTGATACTATATTCAGACAGATCAACTCCTCAGTCTCATTACTCACAGTATAATATAGGCTGAGGGAAGAAAGATAGCACATGATATCCATTACTGACATACAAAGGTGTTGGTCTGTTTGGGGACTGTGATCAGATGAATAATTTCAAGATTAATGCTGGTAGAAAACCATTACTGAGAACTAGGTGGGATATGGGTGAGCTGTCATCAAAACCAGTAGAATATGTAGAAGTTTGCCCACTTGGGAGGAATGAAGGAGGAAAGGGCAGTTGCATGATTCTTACCATAGGTCTGTAGTTGTCTGGAAAACAAATTAACCACCCAGAAGATACTCAGCACAGTATTGCCTTCGCTTTTTCAGGAAGGTCTCCTCTCAGCTCATATTCTGTTTGTTACTTTTCCCCAGTACACCTCCCAGGGCCTGAGGAACTCATATTCAGTTGGTCCTAATTAACCACTAGGCCTGAAGGGTTTAGGCAGATGAGAGTAGTGCTATTATCATGTCTTCTTTGAAATCTTCAGTTTAAGGAAACATTTTGTTTGCTGGGTAATGTACAAATCTGGTCTTTTGTCTGCTTCAGAGGGCTGCTTCCTAGAACTGGAAGCACCTTAAGATGCTCCCCTCCAGTACTGGGAATGCAGTCGGTAGGGCTGATGGGTATGCTTAAAGATTCAAGGGGCAGCCTTTGGCGAGCTGAGGGTCTGGGGATTCCACTTAGTCTTTGCACAGAAAGCTGGAGAGCACACAGCATCCACAGAAAAAGTGCTTTGCACAGGGTAGAAAAAAAAGCGCAGTTAATTGCCTCACAGAACTCGTGCATACTGTGTGCCTTTATTGCAGCTGCACCATGCACATGACAGCTTCCTGGTCCTTACTACAGACGGTATTAACTTCATGGTGAACAGCCAAGAGATCTGTGACTTCATTAACCAGTGCCATGATCCTGCTGAAGCTGCCCACATTGTTACTGAGCAGGTAACGCCAGGGCTTCTCTTGGCACCAAATGCTGCTTGCTGGTTTTTCTTTGGTTTGGTGTTGAAAAAAAAAAGAAGTATGCAACCACACACTCCAATTGCACTGCGTTGGTTGAGACGTTCACTAGTCCTGACAGCTGATCTTTTCCTTACCCTGGGTCTTGCCACTTCCTTGCCAGGCATTGTTTCAATTAACTTGCCTAGCTGGCAATCCACTGGAACTGCATGGGACCATAACTGCAGTTGAGCTCTGTGCTGGGAATGTCAGCAGCAGAGGCAGAAATGACCAGTTTCTCACCAGGGTTCCGGATGGCAGCACATCCCATGGAAAGCTCTGGGGCACACCAGAATGCAACATCAGGGCTGGGAAGTGGCAAGAATGTTCTGGGGCTCGGGACATGCTGTCCCAAGTTCCATCTTGTTGCCTTTTCCAAACAAGGTGGTGATGCTGACAATGCTTTTCTTCTCTCAGGCGATGCAATTTGGCACTGAAGACAACAGCACAGTTGTCATAGTGCCATTTGGAGCATGGGGAAAGTACAAAAACGGTGAGATCAACTTCTCCTTCAGCCGCAGTTTTGCTTCCAGCGGGAGATGGGCATGAAGACTTGCCACAGCTGTCTTTTCCTGCCATAATCTGGACACAGTGTGCTAGAGGAGAACATATCCATCTGTTCATAGATTGACTGTCTTATCCATCTCTTCTGTTCCCAGTGTTATAGAAGATGCCACTGCTCACTTGGTGCATAGTGCTCCATTGTTGCTTATGGCTGATGGCATTGTACTGTGTTTATTCCAGTCAGCATGGAGGCAGCTATTTCTTTGGGTTTGTAGTCCCAGCAGCTCTGCACCTCACTTTGCTCACATAGACAAGGCTCTGGGCTTTCACCTAAGGCTGCAGGTGTTGCACAATTGTTTCATACCTACTTGTATTACCCAGGGCCCTTAGTTACCTGGCAGCTGTGTAAGTCTGAGTCTCTGAGCCACATGCTGCTTCTTTGTACGTTAATACATGGGGGAACAAGCGCACGGTGTACATAGGTAGACAAAAAGCGGGTTTGTTGTCTTCCTCTGCTGTGCAAACATCCGAAATTCCCCTGTGCTTCAGGAGAAGCGGATGAAAAATAAGGGAGAAGTTTCAGAAGTGTTTAGGTTCTGATGCCAGTGGCATTTGATGTAGCTGAACAACCTTGTGAGACAGTGCTGCTCTGCAGGGCTCAGTGCCAACATCCATGATCCTCTGGCTCCAAGGAGGTGGAGCAGGCTGGAGCCATGTGCCATTGGACAGATGGGAACGTTTCTGCATTGGGTCCAAAGCCTGTACTCTGTGGACCAGGCAGCAGCCCCTTGCACTGTCTTCTCTTTGGTGTGACAGGAGCACAGAGGAGGAAAAAAAGCTGCACTTTCCTGATATCCAGAGACTCTAATCAACTTGAATTTCCTTTTTTCTTTGTATCTTTAAAAGAGAACCAGCTAATTCAAAGAGTGTACTAATCAAGATTCTTTGCATATGTGAGATGGGAAAGCTTATTATTTCATAAATATATGAGGAATGATTTCCCTGCCCTTTGCTGAAGGTTTGTTTCAGTTAGTTATAATCTGTGTCTCTTCATGGTATACAGGGAGCTCTAAAATTCCCAAAGCAAGCAAGCGAGAGAAAGGATAGAGTATTGTAATGAAGTAAGGTAATTTTTACAATTTGTGGGTATTGTTTCTAGTTGGTGTCAGATATTCAGACACCAGAAGGAAGTTCTATACTTCAAGGAAATGTTTCTACTTTCCCCTTCTGGAGTGCAGTGAGGCATGAGGGGCCCCAAGCACCGAGCCAGCTCCTGCCGCTGTTGTGGCATGAACTACAGATGACATGTTGGCGGCAAGTGGAGATGTGTCCTAGCATACCTCCATCAGGCCTCCTTCCTTCTCCACTCCACATTGGGTGTGCAGCTTCCCTGGCCTCTGAGTCACCCCAGTGCAATGAAATCCAGGCAGGGAAGGACCGGGCCCTTCTCAGGCTTACCAGAATAGTTTTTCATTCTGTGGATGTTTCCAACAGCACAGATACAAAACTAGACAAAATGAAACAAGTGAAATAGAAGTTCCCTGATGCTAAATCACCTTGCAATAAGGAAAAATATTTCTTAGATGCCTAGCCTGGTTCTCGTTTTCCAGTGTGAAGGGCGCACCTTCATTACTTTTATCTCTTGTAGCCCAGGGTTACCCCATAGGCAGTCATTCCTGTGTTTTTCCTTGCCTCTGATCAAAGGCTGGGCAGCAGCACCCAGCAGAGCACAGTGTTGTACTGACAGCATCAAGTACTAGATGTTTGGAGAGAATGCTGGTTTAGTCCCATCACTGGGTGAATTACATGCTGCATGTAGCACGTACATTTGGTTATAAGCGTGAAGAGCCTGTGAGTCGGTGTATGTGAACCTCCCTGGTATTGGATGTTCTTGTCCAGGCCTCTGTAATGTAAACCATCACTGGTTTACAATAATAACCCTTTCCTTTTCCTCGGGGTTACATGCAGTCTTCACCTGCTGGTCATGGTCTTGGACTCAGCCTTGCTTACCTGAGGCAGAGGGGCACTTGTTTGCAGTGAGAGCGGGTTCTCAGCCTGCAGCAAGTTTGAAGATTCCCACAATCTATTTGTGTGAAAACCAGCAAAACGCAGCCTCTCCTGAGCACCTGAGGAGAGGCTACATGTGACAGATGTCAGGAACATGGTTATCATCACTTTTTGCTGCAGTGTGAACAGCAGACAGCCTTTCTTCCTGCCAAAGAAGTGAGTTGCTAAAACAGCACATCTGATAGTTCCTAGCAAAGGGTTAACCACAGCAGTCTTGCCCTGTGCACAGGGAAAAGTCAAGCTCTGGAGAAGGAGCTGCTGTGGGGGTGGCTTTGGTATCTGATGTCAGACAGGCTTGAGCTGCTCCAGCCCTGCTGCAGGGATTTGGACAAGCTCCAGCCACACTGCCCTGTTCCAAATGCTGCTGGTTTCTGTTTGCCCAGCTAGCAATCTTCCCAGACAGAAGATACCAAGGGCATTGAAGGTGTTTTGCCAAGCTGAACACAGGGTATTAAATACAGGCTGCTAATGAAAACCACTGCAAATGGAGAGTAGGTGTTCAGGAATGACCTGGCAGAAGTTAAGAGTACATTGACCCAGATCTAACATGAAAGGACAGTTTTTCCTTCTCCTTGGAGGTTTTGGGGCAATTTTTGTTTTGTCCCTATCCAGTTGCCTGATTGCATAGAGAACTTGTAACTTGGTTTATTTCTTCTAAACTAGTGGTTATCTCCTCAGAGGAAGGATCCATCCCTACCTTGTTTTAAACTTTATAAATGAAGGGATCAGACAAAGATTTGCAAAACAGAAGATGATTAGATGAAGACATGTTGGAGATTGCTATTGCTGCCTTTCTGTAATCACAGAAAAACTTTGATTGGGAAAGACTTCTGGGTGTGATGTCACTGAGCCTCCTGCACAAAGCAGGGCTAACCTCAGAACAGCAAACTGCAGCACAGGATGCCTCCTGACACAGAAATGGTGCCTGAAGATGGATAGGAACA
Source organism: Colius striatus (assembly GCF_028858725.1). Lineage (NCBI taxonomy): Eukaryota > Metazoa > Chordata > Aves > Coliiformes > Coliidae > Colius > Colius striatus. The sequence goes on from NC_084761.1 coordinate 36,732,634, forward strand.
TACATAAAAACTAAGATTTAAGCTATTTTGCTTTAAGCAAAAGTAAATCAGTAACTGACAGGAGATTACAGAGATGCATTTCTTACGCACAAGTTGTTCACTGCCTGTTCATTCTAGTTTTCTGCATCTCATTCTGAAGTAAATAAGCTACTGATGAAGCGCTTTGCCCAGTAGTCTGCCCGTTTCTCCCATTAAGGACAGAAGTATTTTCACACTGGTTGGTGGGGATTCCTTACTTCATCCTGCATGTGGTAAGACTCCAAAGTGCCAGCTTAAAAAGCATAGCATTTTGTACAGACGCTCTGTTACCAGGACTGTTTGCCTCCTGAACCACAATACTGTTTTTTCCTACCAAGATGACAGTGGACTCCCCTAAGATTCAGTGGCAACTACATGCACAAATCTTGTTTTTTCACCAAGTCAGGGAAAAACCTGCAATTTCCTGAGTGATGCATTTTTCAGTGAGAAGTTTGAAATGATGAAGAGTCATTAGAATGAGTCCTTGCCCTTGCGTTTCAGTTTTGGAACTGTTTTGACTTTGATACTGTGCTGTCAGACTAAGCTTTGCCAACACGTTCATATGTAGAGTGGGATGTAGGTATACGGCACAGACTTTGGAGTGCATGGGCCATGAAGTCACCAGAGTAAAGCCATATTAGGAAAAATGGAAGTGGTTTGTCACACTGGTGCCAGGGGGTCAAATTCACAGTGCCACAGTAATGTCCAGCCAGCAAATCTCTTGGCATAGGGTTCTCTAGCAGAGCTAGATGCTGCTCTGCTGGGATGAAGCTATACTTGGTGGTGGGTTGACCTTGGCTAGACACTAAGTGCCCGCTAAGCTACTCCATCACTCCCCTCCTCAGCTGGACAAGGAGGGAGAGAAAATAAGATGGAAGAAACCTTAAGGGGTCATGGTAAAGGCAGTTTAATAAAGCAAAAGCTGTGCACGGAAGCAAAGACAAATAACAGATTTGTTCTTCACTTGCCATCAGCAGGCTATGTCTAGCTTCAGTGTGAGTAGTGGTTGCTCCAGAAGACAACTGTCATGGTAACCCATGCACTTCCACTGCCCCCATCCTTTTAGCTTTAGTAAAAGCTAATGTCATGTGGTCTGAAATATCCCTTTGGCCAGCTGTGTCCCCTCCCAAGATCTTGCCCATCCGCAGCATACTGGGAATGTTGGAGAGACAAACTTCATGCCGTGGTTGTGCTGATGTGTTACCAACACTGCTCTGGCTACCAATGCACAGCACAGCACTAGGAGGGCCACTCCAATGGAAAACTAACTCCACGTCAGCCAAACCCAATGCATACTTCTGGGGTATTTTTCCTACTTAGTCAATAAGCTCTGTGAGCAATCAGTTGTACACCCCAGGGACCAACACAACTCTTTTGCCTAGAAGAGAGCTGCTTTCAACTTTCAGACAAAGACCAATGGAAGTTGCCCATCAGAGAGGTTTATTACTGAAGGATCACCAGAGGCATCTTACACTTTGAATGAAACTAAACAGAACCTCAGTTTGTCCTCTAGCTCCCTGCCTTTCCTGTGCATCTGTTGTTTCAACATAAAGAAGGATTTTTTTTATGACAGATTGGACTGAACATTAAGGATGACCTACTGAGCAAACTGTAACAAGTCTTTGCTTTTTTTCCTGCCTTTAAAGGATGAATTTTTTATTCCACATACCACTGAATATGATAAGAGTATTTTCTTACCTAAACACCCTGCCTGAAGCAGTAGTGTCTCTCACCAGACAGGCACTGCAGGAGGATGGGCTGTGGGTGCACAAAAAGAAAATGCTGTCCAGCTAGAGACTCATTTTTACTGTAATAATATGGAAGGCATAGGAGGGATGCAGGGTGGGACCTCATGTTGCTGGAGAATTTACTAGGACAGGTGTTGAGTGTACAACTGCAGCTAGAGCTCAGTCTCTCTGCCACTTGGAAAGGGAAAGTTAGGGCTTTGTAGAAGGAACTTGTTATTTGCAGCCTTGATTTGTGAGATTGATGGGGATGAGATCAAACAATTCATTTAATAATAAAATCAGTCCCTTTTGGTTGAAAAGCTCAGGGTTAGAGAATAATCACGGATCACAGATTATGGCTGGGAATGGGGTGTGAAGTCAGCAATATTACTGCTTTTTATATACTGGGAGGAAATTAAAATGGTGAGGAGCTTGGACTCACTGCAGGATGTCTGTTGGCTTCCACTGGATCGGGGTATCAGATCACCTTTTCTGTCTTAGCAGGCAGATATGCTGTGGCCAAAGACATTGTGTTTCTATCTAAGGGACAAGCACAAAACAACAGATACCAGTGTTTAATACTAATTTTTCTGAGATGCATCCAGTTGGGCACTACTAGGTCCACTGGTCACTGACCCAACAAGCTGAATGTGTGGTGTAGCAGCACTGTGGCCATTCCTTGGTTCCAAAGCTGCTGTTCTCAATGCAGAGAGATCCAGTGGGGTGTACTCTTGACCCAGGGCATGGCGTGTGTGGGCAGCTGTACATGTCGTAAGTCTCTACAGACTTAAGTGCAATTGCATACATTTGTTATATGGTTTGCCTTAGGACTGTGTATGATTCTTGTGGTTTGATGTTTGTGTTTGGTGTAATTGGTGTCCATAATTCATCCACTTCTTAATTTTACAGAAGTGTCCATTTTGCCTTTTTGATTTTTAAACATTTATTATTCTTCATCAACTTAAAGCTACAGTAGAGCAGATAAGTCTGTACTGGAATGTTTAGAAAGATCTTTGAATAAAGAATGGGCTTCTAGAGTTGTGTCACTACAAATGGGTTTTTTCTTCTTCTACCACATTTCAAACTACCAGCAAGGTTTCTGCATCTCAAGCTGTATGGTGACTGTCCTGTTAGCCCTGGGCCTCAGCCCAGTCATAAAAAGCTTCTGATAAACAAAGCTTTGCCTACAAAGACATTCACTTAGTGATAACCAGTGCAGAGTCCCTTCTGTTTCTGCTCTGTCAGTGTCCATGGGCTTTGCTGCATCAGGGCAACATGTTCTATCCTGCTATTTTTGTATTTTCTATTTTGATATTTTGCAATAGCAAGAAATCAGAAATCCCTTACTCCAAAAAATCATCCTTTTGTGATGCAGGAAAGCACCCTGGGTTGTTGTTGTGGTGAGCAATATCATCCTCTGACACAGTGGAAAGAAACAAATTGGGCCTCCTCAAGAAAAGTATATATTTTGGCTTGGAATATATATTTAGCATGGATTCAAGACTTTTCAGCCATCCCAAAAGAAATGATAAGGAGAAAATAACAGCTGAGGGTTTTACCTCATCCACAGAAGTAACCCGTGCTTTTTTTCTGCTGTGATTTTTTAATTGCTTCTGCTTTTACAGCTGAACTCAAATCTACTTTGACTCTCTCTCCCTTGAGAGGTGAAGTCCTGTCAATTTCTTACGGCTGAGCCCCAGCCCGCCCTTTTAGGACTAAGCCAGTCTTTTTTTGTCATCCTTCATTAGCAACCCACTTCTCAGCTCAGCTGGGAGCCAAGCGGATCTTAGCTCTATGCATGTATGGCGTGGTGGTAAGCACAGAGCAATCACTACTCAGGCTGGGGAAATTACCCAGCTCTGGCAGTGTGTCAGGAAACCCGCTGGGCAGCTTTGCCCTTCCTTCACGCCTGTCCTTTCACAGATTTGCTCTGCAATGGGAACATTTGTTCTGTGCTGAGCACCCATGTGACCTGCTGGGAGAGAGGGAGGGCGCTTCCAGTAGCACCAGCGGTGCTTCATCAGGATGGTCCTGGGAGAGCAGATAAGCTTTAAAAAAGCAGCCCTTGCCCTCCCCTGGGGCACTTGCCGAGGCCAGCCCTCTGGGAAGGGCTGGAAGCCTTTCCCAGAGCTGAGGGCCTGCCCTGGCCTACCTGCACCCGGTGGGTACTGTGGCTGGTTACACAAAGGTTTGGTCACTGCTACTGGGCAACTGCATACTTCCCCCCTACCCCACATCGGTATTTACATGTGCAACAGCCACTTGCCCAGAGGCCATCTTGGCTCAGGTTCAGCTGGGGTTCTGGGCAGCCAGGCATAGCAGGTGACACAGGCTGTAGTGGCACCACAGTTGCAGAGAAAGAAGCCTCTCCTCTGGGGGAAAGTGCTACTGGGACAGACAGAAGCCTAGCACCTGAAAAACTGGCTGGATTTGAGCTATCTGTGGCTCTTGGCAGCCTGACTTTACCCTTTATTTAATGTGTTCATCACACGTTTTGGTCATTCACCTCCATGCAATAGACTTCACAGATTTCCCTTGGTGTTCACACTTACAAAAACTAAGTGGCATGTCCCACTGTCTTGCTTGCCCTGCAGCTCACAGGGCCTTGGCTAGGGGAGGGGCAGACTCCTCATCAGTGCCCACGTTCAAGGTTGAGTCTCATTTCTTACAAATTCCCCTTCTCAGGGGCCAGCCACACATCCAGCACAACGTCACTCACAGCTGGAGTTGATATCCAACACACAAGTCCTGCTCCTGTGCTCTCTCACCCTGCCCTCCTGTGGCACATCCTGTGTACACCCTGTGGCACACTGACCTCATCAGTGAACCAACGCCATGTCCCGACACAGACATAGATGTGTTCCACTGCCAAGAATTCTTTAAAAATACAGAGCTATTTTTTTTCAATGTTGTATACAGTACAACAGCCTCTGAGCCCAGAAAGCAGGCCCCAAATCTCACCTTTCTCAACTGTCAAACTCACGGCAACTGTGATGGAAGACAATTTGGACACAGTAAACTGGCCACACATTTGATAACAATGGATTGGACTATGGCACTATCACAGAATGAGATACTACATCTTAACAACTCCCACCTCAAAATATATGCAGACCTTCTGTGAGCAACAGGCTCACAACACCCATACACCCAACATGCGTTGGAAGAGCTGGCTGTTTGTTTCAGCTGCTAAGTCGAATACCTGGCCCCAGGAGGTGCTTCTGCCTGGTGAGAGCTATGGGGGAGCTAAAGTAAAAGCTGGTGCACTCACAGTGAGCTGCTCTGTTCCTCACCAACTGCTTCACAGAATCTCAGGATGATCAGGGTTGGAGGAGACCTCCAGAAATCATCTAGTTCAACCGCACTGCTAAAGCAGGTCCACCTCAATGACCAGGTCATGGAAGAACGTGTCCAGATGAGTTTTGAAATACTTCAGAGGAGACAACTCTACAGCCTCCCTGGGCAGCCTGTGCCAGGGCTCCCTCACGCTCACAGGAAAGTTTTTCCTTCCTTTCACTCCAAAACAGGTGGCTGGTGTGTTCAGGTTTTTATAGCTCCAACACTGACACTTCAGCTGTGGTGAATTTCACATTAATTTCTCCTCCTGGACCCAGGTTTAGCGCAGGAACTTCACAAAAAGACAGAGTTTTCCTAATTAATCCCCTTTTTGTTTGTCTGGACAGAAAACAGCCAAAATAACTGTCCCGGCACCTGATTTACAACATGTACTCTAAGCTGCATTATCTTAACATCAACATCAAAGCCTGTGCTCCATGGGGCAGGGATAGGACTGCACTTTCCTAATCAAAAGGTCCATCAGGACTGTTGCCCAGAGCTTGGTCCCAGCATCCTCACTCTCCCCCTCACCCAGGGGATGGCAGAGGCAGTGGTGTGGCCCTGCCTGCCAGTACCTGGCCACGGCACTCAGCCTCTGCCTCCACAGCACTATCAAGAAACTCCAACATTTTTTCTTTCATTGAGGCAGGCTTATCAGAGATCTGTGGAGAGGAGATTTTGGACATGCCTCAAGCTGGCAGAGGTGGACAGGAGATGTGCACACTGGGGAGCTGAGGGCACATGAAGGCCACTGAGCCAGCCCAGCCCAAAGCCGAGCGGCGCCCTCCACGAGACCTCATGAGTGGCAGAGCAGAGGCGCCGCGGGGCTCTCTGCAGGCAGGCTGTGATGCTCACTGCAAGTTCTTGGTGCCATTCCAAGTGCTGCCCTGGGTTCAGTCAGCTAACTTCATGTGGCATGGACCAAAGAAGGTGGCTGTAACTCATTTTTTGCCTATGGGAAAATGAGGTTGAAATCCCACCCACAGAACGGATCCAGCTGCACTGATCAGCCAGGAGCTACTTTTAGGAGGGCATCTCTACACCCTGCATGGCTTGCTGCCTCAAAATGAGCTCTGTGAGAAGAGCATGCTGGGCTGCAGCCACCACATCTTCATGATAAGTACACATAATGCCTCTCTAATTGTTATATACACTCTCTTCAGTGCATGAAGAGATACAAATATGGAAATCTGAGAGTAAGAAATACTTACGTATGAACAGGGGACATTGCTGAAACTATATAGCCAAGATATAGCTTAGGAAGACCATGAAAACTTCTTCTATAACTACTCTTTGAGAGGACACTTAAATACAACTAAATACCCAAAGCCTTCAAGGAAGGAGTTAAATGTTAAACGTAGTAACCACGAGACCGCTAAATTCATTGGTAGAAATTCCTTTTCTTTTACAACCAAAGAAGTCACTTATTGTCAAATACCAAGAATGCAATGTCAATTCTGGTGCTCATCGATCAAGGAAGGTGGTATGCTCAACTATAATCAAACCCTGGGCTGTAGTCAAGAGAAAAACTGTTAGCCACCAGTGTTGGTACGTAATTAACTACCAACATCAGACACACATTCTTTAGCGTTAACAGCTTAGAAAAGCTTATAAAAATGGGCTGAAGAAATGAGTAAGATACTACAGCATTTGGGGATCTTTGGCTCTTTCTCACTGCACAGGGTCAAGTTCTGCTCTAGCAGTCATTCTGTCCTTGGGGAAGATGATTCAAATTGGATTTTGATGCTTTTCTCTCTCCCACTGTCCTTATCCAGCATGACTTAAAATCATTCTTTTCTCTCTGCTTTCTCTGTTCTGGTATGGCCTGTTCTTCTTCACGCTGTCAAATTCTGCTGGCGATACTTATAAAGCAAAGAGGAATAAACAAAGGCACGTGATTTCCCACTGCATAATCATGGATGACCATCTTAGTGTTCAGAAAGTAAAACTATAACAAGTAATAGAAGTTTATTCCTTGTGACAATATAGAAATTTGTTGCTCAGCAGTTACCACTCCCACAATAAAAATGTTTATTCAGCTGCAAACGCTGTGTCTTTCCAACAAATGCAAAACAGCTTTTTGGTGGTAAATAGCAGGTATTTATTTGAAATGAAAAAAATACTTCAGTACCTGAACTATTGCATTTAATCATGTATTGTTGTAATTGTGTTACTCTACCTTTTTGCATTGGAGACAAATATACAATGAACATTCAGATATCACAGATTGCACACTAGATAGTAAATCGTCAGGCCTTTTACGTAACCACCAAAAAACAGATATTGGATTCTGCAATTATAGTACAAAATTCCACACTCCAGTCTTAGCCAGTTATCTTCAATTTACTCCTGATGCTGTACAAATAAATGGCCATTTAACTAGGGCTTACAAGTTAATAACAGGACAAAGAAAAATATACATTGCACTGACACAAAAAGTCAGCTGTGTTAATAGTCATGCAACAAGTAACCAAACTTGCTGAAATTAAAAATACTTTCTAAAAACAGTTTTAACTGCATCAGTATTTTATACACAGTTCATTTACTGAAACAAAAGGAGTCTTTAAATGATACAAAGCAAATATAAGTTTCTACCAATTTTATACATAAGAAAGTGCAAAATAACTTATCTAAAGTGTTTTGCTATTGAACTGATGAACGTTGGCTGGTGGCAGCTGACTCCCTCTCGTAAGCATGACATTACAGTTGCACACTACATACGAATGTTAAGAGTACATGAATAACTATACTACAAAGAACAAGGCAGGAGAGACATGTGAGGTACCTGCAGAGAATACAGTCTACTAATGTTAGTGTACATGAGTATATTTTTGCTCAACAGATTTTTACATGGAAAACAAAGCAAGTATTTGCATTAGAAGCTTGAAAGAAATGGAAAAAAACTCCCCACTCCCAAGTGAACAAAACAGTTGCCCACAGCACCAGCTGCCAGATGAAAAACCAAGCAGGTGCGTTTTTTCCCCTCCACCTCCTCCAGGCAAGAATGTGGGTTTTGGAACAGCGCAACTGAAAAATTAAATCAGAGGGCTGTGGTGACTGGTTTGCAAAATGTAAGGTGGGACTAACCTCTACACTACAGAATCTGTAAGAAATAATGACTTTGATGTTTTTGCTAGTACACTCCCAAACATTGCAAGTCTCAAATACCACCTGTACAACGTGCTCATGTTGCTGAACGCAGTCCACTGCCTCCTCGTTGATGGCCCAGTATCTTGGTGACCCTGCACTAACTAGTACTGTATGCCAACTCGTTGCTTTAGTGTTTAGATTACATCGGTATTACTGTCATAAATCTTGTCTTTGTTAGGGTTTAATTATGTGGCTGTACAAGGTCCAGTCTGCAGAAAAGGAGACTTCCTTAAATTTGGTTTTGGTTTGAAATCTGGAGGCAAGGGGAAGAAAACTCTGTGGACTCAAAGGCATTAAGAGTTGTTAAAAGAGCCTTTTCTTCAAACTGGGAATGTTAAGGCAACTAGCCCATCTTCTGAACTATGCTGGTTTCGCATCATTTTGGGAAAGGTGAAGGCAACATTGGAGAGGACAGCTGAACACAGAAATTCCAGTGCTCTGCACATGCTTACTGAGGACCACCTCCTGCTCTTGGGGACACATCTGTCAGGGATCATCACACCCTCTAGATCCAAAGGGATCGACTTGGGTCAGCTGATCTCAGTGAACCTGCATTTACTCAACACTGTGCAAGGGCTCTGGAGAAGCCTTTCTGTTCATCTGGGGACCTAGAATACATACCAAAACAGGAACAGATCTCATTTTACAGACTGGCACATACATAATAAACAAACATGTATCAAAATACATACTTAACCTTCAGTGCATAAACATGTGATACCAGGGCACATAGTCAGTGGTCAGGATTAACAAATTATTCACTGCTAGAAGCTCAAATCAAGAGAAGATAGGTGTGCCCCTGCAGTGCCAAGGGACTTCTGGAAGGAGCACACACCACTACAGAGGGTCTGGCTTTTCTGATGGGGCAATTCTGATGATGGTGCCAGTTTTAACCATTTGCTGTCTCAGGGCCAGAATCCACCCAAACCATTCCAAGTGAAGGATAATCTCACCATTTTGAGTGAAGACACTACCTAAAGTACCAACAGAGCAAAAGCGGGGCCACCTGTCTTCTGTTGGTTTGGGTCATATCCTTGCCGCTACTTAAATGAATTAATTGTGAATATATCTAGATCTAGATCAGTTTGTCACTCATTTACAATATATATACATAGATGTTAAAAAAGCAAACCAAACCAAACAGTAGCCTGCCCCCTGCCCCCCTCCCTGCCCTCCCTCCCCCCAACCAAAAACCCACTGGCAAGACTTTATCCAGAAATTAAGTCCACGGATCTATCCGATGCACATGTTTCAATCCCAGTGGATATCAGTGTCTCTACTTCATCCCATATGTAGTGCAAAATAAATGGAAGAGTAGTAAAAAAATACTGCAATTAAATTCATATTGGAACTTAAAAACCATAATGGAAATCTACCGCTGTCCTCTAGTTGATGCTGTGTGCCAAAACAGGAAGGTAGCTTTTGGAAGCATTTCAGACATGACCAATATCATCTTGTTTTAGAGCAACGCCTATTGTTCCAAAAGTTTGGGGGTTTTTTTGCAAACAAGTTGCAGGACAACAGTGGTTAACTTTTCTGCACAAGGAATTCATTCTGTACCTATATGCAAGCTGATCGCTATTGACTAAAGAAGGTAAAAGCTGGTTCTTGCACTGCATGAATCAGCTGCTAGTGAACATTAAGTTATTAACAAAATTGCAGCTCTGACGTATGTATAAAAGAGGCCTTATTAAATATGAACAACACTGAGGTGGTAAATAGTTTGGTATAAAATGCAACACAAGTGCAAAATTTAGTTCCTGGTTATCTTACAGCTAGAATAAAATACTCAAGTCCTAGACCCAAAAATGTTTTCTTTTGAAAAAATCCATGTAATTCTACGAATAGCTGTACTTAAATTAAGATACTGTGGGCAACAGAAAGAACAAACATGCACACACTGGATTTTTAACAGAAATACACATAATGCATTCGAGTTCTCTGATTTTTTGTTTTGTTTTTTGTTTTTTTAAACATTCGTATTTAAATTGATAGATGAGATAAAGATGTCACACAAAGTATAGTGGTTAATCTGAAGTCTCATGTAACAGGCAGTTAAGTTCATATTTAGATAAAAAGGCCATTATACCTATTTACAATATACACAGTTGCTTGTGAAGAAGGCAGATTTACAACTATTTTCTAAAAAGCCTTCCCTTCCCCACCCCCTCCCCTGATAAAGATGACTAGCTCTACAAAAACAAGACAAGGGTGTTTAGGATAAGTGAGGATTTTCTCAATAGTCACGTCAACAAGTTTAGAGGTTGACAGTTCTATTGAATTTGTGGTTATTAATCACATCTTCCTGGGCCTTGCTCTTCACTTAAGTCTGCTGTTAGCCTCATTCACTTTCTGTCAACACAAATCAGTTCAATGATCCCTTTCCCTTTTCACTTTTAGTGCTTAAAACTCAGTATAAACTGAGTTAAACAGACAATATTCTAATCCCTTTCAATCACTGCACAATACTCTCAACTAGTTCTTGTAGTGGTGGCGGGACTGGACGGGGTCTCCTATTGCCAGGACCCCATCAATTCCTAGGCCTCTCCTCCTCCAAACCCCGCTCATGCTGCAGGTTGTAGAAGCAGTTCTGGCAGACTCTGACTGGTGATGAAATCTTCAGACGCTTGATTTCGGACTGAAACCTACTGCACCTGTAGAGGAAAACAAACACCCCTGTGAACACAGGTCCTTCTCCTGACCTAGCCATTTTCTATCCAGATGTGGAAATTATCACCATGACTTCAAATACCAGAAAACTACCCCAACTTTTCTTGACAAAGAAACTCAATGCAGAGTGGCAGAAGCATAATTTATCATAGAATCATGGAATGGTAGGGGTTGGAAGGGACCTTTAGAGATCATCTAGTCTAACCCCTTCTGCAGAAGCAGGTTCACGTATGATCACCACAGAATCAATGTAATGACTGTGTGAGAGGTAGTTTAAGAACAGCTGTTGTCACCAGTTTAAGCTCAGAGATGGAACTCGAAATACTGTCTGACTCAGTGGACCATAGAAGAGACTCTCACTCCAGTTCCTAGGTAAGAGGAGTTCACATAAAGTGTCACACGCTTTTTGCCGTCTGAGGCAGCACGCGACTGGCTCCTAAATCAGCACCTGTACAGTCCTGCACAGAGTTTAAGTTTTGACTGGGTCACTTGTAGACTGACAAAAAGACTGACAAGAACAACTACTTGCTGCAAAACAATTTTGTTTAGGCTTTGAGTGTTTTTCTTGTTTTTTGTTTGTTTTGGGTTGGGTTTTTTTGTTTCTTTTTTTTTCTTTTTTCCTTTGCTCAGATGATTTGTCTAGAGATTTTCCCAGATGGGCAACAGGGAGGTTTTCAAAGCTGCAAACACATTTCATTCTCAGCCGATACTTGTCTACCTAGCTGGGTTTATAAGGGGGCTGGTCTGCCTTTTCTAATTCCTCTCTGGAAGTTTTGAGAGTTTTGGTTTTTTTCTTCATCAGTTCTGTTTTGGTAAGGGAAACCTCAGTCTTCCAGCAGAGCTCCCCAGCACACAACAGCTTTGCCCAGTCTAATATTCTCTATGGAGAAGATCCCAAAGGATCCCATTGGCTGGCTTACTTCTGGCAGAAGAGCTGTCCGCAGTTCCTGCAGTGGTGCCGCCTCTCAGTGAGCGAGAACCTGACGGCGCAGCCCGAACAGCTGTCTCCACCCTCATCCTTCACCCAGTGGTCAGCTGCAGACCGGCCGGGCTGATCACTGACCGACCAGCTGAACACTCTGCCTCTGCCATCCCCAATAAGAATTCTGCTGTGATCCCTGCAAGAGAAGAGAAGCAGCATTCCCGCAACAACTCTGGCACAGGGACACGCAGACATTGATGACCAATTTTGCGTGTCAGAATATGCAAGATGTTAAACTGCTGCCATGGTGACTAATGCCAAATTAGCCTGGTTTGAGAAACAGAGCTGTAACAACACCTATGTAACATCATGCAGCTGAATAAGTCTACTTATTTTAGTTAGGTTTTTTTTTAACCTCAAGTCCTTGAAGAAGGCAGAAGCACCACAAAACAGTGTTATGTGAAGAGCAATGGCTGGCTCGTTTTGCCTCTCACTGACCACACTGAAAAAGTGTTTCCAGCCACATCTGGTGAGCGACTGACTCACTTGGAGATGCCGAGCGCAGTGATTTCTGCCGGGTGTGCGTTGTCCTTGCGGTCGAACGCCGTGTGCATGGTGAGTTTGCTCCTGAACACCAACTGACGCTCCCACCTGTATCCTAGAAATGAGTGGGAAGCAGGAGAGGATAAAAAGCAAATTTGCTTGCTCTCATATTTGTTCCCTCTGACAACACACCTGTATGTGTGACTTTGTAGAAACAAAAAGCCCTCCCCTAGAGATAACTCTCTCGGACTCAAGTTTCACTCAGAGAAAACATATTTTTCAACTGCTCCCTGATGCATGTAAGGAAGGAGCGGGTACCAAACAATGCACAGTGAATGAGGACATACACAGGGCAGCCCTGTACCAATCCTGACAGGACCATTCACTTTGGGGTTTGGGGTATTTTAATTTTAATTTTGATTATTTAGTTTTTAAATTTAAGACTCAGAGTTTCAACCATCAATCACTTTCTTCATAAAAGCTTCTATAATACTGTGTTTTGGGTATATGACTAAAACAGTTTTGATGGCATACCAATGTTTTGGCTGTTAAGCGGTACTTGCAGAGTGTCTGTCTCCTCTTTTTCCCCACTCTGCCCTGCCTGTCACCCCCTGTCAGGAGTTTGGAGGTGTGTAGTAAGTTGGGAGGGGACAGAAGCTGGACAGCTGACTCAAACTGATCAAAGGGATATTGCACACTGCACTATGTCATGCCTAGCAATAAAACTGAGAGAAGTTTTTGAGGAAGGCATCCATTTGCTCAGAGACTGTCTGGTCATCATTTTGTTTGCAGGTGGTTTCAAGTGACTGCATCACTTGCTTTGTCTCCCTCTTTCCTTCACTTATTTAGAGTACCCTTGTCTCGACTCATGAGTTCCCTTGCTTTTGTTCTTTCTATTCTCTCCACCACCCTGCTACAGGGGGTTGTGGTAGTGGTGGTGAGTGAGCAAGTGGCTTAGCTGCTAGCCAGGGTAAACCAACCACATCTCCTCAGAAAAAGTTTGAACAACATGCAGTCTTGGCACACAAATCTTTCACTGCCCACTTTGGAATTTACCAGCCAACCCTGCTCAAATGGACAGAGAGAGACCGCTTCATGGGCTAGTGCTGATAACACATTTATCCGACAGAGGAAATACGCTCAACTTCTTTTACCTGGTTTGAGCTTGTTGTAGCGCCGTGCTTCAGCATAGCTGGTGTGTGGGTGGTTAACCTGAGCATGGGGATGTAGTTTTGCTTGTCCCTCAGAATAATTCACAAAGATAAAGCCATCTTTCTCATCTAAGCTGAGCTGGTCTGACCACCGCCTGGAGTCTTCCGAGCCGCTGTCTGCCGACCACGCTGCCACTGCTCTGTTTGATGATGACCTAGGCCTGTGGCTGGTGCTGCTTGGCTGACTCTGGCTCTCCTGCAGTTTCGTGTCCTGGCCTATGCATGGATCATCTGCCTCAGAGTCACTGCTGTCCTCTTCGTGGGCTTCCTGCCCTGGATTCACCCAACAGGAGAGGAGGCATTGTTAGCAAGGTTACTTTTTCCGTACGCTGCTGTTGCCCTACCTACAACCCAACAGGTACAGTTGCAGCATGATCAGAGGGAAGCTGTATGCAGACATCTCAAAGCCTTTGCAGAGATTCAACTCCTGCCACAAATCACATTATTCATCTTTTTTTTTTGCACTGCTCTGTCAGAAAACAGCACTCTTTAGCTGAAGCTATTTCCTGTGACAGTCCGAGGTAGAATATGACAGACACGAGTTGAATTCTCAAAACCATTCAAATTAGCAAAACCAAATCCTGCTGCCTTTCAGCAAAACTTAAACAAGTAAAGCAGCGTCAGCCATGCCAAAACTTCGGTTAACTGAGAAACATGATACAGATTTGTTAACAGTAACTTTTCTTAATACAAAAAAGCAACTGCTGAAGACATTATTTCTATTCACAGTGACACTGAAAAAAAGAGAGCTGTATTTATGTGATAATTACTAATGAGTATGATGTGATCCAGATCATATCTTCACTATGAAGAGGACAAGAAGACGACAAGGCAGCTAAAAGAAAGACCCATCAAGAACAGACCAGAATCTTCTGACGGGGAAAATGACAAGGTCAGCACTGCTTGTCTGAACAGCATGCTGTTCCATCACTAGATTTGGTAACTCTGCTGTTTTGCTCCAATTCCACTTCAAAATAAAAAGAAATACCCAGCTTTTGGACAATGGTAGTATCCAATGGGGTCACTGATAGCAGAAACAACCACACATAGAAAAGCTCAATCTTCACCGAAAAAGAGCCATGATGGGCATGATCTTTTCTTTCTCACAGTAGTATGAACCTGTCATAAGCAAGGTAGTAAACAAAGAACTCTGATGCTCTATTTATCATGCCCACTGATTGTCTTTTGAGACAAAATCCCCATTGCCCATTCTGCACCATATAACCACAGGATTTTAGCTACGTACAGCAAAGATCAGATAAAAGGCAAATACAAAACAAGTGTTAGGAGACATTACCTATTTGTGCTTCTTGACAGTCCTCTTGCAATTCCAGCATCTCTACAGGCTCTGGAGCTGGTGTTTCTGGTACTTGCAAAAACTCCATCCGCCAGAACTAGAGGGACAGGGAATAAGCAAAGTGGCATGTACTGAACTCTCAGCCTTCTTCTGAGCTACTTCTAGAGCTAAGATGGTTGATTAGGACTGTGTGTTTGCACTGGTAACACAAGAGGCAGGCCAGACCTCCAAACTAAGCCCTGTTTTCAGGTATTGCAAGAGTACGTCTGTATTCACGCCTGAATCATGGGTGAACAACTCTTGTGCTGCTATTTAACATCTTAGCTGTTCAAATTAAAAAAAATATACTCCACATGGGAATTTAACCAGCAGACTCTAGTTAAGGCACACATAGGACTGCTCACAGCAAATCAGGTTAGACTCACAATGATCAGAGATGCCACTAAGTTCCTCTTTTCTTTCTAGGTGGCAAAATGAATTGTTTCGAGGTATGTAAAACAAAAATGGTGAATGAAAACTCCAGTGAAAGCT
The DNA here is from genome assembly GCF_028858725.1 of Colius striatus. NCBI lineage: Eukaryota > Metazoa > Chordata > Aves > Coliiformes > Coliidae > Colius > Colius striatus. The sequence continues at coordinate 36,748,039 of NC_084761.1, forward strand.
GGTAACCAAAAAGCAACCAAAACAGAGCAGGACGGAACGTACATGCTGCTAACTATTGCTAGTTACCACATCAGAAAAGGTGCATCAAAAAGGAGAAAGGAAATGGAAAGAATCCAAAGGAACGCCAGCTCGCTGAGTTTTCCCATGAATCTTCAGTGTCCATTGAACTTGTGAACAGGAGTTGCAGAAGTGACACAGCTGGTTCCAGCACCAAAAGCAGTTTGCAACATCTACCCATCTACTCCCTGCTTCCTGCAGGACCAATTGTTCAGGTGGAACACCCTAGTATCGCAGGAGCGCTTTTTGGAACCAGCCAGGACACTGTGTCAGACTAACATGACTCCTCTAATTACTGCTACTAAGGCACAAATTAATTCTTCCAGGCAGTGATTCCTGGTACTCACCCGGACAACTCCATCTGAATGCCCTGTTACTATGACGTTCTGGGTATCCCACTCGTTCATCTCTGACACAAAGCAACACATTATTTGTTGGCTTTGGCCAGTGAAAGTGTTCACGCTTGCAGTAGGGCTGCCATTAATGCTCCACACATGGATGTAAGTGCCAGCACATGATACAATATCCCCCTGCAAAGACAAATAACATCTCCATATTTCAATACAAATCCCAGGTTTTCTTCAGTGAAAAATATAAGCCAGATTCATTTATAAGCCAAGTTCAGTCATCAAGGCTGGCACTTCTCAGGAAGTTCTATTCTAGCTGAGTTTGGCCACCTAAACAAATCTCTAGGACCAAATGCATTTTTAAACAATTATACATAGAAAACCAGACTTATTAGTAATCTGTTATATTTACAGCATGCAATAATGAGCAGATCAATTCCTCCACTTTTCACAGCAATCCAATGGTGTATTTTTAGTACTTTTCCTTCACAGTTCACAAAGACTCTGCTCATGTTGGCTGCACACTTCTTCATAAACATGTACCACTTTATTTGCTTCCTTATCGGGAAAAGAGAAAGCGACGGTCCAAACTAGTGGTCCAAATGGAAGTTGCAGTCTAAAACAACACTACAACTACCAGATTACTAGTAGTTAATAAACTGTGCCTGTTGCTAGCTCATCCTTGCATTACAGTCCCTTTTCGTTTTTATTTCAACCACTACATCTGCTACAGTTGGAACATGGTTCATCCAGCCTTGGAGGATAAGCTACACAAAGCTTAAACTCAGGCAAATTCTTTGACATGCACAGGAGTTGGATAAAATGGCAACCCATAAATTACAGGATCACCAGGGAGACAAGCTCTGAGGATATGTCTGTTTCCACTACAACTGTCACTGCACTTTCATTCAAGGTACCTTCTGCTTCCTTTAAATTAAGTGTACGAGAATGGAAGTCAATCAAGGTCACATATCAAAATCCTTTCTCAGTTCCTATGGCAGCTTTGACGACTTGCTTTGAGCACCATGCTAGCTTTACTGCTGCAAACAATGTTAACGAGCTCCCCTGAGCTCAAGCTGCTCTGCATGGAATAAACCCATGTGCATCTCTGGACAAAAGAGAGAAATTATTCCCTAAACCACTTAGTGTTCAGATGAGTACACAAGTTTTGCCAAACTAACAGAAAAGCCTAGTTTGTTTCTCCTTGGTTTCTTCTGACTCTTGCTACCATTCTCACTACACATGGATGAATAGTATTTGATTCTTACCGTCAACTCGTTTATACAGAGCGCTGAAACTGGGGCCCTGTGGCCTCGAAGCTGCGTTAGGAAAGACAGTTTATTCAAATCCCAGATGATGCAGGTGCGATCCCGTGATCCACTCACAATTATGTGATAAGCTAGCGATGCTGTTAAGCATGTGACAGTGTCAGTATGACCCAGTAATGCCTGCAAGAGAGAGATCAGGAGGAACAAGTTGCCATCAAGAGAGCACAAACATTACTACATTAAACCCACTTACTTGAAAAGAGTCAGACAAGTTAAATATGAATATTCTACCAGAAGATGCAACTGACTTTCAAGTATTCAGTTGGCAACTACTTTCATAATTGAAAATTATAGTAGTATTTTTTCCATTTAAAAAGTATTTGCACAAAATCAATTTCGAGAGTTTAAATATATAGCCTTCTACAAAAAAAAAATAGCACCCCAAAACTTTCCAACTTATTCTGCATCTTCCATCTGCATCAACAGTCTATTTATAGGGTCAGTATGTGCTCCAGGCTGCATTTGAAATTACATTCTGAAAACAGAAATTCTTTGTAAATATAAAATGGCTCCTACAAAAGCTTCTGTTGAAGTTTGAGAAAAGATAAAAGAGAAAAGAAAGAGCTGCAACCAAAGAAGGCAAAGCCAATTACAAAGAGGAGAAAAATACAAGCATCTACTTGTACTAGACCCTGCTTTTACATTTTAGGCTTAACCTAAACCCTGGAACAAGAGCCTGGAACACAGATGATTGCAGCTTACTCAGTTACAAACCACTGGCAAACAGCCTCTGATAGGTTGCCCTGAAATTCAAGATAGAATGTTTTATCTTTCACTGTCCTTAAGTAAAATACTTTGGAAATACAGCTTTGGACAGCTGTTAGAGACCAAGCACGGGAAATTATTAAATAATTCTCTAATTTTTTTTCTCTTGAGTGGAAGCTTTCCTCCAGAAAGTCCTGCTACCAAGAACACAGAATCACAGAATCTTAAGGGCTGGAAAGGATCTTGAAAGATCACCTAGTCCAACATCCCTGTTAGAACAGGACCATCTAGAGTAGGTCACACAGGAACTCATCCAGGTGGGTTTTAAATGTCTCCAGAGAAGGACACTCCACAACCCATCTGGGCAGGTTGTTCCAGTGCTCCATCACGCTCACAGTGAAGAAGTTATTCCTTGTGTTTCTTCACAAAATTGTGTTCCAGCTTGTACCTTTGCCCTTTGTCCTATCATTGGACATTACTGAGAACAGCCTGGCTCCATCCTCCTGACACTCACTCTTTATGTATTTGTAAACATTAATGAGATCACCCCTCAGTCTTCTCCAAGCTAAGGAGCTCCAGCTCCCTCAGCCTTTCATCATAAGGGAGGTGCTCCACTCCCTTAACCATCTTGGTGGCCCTGCGCTGAACTCTCTCCAGCAGCTCCCTGTCCTTCTTGAACTGAGGGGCCCAGATGTGGTCTCACAAGGGGAGAGAAGAAGAGGAGGAGAACCTCTCTTGACCTATTGCGCAAAGCCCTTCTAATACACCCCAGGATGCCATTGGCCTTCTTGGCCATGAGGGCACATTGCTGGCTTGTGCTCATCCTGCTGTCCAAGAGCACTCCCAGGTTCCTTTCCCCTACACTACACCATCACAGCTCGTTCCCCAGCCTGTACTGGTACATGGGGTTGTTCTTTCCCAGATGTAAGACTCTACACTTGCCCTTGTTGAATTTCATTAGATTTCTCCCTGCCCAACTCTCCAGCCTGACCAGGTCTTGTTGAATGGCAGCACAGCCTTCTGGTGTGTCAGCCACTCCCCCCAGCTTAGTATTATCAGCAAATTGCTGACAGTGCCTTCCGTTCCCTCATCAAGGTGAATGAACATATTGAACAGTAACCTAACTATGTATAGCAACGATACACAGCTTCTAGAATATTTTGAGGTGGCTGGGGGTAGTGTAGGTTTTGGTTTTGTTTGTGATTTTAGTTTTTGGGGGATTTTTAGTAAACATGCAGGACTTATGCTGCACTTAACTACAACTGACTTTAAAGCATGAGTGCTCATTAGTCAGATTAAAAGTTGATGTTTTTAATTAATAAAGCAAGAACAACTTAAGGTGATCATAAACAAGCATACTCTGCTCTACAAACTCACTGACAGAAAGAACAAAGTTTTGCACAGAATGTAATTTAAATGTATAGCATTTTAAAGAAAAAAATAAGAAAAAAATTTAAAAGGGAAATTAACCTTTAAGACCGGCTCCTTCACTGCCCTCCCTGACACAGTTTTCAGGTGAAGGTATTTTATGTGCAACACTACAATGAAGAAGATGATTTCACAAAACACACCTTTATCATTTCGTTAACATTGCTATCAAATTCTCTCTGTCTCCACAAAGCTCCTGGTGGATCAACTGTCCTTAAGAATGGTGCAATTTCAAAGATGCATTTTGCCTGCTTTCAATGCGGATCAGTCTCCAAAGGTCTGCTAGACTCACGGTTTCAAAGAAATAGCCCTTTTGTAATTGCTTTGATCTTGTAACATAATTTACATAAAAGGCATATTCATTATATTTTACCTGTTTCAGTGTGAGGGCTTTAGCTTTTTCTTTGGAGATGCCCATTTCCCACACACACACTGCTGTGCTTGTTCCTCCAGTGATAACTAGTTTGGGGTTGGGGCAAATGGCACACAGTATCTGACCCCATTCTGACAAACATTCATAAACAATTACTGCCTAAAAATAAAGAAAACAAAGAAGAATTACTCGCAGGATTAGTAGGATAAAAATAAAAAAACCCGAATGCCACCCTGTACACTGGACCATCAACTAAGATATGGCTGCTACCCCTCACGGTAGTTTTTCCTGGAACAGAAGCAATTCCAGCCTCTGCCACAAGATGCCCCCTGAGAGAACTCAAGAGAGCAGCTTTAACTAATTCATTTGTACTTTACAGACCTGGTGAAAAAATTAGTATTAATAGGTTTATGTCATTCTGCTAGTGTTCTGATGAAGACCACCAGGCAGGGAGCAATAAAACACATGCGGTACATGATTATTTCATTCACAGTTGAATTAATTTGCCATTGTTAGATTTTTTTCACACTTGAGTGCTTTTGGTACATTCAGCACTAGAATAAACTGCAGATTACAAACCTTGTCCGACTCATAGGTACCCAGTCTACAGCTGAGATCTGCATAGCCCCAAGCAAAAGTTTTATTCCATGCAGGTGGGATGAGAACCTTGTTCTGCTCTACTGCCAGAATGCCTTTATCAGTACATACGATCTGTCCCACAGGCTCCTTCAGCTCTAAAAAAAAGAAGATGGAGTTACGTTTTACTGCTAGCACAAATACTATCTGATCCCATTAAATATCTGATGCTTTGCAAAAGCTGGGTGTCTTTATTGTCTGTGTTATATGAATCTTGGTTTCAGGTGCAACAATGGCACCTTTTGCTATGTTCCTAATAAACGCAGGGCTAAACACCATCAGCAGTGTCAAGAAGACCGCAAGGATCACAGATGGCTCTGATCCCATGTGTGATGCTTGCCAAGGTGTTCTTCAGACAAGATGTCTGTGTTGTTAGAAGTGATTGTGGCATTTTTGGCACAAGTAAAAGTAAGTTTTTGGTATCAATTGCAACATCTCGGCCAAGCATTCCCTCAAGGTTCCACTCCTGACTATAGCCTGTGGTGTCCTATCTGGTTTTTCCCAAGCTTTGCAAATATACATCAGTGCTTTTTGATTTCCTTCCTTACAGTGTAGCCTGATGTGGCCTGAAAACAGTACAGCCTTCTCTCTTCATAGCAGGCAGGTACAGATTTGTTTGACTGACTAGGAAAGAAATCACTGTATTGTATTTACTTGCCTCACACAGTTAACTTTTGTCCAGTCTGATGTCAGATATGAAGTCAAAACCCACCTTTTCTTCATTTCAGTGCAGCTACCAACACCATCCCTTCCTGCCAACATTTCTCAGTATTTCTTGGCACTGCAATAAAGAATCCTTTCACAAAAATCACAAAAACTGAGGCTATTGCAGTGGCCCAAAACCAGTGTACCCTTGAATACTGTTTGTTACATTAAAACTTTAAAGAAGTGCTTGGGTCCAATTTTATTCCTCTTTTAAAAAAAAATGATATTAAACCATCACAAATGTGGTGCTTCCCAAGTACACTTTTGGGTAGCTAAGAACATAATCTTACAGCATTAGGGCATTTTAAATCTGTCTTTCTCACAAAAGCACAGGCATTAGGAACACAAGAACTAAGTGAAACACAGAAAAGGACAATCTTGCTGAAACCCTGAATGCTCCAGCAAAGAGATAGGAATACTTCGTGTGATTTTATGTTTACCTTTCACTGGGGCAAGAGATGGCCGCAGGTTGTCCAAATGATGGAAAAAAATCTTGTCACTTGTGGAACCTGGGGGCAGAGAGGTCCCCACAGCCTCTCCATTCAGTCGGCTTCTAACACGCTTCGGCGGGTGTGGCTTTTTAAAGAGCTGGAATTCATCAAGAAATTAATCATCATACAAATTACAGGTTTACAACAGCACAAGCTGAAAAAATTACCAGTGTGTCCAATTTACCTTCTAAAAATTCTGGAGGTCCACAAATGTTACTTAACTGTTCTCAGTATTCACTAGGAACTTATGGCAACCACCTCAGCAAGACTTCAACAGACAATATGAAACCCAACAAGGACACAATGAGTGAAGTATTTGTAATGCTACCTCCAGTTGCAAAAGCAGTTGAAGTAAACAAGCAAAAGTCCCCAAGCTGATTCATAACAGGGTATTAAATTCTAACCTAGGGCAAACTGAAAGAAATAAGCTGTTTGTCCCACAAACAGCAGTTCACACAGTTGGAAGTGTTCAGGCTACCAAAGAACAGAGTAACAGCACGGGCAGACATGTCACTGGACCACATACAACAAATACACATGAGAAAACATCTTAGCACCTAATTCTCTTCTGCCTAACTTTTTACTATGAGTGACTAATTTCCATTTTACTGCTTCAGTGATCACTCCTGCCACCTCAGATGGTGGTTAAACAAGCTGATCATTGCTTCCAATATGCCACGATCATGACTGACACGCACTACAGTTTATCACATGAGAAATTCATAATAAACATCTTGGATGGTAGATGTTATATATTACAGTATGTAAATAAATATAAACATTGAGTGGTATTTTGTAAGGAAGCAATAGCCTCCTTTGCAGAGAAGCTATTAGAGTACTGAAAGGAAAACTGAAATTCCAATGCAGAAAGTTATTTTCCTTACAGCCCTTCAAGATGTGTTACATGTTTGCCTATCCAAAGCAGAAGGAACAAGCATAAGCCTGAGGAAGCTGAGCTATGAGCTTGCACATTTTCCTACTGCTTGCACCTATAGTATGGGTACAAAGGGTAACAACAGGCATATATGCCACAGTTCTCCTTGAACTGCAGCATGCCTCCTGTTTGCCTGGGCTATCAGCAGATAGAGAGAAGGCATATCATACAGTGTTCACGTAGACAATTGATTTCAAATAAATGCCAGTTCCATCAAGAAAAAAAAGCCCCCTTTCTCCTTTGAGCAGCTGTTATACAGAATCCCAGAATGGTAGGGACTGAAAGGAACCTTTAGACATCATCTAGTCCAATTCCCTGCTGAAGTATGTCCACCTAGATCAGGTTGCATAGAAATGCATCCAGACGGGTTTTGAAGACCTCCAGAGAAGGAGACTGCACACCCTCCCTGAGCAGCCTGTGCCAGGGCTCCCTCACCTGAACAGGAAAACAGTATTTCCTTATGTTTAAATGGAACTTCTTGTATTCCAGCTTCTTTCCATTGCCCCTTGTCCTGTCACTGGATACAACAGAAAAAAGTGATGCCCCAATCTCCTGACATCCACCATTTAGATATTGGTAAATATTAATGAGTTCCCCCCGCAGTCTCCTCTTCTCTAGACTAAACAGCCTCAGTTTCTTCAGCCTTTCCTCATAAGGAAGATGCTCCAGTCCCCTGATCATCTTGGTGGCCCTGTGCTGGACTCTCTCCAGAAATTCCCTGTCCCTCTTGAGCTAAGAAGCCCAGAACTGGACACAGTACTCCAGACGAGGCCTCACTAGGGCAGAGTAGAGGGAGATGAGAACCTCCCTCTTGCTTATTCATTCTTCTCTGCCCTCCTATGTTGTGGCACCTCAAGTCCACCACAGTGTCTGCGAGAGCCCTCTTCCAAATGCAGCACCAGGCTCTGCAATGTTTTGCAGCACAACTTTTTAAAATGGGAAACAGAACTACCAGGGGCATTCCTGGTGAAAGAGATGGCATAAAGCACCCTGCCCTAGATCCCCTGTGGAAAGTAAGAGGGTCGTAGCAAAACTCTGCAGTTATATAAAAATGTGCCCCAAGAGCAAATGACTTGAGGAAGGAGTTCTGAGTTTGTTACAGCCTGCCTATGTCCTCTAGCAAAGCATCATGCAATTTGTGGTAGGTATAAATCTATGATGGGATCTAACCAGCGTTTGAAGCTTTCAGCAGAATTTTGGACTCAGCTGCAATGTTCTTCTATTGTCCTGCTGTCAGTCCCAGTCTTTATCTGTTAATATGGATTTAGCTGGGCTATGTCTGATTATCAGCACAACCAGTGACTGACTACCCTATGGCCACTACAGCGAAAACCCTATGGCCACTACTCATTGGAATTATTGAGAGAAAGCAGGGAAGGAAAAGAAGAAAAGCAGCCATGCAGGATAGATGAACAGTCCCTTCCTAGCAATGAGAGACAGATGGCTGTTTGTGGGTCCCTACAGGAAATATCCTCAAATATTATATGCTGCTGTAGTCTAGAGTTCCCAACATGTGGGTTGGGCTCCCAGTGAAGCTATCTGTGGTTTCCACCAGATCTAGGATTAGAAAAATTCACTGATGACATGTAAAAGTTTCACTGGACAACAAAAAAATGCCTAGAGAGATGCATAATTAAAAAAAATAATCCAAAACAAACAAAAAATCCCATGAAATAAACCCTCAACAGTCCCCGAAAACCTAAAACCCACACAGTAAACACTTTAGATTTAATATTATATTTAATAATTTACTGTAATCTCTTCGAAAGGACATAAACTTTAAAGCTGCATCAAAAAGGTGTCTATATAGCTCCTTAACTTTAGCTATCCTGTAAAGAGTCAATCATCTTAATTTAAATTTTGAGCTTTTTTTTCAATGGATTCTTCAAATAAAAGATGTGTCCATGTCCTGTAGAATGCCAAGAAATTGGTATAAAAAATAAGGCAGTATAAATTATTATAGAAATTATTTTATTACAGAATAACTAAATTACCAAAACAGTAGGCATTACTTTGAAGTTGCCCTTTCACTTCTCCCCTCTATAGCAAGAATATACGTTTTTTTAAGGGATTTTAATGCTAATTTTTACAGTTGAAACATAATTCATTTTGCCTTTAGTTTAAGGATGCCAATGGCAAAAACTCCTAACAATTCACATCTCACAGGCAAAGTCTAAAGTTGATCTTTGCTGCATTTATGATGGAAATGTAAATGATCACATCACTGGAAAAATATTTATAGAAAAAACCCACTCCCATTCTGTGTTAATACACTTCAAGTGTCATTTGGCAAGTGGAGTTTGACAAAGGACATACCTGCTTTGGTATCTGCCCAAAGTTATTAATGAATCCTATGGTAGCCGTCTCTTTTAGCGGATCATTGATGTTATATATATCCACCTGCCCCTCATAGAAGAGATGGTGAAAGACATTTACAGCTTCTACTGCAGCGGGACCTTGCTGTTTATAGCCAAAGATCAGGTCAATCCACTCATGTAGATGTGCACTCACAAAGTCACACTCCAGAGCCTGAAATTCAAAGGGCATACATTAAAACTAGCCAGATCAGTCAACAGTCGAATCTAGTTCCCCTCCCACAAGTCAAAATGAAGAATATATTTCAACATACTCTTGCTACCTTTTGATCAAGCTTTATGTTGAACTAAGTATTGCCTCAATGTACTCCCTACTCAAAACGGAAGGAGAGGTTCTACAGACTTTCAACAGCCATCAACCCACAACTCAGGGGCTGGCTAGTCACAGCCACGACTACACGAACTGAGCTTAAATTAATATGCAGTGGAAAGTCCCAACTGATGTTTTCTATTATCATTTTTAAAATGCAAATTACCTCCCGATGAACTCTGATAAATTCACGGGGATCTCCTTTTGCCCATGGGGGGAGTATTACATCACCAAGTTTAGTGCCATTTTGTTTGCAACCTACAACAAAAAAAGAAGAAAGAAAAATGTGGAGAAAATCACTGAAATGACATTGCAGCAGCGTTGGTGGAAAATATTCCTATTAAAAAAAAAAAAAATTCTAACACCTTTCCTTTATAAAGCAAGCCATTTCAGTACTTCCTTTAAAATACTGTGTCATTTTTAAATGTCAAGCAATAATACATGAGCAATTCTGCCTCTTTTTTTCATGTAAGATTTCTTGCAGAAGGAAAAATTCAAATATTCCTTGCTAAGACTTTTGAAGATGATGACAGTATTTCAGTATATGCTCTTTAAAGCAAACATTACCCTTCCAGTTAGAGGCATTGACTAGATTACTCCTTCTTAGTCTTCACAATTTCATATTAATAGAATCATAGAATAGTAGTGGTTGGAAGGGACCTTTAAAGATCTAGTCCAACTCCCTTGCTAAAGCAGTTCCACCTAGATCAGGTCACACAGGAACACATCCAGGCGGGTTTTGAAGACCTCCAGAGAAGGAGACTGCACACCCTCCCTGAGCAGCCTGTGCCAGGGCTCCCTCATCTGAACAGGAAAACAGTATTTCCTTATGTTTAAATGGAACTTCTTGTATTCCAGCTTCTTTCCATTGCCCCTTGTCCTGTCACTGGATACAACAGAAAAAAGTGATGCCCCAATCTCCTGACATCCACCATTTAGATATTGGTAAATATTAATGAGATCCCTCCTCAGTCTCCTCTTCTCTAGATTAAACAGCCCCAGTTCCTTGAGCCTTTCCTCATAAGGAAGATGCTCCAGTCCCCTGATCATCTTGGTGGCCCTGCACTGGACTCTCTCCAGAAGTTCTCTGTCCCTCTTGAGCTAGGGAGCCCAGAACTTGACATAGGACTCCCGATGAGGCCTCACCAGGGCAGAGTAGAGGGGGAGCAGAACCTCCCTTGACCTGCTGGCCACACTCTTCCAGATGCATCCCAGAATGGGTTGGTCAAACAGGGTTTCCCCTTGGTGAATCCATGTTGACTCCTCCTGATAACTATCTTTTCCTCCCCCTCTGAACATTAAATAGTGGTATGTTGTGATTACAAAAAATGTATTTTTTAAGACTTCCTAGTCACAATCTTGTTTTGTCACTTCTTGCCAAGAGACAATTCCAGGCCTCCTATTAGCTCAGAGTAACACCAGCACATTTCCAAGGGTACACAAGCACTAAGTACGTGGCTCCAACAGAAGCATTGTTTGCATCATCAGACCTTAAATCATCCTCTCTTTTTATGTGAGAAGAAGGGGAGTAGGATTGCTACGAATTAACACAACCAAAAGTATGTCACAGTGTTTGACAGTTGTTCGTAACAAAACCTTTGCTAGCATTGTTCCAAATGCTCAATGAAGCATTTCTAGGACTCTGATCATCACAGTTCAAAATTATCAGTGATGAAGCTAAGTAGACAAGACCTCAACCTTTCTCTGTGAAACAACCTTGGGACAGGTTTTGCAGGGTGTACTTTTGGTTTTGGTTTTGTAAGTTTGTGCTTCCAATCTCTTACGATACACTTTGTATAAAGTATTTCAGGCCTTTAAAACGTATGACTTGATGTATATTCACTATTGCTATTACATCCACAGCACAGAGCTCAGAAAGTAAGACCTTAATGCCACTGTTAAGAGTAACATACATACCGAGGAACGTGCATCTCCTAAGATCAATAGCCGTGAAATTCAACTATGTTGAATAATCACGCTTCACAAAAGCTGTGATATTTCAACAAAACCTTTAGGAATACTTTAAGAGCAAGTTCTAAAAGTGAAGACTGCCAAACAGATTTTGCAAAGCTTAAAAAAGAAATGTAAATGAGATGGTGAACATCGCTGTGGAGGAGTGAGCTACTTAGAGAAAAATGCAAACCAGAGAAACTCAGAGCAAAATATGATTATCTGTGTGTTTTGAATTGGTTAAAAAAACCCAAACTCAACTAAGACACATCACTCCAAACAGAAATAATTTTTGAGTATTTCAGTATCTCACTCAGCCATTTTTTGAACAAACTTTGCACTAACTGTTTAAAGTGAACACATACTGCTTGGGAAAATATCTTAAATCTGATAAACACAAACAAAAATTTTGAGGTATCACAGATGAAAATAAGGAAATAAGATTTCCTGCTGCACTCATCCTGATGAAACTGAATTCTGAATCGTTGACACTTTCAAATATAACGTTGAATAACCATGTAGCAGGAAACACCAGAAGTAGTCCTGCTTATGCTTTCATGTCAGAATGTGCAAGTCATCTGTTATTTTCTCATGCAGTTAAAAAAGATCTCTTTCTGCCTGTATTGTGAGATGCTTTTCTCACATCAGACTATCTGACACTGCTGTCACAGCTGCAGTAATGCTACCAAGCTCTTTCTGCCTACCGAGATCAAAATTGTTGGAATTGAGCAGGAACTCGGGGAGGTAGAAGAACTCTGGGATGAGCTCCTTTACATCTGCCATGTTGTGCTTGGATGCTGAGTACCAAGCCTCCCGTACACTGTGAAACATCCGGTCAGCCAGGTCAAAGTGACCGCCCTGTGGGACAGAGCAAGAGGCACGTTAATCAGCACCGTGAACGCCTTTCAGCACAGCACATTTTGCCAAGAAGGCCAATCAGAACACCCTCTGCTAATAAAGACCATGGAACATAGTAATTTTCTTTCTCTCACACAACAGATTTAAACAGCAATGTTAGTTTTTGGTACACAATAATAGTAAACATAAACCACTGAGATACAGATGTACAAAATTTTAAGGAGACAGTCATCTCATCCTATTTTAATCTCTTCCAGAGAAATGTAGATCTCTGCCTGATGCCTTCTGTCTGGGAAAATACTTGATATGTAATTTTACAAACCCCCTTGCCCATCAAACTGGGAAACAATTCCAGGCTCTGCAAACAATTGTTTATTTTAACACTGAGCACTAAAACAGCTCTTTGGCTAGGCATACTGACTCAAAACAACAATCTTTCAATGCCTCCAGCATAGAACTAAACAACTGGCATATGATTCTTTCCAAAACAGACAAATAAACCATAATGAGCAAAGTATTTTTCACAATCAAACTTGCTTTGGTTTTTGTCTGCTGATAATTGTTCTGCATACATTTGGAAGAATGCTCAAACTACATAAGGAAAAAAGTGAACTCCATTACATCCTTTAGAAAGAAATATCAAAAACCTTCCAGGTAATAACAACTTTGCTAAAAACATTTCTTCTACAATATTTGATGAAAACAAAGACAACAGATCATATTTTTCACTTAGGTCTCAAACGTACATTAGGAAGAAACACAAAGTAAGGCTATGTAACTTTTACCTGTAACCGTAAGAAAATCTGAGTAAAGGGCTCCATCCGGACAAGGTATGAAGCCACTATCATGGCCGATGAATAGTGGGTCCCATAGTGATAAGCTGGGGTTTCCCCTGCAAAAGGTTAAAAAATCATAAACATATAACAAAGCACGTAGGTGACAAAAAACAGTCCTAACTGAAAAACAACAAAAATTAATTAGCACTGCATTTTAATGACACATTTAAAACTGTGATTTTAATTTTTGAGAATCCAAAAGCTTTATCTTTCATCACAACCACTGCTTGAATTTTGGCTGCAGTCCAGTAGTCTTAATTCAATGGGCTTCCACAGAGTGATACGGAATGGTTAGCAATTTTTTATTTCAAGTAATGGAAACATTGCAGCACAGTGATGGTGACTTCTGCTGAAGAAATATTTTCCCTTTTTTTTACTTTTAGTCTTATAGGTTACTGTGGACTTAAAGGTTCGGGCAAAAATACATCTCAGAGCTGTCGGCTACAGATTTTGTACAGCTTTTCCTTTCTTAATTTCCTGGCAAAAAGTCTGCAGAGATGCACTTAGAATATACTGATTAATTTCTACAAATTAACTTCTTTGCTGCCTGCTGCTGTTTGATACAGAACAATACTGCAGTAGTTAAACAGGGCTGTATCTTCAACAGAACCACAGGAGAAATGTGTCATATAATAGGTGCCTTGCCAAACACAAAAGTTTTATTTTTGATATACAAGGAACCTCTAAAAATCAAGAATACATAACTTGATTGACTCTCATTCTGAAGGTTTTTCTTTAGCTGAAAAAACACTCTTTCCTTATTAAAAAAAACCCAAAAGCGTTTGTTCTGGTTTAGCAAGGAGCAGCTTTTGCTTGGTAAAGGGAGAGCAGGTTACAATGAAGACCCGGTAAAGAGTTTGTGGACTCTCCCCCCGGCTCCCGGGTTCACACCCACCTCTGGCCCGGCTGGGCCAATCTGGCGCCTCTGCGCCCCCACTCCCTGTCGTGTCATCCCGTCCCCACCCCCAAGCCTTTCAGCTTGGAGAAGGCAAAAGCTCCGGGATCAGGGCTCTGAGCCCGGGAAGAGGGGAGGTGTGGCAAGAAGGTGTTCTTAAAAAGGCTGGTCGGACTCTTCATTGTTTTATTATTCTGTGGCGTTTTATTTTGGTTTTGTTTTGGGTTTTAAGGTTATGTTTTAGTTGACGTTGCATTAAATTGTTTTCTTCCCCAAGCCGAGTAGCCTGGTCTGTTTTGTCTTAAGCGGCAATTAAGCTCTCCCTGCCCTTAGGCAATCGTGATCTTTTGTTCCCGGATGGACAAAACCACGAAAGCATGAAGATAAGACACGGGAAAGGTAGAGTACTGCTAATGCAGAAGTATTTCCATTCCTTTGTACAAAGGAATGCAGCTTCTCGAAGCAGCACTCAAACTACATTGGTAGGGAACTGGTTGTGTGCTGCCGCCCATTCTAGCATTTAGACGATGTTAAACTGTTTAAACGTGCAACTGTTTTGTCTTTATTTTTACATAGAAACAAAAGCTGTCATTCAGATTTAAAACAAACAAGCAAGAAAATCAAGGCCCTTTTTTCTCTAATTTAGTATTTGTTGGAGAGTCACTAAAACACATGGTAGAGTTCTGCATACCAACACAGAGACCTCTTGACCTACGATATAAAAACCCGTGGCTCTCTCCCATTGCATGCCAGGCAGATGTCCCTCTGCTCTTCTTGCCGGATGTACCATTACTTACCATTGGGATCTTCCCAGTCTTTGTATCGCTTCTTATACTGGGCTAACCTGTCTTCTGTTTGAGCTCCCATAGGCTTGGCCAGATTTCTGAATGTCTTGGGATTTGTAAGATCTAGCTCCTTTAAAATTAAAGCAGACACCAATTTATAAAGAAACCCAACCCAAACAAACTCTTTCAACACTGCTGATTGTTATACTTAACACCACATATGTCCCCCTAAGGCTATAATCTTTGTTTTATACATACACAGCAGATTCAATGTTGGGAATGCTTAAAAACAGTACTTCAGTTTGTCTAAGAATCGGTGTTTTTTATATTAAGTCACATCTGGGCTCCACATAATTTTTGCCCTGCTCTCCTCATTCTGTTCTCCATTTCCCCTTAGTTCTTTTCTTGAAATACTTGACATGGACCCTAACAGTATTTTATGTTATGGTTTGGCTGGTAGCAATGGCTGCCCACAAAAGCATTAATAAGATGTTTAATCTTTTCCAAAAGCAAATTCTTCACCTTGGTGACAAAAAGCATTAATAAGATGTTTAATCTTTTCCAAAAGCAAATTCTTCACCTTGGTGACAAATTTCATAGTAGCCCCTACCACAGCCTTCTGGACAAGCATGTTTTCTCTGTGGACACAATGTCCTTCAAGATATTCAGTAGAAAGCTAATGCAAAGACGTACAGGAAGACTTACAGGAACTTCTGCAACACAGAGACACAACTGCCTCAGAACAAGCTATGTATCCTGGCCCTCACCTGTGTACAGTTCAATAACACTCAAAAAGTCAGCAGTATGAGACAGTCAAGACCCTTTAACATCCTACCCGCTGATAAGAAGGAGGAACACTAGAAAACAGATGAAATCGAACAACTGGCAATAAAGATAAGCCTTGGTTTCTCCAAGGCAGTGTAAGCCAGATGTAATATCTGCAAAATCTCCAACACATAAAAGATTACTGACACGGCTGACGATATTTTATTTACCTCTGAATCATAGTCTGCGAGGATCCAGGGGAAGACAGGGTACTGCATGAGATCATTATAGGATCTGCCCGCCAGAGTGTTTAAGTGCATCAGGTACTGGAAGTTACTGATTTCTCCTCTCTTAAGGAAGACAGATAACAGTAATGTGAACACTTCACAGTACAAGAATCACGTGCCTACACTGCCCAACTGCCTAAATGTTTGGCTCTCCACAAACATACAAAGCTTAGTTCAATACCACAATGCTCGCTCTACCTTTACTACAGTCCCTCTCCTTCCATTTTCAATGGTAGCACCATTTCTTACATGGTATCGTGAAATAGTACAAACTAAAATGGTGACATACACTTTTTACAGTAGTACACTCGACTTGTTTGAATAAAGATGCATGGGTTAATTACATATCTCTACAAAAGAGGGAATTTAATAATAATAATAAAAAGAAATAAATTTCATACTTACTTCCCATCTTTGAGTAACAGATTTTTCTCCCACTAAAGTACTAAGCAAGCCAGACCTAATAGGAAGATGAAGTACATGATCTGAGTTAGCTGTAAGATCTGACTAAAACTTGTAACAACTAGAAAAATGTGTCTTTGTTCCTTTAGGCTTTAGCCTTTTTTAATTTCTAAATACATATTGTAAAAAATTTTGCACATCAATTGTGCAATTCAGTGCAAGTACAAATGTATTTAACAGGCTGCAGGTGAGGAAAATATCTGTATCTAATGGCATTGGCTCTTCAATTCCTTTCAGAACGTTTCTGTACACCGACAATGTTAATCCTGACTCCAATGACATTAGTACATTTAAAATAACTGCAGTTATTTACTTTGGTATTGCCCAATTTTAAATCGAAGTTGCAATATTCTCCAGTGAATCCTGACCCTAATGCAAGCAGCACGTTTTTGAAAGTGATGAGCTATAGCGCTTGTGAGGAACTGAATTACCTACCCTTGCTCTACACTGGTGTTTGGTCTCTGCCCAGATACGGACTCTGAACTGTCAGTTAGAGATGGCACCACAGCCAAAAACCTATATCAGCAGTTAAAAGGAGATTGAGATTAGTGATTCTGTCCTCAGTTGTCTTCTCCTTAGAAACAGAGTGCATTTAGTACAGTTACAGGCTTCATTTGTAGCAGCTACGTAACCTCTTCAGCAGAGGTGGACCAACCCTTTCTCTCTCAGTGCACACCACAACTCTTACATGCAGGCATTGGCTCAAAGGAACCAGTAGAAATACTGGTTCCTTTGAGCAGCACTAAGCGGCTATCAGGTTATCTGTTGCCTAACACCCATCACTCTTGCCACCTACTTCTGGTGGTTAGATTACTGTAGGCTCAAATATGGCTCAACACAGACATTTGCAAAAACTCAGATTAAATGTTCTAACTTATTTTACAATACCTTTGATAAACTTTGTTTCTAACCCCTTTTTGGAAAGCTAGAAGATAGTTCCGTCCGTCTCCTGAGAAAACTTCAATTGCAATTGGCTGAAAACAAAGAGGACAAACCTATGTCAACACTAGCGTATTTGCTCATCATCTCTGAAGGTCAGGTGCAGACCTGTTTAGGCATTCTGTACTACATCTGACACCAACGTATTGTGACGCAGACTTTGCTCAGTGCAGCCAGATGTTGTATTTTTTGAACACCAAAATCTACTAATATACACAACAAACTAAACCATGGTAAGCTAAATTTTCAAGCAAGGTTGTCCAACTTAAGAATTTCAATTTCTACACAGTGAACAGCTTCGCTTTCCAAATACTGACCAGTTATCTATCAGTTACTTTTAAGAAAATGACAAAACCATGAAAAAACTATAAAGCTGGCTCCTCAATCCAAAAGTAGTATCCAACTTACCTGCAAAAGGTATCTCCTTTTATGTACTTCCTTGATATCTTCATATGCAAAAATGCTGCATGTTCTTTTGAGTTGACTTGGACCTTGCCTTGCTCCCCTAGGTATGATTGGCTCATGCATCCTGTAAATGACCATGAACAGGCAAGAGAAGTGATTAAAAATAAGATAAAAGAATTCTTCCCTTCATTAATTTGAAAGTCTGATTATATAAACAATTTTAACAATATACCACACTACACTGAGAAATTTGTGAGCATGGAGGAAACTGCTCCCAAGGTCTTTTTGAGTCTAACATTATTTTGGAGCTGACTCTTCAAAAACCTCATTAAGTACTTTTTGTTGAGCTATTAGAGATTGAGGAGACTATTAATCTACTCACTTTGGAGGAAGTGTCTCGATATCCCGTATTTCTCTGGTGGCTGTCATGGTAAATCCGTCAATGACATAGAAGTGCTCTTTCCCAAAGAGCAGCAGCCCTTCACTGGTGTCGAGGCCCTGAACCCGAGCACAGCGGTACATATGCTGAATCTGTAGTGAAAACCAGACACTTAGCCAAAGCAGGTTAATAAGCTCAGGCTCAGACTGCTGCTTTGTTAAAACAAGCCCCAGACACTGCTTTATCACTTGTAGTTACAGCAAAAACTCTGCTATTTTTCCCCCTTAATCAGAGATATACCCAATGCCTGCGATTCGCAATTGGGAAAGGACTATACAAATTAGTATCATACAGAGAAGGCTTTATCTATTTACCAACTAATCCACTGGCACCATGCTTCCTGAGATTATTTTAGAACTTGTAGACTGTTCCATTATGATCACAAACGTACTTACTGCAATACTTCATAATGTCTGAAATACCAAATACACTGCACAGTCATTCAAAGATGTTCTTGGGGAAAAAATAATAGTTACCAAGTTTCTTCATTCTAATGACAGCAGTAATTAATTATGGAAAGTCTGTCAGGTTCAGTATTTATATTTTCAAAGTGTATTTTCTGTCTGGACTCATTAAACTGACAGGATAACAGCCCAAGCATGGGATAGCTTGTAGCTTTCATTTCAGGACAGGTTCTTTTTTCCCAAGCAGGCAGAAGAAAAGAAACAGAAAGTTTCCAGTACCAGGTTTTTAGCTCAGGATATCTTTGAACCAGTGTACACACTTAGTTTCAAGGAAGAAGCTGGTAAAATACTCAGCAAATTCATCCGTAGAACAGGGAAGATATTTAGGACCTTTATTCATGCCTGTGACACTGTATTGGTATTTCTGCATTACACAAGTGCTCAGTGCATTTGAATCATACAGTACCTTCTCTCCCTCTTCGAGAAGTCGAAGCAATGTTGTGTTGTCAGTTTTCTCCTCTTCATCAATCGAACTCCCCTCGACAATTTGATCCTGAGATTGGTCCTGGTTCTCATCATCTCCTCCATCAGGAGCCGAGCGAGATCGTTTCAGAGGAGGTTTCACCAGGCCTGGAAAAGAAGGACAAAGATAGGTAAATAAAAACCTGAGACACAAAAAATTCACTTCACAAAAATTATTGAACCTTGAAATCACTGATCCAATGCTAAGAAAGAAAAACAGGAGTACCACGGGATACTTATGCTTATCGTAAAGAAAATGAATGAGATTATATAAAGGTGGATAAATTTAAAGACAGCAGCTCAGGACAGAACAAATGATCTAACCTTTGACTCTTGCAATAGTGTCCTCCCCATGTTCTGGCTCCTGATGAGTTGTTTCACCCACAGTATTGTCTTCTATAGCATCCTGAAAGACTGCAGGATTTCCAGAAGCCAGGCGCATGTAGTACTCCTTGCTGTCGTAACTTACAGCTCTTCGGTAACGAGCAGGTTTCTTAGAAATAATTGAAGAAATTGCTTGGTCAGTCAATTCCTTGCTCACTTCAGTGACTGTGTTTTCAGGAATACTGTGCAACACAGTGCATGCCCATCAAGTGTTTTGTGAGTGCTCAGTCATACACTAACACATACAGAAAGAGACTCTTCAGTTGTTCTAATTTATTCGTTAATTTGCAAAGAAGCAACTCAGCCACTCAAGTAATAATGCAGAAATGCCTGCAGATAAACCTACAACATGGGAAATACGAAGTGGAGCATCTTTCATACAAGGAAAGGCTGCAGCAACTGGGGCTGTTTAGTCTAGAAAAAGAGGAGATTGATGGGGAATCTCATTAACATTTACAAATATCTAAAGGGTGGGTGTCAGGAGGTTGGGACATTCCTTTTTTCTATTGTATCTAGCAAAAAGACAAGGGGTAATGGGATGAAGCTGGAGCACAAAAAGTTCCATTTAAATATAAGAAAAAACTATTTCACTGTGAGGGTGAGGGAGCAGTGGAACAGGCTGCCCAGAGAGGGTTGTGGAGTCTCCTTCCTTGAAGGTCTTCAAGATTCACCTGAACATGTTCCTACGCGACTTGATCTAGGTTGACCTGCTTCTGCAGGGGTGTTGGACTGGATGATCTCTAAAGGTCCCTTCCAACCCTACCATTCTATGATTCTAAGTGTGGCCAGTATATTATGAACTGTCACAAAAGGCTGGGATACTTGTGATTAAGATTCAGAGATCAGATGGCCATTCCATCATTTTTTGTAACTCCCTAGAACATAAGCAGCTTGTTTGTTAGCCGGGTGATTTCTTTGCTAGGCAGTAGTTCAAATTAAAAAATTCCTCAAAGAAAAATGAAGACACGTGGAAGTTGATATGAACTAAAAGTAGCCAAGGAGCACCTTTAAGGGTTCTAAATTCTTCATTAATTTCAGTTTGTTTATTTTTTACATGCAGGAGACTGGCACAAGAGTATCAATTTAACCAAAACAATTACTTAGGCACTGTTTGTAGCTTTGAGTGATGACAATGGATTACAGCACACTTCATTATGATGGTGCTGTGGCACCTTTTTTGTTTATGAGTTTTCATTTTGTTTTGTTTTCATTTTGTTTTGTTTGGTGTTGGTTTTGTTGTGGGTTTTCTTGTTTTTGTTTCTACCCTCCTCCACCCTTCTCCATTCCATACCCCTGCACAGGCTAATTCTTATGTTCCTCACTTGATTACGGAAGTAACACTTGAAATAAAAATAAGAACTAAATGAGGACACAAAAAATGTCAGAATGTTCAAAGAAGACAGAGTGAAGATAAAAGAAGTATTAAAAAGTCAACAGCCTTTCCAAAATTAAAACACATTGGTGTGCATGGGTGGATGAAAACCCACTGACTTTATACTGCAGCTGAGAATTTTCTTCTCTGACCACTGTTTAACCCCCTCTCAAACTCTAGGAAGCTTTGTGAATGTGTTTAGCTCTCCATCAGAAGTAATTTTGTTTGTTTGTTTTTGTAACACTATTTCTAAGAATTTCAAAATTAAGTTAATTACAAAATATTATTATAAAAACCTATTATAAAAATAATGTAGAATTGTGGAATATCACTGACATTTTGGTCAAGAGTTTCCCTTGTCTGCTTTTGTGGTAATAACTGAAAATACATAAGATGTTTTTCTCCCCTTGCATCTGTATGAAAGTATAGTGGGAAACAAAATGACCCATAAAATCAAACTAGCTTTATTACAAGTGGATGCTCAGGATGATGAAGAGATTAAGATCAGCAATATAGAGATTTATCATTTCAGGTCAAATTGGCTGCCCTCAACATAAAAAATTTAAGGCACTGTGATCTAATTTGCTCACTTATGGTCCACTAAGTTTTCATTCCTCATCATCACACAAATGCCACTTAAATAACACTTAAAACCTTTATGGAAACAACTTATGTAAAGCCTCCAAAGAGAAATCCTACCTAGAAGTGCTAACGTGAAAAAAAGAAAATGATACCAATTGATATTAGATATTCCATATAATAGAATTAATTTCATTTATATGTATTATTGTTGAATGTAGCTCAAAATGAGTAAACACACATTACACACTATACTTAGTGATGGGCAAGACTGTGAATGTAATTAGCAGAGAAGTAGCGTAATACTGAAATGCTTGCAGTGCAGCCACTTCCCAACAAGTCTGTGATTTTCAAGGCAGGATTTGTATTCTTTAAATGAGTGTGTATATTTCATTAATAGTAAAAATGTGGAGTCAGCTCAGATAAAATTAATCTGGGCTCGAACAGAGCGTAACGATTTGTTAAGGTCTATTATGGCCAAAACTGAGAAAAACTTTTCACCAGATCCTCTCTTGGAAAGAAACACTTGCTTTCCCAGCAAGTGCTTCCAAGTGATTACATTGCCCATTACTAAACATATTTCACTGACCGTAAGTTCAGATCCCAAAGCCACAACACTTCACACAGTGGAAACAGTGATAGCACAGCCCAACACAGCCTGTTAGTGTGCAGCAAAGATCTACAGAAAGTTTTATTAGGTGAAGGTTGAGGAGAGCACAGGAACATCTTCTAATGTGATTACTGAAAAGAACCTTTAGGCTGCGAAATATTTACTAAAAGAGCAAGTTGAAAGCAAAACGTAGAAGCCTTGTTATGATTGCCTAACATGCAGCAGGAAAAAAAGTTGTATTTCTTTTAGATTCTTTCAGTCAGTGTACTTGTTTCTTTACCTTTTGAGGAATGGTATCATCAGGTGTCTCAGGAAGTTTACTTGAGAAGTCAGACTGAAAACAGGGCATCAGTTATATAAGTATCAGAGAAAGAACACTTTTGAGAAGAATGTATGATGGCATGTTCGACACCTCACATGAATTAGACTGTCACCGCAGTTACTGTGTCAGATTGCAAGCAGACGAATATACCTTAGTGGTTTCAGACTTTTCTGAAACCTGTTTTCTGTTTGCCCATTTTAGGTACTTGCGATACACTTAATTTGAGGGGAAGAGTCCTGCATACATACACGCATGTCTGAAAAACCACAATGCAGACTGCTCCATTCCTTAAAAATGATGTTCCAAAATTAACAGGAACTAACAGCCAAGCTTCCAAAGGCCATGTGCATTTCTGTTACACAGCCCACGTTCCATGTTGTGGACAGATCATGTACACTTCACAGATGTAGCAGAACCCACAGCCTGTTTGCTTTTTGGTTGTTTTTTTTTTTTTTTTCCAAGATAGCTGCTTACCATATAACCCAGTCTAAGGCTGAGAATTCAGTCTTGAAACCTCCCATAGTCATGGAACTATTATATTCATCAGCCTCTAGAGGCCTATGAAGATGCCTCTGCAGTTCACTGGCACGATCAGTTAGCTGGTGCAAGCACATCACATCTTATTTTGCAATTGCAAGTACTTGAGTTCCCTTAGTTTTGAGCCCACTCAGCAATGAGCTGAGTGATTCAGTCCCTTTCCTAAATACACTATGAGAAACAACTGGATCTTACCAACCATTCAGGGCATAAAAGCACACCAGATAATGCCAACAATGTAAAACATGTTCCTTAAGAAAAACTTATTAAAAATAGGTATTTTAAAAGAGGGCATAAAATTACTCATCACAAAATCTTGAATACTTACCAGCAAGTTTGTTTCTTGCTCAGCTTCAGGCATGTAGGGATACTGAATATAAAACATGTCATTTCGCACCATCTTTTTCCTCATTCTGCAGGGACCCTCAGTCATCTCCAACATCCACTTGTCAAGATGGGAGCCAATGGGGGGACCCCACAAACCTCGCTCTCGTAGTAACTCGTATTCAATTTGGGACCACTCTTCTGTCACGTATTTTAACGCGTTCTGCTGACGCTGAACACAAAGACATTTGTATATGCATCAGGAGTGATGCTTTTAAGCCCATCTCCGATGTGAGCAGAGACATTTTCACCACATTAAAGAAAAATGTGTACTAATTCATAATTCTGCTACGATTATCTGCCTTAATGAGATTTCTGGTGTCAGTTACCATAAAAGCAGGGTTCATACTGTAATCTCCTCAACAAAAAGGGGGGAAAAAAAAAAAAGAAGGTAAAAGCCCTTCTTTTGGTTTGTGTTATTAATTGAATGTATCTCTATGAATATGGCACATTTCAGAAGTGTAACACTAATCTTCTCATGTTGAAAAAGGATTTTAGGAATGGAAACAAAAATTGGTTTGGAGGTCTTCTCTGCCTGCATTTACGCTGGAGAGATGTTAAATGAAGCAAAATTTAGTGACTGTTTTTTTTAAACTAATTGTTTTCAATTAATTTTTTTCTCTCAGAAGCTAATTTCTTAAGATTTAGAGCATGCAGCTCAGCAACTAGTTTGAACCAAACATCTCCGGGGATATTTGGAAGAAACCACATGGTGCAACGATTTCATTTTGAAACACACAGAGCAGCCATTTTCTATTGCTGCATGATTTGGAAAAGAGATCATAAAACTTTGTGTTAATATAAAAGTAGTGTTTATACACAATGCTTTTCTGCATTTTCTCTTCAGATTTTGTAAAATGTTTTAGAAAGACAGCATGTTCCAGCATATTTCCAATCTCTTTATTTTTTACCATTTCTAATGAAAGACTACTCAAGGTTCTTGAAAAACAATGATTCAGTATGTAATCATGCTGCAAGAGTTTTCATCTACAACCAGATCAAAATTGGTTTCCTCAGTTGTTTATTTGATTGCTTTTAAAATAAACCCCTTAACAATGATAACTGTATTGAAACACTTAAGCTTTTCACCCATGACAACCTAATATTTTACAAGCCTCATAGTGAGAAATGGGATTAGTATAATCTAACGGGTCAAAAAATATCAGTGTCAAGTAATTAATTCTCTGAACCATACCTCCTGATATTCTTTATACTGCATATCAACCAGGTCCCGAACCACTGCAATGTGTGTAAACATCCACTGGGAAATTTCCTAATAAAAAGGTAAGAGGATAGATAGAATGACACTTTATAAAAGAACATTTTGTTTAAATGAGAAGTCTATGAATACATCACTTTGCTAAACTTGCTCACAAAGAATACTTTCTTCAAACAAGAAAACCAAATGACTTATATGATGAATTTAAAACTACTGCAAAGGACAGTATTTATGGTTTGGTTTTGTTTGGTGCTTTCTTCTTTCCTTTTGTTTGCTTGTTTTTTTGTCTAGGTTCTATGGGTTTGTTTGTTTGGTTTTTTTAAGGCAGTAAACACATGTATAGCAATATCCTTTTTAAAAAAAAAAAAGTGGCAAACACATTTGAAAATATTCCAAACACATGACTAACAGTTCAGAACATTCCCAAATCGCCAAAGACTGACACTGACAAATATTACTACTTTTACTATTTACTATTACTCCTTTTCCCATTTCCATTTAAGTAATATTTTCTGGATGCTGCCTAATTTGTAGGAAATTCTTAAGTCACTCAGCACTTCTCACTCTGTTCCACAATATCTGCCATGTCCCAGCAAGTACTGTCCTACTGAGAACATCACAGCTGTGACACTCCAGTCCAACTTTTTTTAAGCAAGCAAGTTTGTAAAGTGAATATCTAGTTCTACCATTACATATTGTTTTGATGAACTCTGTTCTGTAGTACAATAAAAACAGTACAAAGCAAGCAGGTTGGTAAAATGAATATCCAGTTCTACCATTGCATATTGTTTTGATGAACTCTGTTCTGTAGTACAATAAAAACAGTGCAAAGCAGCATTTGCTTAGTCAGTACATACACACTCATATAGGAATTTTCCTAAACCACAGAATCTTGGGAGCAGAGTAGAAAAAAAAAGACAAGCATCCCTCTCTCAGCTTCCATTTCAGAGCAGTATTGCAAATTGAATTTAAGATACAGACTGGCAAAGCGATAAAGCATATACATAACCAGAAGCACCTGAGCAGTCTCACCCTCAAGGAAGAGATTACCTCTTGGCTTAATGTCACAGATATGCAGATGCATCTACTAGGTTAGGACATACAGAAGAAAGATGCCCAGTCTGGATATTCAAAAAGAGGAAGGAAACCCAAGCACTAGATATCACTCCACACCTCTGCAGGATTCTTTACATTGGAATCTTTACCACAAGCCCTCAATAGACATTGCTAGGTTTTAGACTGCATGTTACTAATTGACAGAAAGTACCTGTGTAGAGAGATTGTGTTTACTGAGTCCACTCTCCTTGCGGTTTCTCCTGGAACCAGTCAGTTTAGAGAGGCCAAACCCACTGCTAACTCGTGAAAGTTTGGACTGTGTGGTTGGAACCAAAGCCTCCCCTCTACTGATACATTTCTTCTCATGAGCTGAAAAACAAAGAGAAAGTGTTGGAAGCACTTTTTAGGTGGATTGTTTTTCCTCATCCCATTATAGTTTTTATTTAGAATAGAATAACCTTTGCTGCTGCTTTAAAAATGGGGGTATTTTGGGGATTAGCGGGTTTCTATGTGAGGGTTTTTTGTTGCTATTTGTTTTGTAAGTGCTCAGCAGCACTCCCATTCATGTCACACATTCGTGACTTGTAGGAGATAAATACAGCTGAAATATGAAAATTGCTCACATTTTGAAGTGAAGCATGAAAAACATATTTGTTGCTCATTTTACCAATTATCCAAATAACAGTCCAGGAGCTACGAAATCTGTCCTCATGTGAAGTGGTGAAAGCCAGCTACATATAAGCAAAATCATCACTTAACCAATCACATCATCAGACTGAGAGTTTGCAGGCTGCACCCAGACATGCTCAAGGAAAGGCCTCCCTCCCTGCCTAGCACATGCACTCGGTAACACAGGTTGCTCCAAGTCTTCATGGGAAGGAGCTAAACGACTCGATCATTTAAACCCAAGGCACACTACTAGGTGCACGCTGACTGACAAACAGGAGACATCGCTGACACCACCAACATTGTTGAATAAAGGCTATTTGTGCAGTGTAAAGTATATCCTATACACAGCACAGATGAGATGTTAAATGGTGACAGCTTACATTATCTACCGCTACACAAAAGCTAAACCTGTATTTAAAAATCCAGTGCACACACCTTCCTTCAAGGAAATCTACTACCCAGGACAGATAAATCCTCAGTTATACTTACCCAAATGATTTTGCCAACACTTTAAACTTGCTTCCTCAATAAAAGGTCTTGCTACAGTTATATCCACTTGGCCACGATCATTGACAGGTAGTGTCACTTTGAAAACTTCTTCTAAAACCTGTTTTTTACTATGAATCAGCTCTGTCCACACTCTGTTTATGGCTTTCAAAAGAAGCTGGCGACCTGCATAGGTATAAGATCACAAACAGCAATCTCTCTACAGTGCTTATAGAACTGGTATTTTTACAGTAGTCAACTGATTAATTTCTGCAATTGCACTCTAGTTTTATCTCCTCTTGTATGACTTATGAAATGCCTTTGGCCAGATTGTTTTGGTTTTTTCCCCCTCCCATCTATATACTATCAGAAAGTATCTAACACTTAATTTTGGCAATTTTTTTCTCTGTGAATCTGAAACACCAGCTTTGATTAGTTGTGATTCTTCTCCCCCATCCATCTATTAACAAAATGAGATTAAAAAAATCTTACGGAAATATATGTCTTTAAACACATACATAATTCCAGTATATACATTACACTTTAATATTTTTAAACATGAAGAGGAGACCGAGGGGTGATCTCATTAATGTTTACAAATACATAAAGGGTGGGTGTCAGGAGGATGGAACCAGGCTCTTCTCAATTATGTACAATGATGTATAAGCTGGAACACAAGAGGTTCCAAAGAAATACAAGGAAGAATTTCTTCACTGTGAGGGCGACAGAGCACTTGAAGGGGCTGCCCAGGTGGGTTGTTGAGTCTCCTTCTTTGAGGACACTCAAAACCCACCTGGACAAGTTCCTGTGTGACCTACTCTAGGTGTTTCTCCTCTGGTAGGGGGGTTGAACTAGATGATGTTTTGAGGTCCTTTACAACCTTTAAGATTCGGTAATTCTGTGACTATATGTGTAAGTACACTCCTGTATAAGTATTAAACATACATATGTAAGAACAAAAAATGAAAAAACAAAAAAACACCCCACTGCATCCATTCTTGCACAACTAGTTCATAAGTTTCTTTTGAGTAAACGATCCTGAAGATGCCACTGAATAATAATTTTACAGCTTATACCAATCATTTCTTACCTACAATCACATAAGATTCAGCTGGTACAAAACCATGGTGCACCCTTCAAGTGACCTATTTTTACTGCATTCAATTCAGTGCATATAAAACAGTATTCCTAATTCTGGTGAGTGTCCAGAAAACAATTAAGAGCTCTTGCTGTTTTAACAAAACACAAACTTATCCTGGATATGCCTGTCTTGGTATATCTAAGTGGTTTTTTTTTGTCTATTTTGTATATATTTTTATACACACATAACCCCACCTCCCACCCTGAGAGTAACTGGGGTAGAGGATTAGTGATGAAAGTACAGAAGTGGCATTAGCAGACATCTGTGGCTTTGTAATTCTCAGATTACCTTCACTGACATCTTGATTGTAGACTCCGTCTGGTTCTATATCAGAGGGGATCATAATGTGCCAAGTTGTCATCCTGGCTTCTGCTTCCAATCCAAATCCATCAACATTGCTACAAATGCACAATGAATTAACAATAACGAGAAGAAACTCCCTCCAAGCTAAAGCATTTGATTCCCTGTGACAGCATCACAAAGACTAATATGTGCTACTACAGCAAAGGATCTTGACGTCTGTCTGCTTGAGTTCTGACAATCTGTGGTCAAAAGCTGAACTAAGGTTTATGAAAAAAGCCATGCCACTGACACTGATGTTGCTAGAGAAAGATGGTAATATTTGAAGAAACACAAAACAGATAAGGCCACAAATGGAGAACATTAAGGCTTCTGCTGGTTATGCTTCCCAAGTGTCTTTGGATGAAACCAAAATTGTACATCATTTTGAAAAGAAAAAATTAAAATTGCAGGCAGGCATTTGCAGCAATGCAGAAAAGTAGCTGTCTAAGGCATTTGTCATAGACATATGCTTTAATGCCTGACTGGACTTCTTCAATGCTCTACATCCAAGTACTAAGATAAGGAATTTGTACGAAATGATTCAAGAGATAATAAATCCAGTGACAGATTCCTTTGACTTTTAATTACCCAGTACTGGTGCTTCTTTCTCTACCTTGAAAACATTTCAAATTATCAAAGCATAACAACAAAATGATTAGATAAGCACTTGTGTAAGTATTTTAAAGCATCTCTGTAAAAGAAGTTAATAATGTTCCCTTTATCCGGGTTCTTCAAACCTAATTTTGTTTAAAAATGAAACACTTAAGCTTGCTTGCATTGCATTGGCAGAAAAGTTATAAACAGTTCTCCAGAATCTGTTGACTTATGTGCAAGGTAAGTGCCATTGCTAAGAGAGAACGGGACATTTTAGTACTTCACAGCCCTGGCTCTGGAATGAACTTCTGTTTGAGATATTTACCTTCCCACGTGCAGATTAATCAAGCAGTGAGCTAGGCAGCTGATGAACTCTTGATCGTGATTTCCAGGTCCCAAAATTAAGTTTCTGTTGACAGTAAGGACCCTTAGGGAATCAAGGAGAGCTACTTGCTGAGGAACAGTTTTGTGCGCCCTTGAGAACTGATACAAGATGGTCCTGTTCAGGCAGTGATAAATAGCATCCAGCGATAGTCCCTGAGATCTTCTTTTTGACTGATGTGAAATGAAGAAACATGATCAGATAGCAGCTGAAAGTCAATTTACTGGCACACAATCTTCCCCTGAATTGACCTATGCTCATTTGTCAAAAGTCAGTATTACACTGAAGTGCCAATTCCAAAAATTTCAAGGATGGAAATGACATTAATACATAATGATAAAAGAGACTTAAAATTTTATCATCGATAAAGACTTTGCTGATTTCTAACAATAAAAGTCTTCTAAGAATCTCCAATAAAAGTGCATGAAGAAGCTTCTCAAAAACAGAGCGACAATTTTTCTTTACCGTGTCCTGTCTAGCGACAGGACAAAGAGTAATGGAAATAAGCTAGAACACTAAAAGTCCCACTTAAACTTAAGGAAAAGCTTCTTTGTTGTGTGGGTGACAGAGCCTTGGCACAGGCCTGGGCAGGTTGTGGAGTCTCCTTCTGTGAAGGTTTTCAAAACCTGCCTGGACTCAATTCCTGTGTGACCTGATGGAGTGAATCCACTTTAGCAGAGGGGTTGGACTAGATGATCTCTAGAGGTCCCTTCCAACCCCTACCATCCTGTGACTCTATGAAACGTCAAGGTAAATTTATGCTGAGGTAAATTCACGTGAGGTAAATTTCATTGATTACTTTGTGAGACTTCTGAAAAATAATGTCATCTGAAAACAGGTTTTACTCAGCTGCCCCATGTAAAGCACTCCACACTGACAAGACGTGCTTGGAAAGCTCAGCAAGGAGAGAGAAAGTCTGGTTATGAAAAGTGTATTTCTATGCTGATCTGACACATGTCACTAGAAGCTTGCTTAGTGACATCACTCCATGGATTTTAACATTACCTATGAAAATATTTTCTCCAGGAGGCTAATAGAACACTGTTACCTGTGCAATGAGCTGGATTATGAAGTCCACAAGAAGTTTGGATTCTTTGTTGAACATGCCCTGCCAAAGCTTATCTACCACACGTTGCGTAAAATAAAATACATTGTTGACCAGCACTTGGTAGCTTCCTCCACTCGTTATAGGCAGAGATGCATCTTCACCTAGGTAAATAAAAAAACCTCAAAGTTTTCCTCATTTACCAAAAAACCACATCTGCATCAACACATTCACATTAGTTTGTGCTTTCTAGACTCATGCAAAAGAGAGACTCACTCAAAAAAAAAGCTAAGACCTCATGGCTTCCCTACAATGATTTGTGATGGTAAATGAATATTTGAACTTGACAGTGACAAGGACCAAAAAAGGGGAAGTTAAGGTAGGAAGAGTCCAGAAGAAATGGTACTCCTGTGATCCTGAGGCATCATATTTATGTACAGTCTTCCTTTTCAACTGGAGTTGCATGTTTGCTGAACTACATGTTCAAATGATACCTTTTCAAACACCTTGAGATGACAAATGGTATCAGCTGACATCAGTTCTCCCTCACTGTGCTTTGTTCAACAAAACAGAGTCAACAGGAATCAGGTACATGTGTTTGGCTGTATATAAATGTCAGTCCAGTTTTGAAAAGTGCAAGTGCTTCCATTAAAAAAAGAAAAATCATCAGTGGTGGTGTTTTTGCTGGAAGTTCACCTACATTTATTCACCTATTGCTTCATCTGCAAATAGAGCAACTGGCAGCATCGCACCTGGAGGAAGCTGGCAAAACCTCAAAGGTGAAATGCCTGGGGAGAGTAGAGCCCTGGCTCCTGGGCTGCACAGAAGTTCCTGCAAGGGCAAGAGTCTCTTCCAAAACTTGATCCAAAGCTTCATGACACATGATTCTGGATTTGTTTTATTAATGCACTACATCCAGAGAAAGACAAATCATTGCCGTGGCAAGAAAGGGGGAGCCTTACAAGTACTTCTGAAAAGAAACACATGCTGCTCCATGACATCTAGGATGGAGATAGAGCAGACTCAAGAGACCCTAAGAAGCCCAGCAGGTCACTGAGCACCTGAGTAGTGATATTCCTACAGGCCACTTCCTGATCATTTAAACCCATGCTCTAGTGGGACAGCCTACCCTGCTTGCATCAAAGTTACAAGCTTCTGTCTTCCTGTCCATTTATTAACTGGATCAGATGTTTTCTTCTCTGGAGTGCTGCCTTGATAATAAAACTACAGTGAGAAGACATGGAAACAAATCTAACTTTTAAAATCCAAAGTCCCACCAGTGATAAATTGACAAAAGCTCCGAATCCTCTAGCAAGGCAAGAAAGACTAGAGAGATGAGACGAGACCCAGCTTTGGTTTTTCTGGATGTGATTGAAATTTGTCTGGCTTACATACCTAAAAGATTCATGCCATATAGCTTTTTTGAATAATATATTTTACAGCTTAGGCACAATCAAAATAGTGAGTGAAAATGCAAGTATAGCAACACCATTTACAAAAGGAAGAAGAGGGGTGTTGGACTAGATGATCTCTAAAGGTCCCTTCCAACCTCTAACATTCTAACATTCTATGAAAAGAAGAAGTGGTGGAGGGGAGAAAAGAAGTTGGGGGTGGGGAGGGGGAGAAAAGGCAATCAAGTTGTAGCAAACCAGAACACTAATAAGGAAGAAGTTAATAAAATGTTGTATTATATTGTGAGAAAAGTTAAATAATCAAACCCTGTTGCTCAAATTTGCTCAGATTGATAAATAAACTCTGTTATATTACCGAGTAGAACATCAGCTGCAAGTAAGTGGTCCATTACTCCATCCAAAACGTAAGTCTGAAACTCCTTTTGCTGTGTTCGTGTTGATCTTTCAGGAGAAGCCTGTTAAAACAAATACAATGTTAAGATAGTGAATATGTCTCAGTGAGCAAAATGAGGGACAGGGAGGGTGTTCTGGATGAATTTCTCTTTTCTCATCTCTTCTGAATCATGTTTTTTTTTCCTCTTAACATTGTCTTGAGTAAAAAGTCTTGGCTTTATCTAAAGAATGCACATTGAATATATGTTGGCTGTATGCAGTCTTACAGAGTAGAGGTTATTCCTATTTAAATCCAGTAAATCTATCTCTTCCACAATAGGCACTGGAAAAGAACACATTCTGAAAATGTGCACCAATCTCTGACCAGTGGTTAAACTGTTATTTCTTTTCAGCAAAAACCAAGTAAATGAGACAGATCAAGCATGTAAATTACTCTTTATGTGCTCTTCTGCATGTCCCTGTAGCAGCCTTGGGACAGTCATATAATGGATGTGCACAAGCTTGCACAAACCTGATTTCCTTTGCACTTAAAAGGGAAAATTACTTTATTATCTTGTGGTTTTCAGTGCATACAAAATCATACCTAACTGAATGATCCACTTAAACAGTCATAGAAATCAATGCAACATGAAGTCAACCTGCTTTGTCTTGCCCTGTAAATTTTTAGCTGAGTGTACATACCCAATTGTCTATTTAAGCTAAGGGGATAGTAACACTGATTAAACATAACAGATTAAATGAGCAGTGAAGTAAACAAGTGAATATAGCCTCAAAACAGAGAATCATAGAATGGTAGTAGTTAGAAGGGTCCTTTAGAGATCATCTAGTCCAATCTCTCTGCAGAAGCAAGTCCACCTAGATCAGGTTGCAAAGGAACGTGTCCAGGTGGGTCTTAAAGACCTCCAAGGAAGGAGACTCCACAACCCCTCTGGGCAGCCTGTTCCACTGCTCCCTCACCCTCACAGCAAAAGTTTTTTCTTATATTTAAATGGAACTTTTTGTGTTCC
The DNA here is from genome assembly GCF_028858725.1 of Colius striatus. Classification (NCBI taxonomy): domain Eukaryota; kingdom Metazoa; phylum Chordata; class Aves; order Coliiformes; family Coliidae; genus Colius; species Colius striatus. The sequence goes on from NC_084761.1 coordinate 36,781,209, forward strand.
AGCTTCATCTCATTACCCCTTGTCCTGTTGCTAGATATAACAGAAAAAAGGGATATCCCAACCTCCTGACATCCACTATTTAGAAATCTGTAAATTATGTATGAGATCCCTCCTCTCCTCTCCTCTCCTCTCCTCTCCTCTCCTCTCCTCTCCTCTCCTCTCCTCTCCTCTCCTCTCCTCTCCTCTCCTCTCCTCTCCTCTCCTCTCCTCTCCTCTCCTCTCCTCTCCTCTCCTCTCCTCTCCTTCCCACAGCCTTTCCTCATACGGAAGATACTCCAGTCCCCTGATCATCTTGGTGGCCCTGCACTGGACTTTCTTGAGGGAGGGTTCTCTGTTCCTCTTGAGCTGAGGAGCCCAGAACTGGACACAGTACTCCAGATGAGGCCTCACCAGGGCAGGGTAGTGGGGAAGGAGAATCTCCCTCGACCTGCTGGCCACAGTTTTCTTGATGCATCCCAGGATGCCATTGGCCTTCTTGGCCCCAAGGGCACATTGCTGATAATAAACTGAACACGAGTCAATCAGCACTCCCAGGTCTGTCTCTGCAGAGCTGCCCCCCAGCAGGTCAATCCCCAGCCTGTACTGGTGCCTGGGGTTGTTCCTTCGCAGACACAGGACTCTGCACTTGTCCTTGTTGAATCTCATGAGGTTCCTCTCTGCCCAACTCTCAAGCTGGTTGAAGTGTTCAACAAGACTGGCCCCAGAACTGATCCCTGGGGAACTCCACTGGCCACAGGCCTCCAACTTGATTCTGTGCCATTGATCACCATCCTCTGGGTTCGTCATTCAGTCAGCTCTTGATCCACCTCACCGTCCACTCATCACACTGCTTGAGCTTTCTGATGAGGATGTTATGGGAGACAGTGTCAAAAGCCTTGCTGAAGTCAAGGGAGATGACATCCACTGCTCTCCCCTCATCTAGCCAGCCGGTTATGCATTCATAGAAGGCTATCAGGTTGGTCTTCTCCTTGGTGAATCCATGTTGACTATATGATAACCATCTTATCCTTCATATGTTTCGTGACAACATTCAGGATGAGTTTTTCCATCATCTTTCCAGGGATGGAGGTGAGGCTGACCAGCCTGTAGTTTCCTGGGTCGTCCTTCCTGCCCTTTTTGAAGTCTGTAGTGACATTGGCCTTTCTCCGGTCCTCAGGCACCTCACCTGTGCTCAATGATTGTTCAAAAATGATGCAGAGAGGCTTAGCAATCACATCAGCCAGCTCCCTCAGCACTCTAGAATGTATCAGGACCCATTGACTTATGAGCCTTAAGCTTGGTCAACAAGTCTTTAACCTCTTCCTCTTCCACCCAGAGCAAGTCCTTTGCTGTCCAGGTCATCCTATTATCCTTGCTGGACTGGAGTTCCCAGGGACTGGCCTTGGCCATAAAGACTGAAGCAAAGAAAACATTCAGTAGTTCAGCCTTCTCTGCATCCTCAGTCACCAGGGCACCCTCTGTGTTTAGCAGCAGGCCCACATTCCCTCTAGTCTTCCTTTTGATGCTGATGTATCTGAGATATCCCTTCTTATTTTCCTTAACTTTCTTGGCTAGGATGAATTCCAAAAAGGCTTTAAGCCTTCCTAGTTGCACCCCTGCATGCCCTGGCAATGTTCCTATACTCTTCCCAAGAAATCAGGCCCTGTTTCCACCTCTCATAGAGAGTTGTCCCAGAAGATCCTTACTCGCCCATGGAGGCCTCCTGTCTCCTTTTTCTACTTTCCTGCGTGTTGGGACATACTGATCCTGGGCTTGGAGGAAGTGGTGCTTGAAGACTGACCAGTTCTCTTGGGCACTTCTACCATCTAGGATCTTATCCCATGAGACTCGTCCAAGCAGGTCTTTGAAGAGACCAAAGTCAGCTCGCCTGAAATCCAGGGTCATGGTACTGCATTGTGTCCTGCCTCTTCCACACAGGATCTTGAACTCTACCATCTCACAGTCCCTGCAGTCAAGGTTGCCTGCAACTTTCACATCCCCAACCAGATTCTCCTTATTTGTCAGCACAAGGTCCAGCAGGACACCCCTCCTTGTTGGTTTCTCAACCAATTGTGTCAGGAAGTTGTCAACAATCTGTAGGAACCTCCTGGACTACGTGTGCTTGGCTGTGTGGCTTTGCCAGCAAATATCAGGGACATTGAAGTCTCCCATGAAGACCAGGGATCGTGACTGTGAGGCAGCTCCCAGCTGTTTGCAGAAGGCCTCATCCACTTTCTCCTCCAGTTCAGGTGGCCTGTAGCAAACTCCTACAATAGTACCACCTACCTTACCCTGCCCCTTAATTTTCACCCACAAGCACTCAACCTGCCCCTCAACCCCACCCAGGCAGAGCTCAAAGTACACTAATTGCTCCCTTACATAGAGAGCAACTCCACCTCCTCGCCTTGTCAGTCTGTCTTTCCTGAACAATACATAACCCTCCATGGCTGTGCTCCAGTCATGGCAGCTGTCCCACCACGTCTCTTTGACCACAATGAAGTTGTAGCCCTGCATCTGCACCCAGATTTCCAGTTCCTCCTGCTTATTCCCCAGGCTGCGTGCATTGGTGTAGAGGCAGTGCAGGGGTTTACATGCAGGTTTCCCTGGACAGATGCAGGATCCTCCTCAGTTTGGCTCTCTATCAGGGTGGTCACCAGCCCTCTGCATCTCAACACAGTGTGCAGATGAGGAGCACTCATCATGGCATTCCCTTTCCTGCCCTGTTTCCCTGCTAGACAGGATATCTTGTTCTATATTACTTCTCCCCTCACCCTCAAGTCTTTTGTTTAAAGCCCTCTTGAACAAGTTGGTTAGTCTAATCCCAAATATTCCAGTGCCCTTACGAGAGAGATGAATTCCATCCTGTCCTATCAAGTTATAGTCCCCAAAGAAGTATCCATCGTCATATAATCTGAAACCTTCCCGCTGGCACCAACCTCTTAGCCAAGAGTTAACTTGCCTGATTTTTGCATTGGTGACTTTCCCTTTACCTCTGGTGGATAGGATGGAAAAAGAAAGTAACTTGTGCTCCCCTACCCTTCACTTGCTCCCCCAAGGTTTTAAAATCCTTTTTTATTCTGGACATATCGTGTCTCATTACATCATTCATCCCCACGTGGAAGAGAAGTAGGGGATAGTAGCCCACGTTCCTGACAAGATGTGGCACTCTCAGCCACATCATGGATCTTGGCTCCTAGCAGGCAGCACACCTCTCATGACTCCTTATCCGATTGACAGATGGGTCTCTCAGTGCCTCTGAGCAATGAGTCACCCACAACAAGCACCTGTCACTTCTTTTTATGGTGCTCACTGCTGGTTGCTGGTGGAGCAGCTGATGGTGAATTGTTTGCTGTGATTTCCCCTTCTGGAGCTTGCTCGTCTAAGTCCTCCCATTGCCAATGCCTCATACTTATTTGTAATTGGCACTCTGGAAGGGGGGTTATTATGAGGAGCCCTACTTTTTTTTGTTACCAGAGTCCAGGCATATTGGATTCACTGGAGGCTTGTGGAAGCGTTTGTTGATGTCTCCACTCCTCCAACACTACGGAGTCTATGAACGGTTTCCTGCAGCTCTTTCACCTGATGCTGCAGTTCTTCAACTTGGGGGCACCTATGACACATACTTACCTCAGCAGCATATGTCCCTAAACATCCTAAAGACTCCCTGCACTCTACCTGGACTGAAGCATCCTTGCTGACCAGCTCTGTCTGGGTGGATGTATTGATCTTCACCAGGGTATTGTCCATCTGAGCCTTGGCTTTTAGCCCTCAGGTGAGTGCTTACCATCTTGGTAGCTTGAGCCAGGAGTGCTTCTCTGACTTATAGCTCTCTGTGCAGGTGTGGCATCGTTCCCTGTCTGTCCTTCCTGCTCAAACTGCCTGGCGGCTTTCCTCGCTTCGCCTCCACTCCCTGTGCTCTAGGAACCCCTGGAGTAATGCTTCCCAGTGTTTGCATATAACTGCATCTCCTGACAATTTTTACTTTGCGACAGCAAAGAGATGCCCAGCTGCCCCTGGGAATTTGTTAGGAAACAGACAAGCACGGTTCAAAATTCTGGCAGCTATCAAAAACCTCAGGGACACTCAGCAACATCTAGACAAGGTAACAGGTAGGTAAAGGGAGAATGTGAATTGATGTGAACTGACAATTTCAAAATACATTGTCTGAAGAAATTGTGGGCAGTTACAGAGTTACTCAATCCCTCATTCGTTGCCTCTCCATTAACCAAAGGATGGTTTCTGCAGGTGTCACGAACTTTAAAGGATAATTTACAGGAAGATAACACAGTTATTCTGTGAAGTTTTGTAGCATAGAGCACCATATGTCCTGCCACTTCTTTTTGCCTAATACAAATAAACCAGAAATCTTAATATTTCTGCAGGGAGTTGCAAGGATTTTATATTTCCAACAAAGCCAGTACAGTTGTCATGACCTGAAAAGTGTTTAACAAATGAATCATACTACACAAAAATAAAACTTGAAGAAAGCTACAATTTCTATTGCTGCACTGTTGAACACCTACTGTTGTGATTCACTACCTGTGTTTCCAGACAACAGAAGGTCTTGGCTAAGATGCCAGAACACAATTATCGCTGCTCTAGATTGAGGACAAAATAGAAAAAAAAAATGCTGACACAGTGTGCTCAGCAACTAACAGAGCCATTTGGCTGGCCAAATGAAAATTAAACAGCCCACGACAAACATAAGTGGTAGTAGGGCTGTGTTGTGGAGGGAAAAAAAGCACAGCAAGAAAACAGTCAGGCAAACAGCATGCAGACTGTCCGCTCAAGGACCTGAGATGGTCACCAATATACACAAATGCTGGGAAGGGGATACAGGACAGGGAGAAGTCCAGAAAACATTCTCAAAAGAAGGCTGAGATAAACTCTGCATTTGCCTTCTTAGGCTTTCCAAGCTGTTCAAGAAATACGTGAAAACTACTATTTATGAGAAACTAGTGTTCCTTTCATTTTTTCTCCTTATGTCAGTTTATAGTATTTCATTGAAATTTCACAGCAGATTCAAAAAACCAAAACACCAAACCCAAAGAAACTGTACCTCTAGCAGAAGATCTACCAGTGGAGTCTGTTTGCTGGCTGGTGTAAGACATAAGTTATCAATTATCATCACACGCATGAAGTCAAACACAAACTTCTTGGCAGGATGGTTAGTTAGGTATGTCTTGGTGCCAACATTACAATATTCTGACTGGCTCCTATTCATGCCAGAATCAGCTGCAAAAGCTTTAAACTCTTCAGCCGGGGACCCAACTTCATCATCAAGATCAGTGACCTGTGAAAAACAGCATGTTAAAACTCTAGAGGTCAGCAAATTAACAGCAGTCTTCTCACTATTCTTTATTTGTGTTTCTAATGCTATTCACTTCACATCTTGCTTTTCAAGAAGCCTCTTCATGAAATTATCATGTTGAGGATCTGTTTTCTAACATACAACAGGAGAAACATTCAAATTCCAGTTTCAGATTGCCAAGGCTAACAACAGCCACTGGCATCAGTTACGTGAGCTACAGATCACTTTCTTGTTCACTTACCAGCTTGGGCAATTTCTAGATGCTTGGCAAAATAAATAAAAAAATTTCAAAAGTTACTAACTAGAACAGTTAAAATCAATACCAAAGCAAACTAAAAAAAGGCTATCAAGCTTACATGACTGAAAACAAAAAAGGAACTGAACCTTTTCTCTTTTTTAATATGATGCCTTCACTAAAGTTATAGGTAAGACAGTCTCTCAAAATCTCAAAAAAAAAGATCTCTGCTGCTTTCCTGTTTCTGACAAACAAGAGTCTTTGAGAGGCTAGCTCTTAAAGAGGACTGTAACAAAAGTGAAAACTAGAGACAGCCGTCAAATCTCAAAGAACAGCTCTTTTTACGTAATGTAGATGCAAGAGGAGACAATATAATTTCCCTCAAAAGGTTTACTGCATCACCAGCTTACATGTGAAGTAACCAAATGTTTTGAACTATCACTTGGTCTACTTCAGTAGGAGAGTTTTCAGAAGAAATTAAGAGAAGTCTGAATGTGAACTCTGCCTGGTTCAAACGGCCATTTCAGAAAGGCTGAAAGATCAGTTCAGAATTTTCTCTCATGACTGAACTTGGGTTATGGTATTTGGGAATGTGGGAACTTGGCTGCTATTCTTTTTTTTCCACAAGGGACAGGTTAGTTCTACACATTCGGGCAGAGTGAATGCTGGAGGAGTAAATCAGTTTGGAGTCAAGACAGCCCACAAACAATAAAGGGCTCGAGCTGTCAGGCAGTTACACAAAGTTTCAAGAGACCTAGTAGTTAAAGCAAAACCTGCTCAGAGACACGAGGCTCCTCTAAAAACTCTATACAGGTGAATGCCAAATCAGCATTACCAGTTTATAAGTGGCTCTTTTTTGAGAGAGCTGCTAGCATCTACTTCAAGTACATGTTTAACTTAAAAGCAAAATAAACTGTCTTTGTGAGACTCATCAACACGTACATGTAAAAATTGATCTCCTACTTTTACTCACAACAAAAATATAGCATGGTGCCAGTAAGTATTAATATTTTATCATACTTTCCCTAGTCCTAGCATTTACTAACCTGTCCTACAACTATCCTTCCATGTTCTTGGCAAAATTACTTCTAGATGTCGGCTAACAATAGGTGTTTGTTTCTTTTCCATTTATATTCTAGAAATAGGACCATTTGTAAGTGACACTAAGCTCAAAGAATACTGCAGGCAGCAATGCAAGTCAAATTAATTCACACCCTCCTCTGGCTTGAACCCAGTAGTTCCAGATAATACAAGAACACTGTTTTGTGGTTAAACCACAAAAGAAGAAATGAGAAGTGGGAGGAAAAAGAAGTTCTAGATTTTTATCACATCCATTTAGAAGACTAAAAGCATAGACTGACTCCTCCTCTTTTCCGTTTGTGAATCTGAGATAACATTGTTTGTATGACTGAAAAAAAATGATCTGCTAGAAAACAAACTGTGTACATTCCCCCTAAAATGAAGTTTCAGATGGCACTCCATAGCAACTGTCCTTCAGTTGAGCATGCACGTCTCTCAGTTCCAAAACCCAAGCACAAAAGATCCAGCCCAGCCTTTACAATGACCTCTTTCTGCAGGGTGAGAAAGAGCTTTATCTTTGTGCATCTGTTAATTGACAAATCCTCAACAGCAACATTTAGACAAAAACCAAACCAGCTAACTAGTTGGATTTCCTACCATCTCAGAGTAAGGGCGTATGTTGAAAGGAAATACTGTTGCTGCCAGCGCACACAGGAACTCTGGGCTCATCCACAAGGAAATGAGGTCTGGCACATTGTGATACAAATATCGAAAGAACTGCATCAAGGTGACTGGATACTCTCGAAGCCAAGAGCCTTCTTCCTCTGACTGCCAAGGCTGGGTTGAAAAACAAAACAGCACATTAGTTTAGACAGCACTTATTGAAGAATGCTCATTTCAGAAAGGAGCTGCAGAAAGAGCAGTTGTAGAGTCAAATATGCAACCAAAAACATTGTCAAACATACAGTGAAACATGACTGTTGATGCAACCAAAGATGGAGACAAATGTGCTCAACTACATGGATATGCACTTTTTCAAGCAGAGAAGAAATAAGTGACCGAATATGTGTTCAACACACGATGAAGCATGAAAATAGCAAATCCAGAACACATGCAATGTGTGCTGGAGCACTTGTTCAAACATCTGACTGAACACATGTCTAGAATACAGGACTGAAAACACCATGTCCAAACATGTGACCTAATATATTTTCTGTCACTTGTTTGATCAGATATCTGAGCACATCAACTTGTGATAAACCTGACACAACGTGACAGAACACCACCATACCATGAACACCTGACAAAACATGACCAAATACATAGCTTATCTTGCTTTCAGAATGTTACTACCGAACAAGCCACTAACACATAAACCACATGTTCAAATCATGTTTCTACAACAGGTAACAACAGAAAATGTGACAAGAGTACATATGTCTAAGTCATCACAAACCCATGACTGAACACATGGCAACATGTCATCATTTCATAAATCCACGAGAAACATGTAAATGAATGTGACAAATATTTCAACAGGTCATGTCATGACAAAACAGACTGGAACAAGCTGCAACCACATAAAGAAATGCAACCTGACACATGACTTAACATGAGATAAACCCACAGCAATAACACATAGCAACCTAAGGCATGAGATTAATCTATATCTGAGCATGTGCTCAAGCACATCTCGAACAGGAGCCATGTTTACAACATGAGTGACCACAAGACAAAGCATGTGTCCTAAAATGTAATGATTCGAAACATGTTGGCAAACATGACCTGACTCAGATCAACCCAAAAATGTGATAGCACATTTGAACATACACCTGATGACAGCATGTCACAAATATGTCCAAGGAGGTGACGATCAAACACATGACTGAAGAAGTCACCGACGAGACAGAACACATGACAACAGCAATGTGTACTTCAGCAGGTCACAAACATGTAACCAGTCCAGAAGACATTTCTGAACATGTTTACATGGAAGACAAACACAAGCAATGCTTCTCAGAGCATATTTAAAACATATGACAAGCAAATAGGCAAAAACTGAACAGGTGCTGCTTTTCAAGCATTTCATGAGATTTTCATCAGATAACATACTCTGGCTCCAAGGAAACACAAAATTTTCCCGCTGAGAAACCAACTTTCACTACTCTTGACATTTGATTCAAAGATGAGAAAATGACACATTTTTTCTGGCAGTAAATTAATTTCTTCCAGCATGTGGCTATTAATAGTCAGGGGACTTCTCTGCATGTGAAGGTTCATGCATGAAATCTACAACTAGCATAGCTCTGAGCAGATGGGATGTAGTCTTTTAAACATTCCCCCATGATGTTAACCAGGAAATAAATTAAATAATCTCTGTGAAGGGCATTTTATCCTTCTGCTTTCCTGTTTTGTTTTAATTGCAGAAAATAATGAAGCCCAGCCTTTTTGTGAAAAAGCGGAGTTAATTTGCAGCCACTAATATTTCTACAGATACTGAAAAATAAAGTAAGACAGAATAATCCACTGACAATAACAGTTTTCACCTAAGTGCTATGAGCCTAACTCACAGCTGCGTTTGTCATGACACTTGCAAAACCTCGAAGTTTTTAATGTGGCTTTTGACCACATGGCAAACAATTCTGTATATTCAAATATGAGTAAATTTTTTATGCTTACAGAATTCAGCATGCTCCTCAGCATTCCCAATAATAAGAAAGCAGCTTCTGTGCAAACACTGTGTATTGAAGAGGTAACTGTATCACAGGAGGCAGGAACTCCAAAAATGAATGTCCAGATAGAGTCTAAATCAAACTGTAAAAGATGAAAGAGAAGAAATGGCATGAAATAATCTCTCTCCTGGGAAAATTGATATTGATTTTTATTATGCCTACATTTGTCAGTATCTAAAAAACTAATTGTTTCGCATCCTGCAAACTTTATCCTCAAAAACTTCATACAAAGCTCACGTTACTTAACAAAAATTCCTTCTAACTATGGGCTAAGGTAAGTGCAACTCTCACATTCTCAAAGTATTTAAGTGTTTTGAAATCAGAGATTTGTCAGCAAAAGCACTGCACTATCATCTCAGTTTACTTCATCCATATCCACTACACAGAAAAAAAAATAAATGGACAAAACAGAATTACATTCTCCAGCGAGTCCAAAAATCACCTTAAAAAAAGATTGAAGTGCCCATCTCTAGCATTAGCAATGCTCTTGTTAAATATTTCAAGTAGTTGAATTTAGTTTTGATTTAACAGTGCCGTACTTCAATGCTGTAAGCAGAAAGTGAGCTTCATGCCTCTACTTCACTGTAGCATAGTGTTGAGTGTGCTGTCAAGTATTGCTCTTGAGAAAACAGACAGGTAGAGTACCTTCCAGTCTGAAATTTTTACTTTCCAGTTCCCAATGATGGATAAAAGTTAGCACTGATAAACAAATGTTAGCTTCATCCATTCCAAACAGGCACCTTGTCTATCTTGAGCGTGTGTTTTTTCCTAGGACCCTGTTGTAGACAATGTAATATCTACTATTTTACACACAATCTAAATGAAAAGTCCAAAAGCTGTTCAGAATTAAGAACAACAAATCTTTTCCAGCAACATCTGAGACATCTCCTTACAAAACAACAGAAACTTTCTAAAATATAAGGTACCTTTGACTGTAGCCTTGTGAATACTTTTTAACACACTAGCTCCCCACTCTTTTAAAAAAAATCCAACACAAAAACCAAGTAAAAAAATTACACCTGCTTCAATGTTTTCACAGCGTCAGCTCAAAATGGAGATCTACTTGTCATTTGACTCCAAAACACACCAGAAAGCCACCACCAACAGCTATGCTATAACAGTCTGCCTTCCCCATCCTCCCATAGTACCTTGTCCTCCCACCCCAAACAGTTCAATTAAACACCACATCATGACCGAGTAAGCTTCAGAAAAGGAGGAGTCTGGTTAATCCACTATTTTCTTTCATGACAGACAGAATTACATTCAGATCTTACTAGATAATCCCTACCTGGCAACCCTGATTACACTGGCTGCTGATGACAGGTGCACTGACCTGCAGGTTTTCAGGCAGTTCAGTGACTGGCTGTTGCAGGAAAAGGGCCATGAGGAGGAAATAGAGTGCAGGTACGTTGGTGTGCTTCGGCAGAAGGGATTGCAGGATGGGAAAGCCTGGGAAGTGACAAGCATCCCGGTTAATCTCCCGGACTGTTGATCTGCCACCAGCACTCCTGCCGACATTAAAGCCTAAGATGAAAAAAAGTATGAAAAGCCAACAACATTAATATGGAAATGCCTGTGAAGCTCACTCTTACTCAAGTACTGAACTCAACAGGGTATATCTGTTGATTATTATATAAGATATATATATCTTAATGCTGTAAGAAATGAATGTGTGCATACACACTATAAACCACATATTTTGTAATTCTGCTTCAGATGATTATTTTTTTAATCAATTAAAAAAAAAAGCCTTCCAGTACCACCTAAATGACACTGCTCCATACAGACTGCCTAATGCTACTCCATACACACGCAGATCCATTTCTGACTGTGAGCACATTTTCAGACTCTTCAAATACCCAAGCTTCTGAAAAACAGATATTTTGCTGGCTGAGAGGGAAGTATTACCTTAATATCAGTTACAGATTTGTATTACCAAGCAGCAACTCCATGGTCCATTTTAAGTTGATGGACTAATTTGTTTCCAAAGATGTCTCAGGGACTTCTTGTTTCAGCTGTTTTGTTACTGATTAATCAGTTGGCATGAAGCATGAAATGCTCTTTTTTTAATCTTAAGAGGTGCCAAAGGCACAAAACTCACCTTTTGTAACCCTGCCTCTACCTAGGTATGACATTTTCCTATTAAAAAAAAATACATCTGGACAGCAGAAGCACTTATTTTCAAGTGAGGAAGGAGGCAGTAAGACAGTTCAGTCTCTGCTGCAACAAAGTGACCCATTCTTCTGACACTGCCAGAGATCACATTGTAAGAAAGATTTTTATTAGTCTGAGTCCTCACAGGTGTTTTCTTTTTAAAAAGTCAGTTTCACGTGGAAAGAATACCTGTATTAGACCCTCACAAAAATAAAGTTGCAGGAACTCAGTCAGTGATTTTGAACAAAAGTGGTTTGTATTTGGTTTCATGAAAAATTTTGGAACCGATGTGTAGTCATTTATTCAAAAACACAGAGTGTGAAAATCAGATAATGTGCTACCATTATTTGATGAGGCATGATTTTAAAAAAACCTGTTTTGTCACAGTCTAGCTGGGATTTAGTCAAAATGACACTACAATTAAAAATAGAGGTCTGTAAATGCTCTCTAAATGCGATTGCAAATAAAAATCTTATTTAGAAAGATTTTGTGATGGAAGAAAATTTTTATGTTATTGGATATTTAAAATGAACACTGAATAAACAACAGTCAATTCCCTAAAATATCAATGGTTTTCAAATTTATAGGGCATATGCATGTGCAAAAACAGTTTCATAGAATCATATAATGGTAGGGGTTGGAAGGGACCTTTAGAGATCATCTAGTCCAATCCCTCTGTAGAAGCAGGGTCACCTAGATCAGGTCACATAGGAACATGTCCAGGCAGGTCTTGAAGACCTCCAAGGAAGGAGACTCCACAAACCATCTGGGCAACCTGCGCCAGGGCTCCGTCACAGCAAAATATTTTTTCTTATATTTAAATGGAGCTTTTTGTGTTCCAGCTTCATCCCACTACCCCTTCTCCTGTTGCTAGACACAATAGAAAAAAGGGATGCCCCAACCTCCAAACATGCACTATTTAGAAACCTGTAAATATGAATGAGATCCCCTCTCAGCCTTGCCTTCTCTTCTCTTCTCTTCTCTTCTCTTCTCTTCTCTTCTCTTCTCTTCTCTTCTCTTCTCTTCTCTTCTCTTCTCTTCTCTTCTCTTCTCTTCTCTTCTCTTCTCTTCTCTTCTCTTCTCTTCTCTTCTCTTCTCTTCTCTTCTCTTCTCTTCTCTTCTCTCAGCCCAAGTTTCCACAGCCTTTCCTCATAAGGAAGATACTCCAGTCCCCTGACTGTCTTGGTGGCCCTGCATTGGACTCTCTCCAGAAGTTCCCTGTCCCTCTTGAGCTGAGGAGCCCAGAACTGGACACAGGACTCCAGATGAGGCTTCACCAGGGCAGAGTAGAGGGGGAGCAGAACCTCCCTCAACCTGCTGGCCACACTCTTCTTGATGCATCCCAGGATGCCATTGGCCTTCTTGGCCACCAGGGTACAGTGCTGGATCATGTTTAATTTATTATGAATCAGGACTCCCAAGTCTCTCTCTGCAGAGCTGCCCCCCAGCAGGTCAATTCCCAGCCTGTACTGGTGCCTGGGGTTGTTCCTTCCCAGATGCAGGACTCTGCACTTGTTCCTGTTGAATCTCATGAGGTTCCTCTCTGCCCAACTCTCAAGCTGGTTGAAGTGTTCAACAAGACTGGCCCCAGAACTGATCCCTGGGGAACTCCACTGGCCACAGGCCTCCAACTTGATTCTGTGCCATTGATCACCATCCTCTGGGTTCGTCATTCAGCCAGCTCTCGATCCACCTCACCGTCCACTCATCCAAGCCACACTGCTTGAGCTTTCTGATGAGGATGTTATGGGAGACAGTGTCAAAAGCCTTGCTGAAGTCAAGGTAGATGACATCCACTGTTTTCTCTTCATCTAGCCAGCAAGTTGTGCCCTCACAGAAGGCTATCAAGTTGGTCAAGCAGGATTTCCCCTTGGTGAACCCATGTTGACTCTCCATGATAACCATCTCTTCCTTCATATGTTTAGTGATAACATTCAGGATGAGTTTTTCCATCACTTTTCTGGGGATGGAGGTGAGGCTGACCAGCCTGTAGTTTCCTGGGTCTGTTCACCTTGCCTGTCCTCCAGGATTGTTCAAAAATGATGGAGAGAGGTTTACCAATCACATCCGCCAGCTCCCTTAGAACTCTTGGATGCATCCCATTAGGACCCATTGACTTGTGAGCCTTAAGCTTGGCCAACAAGTCTTTAACCTCTTCCTCTTCCACCCAGGGCAAGTCCTCTGCTGTCCAGGCCACCCTACTATCCTTGCTGGACTGGGGTTCCCAAGGGCTGGCCTTGGCCATAAAGACTGAAGCAAAGAAGGCATTCAGTATTTCAGCCTTCTCTGCATCCTCAGTCACTAGGGCACCCTCTGTGTTTAGCACTGGGCCCACATTCACCTTTGTCTTCCTTCTGCTGTTTCTTAAATAAAATATAGGATCTTAATCAGAACTTGCCAAACAGCTGATGCAGTATGCCAACAGTAACTATCTGCATTGTCTCAGAAAAACCTGTTTTCCTTAATCTTCCTAATTAATTATTAATGCATAGAATCATCTTATGTTCCTAGTTGAATATCCTGAGGGATGTATTATGGGAAATCACTATGAATAGAAAGCCTTAGTAGAGAGGTCCATTTATGCAAAAAAATGAGAAGATGGGCTTCATTTTTCGTTTCAGGAAAGTCCCTCTTCCTAAAGTAAGATCACTTCAATAATCCTTCAGAATTATGTCCTTAGAATAAACCAACTTGGAAAAATCTTTACCACAGAAATAAATTGTATTCTGCTGCAACACAGAGGGGTAGCTCCTTGTATAGTCATTTTAGGAACAAAATAAAGTGGAAAGTACTATTAATACCACTGCCCTGATCTGAAGTCTACTCAAGCTCATGAAAGACTCCCATTTCATGTCAATAAGTTTGCATCAGGGTCTGAATGGACATTCGTCTGAAAAGCACTATCTGATTTTGACCAAAATAAACAGGTCTAGGAAATTGCCACTATCCCTGTCTACACAGAATTGACAGCTGTTACTTCAGATACTTGGAGATGCATTTCAGACAGCTTTGAGATGCTCAAAATGGGTCCTGTATTACTAAAACCTTATAACACTGAATTCCAGGTAACAGAAAGGTCTCATAACCTGGATAAATAAGGCGTTAAGAACCTGCAAAGGAAGTCTTTAATAGTAGAGAGCATGTGTGTCCAGGAGAGGCAAAGGAAGAGAAAGACTGAGATGATGCTGTGAACACAGAAATTCCCAAGATAGCAAAAATCCAAACTGGCAAATGTAATAGTCCCAGAACTCACTAGACAAAGCAGCTCAGAAGTAAATTTTACTTAATCTTTATTAGCTGTGTACATAAGGTGCTATGTTCAGATGAGCCTGCCCACAGGACATACTTAACCTATCACCACGGAAACAACTGGTGAGCCACATAGGCTCTGTACAGATGATCAGGAGACACTGAAATACAACGAAATCATTGTAATGTCACCTAAAGGGCAATTTTGTACAACTGCTCCCTTTTGCCTAGGCATCTGATCGCATCAGTAACAGGAAAGATGGATCTGCCAGACCCTATTCATACAATACATCCTGCCTGGACACTTGCACACATGCTCCCATGCACTCCTTCAGCTGTGAGAAGGTTGAAATGTCATACCTAGCACAGTTCCAATCTTATTGGTCAAGACAGAATCTGTCTGGTCGAGCCAGCCTCCACCACTGAGACCCTCCTTAAATTTGATAAGGATCGACTGATTACTCAACAGGACCACAAGAATTCGCATGGCTGCTGTGACTGTGGTGGAATGCAGATGTTCTTCCATAAACATCATAATCCAATCGAAACCCAGTGTCCTGATCAGTTCTTCACAAGCCCTAATTAAAAAAAAAAAAAAAAAAAAAAAAAAAAATCACATTTTACAGCATTTTGGTTTCCTACCAGACAGCAAAAATAAATGTCCTCCACTACAGGGCAAACTTCAAGATAAAGAAAATTCAGATTTATCAAAGAGTTAACTGAATTCTTAGCTCAGCTTGTCACATAAGAAATGTTGCTCAACAAATCTTGTTAAATGGAACCCTTACAATGTATTTGGTTAGTAGAAAGGGAAGACTAAATACAGATCCTGGGATTATTCCATTGCACGAGATTTCTCCAGTTGCTGCTTTTGATAATAAATATGGAATGCTGAACTGGAAAAATTTCTCCACAAATTATAAATTTAAAATAATTTTCTTAAGCATATATAGGTAAAGAGTTTTTACCAGCTTTTTTAATAAACTGGTATTAAAAAACATGAAGGTTGCTGGGGATTGGTCAATCACTACATAATCCACATTTGCCACACAAAATGCCTCAAACAGACTCAATACCAGGCAAGTGCTTGAAAGCTTTATTTTGTCAAGGTTCAACTTGACAGTGTTTCAAAGTCTTTTCTCCAACTCACCACATAACTGCGGCACTTCGTTAAACTATAATATCATGTTCCCTCACACGCAATTTTAAGGAATTAAGGGGCATTCTAGGGTCAATGTTCCTAATGATAACCCCTACTGATGCCATTTGATCTTAATAAAATGAGAAGTTGACTATCCCACTTCTCTAAAAACACAACCTCTTTACTTTCAACAGATTGTATTTTAATCTGTTGGCATGCATGAAGTTATAAGAAAACATCACCAAGAATTAGGGTGAAGAACTGGCTCTTGAGATACTTAAAATATCAAAGAAGCCAGATACCTACACTTGTTCCCACTTCATCCTACTCACCTGTGATCCTCTGGCCCTCAAAGTTTTAAAATGAACAATTTTACAACTACTTTTTTTTCCCCTCATGAATTAAGAGTAATATTACTGTTACAATCTCCCTCCAAATCTTCTACATATTTTTCTCTCCAGGTAATATTTACTTCTATTGTTCCTAACTTGCAGCGCAAGTTTTTACTAATTCTATCAATTGTGGTTTTAAATTTTTTTTTTTAAGAGTCAAACCAAAAATCAGTTAATGCAATAGCTGAAAGATAAGTACACCAGTATCTACTTAGTACTGTTACTCTTGCTGCCACAACTGACAGCACAGAACTCAACACATGCATTCCATTTCTGCTAGCATACCCAAAGCTAATTTGGTGACATCTACATAAATCATTCAATAGTTTATATAAGACTATGCAACTCAACTAGTGAATTGAATGGGGGCTGTATAGTTCTTCCCCTTGAAATAAATAATTATATCCTTTATTTACCTTAATTTTTTTTGTACTTACTGCAAATTAACAGTTGTCTTTTCTTTAGATGTATAGAGAAGTTTCAGAAGGATATCTAGAAGCCTGTTCCGTAGTAGAATAAGATTAGCTGAAACAAGTCCTCCAAAATCATCCTCTGTTCCTAAACATTAAAAAAACAACAAAACAACAAACCAAAAAAATCTCAAATCCAAAATTAGGCTTTTGGAATTCACATATTTTCACGGCTATTCATAAATCCCATACATAACCTGATCCCACTCAAGGCTGCGAGGAAGCCATGCTAACATGCAGGCATCTGCTTGGTGCCCCATTATAGTCATCACAGAGTTTGGTCAGTTTGAAGAATGGATAAAAGGGAATTGCAGCTTCTCAGACAATATTCTAAACTGAGGTGGTCCAAATTAGTTAGGCTAGTCACTCCTGGCAGGTAAGAGACATAAATATAATAAAATTCAATTATCTCCCCATCCCTGTCTCCCCATAAAACCCCACAACATGGTAGCTGAATAAACATTCTGCATTATGTAATCTGAGGCAAGAGGAGGGAATTCTGAGAAAAACATCCTGACACTTCCCAACTCCCTCGAAATCTGAACGAATAAAATAAAAATAGTTTTCTCTTCAGAGATCCCCAAACTCATAATCAGTTGAAAAACACACTGCAAAACATGCAGGATTAGCTTTACAGTTTTTTTGTGAATCCCCCTTACTATACCTTATGCAGTCAAAGGAGGATCACATTTTTACATTGTTATTAAAAAAAGCACAACTTGAAGAGACATGGGAAAACATGTAGAATAAATGGATGCTTCTGGGCAAAGGTCTTGTGCAGTAGTCCCAGACATGAACTCAAAGCATCTCCTATGGCAGAAATACAGCAGAACTGGTGAAGAGCAGTAACCTAAAAATGCCATGTCCTTTGCCTCAGAAACTTCTCACTCCATGCCTCATACAGCCTGAATTTCTCCTCAAGGGACTTGGTTCTCCAGGTAGGTACACAGCTCAGGCTGTGGTTAGCTTGGGAAAAAAACACAGCTGGTCTGTAGTGAGAGCACCAATTTGGATCTCTCTCCAATATCCACTCTGTCTTTTTCACTAATAATCTCAAAGTCAATAATCTTTGAGATCACAATAAGCCAAAGTATTCAGAAGGAACAGGAGAGACACAGGTATACTCCTGTGATGAATGTGCAGGCTGTCTAAACCTTGTTCTTTGTGAAAACAGACCAAAAAAGCTGAAGGGCAGATGCACTTAGTTATCTGCTTTTATCTTTTTTCTCTCCCCACAAAGCAGCAGCAGTGCACGGTTGATTTGAAGGAGTAGGCAGAGAAAACAGGACAAACCATGCACTGTTAAAAGAAAGAATCCAAAGAGTAATACAGGGGTTTTGCACTACTTTGCATGCAATGTTGAAAACCAGAGTAGCACAACTAACTGGTAGACAGGTTATGACAAAAACTACAATGTTGCTAATGATGCTATTTCTACATTTTACATATTTAAGCACAGAAAAGACGACAAAGCATTTCTCTTCTACTGCTTCTAAGCCATGCTATCACTTACCACTATCCAGCTTTTCTTCATTGTTTATTTCCATGACTACAAACTTCTCACAGACTGCAAATGTAGGTAACGTGGAAGAGATGAACTGTCCAAACCTTGATGTATACAGAAAAAACATAATTCATTGATATAACAGATGCACTCTTATCTATCAATAATTGACCTAAAATATAAAACTGTAACACTAGTGAGAAGGAGATACTAAAAACTGTCAACTTTCTCACATCTGAATATTGCAGAAATTAGTTTCCATCTAAAGTTACTATCCAAAATCCAAATTAACATGTAGCAATTAACAGAATCTTTGCAGCCAAGTCTGCAGGTAAAGGACCCTGAAAATGCTAAGACTGAAGAAAGGAAACTGGGAGATACTACTAAGTCACAATGTCTTGGTTTTCCAAGATTAGATGATGATGTGATACTCAAAGAAAGGAGATGCAATATAGTCCTCTTTCTTCCGGAACTAACCTGAAATGGTGTCTACAGTTAAGCTTGTATAACTTTTCCCAAGTCATACAATATTTTTCATTTGTATTTCCAGGAAGGAGAAAAACAAACATTGATAGACTTTTTACAATCTGTTATGTAACCATTTAAGGATAAAATGAATGGTTTTATTCTTGAATCAGTTTTTGCCCTGTATACTTAAACAAAAACAGGTAAAGTGTTCAGGTTGATGCTTCTGATACCTTTAATTGCACTTAAAGTGAGGAGCTGAAAACATGATCACTTGTATGTGAATAGTTTGAATTAATAGCACTATATCTGATAGCCTTAAGTATTCTTCTACACAGTGATGATTAAGAAAAAATCTTGAACTAAACCTTTCATGCAGGAGAGTAATCAAAGTTGCATTTTAACCAAGACATATTGTAAAATCCCAGCTCAAATAATATTCAGTAGTATTTAAAAGAAGTGCTTAGTGCTTCACAGCAATAAGGGATCTGCAATAGAGCATCTTTGCTTTTCACCTGCAGAACATTAAGCCAGTTTAATTGTTTACTCATACCTGCTCAGATACAAAATGCATTTAATATGTAAATCAAGGCATTAACAAAATAATTGCCTACGTTTAGTTCTGTCTAGTTCTGTCTTAGTTCTCCATAGCACTAAGCATTTTTGATCAAGATCATCAAACATAATAAAAACAAGAAAGCCAGAATTATCACAGGTGTGGGCTACCTGAGCAAGTCGTAGCTGCTAGGGAAGCCTTGAAGCAAAAAGCTCAGCACATTACTCATTGCAGCAATAGTAGGCTGGGACAGAGACATATCTCGAAGAGTCAAGAGCAGTCTTGGAATGAGTTGGAATTCCCTCATTAACTTAGCATTCTTTGCCGCTTCACTGTAAGAAGAAAAAAAGTGGCAATTTCAATTTAGAGCATCCTCTACATATTACCTAATCCTGTAAGTCTCATTACTAGGCTGGCATTGGCTCATACCTTGACTCAGTGAGAAGTTCGATAAAGTGCTCAAATAATGACAGATGAAGCTCATAGGGTGCATGAAGCCAGACCTGAAATACAGAATAAACAATCCTATGTTCTGTACACAAATCCAGTTAAAGATTAAAAACTGACATGAATATACCAAAGGTTATGACAGGCTTGAAGAGATAAAAACTGTTCACCTACATCACTGTTTACCTGGTCATTGAGTTCAAAAGCTCATTGCAAGGTTCTCAATTGTTAATTCCTCAACTTCAGATAAGTCTTAAATATACTAGCAAAGAACTGAACTAACAAAGACTGAAGAAATGCACATTGGTACTAAACATATTCTCTTGTTAAGTGTATCAGGCTGAAAACTTTTAAAGAGTTCTAGACAAAAAAAAGTTACACACTGTCTGGAATTTCTTTAAACACATGGGGTAATGGCTCCCAAGGAGTTACTTGGGTTTACAAGGCTGATGCAAAATGCTGTGTTAAGTTTATTTGGGTTAAACAAAGATTTTATCTTTGTAAAATTAACTTACTACCTTCTGCCAAGATTATACTCAAGGTCTTCCCTGATTTTGATCATTTAAAAAAAAATGTTACCCAGCACTTCCTGTAAACCATTTAAAATGTTTTAGACCCTCTACTCTCCCATCCCCAGAAAAATCAATTGTTCAATCAACAAAAGTAATAAAGGATGCAAAAGTCACAAATCTCACAGTTATAGCTGCAAATCTCAAGATTTACTTGCTATTGAACAAAGCATAATTAATACTTGTGCTCTAGTGTGTAAAAGTGGCTTAAACAAAAAAGCTTTCTAGCTTTTGCTTCTCTTGTCATTTTCTAATCAAAAATGATCAGAACAAATCTTTTCATTTCCTTGTTTAGCAGAAGTTCAAGCACATATAATTTATCCAATTAAAGTGAAATGTATTGGGTCACTGATTTCTGAATACAGAAATCAAATAAATTATTAAAAAAACACCAAGTCAAAAACCTGAGGCTTTTAGAAAGTTCCTTCTTAGTGACTCATGGACCTATTGCACATTTTCTTATTTTTTTAATCTCTTCGGTGTATTTGTAATACAGTTGTTCTTGGTCTTCAGGGTCCAAAAAAAAAAAAGAGATAATATGAACTAAGCACCACAGAATTGGATCTGCTGCACAGATATTGCTGAGTGACTTCATACCACTGATGAAATTTCTCAGCTGGTTCCTTCATGAGGGAAAAGAAGGAAAGGGAAAAGAGGAGAGGAAAGGGAAAAGGGAAAAGGAAAAAGGGAAAAGGGAAAAGGGAAAAGGGAAAAGGAAAAAGGGAAAAGGGAAAAGGGAAAAGGGAAAAGGGAAAAGGGAAAAGGGAAAAGGGAAAAGGAAAAAGGAAAAAGGAAAAAGGAAAAAGGAAAAAGGAAAAAGGAAAAAGGAAAAAGGAAAAAGGAAAAAGGAAAAAGGAAAAAGGAAAAAGGAAAAGCAAGACCTCTATCAGAAACATTATCCCTTGAAGATGTAAAAACTTCTATAAAGTCTATGTTTAATTTTGTCAGCACAAAAGAAGTATTGTTGCAATTTGAAAGGTTTGTTAAGAATAACTAGCTACATGATGCTGAAGAATTTATGTTTAGACACAGGACAAACTTATTTCTAATTTTAACATGATGTCTCGAGAAAAAAAAAGAAGAAACTTTGGTGCCTGACAAATTTCCTCTATGTTAGAAATCCACTAAGGTTAAGAAAAAAAGGCTCAGTGCTGCCCTTTTCATTTCCTCTTTCTTTGTGTTATCTTCAAAATATACATGGATACCTCCCTAAAGCCATTTGTGTGAGATGGACTTGTGCTATTAAATCAGTATCTTACAGCTGGATTAACAGTGGGAGTAGTATTTTTTAGAATTTATTTTAGTGTATGTGAATCAGATAACTTCTACTCAATCTCTGTCAGATATCGATAATGCCAAAGGAGCAAACACTAAATGATGAATTCTACACATTTTTTTCAGCCTCTATTATATTTCCATCTGAATTTCTCTCTTTTCTTTAGTTTACCACTAAGAATTCATAGGTCATGAAAGCAGATTTTAACTGCCTTACAATTAACTTTGAAGGAGACATATGATAAAGTGATTCCTATGTGCTATGTTGAACATTTACTGCCTCCTATTATTTTCAGTATGTCTTTTGTGCCTCAATATATGCAGTGCAGCAGAACACATAGGATAAACAAAACTGCTGAACGGAAAATTACAAAGCATATCTTCTAGAGCAACAAAATCCAGTAACATCTGTGACTCATGCATTCTTTCAAGAGTGATTCAAGCCATTTCAGCATGAAAAGTTACCAATACTCTTGCAGCTCAGCTGCTTTACTGGACTATATATTAAATAAGCACTTCTCAGGACAACCACCTAGTTTGATGTTGTTCAACATCTAAAATATGCTATCAGCATCTGACTTAACCACTGTTCAGCATTATGCCAACTTCTGTGCAGGTTTACATACTTCAAAATCACAGAGGAGATCCTGGAAGGCAGCAGAATTTGGAATGATGGACGTCTCGTGCCCGCTATCGACAGTTCCCACCAAGGAAAAGGTCAAATGGAGTATGTGGCTGTTCAGAAGGGTTCGTTTCTTCTTTAACAGCATTGCCAGCAACTTGAATAAGTAAACAGAAAAGGAATTAATGGCCTGTGAACACACAGCTATGTTTTCTAAGCACCAAGAAGCATGGATGAAATGTCAGTGTCCCTTTTGAGAAAGTCTTTAAAGTATATACGATAGTTGATATTATTGATGAATAAACTTGAAAGCTGCATTGTGGTTGATTAGAGAAGAGGCACATCCAGGACACCCTCCAGCTCACAAAACATTTGTTCTACACCACAGACAGTATCTAGACCCTGAGGATTAGGCATGCACATCTCTCTCAGCTCTCTGACGGTCAGCCATGGTTTAAGACAGCACAGGATACATTCTCAGATAGTTGTGTTCCTGGACAGCAGGACATGGCAGATTTAAACAGAATATCCTTAGGGTACTGTATGTAAAAAATGAGATATTTCTGGAAAAACAGTAGCTATGACAATATAAATCTGAACAAGTCCGACTTTCTTTTCTCTTGCTACCCTTTGATGCCCTAGGCATGATTACAGATATCGTCCTTTCAGCCATCATTTCTGGTTTAACTTCTCATAATCTGAGTTGGGAAAGAACCAACTGCCAAATGTACTAATACTACTTCTTGTCTTCCATTGTTAAACACTCACACAGTGGCCTGATCAGCTTTATCATGCCTTTTGAAACATTACTACAGATTTATGGGTATCTCTCTCAAGGCATGCTATTTGCTGAGGTGGGACATACAGCTGTACAAGATGATCCATTGACTGCTTACAGTAACAAGGAAGACACTGTCTCGATTTGCTGAGTCAAAGTCAAGGATGCAACAGACTACATGGAATGATATGTTTTGATGTAACTACATTAGCCATTAACATCATAAGGTTTGTAAATACACTGCCCAAACTACAGCACAAACTTTCTATTTCAGTAAAGCGGTCTTCATGAGAAATGTAAAATGCATTGGTAACATGAAGATCTTTTCAAATCAATCAATCAATCCTTCTGCATAACTGATTGCATAACATCGTGATGGTGAATCAAGAAGCCTTCAGCCTAGAAGCAAACAGCATCTCTGGTTATAAAGTCTCTGCAGTCTCCTCAAGATGATGATTCTAGGACTGGACTTGTTCAATTTTCTTCATGTGTCCTTATCCTCCTCTCTTGCTGGGACACTGCAGAGATAAAATCTCCTGGGCTTATGGGGTGGGTTCACAACCATGAGAAAAGAATCACCAAAGTGTCATAGCTGTGCTCTTCCTTGCTAGTAATGAAGGCTCAGTTTCAGCAAAGCAGCTAAATGTGCACAATTGCTGAGGGAAACTTTCCACTCTGTCCATTAAAAGCCATCCAATGTAACTCATATATGCTAATTAGCCAAGAGCTCAGTAAAGTTAAGAGCAGAAATGCAAGTTACCAAAACACAATAAGGATTTTCCATGGGAACTGCTAGAACAGACAGTGAAATTCAATCAAACTGGTCTGTTTTAAAACATTTCTTACATACCTGATAACCTCTGATTCTTTCCATTTCTTTGCTAGCTAATGGATTGCTCTTTACCACACAGACCAAGGCCTTCACAGCTGCATACAACCCTTCTACATCTGATGCCATGGCTACCAGTCCCAAAATAGCAGCAGCTCCACCAATGTACTGCAGTGTGGTGGCAACAGGCTTGGGGACAAATGTTCTTACTCCTGAGCACAGGCAGAAAAAAAAAAAGAAAATAAAATAAGATCTAATTCTTGTAGGAAATTATTGTGAATACATGCCAGTAATTTGCATTCTAGCGCTGCTGGAATTATAAAAAGAATATCACTAGAAGAATTGTGACACTTCAGAAGAGAAGGTGAATTCTGGACTGAAAAAGTAGTTTATGACCCAAGGTAAGGTACTCATAACAATAGCTCATATAAACTGAAATAAACATGCAATGTTAATGAAGAAAAAATACTGTATCTATAAAGTACTCAAGTGTTACATAAATTTAACAAAGCCACATTAACATTCATCAACTACATGATTTATCTTGCAGATCTAAGTTCTTATTGACAATTAATGTTTTTTAAAGGTAATAATTCTCAAATACTCAACTCACCCAAATACCCTATCAAAGCTGCGCCAATGGAGCGTGCTGGTCCATTCAAATGCCCTGCTGAGTTATGGAGCAGCTTCACAGGTGTGGCATTCTCATGAGAAGAAATTGCGAGCTAAACAAACCAAGAAAAAGCAGCAGAGGCTAAAGGTAAGAGGGCTTTTACGCAAGTCTGAACATAACTTGTGTATTTTCCTCCTCAGATGAAGAGTGAGTAAAACCAGAATTATGCTAGAGTCACTAAAACATTCTCTAAAGTATAGGGAAATCTCCAGGCTTCAAAGTTTAAGGGAGATGAATTTAACTTTAAAAATAATCCCACTGGACCATAGAATAGTTTGGATTGAAATAGACCTTTAAAGATCATCTATAGTTCCCTCTCCTGTAGGCAGGGATACCTTCTACTAAATCGGGCTGCTCAAAGCATCATCCAACCTGACCTCAAACACTTTCAGGAATGAGGCATCCACAGCTTCTCTAGACAACCTCTTCCAGTGTCTCATCATAAAAGGTTTAATCCTTTGCCCCATCTAATCCACCCTCTTTCAGGTTAAAAACAATTGCTCCTTGTCCTGTCACTACATGCCCCAGTAAAAAAAAAGATCTCTGTTGTTTTTATAAAGTCTTTGTACTTGTTGAAAGGCTGCTATAAGGACTCATCAGAGCCTTCTCTTCTGAACAACACCCACTCTCTCAGCCTTTCTTCATATGCGATCCTTTGAACAAATAATTCACTGACTTTTAATGTATTTGAAGAAAAATGTAAACCAATATTTGGGTTTCCAAATCTGAATCACAGTCAGAGGACTAAGCTCTCAGGTTTGTTCACCTGCAGCAGTAGAAACATTGTTCAACAACATAAGCGTTTTGCAAGAGTATTAGAACTGCCGTCTACATTCAAAAGCCAAAATATCTCTAAAAGTTGCCAAGATACATAGCTACTCGTAATTTCAAGAATGTGAAAGAAATCTAGGAGTGCAATCTCCCTCAATTTAATTTTATAAAAAGTGATTATGGGCAACTTTTCTGACAAATACATTGTTGTTTGTGGTTGCATTGCTAAAATTGCCTTCAAAGAAGTTAAAGGAAAGGAGCAAACAAGTAGTAGACATTAATCAACTCTTTTCCCAACATACCTGTTTGGCAATAGCTTTACTATCCAACTTGTTGTAAACTTTCCTTATTTTTGCCACTGTAAATGAAGAAACTGACAGTGCATAGAGACCAAAAGAGACCTTCTCTTCTGGTACCAAAGATACTGGAGATGAGTTGATTCCTTCAGACTTTGAATCTTTGCCTTAAAGACAAAACAGAAGTTAATTTAAGTAACAGAATTGTTTTTCTTTTCAGTTTCAAGATTAAAATCCTCAACAAATTGTGCTGCAGAATAGACACAGAAGAAAGGTTTTACCAGTAGCTGAGCTGCAATATTGTCTTTGAATCCTTCCTTGCTGCGCTGAAGAGTAGTTTGATAGCATATAACTCATGGAATAAACCTGTTATTTAAGGTAAAAGGGCAGTGCACAGCAAACATTCCCTTTCAAGAATGTCCACAATATTAACCTGTAATGACAACTAGCAGCCTGTGGCTTGGCCAAGCAAAAGATGTTGTGTTTCCTCATCTGAATTTTTAGAAAGCAACATTAGGCCTGTATTCAATTTGTGTACAGCCTAAGGGCTGCTCACTTCCCTACCCATCTGAAGAAAAACAAAGTAATAAAAAAAATGAGAGAAGTTTTTGGTGTATCTGCATCTTTGCCTGTGACAATAGGCTTTTTACAATGTTTTGCTAGCAAAACCACCTTAGACAATGATACAAGAGATGCAAGACTGAATAAGACCAAAATGTCCAGGTATCAAAGAGACTTTATAATGGTATCTTTAATATTTTACATCTACTGCTCTGAAAGAGGATGCTTTTAATGAGGCACTGCAAACACTGTGATTGATAGCTGTCTACAATGCTCAGAGGAAGAGAGCAAAACCCAACACCTGAAATCTCAACAGAGATTGACTTCTGCATCTTCATTACAGGTCAAAAAGTGTCTGCAACTCCAGCAAAACACCTTAACAGAATTAAAGAAGTATGAAGGCTTAACATCTAACACTGAAACAAGTGAGAAAGTGGGTGTCTACATAATTTGTTGAACCAGTGTCAAGTCTTGGTCAAGCCTCACTGAAGAGAGACTTTCAGAAGTCTTGGTTTTCCCATAAATGCAGTCCTCCTCAGATCCTCTGCTCACATGAGTGCCCTGGCAACATACCTCCAGTTCAGTAAACAGAAAAAAAGGAATTCCTTCTCCTGAACTAACAACTGCTCTCTGAGAAGAATTGCTTCCAAGACTTAAACATTATTAGGATTTTCATTCTGTTTAAACATAGGACAAATTCTCAGTAGACAGCAGTCTTGCTCACTGAACATGGGGACAAAACTTCTGAAAGCAGCACTGCCTGGGCAAATGACAAGTTAGACAATTTCCCTGTAAAATACAACAGTGGAATACTGCAGGGTCTCTTTCCTTCTCCAGAACTCTCCAAAAATAATCATTACATTAGGGAACATCAAACATTTTAGAAAAAGATCCAAGATAAAAAGGTAAGATAGAGAGCTTATACTGCCCCGCCTATTAAGCTCCTTAAGGTATGGCACAGTGTACATGATATGAACAGAAGCTTAGCCCCAAACAGAAACACATGCTTTGCTCGGGAGCAGACAGCTCTTAAAATACAACAAACTGATCAAAGCTTGTGCAGGAGAAATACACTTCCACACTGGAAAAAGTCAATATGTTAAGAAATTAAAAATTGTCTTCAGTTGCTGTGTGTTTCCTGGTGAATATGGCCTTAGCATAACCCCAGAAAGGTCTTTAATTCTCAGAAATGAATGAAAAAATTCACATTCACAGCATTTGCTTTGGCTAATTTGGTACTTAAAATTTGCACACCTCTAGTCAAAATGCATTCCAGGAGAAAGTATAATTGACTAGCAGACACCTAAATCCAGAGTTGCTTGCCAGGTTTGTCTAACTGCCAAAAAGCAAGTACATGACACAGACCTGCACGTGATGAATTTCAGTTCCCTGAAGTTTTTCACTGAAGATAGGCAAGTGAAGCTACCTTCTTTTTCTTTTCTTTTTCTTTTTTTTTTTTCACAGCCTGAACAGCATCTACATTTCAAAGGTGTGGGCATCTGTCACCACAGGGAAAGCTTTCACCATGAAAAGTAAGACACTGTGCACTCCCAGTACATACTTTTGTTTTCCTATCACTCTCATCGCCCACTGCCTCCTTCCTTAAGATGGTGACAGTTTCTCTCCAAAAGAGCTGGAAAGCATTATGGCCCTTCTGAGTAAAGGCAATGCAAGGAGAAGACAACTTGATATGTCCCCTATTTTTATTTATGTTTCATGGAAAAGCCCTGTGATAGTTAGGTAAAGCAAAAATCATCTACTAATGTAACACTGACGATAGTGAGGAGGTAGTCTTAATTGCACAGGAAGATGGGGAACTCCACAGAACAGGAAAATCTCATTAGTGACAGTGCATCTTACCAGATCAAGAATCTACTGTCTCAATCTTTAAAAAGAGGGCTACAGACACATGTTTGTAACATCTTTCTGTGTTGCAGTCTCCTCAGACAAGAAAACTTAAAAACCGTAACAGAACTGCTTCTATTTGTTTGCAAATAATGCTTAAACACTATCTGCTGCACCACAGTTTTTTTCTGCTTAATTTTTTTTCTTCAGTTGACCTACAGGTCCTATAGATGATATATATTTAGGACAGCTATGTTTAAAGTACAGAATACGTTGCAGACTTGCAAATGAGTACTATCACTACAAACTGACAAGTTAAAACGTTAATATACAGTAGGAATAATGACAGCTTTATGCACTTCTAACTAGTTTAAAACCAAAATGCAGAATAGAGCGCTTCTATCATACACAAGAGCTATCAGAAGTATATTAAAACAATAATTTGGATTTCTATCATTCTCTTCAATAGCAGCTACTAACTTCCTTTCTACGAACAGATAGTTTTTCCTTCTGATACTGCATACTGTTCTTTCTTACCTCTTCTGCCAACACACACACAAAAGATTTCGCTACAGCCCAGCCAAGCTACTAGCTGCCATTTGACTTGTACTCACATGGTACATATACCGCTTGGAAGCTGCCGACGTAGTTTGGTCCCAGCTCATAAATGGTGCTAATACCAGGGGCAGGCAAAACTTCCTCCAGGAAATGTGTAGGACCCAATCGCCAGACCAATGAAGAGAGCTGGCGCTGTGCAGGCGGTGTGCCAATATAGGCATAAACAGTGCTGACCACGGGTGGGTTGGCAGAACCAGATCCACTAGGACTACTATGAATATAGTGAAGCTGTAAGGGAGAAAAAACATGGTGAAGTTATTGAGACAGCAGGGTTTCTCTAAAGGAAATAGGCAGATCAGAAATTCAGGAAAGCATTTGCAAATCTGGAGCTGTGCCAACTGTTACTATGTAATGCACAGTATTGTGATACCATACAGCAGTGAGAACATTAACCAGAAGGTAAATGCAAAGATCAGTTAAGTGGCCTTCAAAAGATGAAGGAGCATATAGAAGTGTACAGAAGGATGACAGTTCTGTGCATGAAGAAGTGAAAGAAAGTAGCTGTGTCTTTACTCTAAAAACATGGTGCTCTGTGACAGTTATTTTTTGCAAGAGTGTAAGGTGATCTCATAAACTTGTGTTCCTTCTCTTTTTCAGCCGGTAAAAACATGCCTTTGGTAATTATACTGTTTTGAGCTGAAGTGCAAATGTGACTAATTTCTTAAGAGTTGCAAATGGCAATAAAACAAACACACAAGTAAAATGCTGGCTTACATAAAATGACAATCACACAGACATTTTCTATCTACTGTGTAAAAATTATGTTACCAGTCATCAAATGTAGTCACTTAAGGCCAGAAGGATGGCTAGAAGGGGCTACCACTGACAAAGCAATGTCATTTCTGGTGTGGCAATAGCTTTGGGAAAGGAACACTCTGAATAAATTGGTAAAACTGACTTCCTCTGTAATCTCCCCATTATTCAAAGTTAGATCTGCTACATGGTCCTGAAACAAGTCTTCTTCAGCTTTTTATGATTCTCCTAATTAATCTAGTCAATAGCATAGCTGTGTCACATTTCTCTCACATTCAGTGCAAAATGGACACTTCACCTTAGTGTAACTGCTGCTGATGTCTGAGAAAGCATTTGTTATCTTCTTTTAACAAGACTTAAGGCTGGTTTCAAGCCTTACAGTGAGCAAATGTTTTCTGCAAGGCTCCTTATCTTGGTTGTTTTGAGCTTTTGTTTTTTGGGGGGCGGGGGGAAGGATGTGTTGCTTTGTAGTGTTCTTGTTTTGTGTGTGGTTTTTGTGCAGATATATTTGCAGAGAGAGAGAAATCACTCCAACCAGTAAAACTGAGGGTTTAAGGATTTAATTTTACCTTAACAGTGTTAACAAGTTGTCCATCAAGGTAAAGCGCAGCTGTGCTGTTCTTTAGCATGCCTTTACTCATGACCAGAACTAGGTGATGCCATTGGCCTTCCACAATGAGGTCACCACAGCGGAAACGGGCACAACAGGGAAGAATTTCATAAAATGACGATTCCTCACTGAAATCATCAACTAAAGAAAAAGTACAAGTTAATGGGTACCAGTAGAAGTGTTATAAGAAGCTTAAAACACAAGAATATGTTATTAGACTTTACGCAAACAACTTAGAGCAATACATTAAAGCCTAATTTTTAGAAAGTATTTAGTTAGCAAAAATACAATTAATTATGAATAAAAATCACATGATTATTCATAATTCATAGTCATATGATTAACATAACAATTAAAGTCATTAATAATGACTTTAGACTTCAGGTATGAGAAGAGAAAGAATGAAATCAAGATTTTTTGAGAAAGTATTCAGACTGAATTGCCACAGTTTGACAGGCTGAACATCCTTAAATACTTGCACATTAACAAACTAGTATAGTTTTGGGAGTATCAACAACTGGTCTCTTCTTCCTTTGCCTTAATTCTTCTATGAAAATTCTCAGCATAGTTCTAGGCTTTTGACAATTATATTTTAGTAGTCCCCTTCTATCCTCCCTTGGAAATTGTAGCTGGAGTGACTAGTTTGCTCAAGTTTTTACTAACTTTCTCATGCCACCATGCAAGTCACAGAAAGATATTTTGTTGTTTTCCTAAAACAAGCAGTCAGTAAGAAATAACAGATGTCTCTTCAAACCTACAGAGCTATTTTTCACTTCTCTGACACTGAGGAGAGAAAGACTCCCACACTTTTCAGACCTCCTCCTCATACTTTTCCCTGCTCCACCATGGTTTCCCTTCACAGGTCCCACTACCTGCTCTCTGGCATGGTCCTCTCCAGGGACTGCATGGAATCTCTGCTCTGCAGCACCCCCTCCCTTCCTTCCTTCTGCTCTCACCTTTGTATCCTCGGGGCACTTTCTCTCATGTTTTTTTTCCCTTTACTCCTTATACCATGTAGTGTTTTGCCTTCTCTTACATGGTTTTCCACCAAGCCTGGCTGCGGGGCTCATTGTGTCCTGCAGGAGTCTGTGGCCCAGTTGGCCAGAATTGGCCATGTCTGCCAGGGCGCAGCCCCACCTTCTTCCAACAGAAGCCTCCTCTTGCCCTCCCAGCAGCTAGTTACAGACACTCAGTATAAGCTGGCCACTACCTTGCTTAGACAACTAGGTCACACAGAGAAGATACAAGTAAACAGTGCCTTTCAAAGTATCTGTGCCAGAATCATGCCAAATTACACAGAACAGCTAAAGCCACACATATGATATCTGGCCATTGAGACACATGTGAAGTACAAACTGGGGGTATCTGTAACTCGAGCCTCAACACCATGGCTTTTCTTCTTCCCTTTTTGCCATTCTAAGGAAATTTATTTTTTTGAAGCAGTGCTACTGAATGTGCAGCTGAAGTCAAAGTGCAGGACTGATGATGTCTCTTCCATTCCAATACAACGCTGTAACAGCTACACGTGGGCCTTGCCCTGCCTTCACCACAGCAGCAGCAGAGCCTGGGTCATAAGGCCACTGCGCTGATGCAGCATCAGCTGCTGTGAGGTGAGCTGAGCTGCACCCATGTCACCATTGGCCACTCTCATCCAGCTGTGAGAGAATTCAGAGACAGATGCCTGCCTTACAGGCACATGGCCAGAGGAACTCTGTCTCTTTGCAGAGGCTGCAAACCACAAGCTGCTGACTACTATCCCCAGTTCACCCACCTACACTCTTCAAGCATTTCCCAGGTATTTCTTCACTAATGGGTGCTGAATTCTCTTCTCCTGAATGCAGTTCTCAGCACACAATATTTAAAGTTCTCTAAAAAGGCATCCTTTGACTTCACATCAACAGGCATGATCAGTTTGCACAACCATTAGCTTCTCTACTGCAAAGCAGAATGACCCACACTCTATTTGAAAGCAGTCCATGCTCATCCTTCTCACAAAAAAAAGAGAAATAGCTTGAAAACTCTCCACCATGGAATGATTCAACAGAAAGCAGGAGCTTTTCAGATGTCTCTTCAGTCTTTCATATTGGAGGAAAAGAAACTACTAATCCTCTTACCTCAACAGCTGCCTGCACAGGGAAAACTTCTTCCCTATTTCATGTTATTTCTTTAGAAATAGCACAGGGAAAATGATAAAAGCAGAGAACTTGGAACAAACTTTCAGATACAAAAATAATCTTGAGTTCTTTTTCTCAGCCAAAAACCTTTGAGCACAAATCTTGCTCACAAGAAGGATCCTTAAACTACCCCATTTATTCTTACAATAGACTGTCAGCACTTCTAGTCCCCATACTGGTGGGCCTGCCATTTTAGTTCTTCAGGTACTTACCTGCTCAGCACTTGACCATACATCACCAACTACAACTTAGCTATGACAGGGTGGCACACCAGTAAAGTAAACTTAAAAAACAGTCTTTGTAGTCACAGACCTTCAGATCTCTGACAAAGTCTCCTTAAATCCAATCTCTTTTAAAAAAAGAGTTAGATAACAGAGCCTTAGAAACTGAAAACATACAATCTACAGGTACAGTGCAGTCTAAAGGAATTAATATTAACTTAATTAATTATTTAATTGCAATTGGGTCTCCTGAGATAGAAAACACTGTCAATACCATCGTAATTTAAGAGGTTTAGTTCCTCCTGTATACTATGGGTCTTCAGCTCTCAAGTTTTAGGTTTTGAACTTGACTTGTACTAAGAGACACTCCTGTAGTTAACAATGTAAATGTAACAATGTGAATGACCACTTATTGTGAAAATAAGGAATATTCTCTAACAGCCTGCTTCACTGTTTTATTTTTTTTTCAAAATAATACAAGTTGTAGAAATTCTTTACTATTGCCTGCTACTCAAAAGGAAAGAACAGAAGCAAGAACAGCTTTTTGATAAGTACCTGTAACTTGGCATTCTTATCTTGTAAAGAGTTAAATCTGAAACAAATGCAGAAGGCTGCCTGACTCCTCTCAGCTCCTCCACAGCCATGGTGTATAAACCTCTTGTCAAAACTGACCATTTTTGGAGGCTCTGATGGAGGACAAGGCAGGAGACAGGAGATGGCTAAACCAGAAGTCCCCAACTGCACTGGTAGCTTTCACTAGCAAATGCGCTGACCTCAACAGCTTCACTTAGATCTTTGTTGCAACTCTGTAATTCCACCTTTGATCACAGATACTGAATGAAGCTAAACATAAAGTGAATGACTTATCACCTTCAAATAGCTCCCCAGCATTGGGACTATACAGACTGAAAAAGTTCTCACAACCTTTTACTAACTATTTCCCAACTTCTTCAAAGTAAAGTTAGTTAACGTTTGCACCTGAAGAGACGATGTCTAAAATGAATGATACAAGATAAATAAAACACCAAAACATTCCAAAACCAATTATATAATCCTTCCTTCAAACTTCTAACACTTGGGGTTTTGGGAAAAAAAAAATCTTCAGTTATTAAATCTTTGGAAATTATAAAAGCTCTTTAATTTCTACATTAATTTTGCATTTTTACATTGCCAAAACCCATTAGGAGCTGGTAAAGCTGCAACTAAAGTTCCATCACACACAATTCTTCCAGATACTAGGCTCAAAATAAACTTGCAGTCACATACTCACAATATTGTCAGTTTTAACTGTTGACATGACATAACTCTTACCATAATTTTGAAGCAATTCTTCTTTGGTTGAAACAATCAGAGATCGGTCTTTTGCTGAGAGGACGATGGCAAGGCATACATAATGCTGCTCTGAGGAGTTTGCACGGCGCACTACAGTAAGAAGTCTCACAGGATGGTTATTAGGAGGCGTACTAAAATGTTCAATACAAAACCAAGTTGAGTAGCTTAAACCTGATGGTGGTGGGAAAAACCTTTCACCTAAAAACAAAAATGGAAGCCCATTATATAGCTGCAGTAGCTAGTTCTTGGGATACCTACTTGTTCATACCTGTTCCTTTTTTCCTATCAGTTCAGTTGATACAGACTGTGCTTTCTAAAAATTTTCCTCATGGACTTCAATATTACAGCTTTCACTCCTGACTCAAGCTAGGATGAAAAGCCACATAAAGCTAGCTCAGAGGGGTTTCTTTCAAAACAAGGTAAAGCATGAATTACTTCCTATTCTGAAGCTGTGCTTGTTCAGAACAAGCCAGTTTCAGTTCTCTAGGCAATAAAAAAGTGGAAGTGGATCAGAAGCTGCTTCTTCCATAGGTGTGACTTACTGAAGAAGCCTTTGTTGAAGATCTCTCCACCACATGCACCTAACTCCATTTCATCTGTTGGGATACTCCCACATTAAAAATAGCTCACTCTAACATTGTTTCCATCTAACCACAGTAAACCTTCAACTTAGCTTTTAGACTTAACACCTTTTCAACTAAGTGATCATGTTCATTTAGCTCTGCAGCACACCAGGTTCCTGCAGAGTCAAATGGCCTACAGTGAACAATCATATGGGGTGGCAAAGAATTGATATGGGATTTTTGTGATCATATGTGCACCTATACCTCTAATAAATTTCATCAAGAACTCAGCAGAACAAAGCCACAAGTACATCATTACAATTCCTGCCATGTTTCCTATGCTCTTCACGCCACTACCTGAACTTGTTCTTAATGCATCCAGGTTTGTTATTCATATGCTGCTCTTGATTACAATTTAACCCTCTGCTGAAAGCCTTGTATTTTAAAGTAATACACTTTTATATTTTATATTGCTTTTCACTGACTTGGGGGCAAAAAGCAACAGAAACACACACTGAAAAAAAACCACAAGAAGTTCCAAATTATGAGTACACAATGTCCAACACCATACTATCACTTCGTGACTAACAAAAAAATATATGAGAACTACACACCAGGTACAACACACTGCTAACAGTCACACTTGAGCACTTACCAGTTCCAATTCCACTGACAACTGCACCATCAATAAGACCTGTTGTAACAGCATTATTTGTAGGTGCATTGTGGGGAGCCAGACTTGGCAAGAACAGACAGCTGTTAAAACAGAAGACCAGTAACACACTAAAGTTTATGAAAGTTAATATAACCAGGGTTCAATACAAACAAAATATAGCATAGGAAAATAAACTGTAAGAACACCATCACTCTTCTCTTTGATTTTATGTATTCATAAGAAGAAATGAATTGTCAAGATTTCTCCTTGTGAGGCTAAATTACATCCAGTGCAAAGAGCTTTGGCAGCAATGTCTTTGGTGCAAAGGTGCAGAAACTTATGCCCATGTAACTCCATAGCATAAGATGCTCCCTTGTGGGCAACTATACCTCCACTTCAGCCTTTGAGATGTTTTGGACTCTCAGATAGATTGGATTAGCTAAATATTCAAAGGATCTGGTAGTTGCATACTATGGTGTACTTCTTTTAAGTACACATGCTCTCACAGTAGCATTATACATCAACAAATTAATTATGTTTGGCCCTTTTAAGAGCCACTGATGCTGTGGACACAATGGGAATAGAGATAAAGAGTATCTCCCTGAGGTATTACAAGATTTTAAGAACCCAGATGGTTTCAGTGACTAGCAGACCAAGGAGGAGTAAATCCCCACAGGAGCTGAGCTTCTTACTGGAAGCAAAATGATAGTTTTTCTGCTTGCTGAAGAATTATTTTTCTTTTTACATGTACACTTGAGCAGGCAAGTTTAAACATACTGTAGCTGAGTTTCCTGACAGAGCTAGGAGTTATTTTGTCCCCATGTAAGGTATAAACAGTTAACTTGAACACTCATCTTGAAAGCAAAAGCAGTCAAAGTTTTTAAACTTTTGACCAAGCTTCTGAGAAATTTGAGAAAGTTACTTTTCATTTGAGGTGCCATTCATAATTGTCTGACTTGCATATAACTGACAACACAGTCCTGTCTGAGATATGGGCTTCAGACCATTTGCAAGCCTCTGTCTACGGACTAGTCCACAAGCAGTTAAAGAATACCTGTTCCTTATACTATCGGTCTGACTTTTTGTACCAATTTTTGAGACAGTTATCCCTTAGCACACAACAAAATCAGTGTTTTGAGGTTTTTCCATTTGATTTTTACAATTGACAAAACATTTTCCTTAAGCAGATGCTGAGAATGGCGTCACATTTTCATCTTCTGAACAATGAAGTTAAATCATATTACATGATCCTCAAAGTTTCTCACTCAGTAGATGTGTAATTAGAGAGAAAAAACAGTGAAGGTGTTAAAACAAAAGAATGAGTTAAGCATTACATTCAGGCTTATGCCTCCAGTCAATCGTAACTTTTTTCCAGTTATCTGGACTCAACATAGCTGCCTTCTCTGCTTATTGTATTTCCAATTTGCTCACCTCCACATTTTCAAGTTCTTCAGCAATTTTAAGTGGGTTTCAGAGCATTTACACCACCCAAATGTTGCACATACACCCTAGTAACTAGTAAGTTTCTGTTAGAGTATGTTGATATTCCTTCATTTTAAAGGACATGTGAGATTCAGAACTGAGAGAGTACTATTAACGCTTACATATGTACCTAGTTTCACTTTGTGTATTCCTTTCTTTTCATTAAAAAATTAATTTGTTTCTGGTTTGCAAACAGTCCATTGAAAATTGCAAGTATTACTTTGAAATTAGCAAACATTGCACTGTGCCCCAAGTTACTTGAGAGCACTGTAGGACCTTACCCGAACCCTTCAAGAGACGTGTCAAACTCAATGAATGCTGGCGTAACCGATGATCCATGAAGCCTGATATCATGTGGGGTTGTCATGGAGACCAAACACTTCACTCTCGTCAGGGGTACTGTGCTCCCTTCTGCTGGTTTGAGCAGGCTCTTGCTTATCCGATAGTGGCTGTCCTCATGCAAACTGAAGACATTGTCAGAACCCAAACCTTCCATTGAGGTAACCATGCTATCTACAGTAAAAGCCAAGAAACAAAACAGCATTGCAAAAGGGAGATATTTTCAGACCACTTATTTGGACTTTTCAAGTACTGTTTCCAATGCAATAGCTGAATTTGACAATCATTGTCAAGTAGTTGACCCTTTCACATTTTTCAGATACAGTAACACTTGGCTAAAGGCCTGGGAGCTCTCAGTTAGTAGAAAGGGCTCAGTAAGCTTAACATAACTTGCCATCCAGAAGCTAGTTTTGCCTTTGCTTTCCTACGTTACAAACTTCTCAGACTCACATAAGTGCTGGACAAGAGAAATTGAATCTCTTCATCTCTCCTCTTTTGGAATGTACTGAACCTGATGATATAACATGAATTCAGTTTTTTGGGGGTTTTTTTTGTTGTTATTTATTTCATTATTTAAGGCTTGTAATTCAGTATCATCGGGATATTTTCTGGTTCATGGAGGTTACAGACATCCAGTGCAGTTTATCAGATTAAATCATTAAATAGCTGGCAAACAGATCTAACTTTCCAGTGTGAAAATCAGAGGTGATGCAAAACTGCTGACAGAATATGAAGCATTCTACCAGATGGATAAACTTTGATGACAGGATACTAGACAAAGGTATAATGAAAACTTCCACTGCATACCCGTATGTATGTGTATGTATGATCTAGGAATATCTAGTGAATATTCTATCAAAATACTTTGTGAAAATACCTTCCCTTAGTATTAACTCCAGGACTAAAACTAAACTAAAACTAAAATCAAGTCGTGGTGTCCCTTCTTAGGTTTTTATGAGTGCCTATCTACAAATTTTTTGTGAGCATGCAATTGGGGAATGTCAGTAAATTCTTTATGTAAATTTCTAGCACTTCAGCACCTACTTCTCATTTCCGGTTCAAAACTCAGTGAGCTGGGTTTGTGCACTCGGTACTGTTTCAAGAGCTTTTTGTCCCAAGCTCCACAATTCAAAGGGTTTCCCAAGCGTAAAAATTCCCTAAGAAAGAGAATAAAAGATTTAGAAATAATTTTGTCTCTTGATTTGCTTAGTAATTACTTATAATAAATGTAACTTTTAATTAAGAAAATAAACTGATGTATAATTACATGAAATACATTTGATCCATTTGAAACCACTTAAGCTTTGAACACACACACAAAATCAAAAATTGACTTTATCCCTTCTCTTAATTCCAAAGACTTGACAGGAGGCTGCCACATCCTGTAGGAGAACATCAGGATGCTCACTGATGCACATTCAGCAAGTTGGACTCATCTGGAAAGGCAGACTGCAGCATGAAGTGAGTAATTGACCTCAGCTTTGTTTTATACCTATGTCTTATTTGGCTAGGGGGTCGTTTCACAGATATCAACATCTACATCTATAGATAACTAAAGTATCTGTATCTATAGCTATACTCAGGGAATCTTAAGTGCTTGTGATGCGACTACCAGCACATGTGCTCCTTGTAGAATCATTTCTGACATGGCTACATGCCACTGAAGTGAACTGAGCAACTGTCCTGGCTGCAGGTCAGCCAGTCAGTGATCCACAGGAGATAATACAATTAAGTTCCGTGTTCCAGCTGAGATCACAGGATGGTTTCTGTTGGAAGGAACTTTAAAGATCATCTAGTCCAACCCCTCTGCTGTGAGCTGGGACATCTTTTACCCTATGAGGTTGCTCAAAGCGCCAGCCATACTGACCTTGAACACTTCTAATGAAGTCTTCTCTATGTACAGTCCAAATCCATGCGCTTTGAATTTGGTTTGCCTTTAACCCTGCTCCTGTTACTAGAGGCCATGCTAAAAAGTCTCTCTCCATCATTCTGGTAAGTCCACCTTTTATGTTGGAAGGCCGCAAGAATGTATCCCCAGAATCTAGCATGCAGTCCAAAGCATCATACAACTGTGTGGGTATTTAACAAATGGCTCAAAATACACTCAAACCTTTCAAAATCAATTTTCTAGTACCAGTGCAGATGTACAAAACTACTTGCATTAATATTCAGAAAAATCAACTTTTTAAAGCTGATGCATCCCTAGATTTTTTGAGACACCTCTTGTACCACGTTCCTACATTTCCTTCACACAAACTAAAGTGCTAAATAAAAATGCTGGCCTGAAGCTTCTCCAGTCTGAGGTATTTAACACTGCACAGAGAAGTCAAGGAATTCATCCTCATGTTTCCTCTTCCTGTGGACCTAGCTAGAAATGGCATTTTTTTGATAGCTTCTTGAGATTTGCAGGAAGAAAGCAAGCATTTAATTTCAATACAATCTCTGTGAAAAACATCAGATTTCCCCGCTCCATACTTCTCTTTCCCCCTCATCCTCCAATTCCCAATGTTTCCAGGGTTACATGCTGATTAACAGAAGCAAGACAGTCTATCTGATGAGAAATGGGACGCCATGTGAACACTACCATCTCCCTTTCTACCAAACCGAGCCATTTACAGTCAGTCAGTGATGATTTCTGACCTCAACACCATGGGCTGCAGCGCCTGGGAGGCCAGCCTTTCAAACATCCTTTGGAGTGGTGGATGCAGCGAGTGGTCCTCATCAGCAAGAGCAGCGCTGCACCTTTGTAGCAGTCGTGCGTGGAGCCCGGCTTCACACATGACTTGCTGGTTTCTCTCTGTGTGCACTAGGGATTGCAGGATGTTGGCCACTGCCAGCTGAAGATCCAGTGCATGCTGAAAAAAAAAAAAAAAGAGCAGCACACAACTTGAGAAGACATCCATTGAGAAGGCAAATAAAAG
Organism: Colius striatus; assembly: GCF_028858725.1. Lineage (NCBI taxonomy): Eukaryota > Metazoa > Chordata > Aves > Coliiformes > Coliidae > Colius > Colius striatus. Next base: position 36,820,751 of record NC_084761.1, read on the forward strand.
AAAGCCCTTACACAGAATGAAAAGGAAACCACACGTAGCAATAAACACACAAAACATCCTATATTTAAATACGTGGTACTTTCATCCCATTATGAAAAAGGATAATAAGCTACACAAAGGATTACCCCAATCAATCACTGTAAAGAAAAAACAATTCAGGTAGGGATGGTTAAATTAATCTCTTAGTTTCACCAGCAGAACTGAATCTGTTTATAAGTTCAACCTGCTTACAGTGTACTAAGAACTTTCATTTTTGTGACTGTTAAGCTATTCTTAGTAACTTAACATAGAATTATTGAATGGCTAAGGCTGAAAAAGACCTTTAAGATCCTCAAGTCCAACTGTTAACAGAACACTAACAAATCCATCACTAAACCACGTCCTCAAGTGCCACACCTACACCTTTTTCAAATATCTCCAGGGATGGTGACTCAGCTACTTCCCTGGGCAGCCTGTTCCAGGTGCATGACAACCCTTTCAGTGAAGAAATTCTTCCCAACACCCAAAATAAACCTCCTCTGATGCAACCTGAGGCCATTACCTGGATTTAACTCCATTCTCCACCACTCTCTGGGCCCAGCCATCCAGATAGTTTTCCCCTCATCTCAGAGTAGGTCCATCCAAGCCATGGGCAGCCAGTTTCTCTGGAGGATATTGGGGGAAACTGTGTGAAAGGCCTTACTGAAGTCTAGAAGACCACTTCCACAGCCTTTCCCTCATCCACTAAGTGGGTCATCTTATCCTACAAGGAGATCAGGTCAGTCAAGCTGGACCTGCCTTTCATAAAGCTATGATGACTGGACCTAACCACCTGGTTGTCCTGTACATGCACTCAAGATGATCTCCTCCATAATTTTCTCGGGCACCAAGGTCAGGCTGACAGATCTGTTGTTCACCAGATCCTCCTTCCAGCCCTTCTTGTAGATGGGCATCATATTTGCAAATGTCAGCAAACTGGGACCTCCCCAGAGAGCCAGGAATGCTGGTAGATGATGGAAAGTAGCTTGGTGAGCACTTCCGACAGCTTCCTCATACCCTTGGGTGGATCTCATCCAGCCCCATAGACTTACATGTCTAAATGGTGTAGCAGATCACTAACCATTTCCCTTTGGATTATGGGGGACTCATTTTGCTCCCCATTGCCATCTCCTCTACAACATTTAAGATATATGCACCTTAACTGCCAAATTAATGCCCTGAAGACAGAAAGTTGCCAGAATCGTCACTGGTAGAGAACAACAAAGAGGAATGGAATCTAGTAATTCTTGTAAGCTTTCAGAACTTCTCTTTTTAAATAAACAGTGTACTCTAGGAAAGACATCTCCACCAAAAAGCAACTGTAAATCACGTGCTTTGTATACAAACCAGCAGTATCATAGAATCAGAGAGTGGTAGGGGATGGAAGGGAACTTAGAGATCATCTAGTCCAACCCCCCTGCACAAGCAGGTCTACCTAGATCAGGTCGCACAGGAACATGTCCAGGCAAGTGCTGAAGACCTCCAAGGAAGGAGACTCCACACCCTCCCTGGGCAGCCTGTGCCAGGGCTCCCTCATCTGAACAGTAAAATAGTTTTTTCTTATGTTTAAATGGAACTTTTTGTGTTCCAGCTTCATCCCATTACCTCTTGTCCTGTCCCAGCCTCCTGATATCCACCATTTAGATATTTGCAAATATTAATAATATCCCCCTTCAGTTCTAGACTAAACAGCCCCAGTTCCCGCAGGCTTTCCTCATAAGGAAGATACTCCAGTTCCCTGATCATCTTGGTGGCCCTGCGCTGGACTCTCTTCAGAAGTTCTCTGTCTCTCTTTAGCTGGAGAGCCCAGAACTGGATACAGTACTGCAGATGAGGCCTCATCAGGGCAGAGTAGAGGGGAAGAATCATCTCCCTTGACCTGCTGGCCACACTCTTCTTGATGCATCCTAGGATGCCATTGGCCTTCTTGGCCACCAGGGCACATTGCTAGCTCGTGTTTAGTTTATTATCAACCAGGATGCCCAGGTCTCTCTCTGTAGAGCTGCTCTCCAGGACATCAGTCCCCAGCCTGTACTGGTGCCTGGGGTTGTTCCTTCCCAGATGCAGACTCTGCACTTGTCCTTGTTGAACCTCATGAAGTTCCCCTCTTCCCAACTCTCAAGAAGGTCGAGATCCCAGACACTCACTAGTAGATGTTTTGGTTTGGGAATTATACAAAGCAGGTAGTACAATTGTGGAACTACAACATACTCCAGCTACTTCAAACAGCACATTTACACCAAGCTATAATGTTCAATTCCATGTCCTTCTCACACTATGCGTTAACATCTGAAATAAGGGAAAATATTCGTTTATCACAGTGTTTAGAAACTTATCTGATGGCCACTTCAGTCATTTCTTTAAATTTGCATCCTTGCCAGGAGTTTGAAGGAAACAAAACAAAGCCTGTGAAATAAACCAATTGCTATCATACCTCTGTGTCACCAGTTATTCAGTTACCCTGTGAAATGTATTAGTTTCTCAGTAGAAAATGAGAGGACATCATAGCTTTTCCTATTTCCTTTTTGTCCATGACTCTCAAAGCTTTGGACAGCAGATTTCCCCCCCCCCACCGTGTACCTCTGGGTGTGTAGCTGATCCGACAGAGGCTAGAAGATCCAGCATCGCAAGCATAGCACCAGGGTGGATAATGACCATGTCAGAACTTTGCATGGATGAAGGTCCCGTTTGGAGTTTCAAATCAGCTATGTTTTTCTGAGGGCAGACAGGAGGTGTTGAAACTGAATGATATGCATGCCTGCAGGACAGAAAACATCCCATGGTTACATCACCTATCTAATAGGAGCTTTGCATTTTTCAAACAACTGTAAAGTTGAACTGGCCTACAGATGTTACAGCCCTCTCCTTTCTCTTCCCTCAGTTAGACAGACCAAGTTCTTTCTTCTTCTCAAACCTGTTGGAAACGTTTCCCCAAAGATAATCTGGAAGGGTTTCAATTTCTCAACTATGCTTGAACTCAGAAGTCTTTTCCCCAGGTACTAGAACTTAAAGTTGGCTTCACTGCCTCCCTCTTTTCATTCTAGTTGTGATGGCAGCACACAACAACAGCAACATGCAACCTACTGCTGCTCCTGTTCTGGTGGACAAATGCAGCTTTGAATACATTTCTCTCCATTTGCTTTTCGTTAGCAACTGATTATAAAACGTGGCAGTCACAAAACTCTTGGCGCTTTCTAACTAGGCAATAGGAACAGGAATTGGGCTGCATGATACACTCATGCTAGTACACCAGGTTGTATGCTCTCAGTCTTTCCATGAATGACAAGGCTATTTAGTTTTACTTTAAGCTGTTTTAGTCTGATCTAGGGAAAAGGGGCTTTCACACATAGAACTAGAAGCAAACATTTCTTGTGTGTATCACAAAACAAAAAAAAACTCAACAAAACAAACCAAGCCTCATGTATTCTCACGGTATTTATCATAGATGCTTATTTATAAGACACAAAACTCTTATGTAGTCATTTTTCTTTAAGATCAAATATTCTTTGCCATTTTATGAGAAGTGTATCCATCTAAAAACATGTCTCCTCCTATCAAATCAGTTGAAAGATGCATTTCCTCTCTCCTGTTCTCAGTGATTTACCTCACCACTAACCCTAACAGAAGTAACTTGCTGTGCCTCATCCATTAGGCATTTCCAACTAGGAAATCTTTTCTCACAGGAAAAATGATATAGATGGGATATGAGGAAGGCTTCAAAGGGCAATTCTGTCCTGAACATTTTGAAGGTTGCATCTTGAACACACTCAATCACCCCAGCAAGAAACATCAATTGTTGGGGAAGGCTAAGGTAAATGAGTTTTTAGCCTAAGACAGAACATTAGGAAGTGGAGTATAATCTTCCTGTGCTAGGTGGAAAATGGGTAGGATATCCCAGAATCATAGAATCCAACAAAAGTGTTCCTATTGAAAAGGTTCATGGCAGATTAGCAACAACTTGGCATCTGAACATTCCAAGAGCACTTTCAAAAAGAGAGATTTTGAAGAAAGATGAAATTACTGATGCTTTACTCATTCAGCTAATACTTATAGTAAACATGAAATACTATGGCAATTCTACTGTAACCAAGAAAAAAAATCTGCCCCAATCAATTTTTCTAGTGTTGTTACAAACTCTCTATTTCCAAATCAATTTCCTGAACTTCTCTAGCAGACTCACTGAAACTCATCTGGCATCTCTCTTTTAAAATAAAATGGAAGTAACAACAGCAGAACAACTGGTAATACTATGCTAAAGAGGTATCTCAACCCTTTGTCCTGTCTTAATACAGAGACTGAAACATAGGCAATGCAGAGATTGAAACATAGGCTATTGTTTCTCATGTAACCTAACAGCATCACTCTTCCACTGAAGAATAAAAGTGCTACATCTTTCCAATTTCAATGCGAGTTGAAAAATGAAATATGTTTGTATTTAAGAATGCTCTTCAGTCTATTGAAATTCGACTCCCCAAGACATTTTGAAGATCAAGCTTCTTTCTACTTTTAAGCACAAATTTTACTTCTAAGCATCCTGATCTGCACCATCACAGTCATCTCATTAAACTGTGAGGTTGTAACACAGTACTATTGAGAGAGCCTAATAAAAACCTGAGCCATTTCTCAGTATGATTCATGGATCTGGGCCTCAAATGGTCTAGACTTCAACACTACATACAAACTGAAAAGAGAACAAAGTTATGACAAGGCAATTCGTTTCTCTGTTAGCTAAGTAATGTCCTTAAAGCATGTTTTACTGAAAGTTTTTCACATAATTTTAAAATACCTTCTATAGTTAGTTTTTCCATATCAGGTTTACTCACATCAAAACAATGGAGGAAAAAACCCCAACAGTTCAAAAATATTTCTCTAGGCATGGAAAATAAAATGGATCCTACAAAATCCTGTTGAAGTATTCATGGAATGTTAGAAGTCTATGGGTCAGTGCAGAACCTGCAATTATCCAGGCTTATACATTCTTTATGTGATCATTTTGAGGGAGAAGAAATGAAAAAGTGGAAAATGGAAAAAGCAATGTTTCAAACAGGACACACAGATCTATCTAATTAAAAAAAATCAAAGCAACAAACCACAATAACTGAAGACAAATTCAACTTAAAATTATATAATTAAGTACAACTCTTAGAATCATAGAATGGTAGGGGCTGGAAGGGACCTTTAGAGATCATCTAGTCTAATCCCCCTGCACAAGCAGGTTCACCTAGATCAGGTCACATAGGAGCATGTCCAGGCGGGTCTTGAAGACTTCCAAGGAAGGAGATTCCACAACCCCTCTGGGCAGCCTGTTCCACTGCTCCATCATCCTCACAGTAAAATAGTTTTTTCTTATATTTAAGTGGAACTTTCTGTGTTCCAACTTCATCCTATTACCCCTTGTCCTGTTGCTAGCTACTACAGAAAAAAGTGATGCACCAAACTCCTGACACTCACCCTTTAGATATTTATAAATGTTAATAAGTGATGAGACTATAACACCACTTCCATCTAGAAAGAAATAAGTAGGATTGATTGTAGATAAACTCTCTGTATATCATTCCCCAACCGTGATCATCATCTAAACTTTGTAAAAACAGCTAAAAGTATTTTGAAGTCAAAGCTACATTGTATTCTCTACTTCACTGTGTCAGGCCTAAAGCATCCTCTCAAAAAAACACCAAAAAATCAAAAAAACCCACAAACCTCACAAATATATCAAGAAAAGGTTTTATTTCTGCCAAAATTTACAGCAATCAAACAACTAACAAAGCTATAGCTCTTGGTTCAAATTATACAGAGGGGTGGAAGAACAATGCATTCCAGGTAATGGGGAGGAGAGCTGTGTACCACCATCCCAACGCATGTGCTGGAGGAGTCCTACCTACTCTGTTTACGTAAAGGATAACACTTGGAGGACATCACTCTTCTTCGGAAAATACAGTTTTGAGATGTGGAAACCATGTTTTGAGAGATTATTAGTATATCTATGCATACAGAATTGTTCTAAACTGCATGCATCAAGACCAGAACTGTACTATTTTTGTAAGAATTATTTGTGTGCACAGTGTCTGCTTGCTCTTTTAGCTTAACAACAAAGGGCTCTCCTTTGGGCACCTGCCTTATGAGTCAAAAGGCAGAAAATCAGGCCAAAGCAACAAGGGAGATTCCAGCAAAACAAAATAAACAACACAGAAAACAATAAGAAAAGAGCACACATTTCTCTCAGAAGAGTTGACTTTGAAAGAGTTTGAATATATCTGACATTTAAAAGGAAGAACAGAAAATAAAATAATATTGGACTGTAAAACTCAAGTTGCTTATCTGTGAAAGTAGGATAATCCCAGCTACTGGCAGTGAATTCACTTGGAATGACAAATGTGACACTGAAAAACCATGAGAAAGCAGATAGCTGCTCAAACAGACTTTTTGAAAAGACTAGTTCAGTCTGTTTTGTTACTTGAAAACATGCTTTTACAGAAAGGATCTGGAGGGAAAAAAAAAAAATCACTGAGAGCAGCATGATCATCACTTTCTTTCTGCTTTTTCTTTGAGCCTTATACAACTTGTTATCATCCAAAAGCCTTTTTTGTTTGTGCAGATCCAAGTCAAACACACTCCTTGGCCTCAGCAAGTACTCATGTTACCATACTGGTGCTTGCCTGAATTGCCCAAAGCACCCCACAGTGATAATGACATTTTAAACTAACCAATTTTTACTTCAACCTAAACCAGTTTTTAAATGCTTGCATTTTCAGTTCTACAAAAACCCCCACCAAAACAAAGAAAGCCTAACACATATACATGTATTTATATTTTTATTAACAGGCTACATCAACTATCCATCTGGCACTCATTACACCCTGAAATCAGCAGGCATTGCATGTGTTCTACTGTAAACCTTCGCATACCTGTGCATTTGAGTAATTCAGTGAATGTGAGCAGCCTCGGAGAACAGCAAAATGTAGTATAAGAAATTGTAATCCATAGTACTAGAGATTAATATTGGGGATGAAGCTGTAAAAAGTCTCCTCAGGAAATGCTGTTTTCTTTCAAGTTTCTTCAGAGGAAATAAGAGGGAAAGGAGTTTGGCAGTGAAGGTTTTTCTCTGTGGACTGCAATTGCTATGGTTTGTTCATAAGTGTTAGAAAAAAAGGAAATGACAGCCTAAGAGATTTTGTATAATTGGGAAAATGGCCGTGTCTATGCCAGTCCCTGCGGATTACCCAAGTATGATTTGCAAAAGGTCACTCAGGAAATCAGAAAAAGGCTTCTCTTCACTAACCTGTTTGAGTACAAACATTTCCTTTCAAAGCAGTTTCAAAAAAGCAGTGTTGATTGCTTCCCTTTAAAAAATATTTTACATTCAAAATACGAAACTTGATGGCATATTTTATAGGCCATACACAAAGCAAGAATAACTGTATTTTCCACAAACAGCATTTGTGTGCTACAAATAACCCACAGTCTTTCCAGCGTCTTTTTAGCCTTCAAAAGCAGCTCTACCTAACTCACATCTTCAGATAACAAATGGCTAAGCCCTTCTATGTGTGTTATGTGAAAAATTTCCTTTTCATCATTTACACAGACCTGTAAGTCACACTGTTGTTAAATCAGTCTTTTTTTTTTTTTTTAACAAAAAAAATCTACCAGACACTAGTAACTTGGAAGAGTGAGTACAAGGATTTCTGAATTGTGTCATGTGGGTTTTCTTTCCAAACCTTTTAATTTAGTAGGCCTTTACATGATTTGGTAGTCAAGTAGTGGAGATTCACTATTCATTTTTTATTCCATATAATTACTAACAAAAGAGCACCTTGCCAAACCATCCACCTTCCTATTGAAAGTACCTTTTCTTGAAAAATTAGTCAAGAAAAAAGAAATCTTGTTGTATTAATTTATCTACTAGAGTAGTTCGAACTCCTCTGAATGGCTCCCAAGACTATTGTTTGTACCTCCCTTAGATCATTTCTGATACTAGACCTTATGTGGTTTTGAATCATGAACTTAAGCGCATCAGGAGTCTGGAAACATCTTTAATATCATCCATTAGCATAATTCCTAGGATTTACTATGAAACATACCCTGACATTTATTTTACCCAGTGAGTGAAAATGCATACCTCACAAAAAATAGCAACTTGAGAGGGAAAAAAAAAAACTCCACACCAAAACTAATAAACACAATAGTGAGAGAGAAATCACAAGTGAGATCAACTTCTCTTTGAAGGGTCGGTACCTTTTTCTGGACAAAGCTGGCGTACCCCAGGGAGAGGGGAGAGAAGTCTCGTTTGTCAGGCAAGGAGGGATCTGTTCTGCACGACTACAGACAAAATAGACAGGGGTAGGACAGAAAGGTTAGAGAAGAAATCAGAAGCCATAAGCTTGTTAGTTCTACAAAAGTGCTAAGAAAAATATTACTAGGATCCATTCTTCAGAAACAACATTGATGACAAAGGACACTGCTGAACAACATGCATCAGGCAAACACGTGGACATGCAAAGCATGTACATGTTTTATAGCATGACTCTGCAGTGCTTGCACATTACTCCACAGAGGTTTATGTACATGATCACACTAGCAAAACAGAACACCTTTCAATGTTAGAAAGATGAAATTCAGAGGAGAAAGCAAAGTCTCAGTAAATGAAGGATAACCAACATGGGTAAGAAACAAAATCAACACAAATTTTACAAAGAGTGATGATGAGAACATTTAAAAAAGGAAGAATTCAGTCACTGAAGATGACAGGGGAAAACAGAAAAAAAGGGAACTTAGAGAGCTGGCTTATGCAACATCACCACAGGATTTACTTACCCACTGACTCCTCATATTCTACTGTTAGCCACAGTATGTGCAATGCATAATATACCTTTTCCTCTTCCTATATCAATTCTTTAATAATACTTTAAAATGAGATCAAATACATTCATTTCTGTACTTGGTGTTTGGTTTTGGAATTTATTTCTTTTTAAGAGAAGAAAAGCATTAAGACTTACTGCTTTGAAGGCAAAATTCCTTAACAAAGTCATGAAGTTTGTACCTTACTTGTCACTCAGTTTAAGAAAGTTTACCAACTGGCAGCTCTAGTAAAACCTCAGGATACTCAGTCATATCTTCAAGATTTTGAAATTCAGACTCTTTGTTTGACTAAAAAGGTGGCCTATCTTATTAAAACAGGGCCACATGCATTAAATAGCTGGGGTGCAGAAGCTCCACAAAGCTTATGTCTGCGTTTAACTTTTTTGTAACTTAAATTACGGGCAAAAACTACTTTAAGACAAGTGAATCTTCAACTTATACTTCTAAAAGTTTTGTCATCATTTTGAATTGACTTTAAGACACACATTACTGTTCATTTCAAAACTCAAATATAGCTTAAATTTAATTTTTTTACTGTGTTAGTCTCTCCTAGTTAAATTTAAAAAACAACCATGTACAGACCAGCTAGTATTTTAAAGAACATGTCAATCCATCTAAAATTAGGCTGCCCAGGTAAGCAGTTGAGTCATCATTTGGAGAGGTATTTAAAAGAGGTGTAAGAAGTGGCACCTGGGGATATGGTTTAGTGGTGAACTTGCTAGTTGTTAGGGTTAGAGTTGGACTTGATGATCTTAAATAATTTTTTCCAACTTAAACAATTCTATAATTCTCAATTCCTCACAATATTAACTAATTACTTAAAGCCTCTACTTAAAGAAAACAAGAAGTTAAGCTGTGATGTTCAACAACCAATTTTTCATTTGACTTAAAAAAAGCATAAAAATCTAGTAGTTTCTGTATCATAAAGCAACCAGATAGTCTGTCTATCAACAAGGAGGTTGCTTAAACACATTAAATACAACTGTATGCTGGCATCTCTATCTTAATTGCTACCATGACAAAACATTCAACACCAGAGAGAATGCTGCATACCCTGGAAAACCCTGGAGCAAGCTAAAGCAATGTCAACATTTGGTCAGATGTTGACACCTTATATGCTTCTTACTGGAGTGAAGGAACAAAGAAATAGATTAAAATGGAAATATCAAAGCTTACAATGAACATATTTGAAAAAAAAACTATTTTAAGGAACATTGAGGCAGGGAGGACAGGTGGGGTGTAAAGAGAAACAAAAAAAGAAGGAAATCCAAAGTTCATACCTGTCAAAAGAATCTGTTGCTACTTTGTAGAGGTAAATAAAAAGTTTGCTGCAGTGTCTTAGTGTAGGTGACACAGAATCCAGGGATATTAGATCATCCTCCAAAAGTCTTTGAAATAGCTGGGTATTTGAAGGGAAGACATTCAAGGGACTTATTTTTCTCAAGTCTGAGAAGCAGCCAAGTAATCGAACAGCATCTGCCAGTTTTTCATACTGGATCTCTGTTTTGAAGAAATGGGAGTTGGCTGGCTCGTAGCGCATTGCTGCAGTCAATGTACAGAACACAGTGTGAAGCAGTTCAAACACTTGATTCTGGTTTATTTTCTCCCAGCCATTCTTAGGTGGTGAGCATAAAGATCTTTCCATAGCAACGAGTAAAGATGTGACATACACAAATCCACCAACTTTTCTAAAGACAGTTCTTGTGCGGTGACTTTCTCTCAGCACAGAGAGTAGGGCCTATTGACAAAACAATCAAAAGAAAACAGAAAAAAGTAGCAGCAGCAATACAAAAAGCTCGAAAAAAAAAAGGTAGGAACATTTTTGTTTCATATGTTAGCAAAATCCTCATGTAATTTGCAAGAATTTGGTAACCCCTGAAGTCTCCAAGAAGTTTCCATCCTCAAGAGCTTACAAAACAAAAAGAGTGGGGGGACAAAGTAAAGTATTGCTCCTAATTTAGAAATAAGAAATTAAGGACATAATTAAACTTGCCAACAGAAAACACTTGATCAAGTCTAGAATGGAACCCTAAATCCCCAGGTAATTCCTTTGGTGATAAGGCAGAGAATAGAGCTATGGGAAAGTAATCGACTCTGCCATTGTACTTCACAAACAAATCCAAACAAGAGCAGGCAAATAACTGTTTGTAGCAATGAGAAATCTAAACCCTGGAACATTCAAATACCTGTCTCCCAGAAATCTACAATGCATAAGCACGTGGCAGCTACAAATGTACAACACTCGAAGATAAAAATGGCAGTAAAGAATTTGCTCCAAAAATCAACTTAATTTTACCCTTCCTCTATAATGAATTCCAGAAATCTCTAAAAAGAGAACTTAAAAGTTCAAAAGCGAGAGAAATAAAAGTGGATAAAACTCTACTTGTTGAACAAATACAAAGCCACAGTATAAACTGCAGAAACTACATGAATTTAGGTGCTAGGGAATAATATCCACTTTTTTGGAAATCAGGGGGTGGGCCCATATGCCCACCAAAAACCAAAGAGAACCCAGCTGTGATGGGAAGCTTGACTCACATGTGAATGGAATATAGAAGAAAAAGTCTCTCTACATGAAGAATCATACATAACATAAAAATGTTATTGATACACAAAAGTAGTCTGGAGGGAGGGGGAATAGAATCTTTATGACAAAGAGTTTACTTCTTCAGTATCATGCCTTTTTTTGTTTTTTTCTTTAAAAAAGAAAAAGCACTCAGAAGATGAGTAGTGAAATAGTTAAAACTGTCATTCCTTTGAAGACAGTATCTCATTACTTGCCAAACCTGGATAAACAGCAAGAGACATATCATTACACCATTCTGGGCTGAAACTTCTGAAAATAGTACCAATGGAAGACAACAGGTCAGATGATGGGCAGAAATCCTGACTTTGGATGTTAAATCCATTGGGGAACTGCAGTACCCTTTCTCTCCCCTAAGCATTGTGAATGAGACATGCTCAAAAACAACTGAAGACCTTGACAGACAAAAAAATGTCAAACAAATAATTTAATTACAAGCTTTCTTTTCATTCTTTTGAAATAATTTGAAGTTGCTCATCCACTGGAAAACTATTACAGCTCCTTTTAACAAAGATTGACCTAGATGTCTCAAGAGTTCTCTCTGGTAAGACTCATTTACTTATTACTACTTGCCCCTTTTTTACCCTAAAATAACAGTAATGTGTCAATTTACAAAAATAACAACTGCTATTCTGAGAAGAAACTGCAGGTCTACATTAGCAGTCAAAAAAACTAACATAACAGAGAACAGTTGAGTCTTCTCTCTTCATCCTCCTCCAGCAGCCTTACTTTCCTGCCTTCCCACTCTTTTGCTTAAGCGATCTCTTCTGCTTTATCATCTACTATGGTCACAATGATATACATTTAAATTAATTAAGTTAGCATTTATAACTAACAAGTTGGTGAAATAAAGTCTGCGACAGGAAAATGCAAGCCAGCAATGAAAGTAAACTTGTGTAATACAGGTCTGTTTTTTTTTCCCCCCTTCATGTATTCTCGTTATTTTTAACTGAAGACTATTCTTCCAGGGAAGATTATCATAACTGTAGAATCTCAATTCCTATCCACTGAGGCTGATTAAAAGTGATGATGCTAAAAACTCATACTCACTCACTAGCCTTCTTCTCTAATTCTGAAACCTGTCATAGACAGATGTAAGAAAATAAAAAACAACCATCAAATGGATACATTTCAACTCCAGATACAACCTACATTCAGTAGCTAAGCACTCTCATCCAATCCAATCCAACCCAACCCAACCCAATCCAATCCCCTTCTCAGTGTTTTCTTTTTTTAAAATACAATGACTTAAGAGCAAGAGTCCTTAGCAGAACTTCCTTTACCCTTAAGATGTCTGTTTTCAGCTGCAGTTCTGTAGGTGGAGCCGAGTGCATCAATCCCAACAAAGTGCCCATGTCGTCTTCTCCACTAGGTGATAACACCAATTGCTGGATGATCATCAGGGCATGCTGTCGGCACTGGGGATACTTTACTATGTTGTGCACGCATCTTGCGCCACCAAACTCCCTGAAAATACCTACTCGGAAAGGAAGAGGGTGGGAATAAGCACACAAGGAGTATGAAAAATATGATCAGTAACAAATAATGACAGCAACAAAACACGAAGGATGTTTATTTTCATCTCTACAGATGGAATGGCAGCATTTTAGTCCTATGAGTGTTTTACAAGCAACATCTTATAATTACAGAAGTAATTTATGGTTACTTACTCTTCTACCACAAATAAAAATATTCTTCTGGCCATATTTTTCACTAAAAGTGTGGAGTACAAGGATGTAGGTCAGTTCTAAGAGTAGTTACTCTTTTTATGCTGGAGCTCACGGAGTGATATGATGAAACAAAGGAAAAATACTGCAAATTCTCAATCTTTAGCAAAGACTATATGCTGGTTTGGTTAAAAATAGTATTTATACTACATTTAGTCCATTGACAGAAATATAAGTATGGCACTCCTGGGCAAGACAATCAAAACGTGAGCACTGGCTGAGAAGTGATTCTGTCTATTCAGAAGATTTTTAAGATTCTGTAGAAGTTTTCTTGTGATAAGATCTATCTCCGTAGAGAGAAAAAGTCAAATAATGGTTCTCAAGCTTACTGGTTACTCAGAAGAACACATGTGCAGTATTAACTGAAAGCTGAATGAAAATTGATTCTGAAAACATCATAAAAACCACACTGGAATACATATGGTACATATACTGTGTGTTTAGTACAGTGTTAGCACCTGAAGTACTGCCTATGTTAACTACTAAAGATGAAAATAGAGCAGGGAAATGGATCAATGCTGCATTACTGCATCAAAATGGGTAATTTTCCTTGTGACCATAAACTAAAAGAGCAGTTTGACTAAACAAGTTCAGGATTAAACAAACTATTGAAGGCCATGTTCATTCCCTCTAACATACAAACATAAAAACCTTAGTCCCACTATCCATCTCTGATTTCCTGCCTCCTGCTTTCTCTGATATTCTTTGGATGAGACATGGACTTGAACAAGGCAAAAGGAGAGGCCTCAGACTCTAAAATATTTAAGTTGGTTTCACCCCCTTACAAAGCTCATCTCAGTGGCTATGTCTCTGTTTTCAGGGAGACTGAGGTAACATTTTCTACTTCTCCCACTCTTGGTCAAGATTGTTGGCTACCTAGTGAACCTGTCTGGGTTATACAGTATTGAGGAAACCTTATCAGGAAACCTTGATTTAAGATCAGAAGACAAGCTCTGAGTAAGGTATGAAGCACTGCTGCATAATACCTATTTATGCCTCTCCAGGATAAACCTAGCCTCTGCTAGCCTCTGGATACAGTGCCACTGGGCTCACAGCCCAGTCATGCCACACAGACACCAATCACAACTTTGAGAAATGGTTTCTTAACCATTTATCTTAACTCCTCCTGTACATCTCTGTCACACTCCTGAACTTGGAGAGCTACTCATGAAATGAGGCTCTTGAACTTGCCAAGAGTCCTCAGAAACAACATCTGTGGTGTCATCTCACAGTCCGGATGCATTTTACACTACCCTCTGTTGTTTCTGTGGTGGATACTGAGCAATTAACTCAGTACTGAGCAGTAGCAATGAGGCGTTGATGGCTGTTCAGGCTTCCTAGGTAAGCTCAGGAATGCTTAGATGCCACCACAGTCAGATGACGATATGTATATGTCACAGGAGCAAGGTTCAGGTACCACAGACCCTGACGCCACACAGGTACATATAGTCCAGTGAACTTACACCTGGTGCTTCTAAAAACATGAGGCAGTTTAGTCCTTCAGAGATGTTATCATCTTGCACCACCTCCTCTTATTCATCCTTAGAAATCAAACAATCGTGAGTTTTTTGGGTTAATTTTTTCTTCTAGTTTATCCTTATTTGGAAGCCTCCACGGGTACCTTTGTGCCACTTTCTGATTCGCTTCCAATTCTGCCTTTTCTTGCATGGCAAGACCAAAGCTGAGCGATAAATGTGAAAATTGTGTAATTGATCCAAACAATTCCTCTGTAATTTATACCAATGCTTCTCTAAAACCTTACTTCATGGCTCATTATTGAAAAGATTTATCTAGTAAAACAAAGATTATGTTTTTTTCCTTTCTATTGACAGGACAGGTAGCTTGGTAGATCAAAGGGAAGTGGAAAGGGAGACACATATCAACTTCAGCAAAGCTTCTGTCAGTGTCATCCACAGCTTCCTCACAAGCAATCCATCAAAATGGTCCAACTGCAAACATGACAGCCTGAGTGTATAACTAATTGAAACATGAGCTTGGAGTAACCTCTGCTTTTCTGCAATGCCTTTCTGTTTTGACTAAAGCCATGCTACTGGAGTTTACTTCGAGTACCATGAATAATCACTTTCCTGACTGAATAAAGAAATTACTTCTCAAGTACATGGACGAAGCCAAGCTGGCAGATGTAAATGCTCAATGGGCAGAATTCAAAAGTCGTCTTGTGAGTAGTTTGAAATTGGAAGCTGAAATACAAGAGAATCTGAAAACAAGCTCAACAGTGAAAGGGCATAGACAACACTAGAGGTTACTCTAACACTGGGCCTAAATTTAAAAAATTGTCTGAACAAAAGCAGGAAAAAAACCCAATTAGTCCTGGAAATAATGTTCAAATAGCAAGCTATCAATCAAACCCATCAGTTTTCAGGATTTCATTCTTAAATGTTTGTCACAGATTGTAGTTTCATCTATTTAAATGAAAACAAAACCAAAACCACAAGTGACAAAATATCAGTTAGAATTGAGAAAAAGAAAAAAAATCGTGCTGAAATAAGGATGTTTCCTGGCCTCCAAGGACAGAAACTTCCAGGTTCCCGAGAGTGGTTTCTGTTTCCCTCCATCTGCTCACTTTCTTCTTTGTCCAAAAGAACTGACAAAAAGAGTTTAAAAACAGTTGCCATCCTTTCTCAGTCTGTTATTTCAAGCTCTCAGAGACGGGTTTTAGTAGATGAGATACACATACCATCTACTTTAATGTTACTAAGCCTTGGGTAGTGAAACACGACATAAAACTGCCTAATTTAGAAAAGAACACACAGAGCCCTAACACTGTAAATATGTCTTTTAAAATGTAAAGCCATTTATTGCTAAAGATGCATACATTATTAATCACATTTAGGTAGATGTGACAGTGTCAAAAGCAAACTACATATGTAATTATATGCTTATTTTTTTTAATATATAACCTGTGTTACAAGCCCTACTACAAATTATAGTGGTGTTGGAGAGTGATGGGGTGTGGTAGTTGCCTTCTAGTAAACAACAGCTAAGAAACTCAAGTTAAAAAGAAACACTATCTTGTACTCCTTTATTTTGTACACTCTAGTTTATGCTGCTTATTCTCTTTTCTGGAAAAATCTGGCAAGAGAAAAAGTGTATTTCAATGTATTTAATTACTTGCCTGAAGATAAGAAGTCAAGACTACTTGACTTTCAGGCATGATTCTCTGAGTTTGTTTTTTCTTCCTAAGTATTTTAACAGCAGTCTCTCCACTTACCTGCATTTGTGTTTGATCCTTGTAGTAGTACTGTCAAGGTCTCCATAACCAATAAAGCCAGTTGCTTTTGGTCCTCAAATGAACTGTTTCTTGAATCCCCTAAAAAATAATTTCAGAAGCCAGTCATTGTAAAAATCATTCTTTTCTAAGATGCTTCTTGCTACTTTCCACCAACACTGTTGGTTTTTTTTGCTTTCTCAGAAAACACCAGCCTAACCATATTCCAAAGCAAATTAAGATTTAGTCTACATATGCATTCCTGTGAAATCTTCAGCCACTCAGCACTGTGAGCTCAGTGGCTGACATTACAGCTGCATGTGTAGTTTCATATCCCCAACTGTTTCTTAAAGCCACAAAACCATACCATAGCTGAAGACTTCACAGGATTTGTTCTTGTTCAGTATTCAGTACTTGACAAATACTTGAAAAGAGAAATTCCACACGAAAGCACAAAACTGCATTCACTTAATTACAGTAAATGTGCTGATGATTCAACAGGTGTAACAGAGAAAACAACACTGTATCTTAAACTAAGTAAGACTCCAGAAAAATTAAAAAAAAAAAAAACAACATAAAAAAAATTAGCCTCATAGCACCCTAATTAGACAACAGCTTAGTTCACTTATTTACAAGAATGTGAGAACTGAGTCTTTTTTTCAATGGAGTTGCTGGCAACGAAGCTTTCTAACTCTAATCAACTGCTATCACTCATTTCAGACAATAAGCCCAGGTGAAATATAAAAAAATTATGATTAAAAACGTCACTAATGCACAGTGACTCAGCTGCAGTTTGAATAAAGTATGTAAAAAAAAAAATCTATGTGCGTATGTATGTATGCACATATGGGACTTGGCAGTGCCTGCTTCATAGGCTAAGCAGCTACATAAGCTAAGGTAAGCTAAACTTACCTCTGAAATGCTGTATTTTGGAGATGAGATAACTAATTTTTCTAATTATTTTCTTTTAAAAATGTGGATCTCAACTTATAATAAAGTCTACAAACTTGAATATATGCTCCTATTTAGAGCTCAGACATGTACTCTATATTATTCTTCCAAAGCTGGGTCTAAACTCAAAAAAATACACAAGTACCTTTGGTGAGGAAGAGTATAGCTAACAAGTATTCTTCCTTCACTTGCTCTTCTCATGTTAAGTAATAAATATTAAACCAATACATCAAAAGGTCTTTTAAAAGGAAAATATAAACTCCTGCTGCATTCATACAGCATCTTTCATTAAAGCTTGCCTCGAGCTTCTCCAAGGATGTTAAGAGAAAAGCAACTCCAATAAGCTTTTAACATGGTACAGCAGCCCCTGGTAGAACTCAACCCCTTGAGAAACATGTTCAGAGTTTCTTGTTGCTCCTCTTAAGTGCTAGTCTTCACTATTCTCAGCCAAAAAAAAAAAAGACATATATTAGTAAAACAGAAGAGTAAACACTACCTTGATCATTCAGTGCCTGAGTGGGATCTTTCAGAAGGGCTGCATATTTATGAAGAAGATTTACCATCACTTCTAGAAGCCCCACTTCCCTGAAGACATCCTTAAAGATGTAGTCATGACGGGTGAACTTAAGGAGTGTCTTCATGGCAATGACGCTACACTGAAAAGAAGTGCTGGATTTTAAAAGGATGCTCACACTGATCAGTTCTTTACAGGGTATGTAATTCAAGCTGAAGACAACAAATTCCAGCATCTCAAAGTATTTGGTCTGAACTTCTGGCAGTTTAGGAATTTTCTCTGCAAACTGAGACAATGTGTGCTGCGATTCCAAAATGAAGTAGTTGGCATTGTCCGCCATATAAATATTTGTAATGGCATCAAGGATGATTTGTGCTAGATAGTTGGTTTTTGCTCTCAAAAATGCATTCTGGAGGACTGAAAAGGCTTGAATATTCCTCACACTATGACCTAAATCAGAAAAGAAAATGGGATGGGAGGAAAAAGGAAAGAGAAAGTTCTTAATCATCGTAAACAATACACATACTTGCTAACAATGATCCATGCATTTTAATAAGTGTGAACAAAACAATAGTATATGTCATGTATAATAAATATGTTATTAAGATTCAGTCTTCAAAAAGCTTTTGCATCATCACTTATACTGCAAGTCCTACAATCTACTGTTCATTAAGATGGTATCTTCATCTTTGAAACTGTTTACATAAGCAGCTAAATTAAAGATCATTTCTTTAAAATAGGGAAGTAAGCTGTCCTGTTGTCAAAACGTGCAACAGGATACAGTTCTAGAGACAAAACAAAGCCAGGCCATAAAAAAAAATTCTTATTACAGTAACATGTCCTGTATTTCACAATGCAGAATGCAGCTCTGTCCTCCACAAGAATAACAGCCATCTGTATCCCCTAACTCAGCACAGCAATAAGCAATGAGAATTCCTCATCAGCTAGGTTCAAACCTAGAGAACGTGCATGGTCCCCACATTATCCTCTTGCTTCCACTCCTCAGCAACCGCATGTGAGAAGAGAGATACATGTAGAGAAACGCCACAGGGCAGCTTAAGGCTGGTAGCTGCCTGCCTTCCACAGAAAGGCTGCTCTTGCTCAGGTCTGGATTAACTGGCGTCAGAGACCACACCAGTATTGGAATGTGGCATGGAACTTGAATGAGGCCTGGGAATAATAAAGCTTTGGCAGGGTTCAGTACAGTTAATGATTAGGGAATTAAAGCAGAGTGAAAGTGCAAGGTAACTGCAATATTACCACAGATCCCTTATTTTTGAAAGCTCAGTCAAATTTCTTCTTATAGAGTACCTTGAAGATTAATAAAATCTCATTAATTTAGCCAAAGAAAGCATAATTTATGAGTGCTCTATGTGGCCCCCAGAGTTTTCCATGGGCAGACATTATTCTATTAAAAAGATGCTTCAAAGACAAATTTTTAAATCTCTGTGGAAACAGTACCAGCCATGGCATATAAATCTCATGATACAGATAACAACTAATAGTAAAAATAATACAAAAACTCACATCAGTTAAGAGTGAAGACTTGAAACACATTTACAAAACAAAGCATTTATGATGCTCTGACATTAGAAATCTTCAAACAAGCTATATGCAACCTGATTAAAAAACCCTTTCATAACCAAAGATTCCTGATTTATTACACATGATCCGTGGAATGCTGCTCTCTTCACTGTTTATAATTAAGTCATCTAATTCATAGTAAATTCCAGAATCTTCTATGTATAGCCTCATCACTTTCCCTGTCAGTATTTCTCCAGAAGGCAACAGGAAACCTCCCTGAAAACATGTAACAATTTCACATATTGGAAGGATATTAATGTTACATTATAAGCCATATTCACTTATTTCTAAAATTATATTTTTTGCATGCTTCCTTTCCAATGAAAAATGGGGATTTAGCGCTTATTAACTGTGATAGGAACATAGACAGACACAACTATATATATTCTAATTTAGTATCAGCAGTTGTTCCAGGCAGATTAATCAGCAGATTAATAAAGTTATCTTTGATTATTATGAGGATCCCTGAAGAAAATAAAATTTTATCCAGCCCAGAGTTCAGGAACTAAAAGGATTTTAAATAGAAGCAATTAAGAAAATTGAGCTATTATGGTCTTCATGAAAAGACAACTTGACAACATAATGAAAAGCAGGTAAAAGGAACAAAGAGCTGTAGTGACAAATACCAGAAAATTAAATAAAAAAATTCCTTAGGAGATTGCAATAGGCCACGGTTCTCTCATGCTATTGTATCACAAAAGCTGATTAGCTTAAGCAAAAAGTAGTATGTTATTATCAAAACATGAAGAAATTAAGCTCTGAGTACGACTATCACCTTCTTTCTCTATTTAGTGCGAAGGGAAAACAATTCCCATGAACAATGAACTCTCTCAATAGCAGAGAAAGGAAGTCATTGTCCAAGGAACCTAGAGAAACAGTGAAAGTAAATCCATTAGCCTACAAATCTATAAATGTAACCCTATCACAACTCTTTTTCTCATATTCCTGGAATTAATAAATCCTATAAAAGGTCCAAGTAACAATCTAGTTTCACTATCGCTATCAAATTCTAAACTCCTTAAGTTACATACAAGACTTTCCCAAATTATAACTTTATATATAGAACATGAAATATAGTTATTTTGTTAAAAGTCTTTCTCCCCTCAGACTTTCTCAGCCTTATCTGCTTATTGAAATTGACTGTGGTTGCAAGCACACCACAGATTTCACAGTTCTGTGAACACTGGTGATGAAACCAGATTTCAACTCACAAGTCACACTTGTCTAACCTGAGAAAAGCTAACAGAAAGCATATCTGGCAAGAAAAACCCCACCCCACACCAGCACATCAGCCTTTCACTTTAGTAAGAGCAGCTTAAAACATCATAAATCAAATCAGCGCATCTCTCCATTATGATAATCTCTTAAAATATCCACATAGAAACTGTCATTTTTGCAGTGAGAGATGTTTGACTCGGTCTTTAATCCTCAAAAACAGAAGCACTACACTTTCTTCTTTGGGTATCAACCCCAAAAAAGAACCTTTGGAACCAACAGAACAAAGCATTTGATAGGCAATCGTAGTAAAAAAACCCAGACCCAATTGCAAATGGTTTGTGCAGTACACAGCTTCTCTGTATTGTGTTGTTTACATAAAAAAACAAAAAAAAAAAAAGAAAAAAAAAAAAAGAGAGAGAAAGCACACCCACCTTTGCCTGCAGGCTGGGGGACTGCAAATCCAGGTAGTAGGAAAGGTACTCCAGTGGTAACACCAGCTGGCTTTAATTCATTGACACCATATGTTGTTAAGGAAGTTATCAAATTAACTAAGTCCTTCAATGCATCTTTAGATTCAGCCTCTTTTGCCTGTTCTAATCTAAAGAAAATACAATAAATGAAGTTAGCAGCACCACTTTACTTCCACTGAAATCACATTAATAAATTATTTTAGTCTTATGAACTTAGAGACCACACTATAGTGCCTTGTTCCTGGAGTATTTTACATGTCCTCTGTTCATATTTCATACCTTTGAGTCAGTCTACTCAAACATTACTGGATTCATGAGAGCATACATTTATTTGCCACAGAAATTCACATTATACATCTTTCCTTGAAATCAATAGTCTGCTAAAAAGCAGTACAGACCTTTAAATAACTTTTAAAATCCTCTTGAAAACATGAGGCTATTGAATAGGAAAAGGTCTAGATAGTCCGTCATTAAATAAATCCATTATTAACTTGATAGATTATATCTGCCACTTTAGGAGTTAATATTTTATGCTAATGAAACAGTACCTTGGTAGAAATCACATATTTAGAAACACCTAGTTTTCCTAGATCTCTGTAAGGTATCCCCCACTCCAATTTAAAGAATGCACAAGCACAGGAGAGTGTTGTTTAAAACTGTTCTGGTTTAGCAAGGAGCAGCTTTTGGCTTAGTAACAGGGGGAGCGGGTTGCAGTGAAGACCCAGTAAAGAGTTTGCGGACTCTCCCCTGGCTCCTGGGTTCAGACCCACCTCCGGCCCGGCTGGGCTAATCTGGCGCCTCTGCCATCACTATTTAGGGGACGGGAATTTGGAACGCGAGTCAGGAGGTGTATGAGTGATACAAGATGGAGGCGACCAGGCGGACCCTTCAGCCAGAGAAGGAGGAAGGAAGGAGAAGCAATAGACCGGAGACCCCTCTGCAAGCCGAGGTGAGAATGCAAGCTGTGCCCCTGCAACCTATGGAGATCCATGGCAGGACCGAGAGTTACCAGCAGCTCCATGTGAGTGAGCCCGGACGGGCGAGGGACTGTGTGGGGAGACGGCCATGGCCCAGGCCATGTTGGAGAGCCTGCACGCCGCAGAGCAGCCCCACACGAGAGGCAGAGAGGAGCTGCAGCCTTTGGAATAAGTGCGCGTCGGAGCAGCCCGTGCAGGTCTGCCGTGCGTGTGAGTTACCCCACGGACTTGCAGGGAGGACTGGTGTGGAGTTCACCTGTCCTGAGGAGGGACAAACGGCAGAAGCTATCGGGAACAGACTGAAACCCCCACTGCCTGCTCCCCCGAACCATTCAGGAGGGGACAGGGTAAAAACACCGGGATCAGGGCTCTGAGCCCGGGAAGAGGGGAGGTGTGGCAAGAAGGTGTTCTTAAAAAGGTTGGTTGGACTCTTCATTGATGTATTACTCTGTGTTGTTTCATTTTGGTTATGTTCTGGGTTTTTGGGGGTATGTTTTAGTTGATGTTGCATTAAATTGTTTTTTTTTCTGTTTTCTTCCCCAAACCGAGTGGCCTGGTCTGTTTTGTCCTAAACCTTAAGCGGCAATTAAGCTCTCCCTGCCCTTGAGCAATTCTCAGCCACTTCGGTACTCGAGGCTAATCGTGGTCTTTGTTCCCTGATGGGCCTAAACCAGGACAAAAACATAAAGGATTGCCTTTGCACCTGAAAATGAAATTGCTAGGGAGAGCATGTTCTTCTCAAATTCCATCTAAACTCTGGCTGAGAGTTTCTGGAAAACAGCTGAATTTGAATTACACTCCTTTGAATGGATGCGTTAGTAAATATAGCACACTCTAAACCACCATTCAGACTAAAAGAACAATAACAAGTCCTTAACAGGCATTTTATATTTTGTGGCACCAAAGATAATTTATTAATAATTTTAACTGTGATTAAGAATTTCAAATGCTATGTCTATATCTGGTATCCTTTTAAAACAAAGGAACACCCCTCCCCCCAAATATACTATGTAACAGAAAATTTAGTTCAATTATTTAAGTGCCAAAACCTACTATCCTAGCACCCAAAATGAATGGCTTGGGGAGATAACAAGATTAACATTTCTCATTAACGGTACAGTACTGTTTCTAAGCATCTTTGACCCTTCACAAAGTGCACACTCATACACATCACTTCCCAGTTTCTGTCTTGGATTTGTAAACCACACATATATTTCAATAGCAAAGCGTGCTTCTTCAGAACTTCATATCCAAACGAAGCGATACAGTCTGATGATAGGTTTTACCCATACAATGCAGTAGATGCTAAATTTGCTGACCAGGAAGGAAAAGAATGAGATTTCTTTTACATTATCAAATAAAATCACGGATGGATCATACATTCAAGTTTTCTTTGGGCAGGCACTTTCATTACCATATTTTGTGATGGATTAACAGGTTGGCAGTACCTTCAATAAAAAATACAAATTAAAAAAAACCCAAACACGGAGTCCCTACTAATGTGAAAGTTGTCTCCAGCACTATAAAATTAGAACTTATGTACAAAAATGTCTCTTTGATGCTAAGTAGCATGTACCACGTTTACATTCACGATTTTTCATTATGACAGTATGCTAAAACAAAACAAATCCCAAACCAAGCCAAAAATATTATTTGCAGTCAAAATGGTTTTTTCTGAATACTTTCTAATTTTTTTTTACCAGTTATTTTTAAGCACCTGCTTTCTTAGCACATATAGAAACATTTAGTAACAAAGCAGTATCAACAAATAAAAGTTGAAGTTTCATAGTTGTAGTTTCATAGCTAGAGAGAAACACATAATTTAGCATTTTGGTTCTAATACCTTGATTTTATAATAACCTACATCACTTATTTGTTCAAATCTATTCACTTAATCTTCATTAAGCCAGAAAAAGTTCACAATGATCTGTCTGCATTCTTTCAATCCCTTTGGCATACCTGAGGAGGAGGTCACAGAGGAAGTTGTATCCTTGCCATATCCTAAAATCATCCAACAAGGTTTGGGATACATCACTGGAGTCTTTGAGAAAACAAGAAAGTCCGGCAAACATCTCAACTATTTCTAAGGGAGAAAGGTCATCAGACTGCTGCATGTTCTGAACACATGTGGACAAACATTCCTTTTCTGAAAAGAATTGCAATTAAAAAAATTAACATTTTACTGACATTAATCACAGCAAGGAGCGAAACTAGTATAAGAATCATGGCAATAATGTTATTTAACTCTTATCACAACATTTAATATCATGGAGCACTTAGACAAGTAGGATTCACATGTGGCTTTGGATCTAAACCCTAACCTCATTGCCAACCTCTTCACCCCTTTTATAATATTTACGTTTCTAAGGAGGAGACTGCATAGACAAATACACTTTTTGTTAACTGAAAAAGTTAGACCAAATAACTCAGCAGAATAAAAAGCCAAACATGACAATTTTACGTAATTCTAAACCATCTTTTTTTCTTTCAAAACTGAAGTTATGCAACTGTTACAACAACAAATACAATCACTACTGATATTACGTTAAATCACAGAATCATAGAAATACCCCACATAACCCTTCACACCACATCTTCTTAGTGCTACTTTGGTTAGCATTTCTTCAGTTGACATATTTGCTAAAATAAATCTTAATCAAAGCAACAGCTTGTCTTGTTCTGCATACTTCTCATACTCTGTTAATTGGTCAGCTGCAAAAAGCTTTCCCGAATCTACAGTCACATTTTAAGTTGTACTCCTGTTTGAAAGGTGCTCCCTTCAATTATCTGCTATTTTAACTTTGCAGCATGTGAAAGACATGTACAAATCTTTCTAGCCAGGCTGATCACAAAATTTCCCAGAGATCAAATGGAAACATGAGAGAGAAGGGATGCTCCTTGGTGTAGGTGAAGATGCCTTAACTTTTTTTCCCTGAATGGGAAGAACCTCTTGATAGATGTTGTTATTTCTTAAATCAGGTTCATTTTTTTGTCAACAAGCAAGAGGGAATATAGACTGGTTTTCTTTCTAAGACTTTATTTAACATTTTAAAGAATCTCAAATATCTTCTGTTGTGCCAGCCTTACTTCTCTGCATATCAAGCCCACAGAGAAGCGGTAACAGTAGCAGCTGCAACATGCCAAATGACATAGTTAAAACTCAGTTGTTTTCTGTTGAAATTCGTAACATTTTCACATAGACATGTGCATCTTCTACACTCATAAAAACCCCACCAGAATGCTGTTACAGATGCAGGCAAAATACCTATCATCTTTTAAGTCCTACCTGAAAATACTTAAATGATGCCTACCCTGTGCTTCCAAGTGATACTGTACATTCACATGTTTAACAAAGACTGAAATTTTCTGTGAAGTATGTGGGAGCAGGGTGATGTATTTCATGAATTGTCAAAATGGTTTTGTGGAGCTTTGCTTTCCAGGGTGTGAGGAAATTGTGGGTTTCTTTTTTTCCAGTAGGTGTACACTGCTAAAATGTATGACAAGGATGTTCGTTCACTCCAACAGTTGTTCCAATTTACAGCTGCTTCTTCTATGTAGTCCTACAGTATAAAAGCCCTGAATATAATATTAGAAACATATTCTACCACATTTCCTACCTCAAATCCTACATATCTAAATACTCATGCAGTTTTAAATCAATGCAACATGAGTATTTCATACACAAAGCTGCTCCCAGGCAGCTAATATCCTCTCCAACACCGTTTTTCATCTCCCTTTGCTCTTGCAAATTCTTCGTCATGAATCAGCCTGGCATTTGCCTTTGTTAAGTATATCATAACCAGTCCCTTGTAAAAATACATGATTAATAAAGTACCTCTTATATTAGCTACCAAAATCTTGAAACAGCTATAGAAATATCACTGTACATGATATTTCCATGCCTGAATGCCTCTTTCAGCAATAGGTGTGGGTCTCAGCCAAGGGAAGTAGAGCCTCCCTGGGCCAGACCTTAGGGATAATGTCCTTGGGTTGGGGACCCCACAGGGAAATTGGGCTGGGGGAGAAGAAGCCAGTTGTTTGTTACATCAGTCAGCACTTGGAAGTTCACATTCAAGCATTTGCTCCCTCAAGCATTTCCTAATGCCTGTATTACACAGGCTGTGCAGTTATCAGGGTGTGCCACCCCAAACATCCTGGGTAATAGAGAGTATATTGCAAATAGGTGGTTACAACAGTCTCATCCACCCTCTTTCCACAAAAGTCTTCTGGAGGAAGACTCTTCTCCTAGCACACCCAAATTAGCTCTTCCCAGTTTGCGTAATACACCAGTATTTACTACAGGGCAGCAGCTTTCATGGGCTTCTAATAGCTCAAACTGTGTCAGCAGAACACATGGAGCTGGTTTCTCTTCCTGTGGCTTCCTCAGATGTCTCTACACTTTTATTGCAACTAAAGTGGTACAGGCAGCTGTAAACGGGGCACTGCTAGCTTGCCTCATGCCTCTACAAGGGGCTGTTGCTGCTAAGTCAAACACAAGACTGAAAACAATTAGCTCCCATTAAGAATTAATGCTCACAGTAAAAACAACTACTTCTCAGTGAGTATTTTTCAGTACAGGCAGTTACTGAAGTTAATGAAAGCTTTTCCTTTCGATCATCATATACTACATATCAAAAGCACGAGGGGAAACCCTGTCCTCCAATGTTAAATTGAAACGTGGATGATGCAGACTCAACCACAAACAACTCAGTACACAAATACTCTGGAATTTTACCTGTATGTAAACACATGTTCCTGAAAAAATCCTAGCAGTTTTCCTTGATCTATCATTTTCATGCCTATTTCCTAAGTAAGAAAATTATGGAAGTAGAACAACAGAAAGCCAACTAGAAATAATATTGCATAAGACACATACCATGAATGTATTTCACTACATTGACACTAAGGCCATGTCGTGATATGGTCATTAATACTTCCCCTGCACTCTTCCTCCAAGGCAGATTATAGGGAGGACACCATGAGGTTATTGCACTGAATAGAAGCTGGAGATCATCCTTTTGAGCCAGTTCTTCCGCCGGGGACACAAAACTGCACAATTTGACTAGGATCTGAAATCATAAGTCATTAAACATTTAGCATTAACATCCTGATTATTGCTATTTTTGCCTAGACTTAGTAAAAGGTGAAACATTATCCTGTTCACCATACATGTTAAAAAAGGTAACGTTGTCTTCCCTTTGCATGCTGCTTCTGTAATTTGAAGACAAGGTTATTTCAAGTTCTAGTTCAGTATAAAATGATTAGGAAAAGATTAGCAGCAGCGTTATATCTCTAAGGTTGACACAGCATACTTACATGGATATTGGGCTACTCCATTCTTGAAGAATCTGAGTTAGCTATTTACAGGTCTAAATGCTACAGTGAGGCACAGACTCTGGAAAGCAAAACTGTTGTATCCTTTCCTAATGCAGGAAGAAGGCCATTAATGGGTTATTGGCAGAACAGCATCCATAACATCTTGGCCAAATGGGAATTTCTGGAGAGAGTCCAGTGCAGCGCCACCAAGATGATCAGGGGACTGGAGCACCTTCCTTATGAGGAAAGGCTGTGGGAACTGGGGCCATTTAGTCTAGATAAGAGGATCTCATTAATACAGGGGAATCTCATTAATATGTACCGATATCTAAATGGTAGATGTCAGGAGGTTGGGGCATCAGTTTTTTTCTGTTGTATCTAGTGACAGGACAAGGGGTAATGGAAAGAAGATGGAACACAAAAAGTTCCATTTAAATGTTACAGAAAAACTTCTTCACTGTGAGGGTGACAGAGCACTGGCACAGGCTGCCTGGGGAGGGTGTGGAGTCTCCTTCTCTGGAAGTCTTCAAAACCCACCAGGGTGTGTTCCTGTGCAACCTGATCTAGATGGACCTGCTTCTGCAGGGGGTTTGGACTAGATGATCTCTAAAGGTCCCTTCCAACCCCTACCATTCTATGATTCTATGATTCTATGAAAACAGTGTAGCAGGAAAGGCTACAGTAACACTGTAGATGCCCTGGATAACTGGCATCTGCATCTGAATTTCCAGTTTACCACAAACAAGACAAGATGCAGCACACAACCAAGGTTACTACACTGGATTCCCTTTTCTGCATGTTTTGAGGACATCTAATGTCCACTTTGTCTCTTGTGCAGGAAAAGCTGAGGATCCTACGCAGAAAACTGGAGGAAGACTTTGCAAGGCTGTCTGTGTCCAGTGGATATTCGGAAGCTACCTGAAACCTCGACCATTCCAGACAGCTCATTTGAGAGCACCAATTTATGGCTCTTGAAGAGGACGGAAAAGAGCTGAGAGGTAGTATACTGGGGGGACTCTATATGTGAACACTGATCCTTTAGTAACTCTGCTGACTGAGACATAGTGAAGCAATTTCTGAAAGATAGTGATTTCTGCTTTGGAAGACAAAGAAAAGAGGCAAATGGATACATTCTCATATAGTCACTGTTACCGGGCTGACATCATGGCTAGTAATTGGCTCACGTTAATTTCTGTAGCACAGGTACCAAAACACCTTTCAAATTTTATGTTTAACAATCTTAGCATTGTCTTCAGATCCCTGAAGGATACGATTGCTGACAGATCTCTATGGTTTTGCATACATGGCTACAATAACCCTACAAAGAGATACATCAAATTTGCACTTGGAAACTGTTAGTATGACTGTTGATCCCTTTCTAAGAGTAGTTTCTACAAAGTTGCATCATGAGAACATATGAGAATTTCTTTGCAACATTTCCAACTGAAACTTCAGAGAGCAGAAGGAGGTCAGATGGTCTCCCCAGGAAATCTGGTGAATAATTGTAACAGTGACTGTAAGCTCAGATGGTTCCCATATTTAAAATTATATTCATGGTTTATTTCTAGAATTAAAGAGAAAATGTCCCATTTTAAATTCATTCATAGATTATCATCAATGCTGATTTTTTTACTATGTTGATTTCAATCAGTAGTGGTCAAAGATAGCAAACACTAACACGAGTTACCTTAAAACAGAATAATAGTCAACATATTGCTCCTTTTAAGCAATTGAGCAGAAGAGCTGCATGTGTTTTTGTGGAGGAGATATTTGCCAAGGACAAAATAATTTAAGCTCAACTGTGCTTGCAGAAAAAAATCCATCTTACTCTGAGCCACCAGTTCACGAAGAATCAAGGAAGAGGCAAACCCGATTCAAGTGAAAAGTTTCTAGACTTTTCTCACATGAAGTATTTCCGCTCTTCTTGTAAATTCCATGACTTATTTTACCTTTCTTACCTGCACAAAGACTTTCTGTAGTAGTGCTCGGCGCTCTGCGAGAGGCAGTTCATTCTGTGCTCCTCCAACTACCTCAGGCACGTGTGGAAGGTCAAAAAACAGATAGAGACATTTAACAAGTGTGGAAGGCACTGACATTGTAGTCATGCAGTCCACAGTTTTCTGGAAAAAAGAAAAAAAAAAGAAAACAAAGCAAAAAATAGCTCAGTAACTTAATATATTAAAAAAAAGTCATGCTCCTCACACTTTTGGTGAGGTGTCCACACAGCTGTACAGATTAACTATCTATTCTTCAATGTCTACCTAAACAGTAACCTTAAAAATAGGATTATGATTTATTTACAGGACAACACCACATGACAGTCACAGATCAGAGCAGTCACTGCACAGGACAGAAACCAAAACTGACGGTCTCTTCCAACAGAAGCTTACATGTTAATTACAAGATCTTCAGCCAAGCCCTCGTTAGCTATCTATTCTTTGTAGCAATAGAAATGGGAGTGGGCAGAGGATTATTTAATTTGCGCTCATAAAGAGTAGCCATAAAGAGTGAGGTAGTAGGAAACATGAAAGTCGATGGGAAGAAAGGACAAATTGACATGGAGGCACAGATAAAAGTATGTGCTGAAGTACAAAGGTAGATTAGAACTGAAAGAATAAACCATGTAGCCATCCAATACATTGCCAGAGATTAGTTCGCTGATGGAGGGCAGCACCAAGAGCAGGGCAGTAAAGACTGACAATACCACCCACTCATCACTGCTGCTGGCTTCACTTTTGCAGCTCACTATTTTATTGCTTTTATCACACCCACCCCACAATTTATGTTCAGCCTTGTTTAAGACTAACCTGTCCTGATGAAGCTAGTAAATTGATTGTGGTGAGCAGCATCCAACCTCTACTTGCTTCTTCACTTTGATTGACCTCCAGAAACTGGACTATGGCACGACTTGCAGCCTCTGGAAGGGGGGTCATTAAAAGAAAAAAAAAAAAAAGCAGTAAGCATTCAGTCTGATAGTCTCTGCAGACAGGAACATATCCTCTCAGTAGTCCTGAGCACTGAGCATAAATTCACCTCTACAGCACTACTGAAAAGAAAAAAAGGATTAGCTTAGGCCTATCGTCTCAAGACAAACATTCTGGTCTTCCACACACACTGATTGACACTAGGATGGCTGCAAAAAGTACATCTTTACATCATGCATCATCCTTTAAACCAGTAAAAAGTAACATGCATCAACTTTTTTTTCTGAGTATTTTGGGTTTATCAAATATAATATACTTTTTTTCCAGAAACATGATGTCACCATCACTTAGTGCTCTCAGTGGAAAAAGCTGATATTCAATTTCTGAAAAAAACCACTGCACTAAAACAACAGTACATAAGATAACAGGAAAAGACTGGAGGGGAGGAAGGTACAGAGAGGCAAGAAGAATAAAAAACAGAAACAAAACTTAAAATGAAGTCTAAGATCAGCAACTGCCACGTTCCCATCCTACTTTTACAATCTTGGACCACTTCTGGAATCAGATGTTATTCCATAACTGTCACAGTCAAAGATAAATATTCACCCTAGTAAACAAGTTATCAGCCTCAACAAATAAATCAACAGAAAACACAATCCTATTTCACTGCTGCCTGAATACACACTTATGTTAAGAAATGCCAGTCGTGATGACTATCCACTAGCCTTAGGGGAAATCTGCCATTTTTCATTAATAACTGTGTATCAATAATCTTCAGTGCTTTTAATGTCAACTAGGACAGAAAAAGGTGTGTAATACTACTTTAAAAAGAAATTACAAAGGAATTAGAGGAATAAATCAGCAACTGTAGAAAAATGGAATTTTCATCTTCTTTAGTTTGCTTCATCTGCTGTGAAGATTCTCCAGCACAAACTTGTGAAGGAGTTTGTTCTGAAGTAAACACATTCTATATGGCAAAGTACTTCCCACTGCACTAAAAAGATAATTTTCTGGAACACCAGAGTGTAAGCTGAGCTGGACTAGTAAACTTAGTAGATGATCCTAGAAGATGTCTATGGTTGGTTGCTTCACACTCCTAACATTATTTTTTTTCCCAAGACACCATCATACAGAGTCAAAGCCATCAGCCACTGGTAAACCAACATAACAAACATGAAGGTGCAAGGATTATCCCCTATGCACAATGCTTGTTAGATCATTTGTGGAACGCTGCATCCAGTTTCAGTCTCAACGAAATACAGGGAATCAACAAGAGTTCAGCTGAGGGTCATCAAGATGTTTAGGGGCTGAAGCACCAACCCTGTGAGGAGGCGCTGAGGACCCGGAGACTCCTCAGCCAGAAGAGGGGACAAACTCAAGGGCACTAAACAGCAGCCATAGTGGTGGTAGCTATCAAGAAGACAGAGTCAGGCTCTGTACAGCACTGCATGACTGAAGGGTGAGACACAACAGGCTTAAATCAAGAGATGTTCAGTGTCATGGTTTAGCAAGGAGCTGTTTGGTTGCAGTGATGAGTAAAGAGTTTTTGGACTCTCCCTCGGCTCCTGGGTTCAGACCCACCTCCAGCCTGGCTGGGCCAATCTGGCACCTCTGTGATCACTATTTAGGGACGGGAATTTGAAGTGCTGGCAGGAGGTGTAAGAGTGATACAAGATGGAGGCGACCACGCAGATCCCACAGTCAGAGAAGGAGGAAGGAAGGAGGAGCACGAGACCACAGACCCCTCTGCAAGCCGTGGTGAGAATGCAGCTGTCCCCCTGCAAACCATGGAGGGCAACAGTAGGACTGAGAGCCACCAGCAGCTCCGTGTGAGTGCACCTAGATGGGCGAGGGACTGTGTGGGGAGGCGGCCATGGCACAGGCCGTGTTGGAGAGCCTGCACGCCACAGAGCAGGCCCATATGAGAGGCAGAGAGGAGCTGCAGCCTTTGGGATAAATGTGTGTTGGAGCAGCCCGTGCAGGGCTGCCATATGTGTGAGGTACCCCGCAGATGTGCAGGAAGGACAAGTGTGGAGCCCACCTGCCCTGAGGAGAGACAAATAAATGGCAGAAGCTATCAGAAATAGACTGACTGAAACCCCCACTCCCTGCCCCCCTGGGCCGTTCAGTGGGGGAGGAGGTAAAAACACCAGGATCAGGACTCTGAGCCCAGGAAGAGAGGAAGAGTGGGGAGAAGGTGGCCTTAAAGGGCTGGTCAGACTTTTCATCGTTGTACCACTCTGTGTTGGTTTATTTTGGTTATGTTTTGGGGTTTTATGGTTATGCTTTAGATGGTATCACATTAAATTATTTTCTGTTTTCTTCCCCAAACCAAGTAGCCTGGTCTGTTTTGTCCTGGACCTTAAGCGGCAGTTAAGCTCTCCCTGCCCTTTGGCAATCCTCAGGTCTTTGGTACTTGAGGCTAATTGTGGTCTTTTGTTCCCTGATGGGCCTAAACCAGGACATTCAGACTGCATGTAAGGAGAAATTTCCTTCACTCTGAGGACAGCGATGCACAGAAATGGTGTGCCTTAGAGGTCCTTCAAGACATGACAGGATCAAGCCCTGTGCAACCTGGCCCAGCTCACAGCTGGCTTGACTGTGAGTAGGTGGTAAAGACAGGAGACCTCTCTTATTCTACAGTTTTCTCCCACATGGAAAAAAGTCCATTTGATATCTTATTCAGGGGGATTTTATGTCACTCATGCTGGTGTTGGTTTCATTCCTTTCCAGTGCAAAGATATATTTTCCCTAAATCCCAGAAATCCTTTTATAGTCATAATCCTAGAAAAAATACAAAGATAAAAATCCAGATTTGGTTATTTTGTGCAATGGTTATTTTCCCATGTTTTTGTTTTGCAGCTTTATTATCATAACAAGTTTTTGTACGAATCACCAGCTTTTCCAATTCTGCTGCTCAAGTCAGGAGAGGCACATACCATTTCCCTGCCTGAGACTGAGATGAAACAAAGCTTGAAATACCAGAGTGAAAGGTAAGGCAACTTTTAAAACTCATGCAAATGTGGAGATGCAGTAACTTCTCATGATGCTGATCCGAAGTCCCTTATGGGCACTTTTCCCCAAACCACTGGTGCAAAACACTGGTCATACAGTTAAATGTATGAGCAGATGTGCTCAGAAAGCACAACAGCTGTGCCACAACCATAGGTCCTACAATTGAGGCATATGCAAAATACCAGAATTCCTGGCAAAAGCCACCTTCCTGAATTCTGAGCATCAAGTGTGCCTAAAGAACGTGTTGTTTCTACAGTATTAGTGCCCCATCAGCCCAGTGTTAGGCCTATTCTCCTTCCATGTGAACACAGACAGAGCTGGGCAATCAGCCTCTGACTGTAAGCAGGTACCACACTGGTACCAGCTTCCTTTATGCATAACCTCCAAAAGCCACCTGTGGAACAGAGGCTCTTTTAGTCATCTTTGAAACTGAGAATGAGGGGTTAAAAGTATATGCTTCTGAAAAAGTTGTCAGGCTGCTGGCATCCTAAATGGCATAGCAGCTGAACACTATAAATAGCATTTTCAAAACTGTCAGTCTTAATTAAGCACTATCTGAAACACAGAGAGCATTTGAAGTGCAGGAAGAAGTTCTCTTGTCATCTGCTCTGAGCAAATTTGATAGCACTATCATTTAAGATTAAATTCTATCATCAGCACTCGTCTTATTTCTTGTACCTTGTCTTGGGTTTTGAAGTGTTCAACTAATCTTTTTAATATAACATCTTCTATGTGCCCGACTCAGATGTCCTTAGCCCTTCAACTTCTGCAGAACAAATCACTAAATCTAGGATTGAGATATGCTAGCTAGTAAAAACAGTAAGAAAGCAAAGAGAAAAACCTGTAAAATAATACGTACACATACACACACACCTTGACAACTGTGCAGGCATGTACACAAAAGCATAACTATGACTACATGGTTAGATGGTTAATACACAGTATACAGATTTTTCAGCATGCATTCAGTATATATGGAAGAGGGGCTTGGTAGGCTAAAATCCCAGAATTTGTACGATGATGACACATAAGAGATGACACGGGTGCTTTGCACCCTGAACAGAAAAGCAGCAGATGGAAAGCAATGCAATTAGACTCATTCAGATTCTTCGCAAAAAGCAGCACTGCATTACAAAGCAACATTATTGCCTATAGCAATAGCACTATGGAGAAATTCGGTACCTTAAACTTTTAGTTAGACATTCTAGTACTGTAAACAGAATATAATAGTGTCATGAGACTTTTGTATAGCTTATTATTACCCTAGAATGGATCATCGGTGAAAAAATATCTTTGCATATGCCAAAGGGGATGAGGGGATGGGGGTAGTTATGGGTGCATGTGTGACAGGGTGGTAGGGAGCAGGCTGAAGTCAGGGAACCCTTCTCTAATCGAGCCTTCAAGAAATCTATACTACTTGGAGAGAATGCCTGGAAACACAGTCAGATACCTAGAGTGAAAGAATACAAATCTTTCTAATTGCCTAGACAGTAAGGGAGAGGTATCAACCCAAACAAGAATAGGATGGTAAAAAGCCTTCCTTCACTCATCAGTACAGTGCAGTACTGTCGTCGCAAGCTGCAGATATGGAGTGACTGATGCCTTTGTGATGTGCAGAAACAGGGGCTGCTTATCCAAAGACAAACAACTCAGCATTTAGTCTCACTAAGCCAGCTGATAGAAGAATGGGCTTTCCAGGATCTCTTGGAAAGGCATTATATTGCACTACACTTGCTTTGCATAAGATGTGGTAAAGATCATCAAAAAGAAATTTAAAGTTAACAAAAAGTTACAAGATATAGCAGTCATTGATCAGAAATGGCTCCTGATGAGTAGCTGACAGAACACTGCTTCCCTTTCAGAGCAATTTCAGTAAATTCAAAACAGAATCACCTTGTAAGACATCCACAGGATGGGCAAAACGTGTGTGTATATATATATATAAATATTAATTTTAAAAAGCAAGGCTCATGTGGTCACAGCATGTGAGATCACTTCCAACATAACTTTTCTTCTCTTGAGAAAAGAGTAACCAACATAACAAAAAAGTCTGATAGCAGCCCCAAAGTCCACTTATTTTAGCAAGAAAGTTCCTCAACTCTTCAAAAAGCAGCAGACATTACAAATAACACTACTGGGAAAACTTCAGACTTCCTTACAGGAAGAACACAAATGGCTACCTAGGAGAAGAAGAAGTTTCCTTTAATTACCATCAGTAACTTACCTAAAATGTGAGATGCACTGAAACATACAAGAGTTAAAGTGTTATTTGTTCAAGACAAACATAAAATCAGTTTTACTGATGTGATAGAGGTAAACTGCAATACAAATGAACAATAAAAGCAGAGTTTGGAGATCAATAGAATCTTAAAAAGAATAAAGGCACATAGTGTCAGAGGCCAAATACAAACTACTGATGTGTTTTTCTGCAAAGGTTAAACATTATGATGATTCACGTTCAGCAATTTAGTCTTCCAAAGAAGTCTGAAGATAAGATAGTGATAGTCTTTCAGAAGATCCGTTAGAGAAACACCTATAAAGGTAAAAGCTTTTTTATCGGTGAAACTGAGTAAATCTGTGAAATTAAGAGTAAAATGGGGGAGAGGCAGGAGAGAGGGGCAATTCCATACACACAAAAAAACACTAAAAACCCAGAGCAACAAAGAAAAACCCCAGAACAACAACAACAAAAATAAACAACACCACAATATTCAGATGATATAAACAGTAACTGAAAATGTTTCTGGAGATAGGAGTTGAACAGTCTAGAGGTATAGAAAAAATAAATTTAGCATTAAATAGTAAATAGAGACAAATATATAAAGAGAATGTTGCATATATGGAATGAAATATGGACTGAAATTAACAAAGCAAGACACAACTAAATGGAAGAGGGGTTGTGGAGTCCCCTTCCTTGGAGGTCTTCAAGACCTGCCTGGACATGTTCCTATGCGACCTGATCTAGGGGGGTTGGACTAGATGATCTCTAAAGGTCCCTTCCAACCCTACCATTCTACGATTCTATGAATTTAGAAGGTGCATAAAATAGAGATGTACATAGACTAGCATGCATGAAATCATTTTAAAAAAGCTATACTTTTGAAATTGACCTTGAAAGGAGGTTAAAATATTCCTTCCCTGTGACAAATTGTTTTGCTTTCTCATTTTTCAATTTTCTACCTTTCTGCACAGGCTTCACAAATTGTCCCCATAACCACTTATTCAGACTCTGACTGGGGAAGGTCATTCAAGGTTGAAAGACTGTCCATCACTAAAGGAATCTTCTGAACTTCCCTGTGATATCAAGCATTTATATATCCTAATGCATTAAATAACAGGAGCTATAATATCATTTGATGTGCTTGAGATACAGACAACATAGGACTGAGTTAGAAACCATTTTTAGTAAACATAGAATAATCATTACAAGGCACCAATTTATAGGTTTGCACACACCTTCAACAGCTGCAATATGAGAAGCTGTTAAGTGTGAAAGAGAAAGGTGTACTCTGTACTTGTCCTGTTTCTTGCTTCCTCTTCGTTAGTGACCACAGTCAGGAACTCGTCGCTTGGTTATGCAGGCTCACAGTTTGATTTGGGGATCACAGCTTTATGCACTTTCCTTTAAGTTTGCGACATGAAACTGTTCAGTAGTTACAATTTTTAATGCACAAGGTACAGGTACTCAAATGTTAAACCAAAAAATGCCAGGCTACTCAGTTCACAGCACCTGTGGCACAGAGACAGAACTTCTCCCTTCCTGCACATCCATCACCTCCATAGAGAGAACTTCAGGGACCACACTCCACTGTGTGTGTGTCCATGCAAGTCCTGCTGTCCATACCAAAGGAGTCACCTGAACTAACCTTCCCTGACACAT
This sequence comes from Colius striatus, assembly GCF_028858725.1. NCBI lineage: Eukaryota > Metazoa > Chordata > Aves > Coliiformes > Coliidae > Colius > Colius striatus. Next base: position 36,858,014 of record NC_084761.1, read on the forward strand.
ATGCTTATTTCCGCATTTGGTCTAAGTTATGATGATGTGTCAAACTCTCTAGGACATGTTGTTGAAATATTTGCAAAGTCACAGAGCAACCATGTGTTGCTTTCCCTGAAGCATCAGCAGACAAAGCAGCCACTAGTAGCCACTTTTATTCTACCAAGATTCCACCTGTCCCCGTCCTTTTTTAAAGTCAACCTTTTTCAGCTGAGCCAGGTGCACTTGCTCCCAAAAGAAAGGAACATTTTGAAACTGAAACTATACTAGAAATAGATGTCTGAAAATATACTTTACGTACTACCGCAACTTTTGATCAATTCAGGAATTGAACTGGGTTTATTTGTGGGAAATTTGGCAGCTAAAAATTTCAAGTATATAGAGCTATCTCAACCATGACTCCACCATCTTCTAAAACAGACTAGACACACTAGAGCAAGGAAAACCATGCACTAATCCTCATAGATATGGTTACTGCTGTCACCTGAAAGTTGTCACCGTTGTACAGCAAAGACTTAAAAGATAATTTTACTTGTGCTTCATTTAAGTGCTTCATTTTTCTTACTCCAAGGTTCCATCCATATTAAAACATAAGACAGTTGAAACTGTAGTTCAACACATAACTATAGTGGCAATGTTCAGAGACTACTTAAGATAAGGTGCTGGCACAGCTACTACTGAACCACAAAATGCTGTTCTGAGAAAACTACTACAGTCCGCCAAGAATAATTGAGATATGCCTCCACAACAACAGACATTACTCACATAGCTTTTAGAATAAATACTCAAAGGCCTAATGAAAAGAATTGCCCCGTGCTCCATTATGAGATGGGAGGCAAGAGGAGAAACAAACAAAAATACCCCAACAGACCAACAGGTAAGATTTAATCATAACACATCCCAACTGTAAAACACCTCCAATGCATTTACCTCTCTATAGACAGAAAGCAGGTTCTTGTAAAATTTCTTCCTTTTCATTAGTCATCTGAACTTGACTTTCGATAATGCTTGTATGACACAAGCTCAGCAATTTAATTGACTTAAATGAAGCACCATCAGGAACTTGGATATTACAAATGACGTTTCCTACATATAGTTGTTACTGAAGTTTTTCACTTTTGAAAACATGTTAGGAGATACAATTACATGTCTATAGCTAATCAGATATGCTGTATCTTTTTGTTTGGTAAACAAAAAGAAATGAAGTTTGGTGGGAAAAAAAAGCAAGGGCCTTCACAATCCATAGACACAATATTATGCCTTTAACATAAAGAGTATTCTAAGAAGCCAAGAACTTTTTCTTTGGTATTGTAAGAAATGGGTATCTAGCTCTAAATAGTGAAACACAGAAGCCTACAAACAAGTTTTAATAGCTTGTTGATCGGACATTTCTGGAGAGCAAACTGTTACTCCTTGGTCCTGCCAAAAGACACAGTACAACTGCAGGACACAGAGCTATCAGGCCTTCTTACATGAGATCTGGAAAGGGTTTACTAACCAAAGTAATAGCAAGCAAAATGAAGAAAAAAAAAATCCTGTTTTCCATTCTAATAAATGCATCAGTGTCAAAAACCACCACCACCACTACTAAAATCTAGGTCTGACAGGAGGTTTCAAGGATAACAACTGTATTATCTTGGAGAAACAAGCAGAGGTATGGCTTAAGTAATAAACACACAAAAATGGACATTCTTAGTAGAATCCAACTGACTAGCAAGCATAATAGATATTCCTTAGAAAGAAAAGGTCAAATGAACACCACCATTCTGCCATTATGGCTGTTGGATGTTCATTTCTCCTAAATACCAAAAGAGAAGACATTTTGCGCTTGTTTACCCATAGAGAACAGGTTTTGTCTAGGATATCTGTTTAGCCATCTGGAATGTTTCACTGTTAGTCACTCTGCTTAAAATGGAAAGAAATTGTAATTGGCACAGTTTGTGACTCCTGATTTCAACTGTAATAATTTGCACAGCCTTTTCCAGTCTGCTATTCCCTTATTTAGACCAAATCCCATCTGAGAAGGCAGCACAGATCTTAAAATTATCTAGTAGACAAAAATTTTATACTTCTTGGAAGTGCTTCTCTTCAGAAGAGGAAATCAAAGAAGAAAGCTAACAAAATAAGCCTTCTTCACGCCTGACTTCAGTTATGCAACTCCCAACATATGGTCAAGTTCTGACACATTCAGAACCAAGTCTCACCCTGACATTCAATAAATAGAGCAAAAGAAGGGCCCACTAACACGTCTCTAGGGCTGTCAATGTTGGTCCTAATGTGGGCCTCTCTGTACTTTCATATCTTACTAGCTTCCAGGCTAATAGCCAATTTAAAATGCATGTTTTTATAATGTTAACATATCCCAGGGACAAAACACACCCCCAACAGGCAAGATACAGCAGCTGTCCAACACATGTTCTTGGTTTCCATCTACTAGTAGATGATACAATGTAGCACACTCCTCTCTCCTTGATGTAGTGTCCAGTATGTAGAACTCAGCCTTCTCCATAACCCAAGAAAGAAAACTCTAGCCTCTTCCTCCTCTCTCTCTTAGCCCAAAGAAGCAGAAGACAAAGCATTTTTGCTGTGAAAACAATTTCTAGGTCTGAACAGTTGTTGTGGGTAGCAGCTCATAATATTCTGATTGATACGAAAACCATGATGCACATTTTGTGCCCAAACTTCTGCCCTATGCAATACCTGTGGATTTATTTGATGCTCTCCGTCGAATTTCAGTCACCATCAATCGTGACACTTGAGTGGTAAACTGCAGGAGGTCAGAAAATTTTTCTGTCATTGTACTTGGAGGAGCATTTCCAAACACCTGAAAAAAAGAGAAAAATGGATGCATCAAAAAGTCATTCAATTTGCAAGGATTACTACAAACTATCACCTTCCTATGAAGAGTACAATTTCAGTTTTCCTGCTGCAGTATTTATCACTGTACTGGTTTTCACAGTGCATGCTCCAAGATATATTTACAGTTGGAATTAGGTCATCATTCAGGGAGATAAGAAAGAAGGGGAAGAAGGGAATCATGACTTCTCTTGCAAGATGAAAATCCCAGAAACCCACAAGACTGAGATTGCATATAATGGGGTAAAGACTAGATATTAGAGCAAATTCTCCAACTACAGTTTTGGTTTTATGAGCGATTCCTTTACTATCTGCTGGACCTAAACGTCCCAACAGGGGTGAACTGCATGTACAGAATGGTGTGTGTAAAATCTTCTAGAAGGGACTAGGAAGTAGAACTGTCCTGTTAAGTCTTCCCTCCATAAACTGATGATACCAGAAAGTCTCACATGTTGCTGGGATTCCAAGGCCTTACTCTCTTCTGTTGACATCTTCCTGAACATAGCAGCAGTAATAACTAGGGAATTTTTAAATATAAATTGACATTTAATTTTAGCAACTTATTCTGCATGATTAAGCATTAATTTGATTATTAAATCATTTACTGAATCCTATTTAACAGACATAAATGTGTTAACTCTGTGGTATTGCACTAAGCTATTGAAAACGACATCTTAAAATGAATTAGCTAGTTGCTGAGATGATTTACTTTTCATTCAAAACTGCACATGATAAGGAGTCTCCATCCATACTTCAAAAGTAAATCTTGCACTAAAAATCACAATATTAATTATCAAACAGAGCATGCAATCCCAATTCTGGCACCATCATTTGTGTCAGTGCTGAAACACTTCTCTACTTGTCTACATTTTTTTCTCTTGTGGCTATTTATATAACCTGCAGGAGTGTCAGCAATGAGCCAGGAAACGTAAAAGACACAGTATTTTGCATCCCTGTTTAGTTCAACATACTCTATTTGCTTCTCAGAAAAAGGATGCAATCTACAGCAGTAGAATCAATTCAGACCCAACAGCTGCTTCACCAACATCTTCTTTCCCTGAGTGGCCTAGTTATATTATTACAACTGAACTGCTGACATACTTGACTGAGGTCACAAAGTCTAGGGACATCCAGGAAAAACCATAATATTACAGTCAACAGAAACAGGGATGCAAAATAACTGTGGTACTGATTTACCTTGGAACATGAAAGTTAATGAAGTTACTTAAAAAGGCAGAAGATAGAATAACCTTTGTCTAAGTCCGACTTCTTACTCCCCTTAGTAGCACTTGCTCTGGCATATTACAGAACAGCCAAAAATATTTTTCCTGCCTACTCACATAGCAAAGTCATGATGAAACAGAGACAGAAAGGTACATTGAAGTTTAACACTCACTTTCCTAATAACAAAAATATTTTTCACCAAAAACTTACACATTTCTCATACAGGAAATTTCGAGCATGACCATCAATAGAGAAAGTAAACTGGAGACCAAACATTATATGCAGATAACTGTTTTTGGCAGGCCAAGAAAAACAGCCTTCATTTGGATTAGAGAGCAACATTCCCAGTACTGACAATCCAAATTTCCCTAAATCTTTCAAGACCTTCTTTTTTAGTTGAAGGGAAGGTGGACCTTGAAGCTTGTGTGTTTACTGGTATAACCTAAGCAAGAATATCTAAATTAGAATGCACACTGGCAGAGCATCTTGCCATCATTAACTGTTTAAAGCTTTCACACTCAGAATAAAGAAAGAAGAAAAACTAATACCATGTTACTGGTCGTAAGCTTGCCTAGAATTGTCAGCAGAATCCACGAAATGCAGAGAACGCAAAGTTACAGTAAAAGGTTGACTGAAGTGAACTGAGTTTTAATGAGTTGCCCCATAACCAAACTGTCCCTAAGGAGAATGAGCATTTGCATTAGATATTGATATACTCTTTTACTAAAGGTGGTAGTAAAAAAAAGGAATATGATATGAAACATTTTAACAGTAAGTCACCTTTTTAATAAGGAAGGGAAAGGTTCTTTCAAAAAAATGTAAACAATGTACCACTTATTCAGCAGCCTCTTCATCATTCCATCCTTTTTCTTCCATACACTGCAAAAGCATTACTACCGCATCAGTAGAACAAAGCTTCTGTGAATGCATTCAATTCTGAAAGGAACCTTCTGAGTTCTCTTCCTGAGGGCTAATCGCTTGTTAATTACCCACCAATTCACTTTTTCCTTAATATGTGATTCATCATTTCATAAGCCTCTCTGAATAATAAGGAAATAGGAGTGGTCTGTAAATCAGAGCCGGCAAGATGGTTTAAACTACAGGATGCTTGAGACATGCTCCATATAAAAACCAAAGAAGTTAAGCTCTTTAGCTCCTCTGGGCTTAATGGTTAATAATCTGCAAAACATCAGGAAGAAAATGAAACTGCCTTTCACACGAAACTTTGGATACCTCTTAAGAGAGAAGGAAAAAAAAGGCAAAAAACCCCCAACCTCATACATGGTTCAGCAAGAAAACATAGGAAGAGCTCCTGGATACACTGGTTATTTAATTGTCTGTCTGGTCACTTGGATGCCTGTGGGAAGCACATTTACTTTCCTCACTCTAGATCTCTGCATTCAGTAAAAAACAAAAAATACCACATTCCTTCCAGAATGATTTCCCGGATTTCACACACTGCTTCCAGCAGCCCCCACTTTCAACAGCTTTTTATAACTGGTCTGTTCTAAAAGACATTCTAAAGTACACATCAAAGTGCGGTTTGGAAGTCTTGATCTGAGCACCACCATTTATTTGGCGTTTTCTCCTCCTAACACAGACAACCCAATCTTTTAACAGGTAATGCTTCTATGGTATACTATCACAGCTTTTGCTTAAGGCAGTAACACAAAAGCACTCAGTCTCACTTTAATCTGAATTCTGTTGAATAGATTTACCATGAAAGCAACTGAGGGATTCAGAATGTGAACTTAAAACAAGTTATTAGATGATAGTTTAAAAAATTTGCAGCTAAGGACTGTTTGATAAAAGGAGAATTTTTAAAAATTCTTCTAGCAAAAGTAAGTCTCAGAAAAAAGTAATCTCAGAATTCAGAGTGAACCAAGATTTCACATAAGATTTTCCAGTGAGAGATATGTATCTCCTATTTTTTATTCCAAACAATTTCAGAGTTTGTCTGACTTGTGGAGTTACCAGGATAGCAGGACTGTTCCAATATACAGACAGCTGACAATCCAGAAGACACAAAACTAAGCCAAGGAAGCCACAACAGACTACATGTAAGGCTTAAAAGAAGGTGGCAGCATTAACCAGGAACCTAAAAAGGCTAACTGTGGAAGCTGGAATATGTAGATGACATCACAACTGCTCAGACCCTGGAATGTAGGAAGCTAGAGAATGCATTTCTATGAAATGCAAGGAAAAGAATCTCCCTGTATATAGGACAAATGAGACCTCACTGAGAAATCAGTTTTGTTTGTGCTACACCAACTTCACTGATGACGGATAATGGTTATCAAGGACTATGAGAAAGGAAGTGAAAGAGCACAAACAATACAGGTTTCCCTCAATGTGCCAGACTACGATTCAGATTTTACAGAGGTTGGAAACAGAAGTGATAACATCTGTCAGAAGCCTGTATTTGTGTAGAGGAGCAAAGCTCCGAGAAGGTCACTGATTTAAAAACAGCCAGAGTGTCGATAAGTGGTGCTCAAACCAAACAAGGAAACAAGAGGGAAGAGGAAGAGAGAAAACCACAGATAGGATGTAAAAGCAGAACACTTGGCAAGGACAGAAGAATGTGTGTCTTCAACATGAGGTTCACCTCAGTAAACAAGGGAATAAAAGACTCTATGACCTGGAGAAGGGAAAAGAGCCCAGTATATAAGAAATATAGAGAACTTGGGGAAGGAAAACCTACGATCAACATAGAAAAACTGGGATCTGGGAGAAAAGAGCAGCTAAGATGTAGTCATAGCAATGGAAATCACAGACATCATTCATCTTTTCAAGAAATCTAAATGGCATCTAGAATCATATCAAAGAATCACAGAATGGTAGGGTTTGCAAGGGACTTTTAGAGATCACCTAGTCCAAACCCCCTACTAAAGTGAGTCCACCTAGATCATGTCACACAAGAACACATGCAGGCAGGTTTTGAAGATCTCCAAGGCAGGAGACTCCATAACCTCCCTGAGCAGTCTGTGCCAGGGCTCCCTCTCCTGAATACTGAAATATTTTTTCCTTATGTTTAAATGGAACTTCTTATGTTCCACCTTCTCTCCATTACCCCTTGTCCTGTTACTAGATGCAACAGAAAAAAAAAGTGATTGCCCAATCTCCTGACACCTACCATTTAGATATCTCTAAATGTTAATAAGATCCCTCAGTCTTCTCTTTTCTAGACTAAACAGTCCCAGTTCCCGCAGCCTTTCCTCTTAAAGAAGATGTTACAGTCCCCTGATCATCTTGGTGGTTCTGCTCTGGATCTCTCCAGAAGTCCACTGTCCCTCTTGAGCCAAAGAGCCCAGAACTGGACACGGGACTCCAGATGAGGCCTCACCATGGCAGAGTAGAGGGGGAGAAGAACCTCCCTTGACCTGCTGGCCACACTCTTCTTGATGCATCCCAGGTTGCCATTGGCCTTCTTGGCCATCAGGGCACATTGCTGGCTCATGTTTAGTTTCTTATCAACCAGGATGCCCAGGTCTCTCTCGGAAGAGCTGCTCTCCAGCAGGTCAATCCCCAGCCTGTACTTGTGCATGGGGTGGCTCCTCCCAAGGTGCAGGACCCTGCACTTGTCCTTCTTGAATCTCATGAGGTTCCTCTCTGCCTAACTCTCAAGCTGGTCAGGATCTCTCTGAATGGCAGCACAGCCGTCTGGGGAATCAGCCAGTCCTCCCAGTTTGGTGTCATCAGCCAACTTGCTGAGGGTACACTTTGTCCCCTCATCCACGTCATTGATGAAGATGCTGAACAAGACTGGCCCCAGAACCGATGCCTGTGGAACCCCACTGGCCACAGGCCTCCAACTTGATTCTGTGCCACTGATCACCACCCTCTGGGCCAGCTCTCAATCCATCTCACTGTCCACCCATCCAAGCCACACTGCCTGAGCTTTCTGATGGAGGATCTTATGGAAGACAGCATTAAAAGCCTTGCTGAAGTCAAGGTAGATGATATCCACTGCTCTCCTCTCATCTAGTCAGCCACTTATGCACTCATAGAAGGATATCAGGTTGTTCAAACAGGACCTCACCTTGGTGAATCCATGTTGACTCCCTCTGATAACTACCTTTTCCTCATATGTTTAGTGACAATGTTCAAGATGAGTTGTTCCAACACCTTTACAGGGATGAAGGTGAGGCTGACCAGCCTGTAGTTTCTCAGGTTGTCCTTCTTACCCTTTTTGAAGACTGTAGTGACATTGGCCTTTCTCCAGCCCTCAGGCACCTTGCCTGTCCTCCACAAACGTTCAAAAATGATGGAGAGTGGCTTAGCAACCACATCAGCCAGTTCCCTCAGCTCTCTTGGATACATCCCATCAGGATCCATTGACTTATGAGCATTAAGTTTGCCCAACAAGTCTTCAAACTCTTCCTCATCCACCAAGGGCAAATCCTCTGCTGTCCAGGCCATCCTACTATCCTTGCTGGACTGGGCTTCCCGAGGGCCAGCCTTGGCCGTAAAGACCAAAGCAAAGAAGGCGTTCAGTAGTTCAGCCTTCTCTGCATCCTCTGTCACCAGGGCACTCTCTGTGTTCAGCAGCAGGTCCACATTCCCCCTAATCTTCCTTTTGCTGTGATGTACCTGAGAAACCTCTCCTTGTTTTCCTTTACTTTCCTGGCCACGTTTAATTCTAGAAGGGCTTTAGCCTTCCTGGTTGCACCCCTGCATGCTCTGGTAATGTTCCTATACTCTTCCCTAGCAACCGGGCCCTTTTTCTACCTCTCATAGATGGCTGCTTTCTCCCTGAGTTGTCCTAGCAGGTCTTTGTTCATCCATGGAGGCCTCCTGTCTCCTTTTCTACTTGTGGGGACACACTGATCTTGGGCTTGGAGGAAGTGTCTCTTGAAAATCAACCAGCTCTCTTGGGTACTTCTACCATCTAGGATCTTATCCCATGAGATCCTTCCAAGCAGGTCTTTGAAGAGACCAAAGTCAGCTCGCCTGAAATCCAGGGTCATAATCCTGCTTGGTGTCCTGCTTCTTCCAAATAGGATCTTGAACTCCACCACTCGTAGTCACTGCAGCCGAGGTTGCCTTCATCCTTCTCATCTCCAACCAGACCCTATTTATTTGCTAGCACAAGGTATAGCAGCACACCCCTTCTTGTTGGTTCCTTGACTACCTATAACAGGAAGTCGTCATCAGCAATCTGCAGGAACCTCCTGGACAGTTTGTGCTTGGCTGAGTGGCTTTGCCAGCAAGTATCAGAGTGGTTGAAGCCTCCCATGGAGGACCAGGGACTGGGAGGCCGCTCTCAGCTGTTTGTGGAAGGCCTCATCCACTTCCTCCTCCTGTTCAAGTGGCCTGTAACAAACTCCCACAACAGCATCACCTACCTTACCCTGCCCCTTAATTTTCACCCACCTCTCATCCCTTCCCAAGCAGAGCTCAATGCACTCTAATTGAGGGTGGAGAGCAACTCCACCCCCTCGCCTCATTGGCCTCTCTTTCCTAAACAATCCATAGCCCTCCATCGCTGTGCTCCAGCCACGTGAGGTGTCCCACTAAGTCTTAGTAACTGAAATGAGGTTGTTGCCCTGCATCCACACCCACATCTCCCAGGGTGCTTATTCCTCAAGCTGCGTGTGCTGGTGTACAGGCAATGCAGGGACTTAATTGAACACACAGGTTTTCCTGGATGGATGCAAGAGGTTCCTCCCTGATCTGATGCTCCCTCGGGGTGCCTTCTGCATTTCATCATGTGATACAGCTGAGGAGGACTCATCATTGTATTTCCTGTCCTTTTTCCCTGTTAGATGGGATGGCTAATTCTTTGCCATTTCTTCCCCCACTCCCAAAGTCCTTCAGTTTAAAGGCCTCTTGATCAAGTTGGCCAGTCTATTCCCAAATATTCCAGTGCCCTTGTGAGAGAGGTGTATTCCATCCTGCCCTATCAAATTACAGCCACCAAAGAAAGTTCCACTGTCATAAAAACAGAAACCTCCTTGCTGGTCCCAACCTCTTAGCCAGGAGTTAACGTGCAATTTTGTCAATAGTGACTTCCCCTTTTCCTCTGGTGGACAGGATGGAACAGAAAATAACTCATGCCCTGCTACCCTTCACTTGTTCCCCCGGGGTTTTGAAATCCTTTTTGATTCTAGAATTAATTAGGTAAGAGCTGATTTTGATGGAGTAAGAAAACTTGGAGCTACTGATTTGTTTTTCAGAACGCTTCAAGCACAAGCTGAATAAAGTTCAATGACAGGGTCACTTGGAGGGACCAAGAATTAGGAGCATGCTACGTAACGCAAGCAATGTAAAGGAGAAAAAAAAAATGTAGTAAGAAAGAAAGAGGGAAAACAGAAAGGCAGCAACTACAGAGAAATTAAAACTTCATTGCTCTCTTTCATCTCTGAAGACTAATCAAAATCTAAGGAAAGACTGCTGTAAAGAAATAGGACATGCATCGAAGCACTATTTTTTCTTAAAGCTAGTTGTATCACCAACTGCAGTTTCCACATATAATGCTACTGCAAGTCACTACCACAAGGAAATAAAATAAAAAAAAAAAAATCTCAACTAAGTGCTGAAGCAGCTATAGTGGATACATTTCCTTTTCAGAAGCATCTGTCACCTGTAACCACCAGAGGGAGATTTCAAAGCATAACCTCACCAAAATAATCTTCATGGGCTCAAGCAAAGATTAAGATTCCATCCTGCTAGTTTGTAAAAACAAATTCAGAAAGTCCATAACTAAAGGGCATACAATCCAAGCAGATAAATTAAAGAGGAAGCAGACAAACTGACTTCCCCCAAACCCACACAATAGGTTATCAGTAGAACAAGGGACAAGACCTAGGGCAATGGAATGACACCCAGGGTAAAGCGTTCTACCTAGTAGACTAAATTTTTCTGCACAGCATATAAGCAATTCAACGGCTAACACATTGTGAGCCACACTTTCAGCAAAATATCTGAAAAAGAGAAGGCCAAGTTGATTTTCCTATCAAGTGTTTTTTTGCATTTTAGCTTTTGGATGATTACAGTTCTCCATGGTAGCATATGCAAGTGCAAATCCATCACTCAAGAAATACTTCAGGAGCAAGGGTGGAGGTCATAGTAAGGAAAAAAAAAAAAAAAAAAAAAAGAGAGATCTCCATGTACTGCTCTTTCAAGACCCTAAAACTATCATGAAAGTTGTTATTCACAATGAAAGCCAGAGTAGCTGAGTGACAGAAAACATCAGGAAGATTTAGCTCCTATTAATCCTAGTAACAGACCTCACAGTCCTGCCTCCAAAGAAAATCTCAGTGTCTGAGCACCAGGGAGTAATGAAATACAAATGGCGCTGCAAAAGTGGCTATTACATCTTCCCTACAGATTGCTTGCTCAAAATCACCTTTGTCCAATAAGACGGATTCTGAGTCAATACATAGGGAAATGACTACAAGTGTGATGAGAACAGAGAACTTTTCACAGCAACTTTTCAACTTGCTCTTTTCCTGTAGCCTAGCAAAACCATGCCCAACAGGAAATATTATGTTTGTTATCTCTAAATATGCAACAGTATAATAAATGTGAAGAAGGGGAAGAGTTATTTAGACTCAAGGACTGGAATGGGATGTCCAGGGAGCTGGTGGAGTCACCATCTCTAGAGATTTTCAAAAGATGCATAGATGAGGTGCTTAGGGACATAGTTTAGTTTAGTGATGGGCTTGGCAGTGTGAGGTTAGTGGTTGCACTGATGGTTTTTTTGTCCATTATGATTTGGTGATTCTATGAAGAACAGTGCTGTCACATAAACGGGTATAAACTTGCTACAAGTAAGTTTAGGTTGGACCTCAGATGACTCTCTAACAATAGCAAGCTCTGCAAAAAACCTCTGTGATAGTCTACATGCAACAGTAGAATGTACTTCAGAAAAGTTAAGTTTATCCACTAACACAACACTATGTGAGGGGACAGGGAAAACTTGAAAGGACATCAAGGGAAGAATGTCTTGAGAACACTAAATATGTGCAGTCAATTCAAATAAAGATAATACCTCTAGCAGATTCTCTAGCTTACCCTGTTAAACACTGGCAACATCATGTAAAGTTTTTCTTCTTGTTCTTTCTGGGTCATGTGCCGTGGAGGATGACAGAGCTCCGTGAAGAGGCGACGCAAATGCATCAAACCCAGTGCGTTGTCCTGGGGGCTACACTCCTCCTGCCGTGGCCGGCCCATGATTCTCTTCACCATATTCATCTTGACTGACTTCTGGAATCTCTCTTGTATCCTGTTCAGGAAGGAAAACAAACTCACTGATTACAACAGATCGAGGCATTATTTCATCAAAGCCTTTAAATATATAGCACCCTGTTGCATACTAAGTACCACACTCATATGCTACACATTGACGATTTAAAGCCAATAAGTTGAAAGAGGAAAATATCCAATACTCTTCAGCATAAAGCATGAATGACCAGGCCTTGAACACCACTAAATGCTCCATTACTTTTTATTAGATGACTTTTATTATTCTTTGTGTACACTTCACAGCATTTACAGGAGTTTTATCTACGTATTGCAAAGTATTCTCAAAACAATACTAAAACACAGTAAGTATCAGTTACGTACTTCTCCCTTCTTCCCAGGTTCAGCTCCCTGCTCCCAATATCTCTACGTCTTCCCCCATCAGAAGCACAGGGGGGCAGGGAATAGGGGATGTGGTCAGTCCCTCACAGATAGTCTCTGCTGGTTCTTTCTTCTCAGAGGAGGAGAACTCTACACCTTCTTCCCCTGCTCCAGTGCAGGATTCCTCCCATAGGATACAGTCCCTAACAAACTTCTCTGATGAGAGCCCTTCCTGAGGGCTGCAGCTTCTTCTCACAAACTCTTCGCAACATGAGATTCCTATGCAGAAGTAGAATTCTGCTGGAGCAGTACCTCCTGCTCCAATGCCACTTCTAAGTCATGGCCCTTCCAGGCACAGTTATCACCCCTGCCATGAGGTCCTCTACGAGCTGCCAGCAGAGCTCAGCTTCACCACTCCTCTCCATGGGTTGCAAGGAGACAGCTGCCATCTCACCAGGGGATACAGGGGACCTCTGGTCCAATACATCTCCTCTCTTCCCTCACTGACCTTGGGGTCTGCATGGTCACTTTTCTCATCCAACTGCTCCACCACCTCCCAGAAAGAACAACCACCCTCCACTTCCAGCTGCTGCTTCTTAAGAAGTGATCACAGAAGTTCCCAAATGGCTCAGCGCCACAGATGGGTTTGACTTCAGAGACGCAGAAAGTTTGGAGCAACTGCTCACAGAAACCATCATTACAGCCCCTTCCCTGTTACCAGAAATGGCTCCACAAAAACCCACGACACTGCGTCATTGCTGTCCATGTGTTTTAAACCATCTTACAGACATGACATGTACCTGTATTTAGCCCTGTATTAAGTCTTGGAAATAACATGGACCAAACTTTCTGAAAGTGGGACTGAAGTCTAACAAACAGGACCTCAGCACAAAAACTGAGGGTCAGAGCTTCTAAATCCCTCAAGAGGTGTAGCCAGGTGGACACTGTGGCACAAGGGCCTATTCTCACAACTACATTCAAGTAAGGGAAGGACTAAGTGAGAAACAGGGAAAAAGATCCATACACAAAGTTAAGGAGACCACCAATGAAATACTCTACAGAACTGTAATCAGTTAAAAGATAGTTGGAAAAACAAAGGTCAGTAACAGCTATAAGAATTATTCCTAAGGGTAGAAAATGCCTCACAGTAAGAAACTTAATTAATTATCAAAAAGAGAGATTACAATGAAGGGTCAATTACTAAAAAGAGAAGTGATGATTCCAAAGGTGATCAGAGCAATTCCAGTGGTGATTGTTGTGATTAGAGTAATGGAGAGCAAATACCCATTACTGAAGAATTCAAACTCAGAGATGAAACTATGAGGAAAGATGGAAGATGCTAAAGCCAGGAAAACCAGCTATAAACAAGGACTACGCTTTTAAAACTGAAGATAATTAACCACTAGTAAAAAGCATCAACAAAAGAAAAATATTCTCTGTAACCCAAGAACAAAGTACCTTTCTGGGATGTGTTCATAAAACAGCATTTTCCTAACACACACAAAAATTTAGGAACTGCTGCCAATGAATGTTTTGCTACAATGCAAAAAAAATCAATTTATTAAATGGGCAGTCATCAAAAAAGTTAAGCTAATGTATAAGCCAGAAACTGTCAGTCCATGCATTGGCTTTTCACATTTGAACAAAAATGAGATAGAATTGGATGCTGTCTTTTAGTGTATTATCCCTAAGAAATAAGATTTCAACAGGTAACAGACTTCAAATCAGTGCAATTCATACAATTACAAAAGAAACATCACAGTTTGTGAAGGTATTTCCTCTAGAAATCCACACCTTTTCTCAAACTCTTCAGTCTGGGAACTCTTCTCTGGCTATAACAACATGTAAACTAACAGAATACCATATATGAACTCCAAGAGCCAAAACTTCATTGCCTAAGCAGCAGGAAAACAGTCTGTTCTTTTTCAGAAAATCTCTTAAAGATAATATTTTAAATTTCTTATGATTCACAAAATGCAGAGAACTCTAGATCCAACACCCAAAATGAATGTTGTTGTTAAATCCACCACTGTTGCACACTTTTGCAAAAAAAAATCCAAAACAATCCAAAACCCAAACATCACATCAAAACACCAGAATGCCATGAAATTTTCAATTTCTGTCCCAAAGATGGCTCTGCAATGCTCAAGAAAATCATCCTAGAAGATACTGCTTTTGGAATATTCTTTACTATAAAAGCACTCACTTCCTTGATGTTTTTTCAGAAATATGTAGTCCATGTTGCACTGTATAAAGTGAAGTCAGCGGTAGTAGCATTGACATTTACCCAAGGAGATCTTTGCAATATATGCAGCTTTTCTTTGACAATGTTATCTGTCCACAGCAATGTTATCAGCTTTTTCTGGCACCTTTTTCTGTTCATGCTCAGTCTAGAGAATCATGTAAAGTCTACTCTCAATTCCATCATAGATCACCTCGAATTTATACAATACATTAATTTCAAGTAAAGTAGATACTACTTGTGGAATTATTCCACAGTTGAGACCTACTGTGTTCCTGTTATATTAGAAAAAAGGCTAGTGTGAGCTCTATGCAACATCATTGAAAATATACTGTATGTAACATATGAAAGAATTTCTGTGATTTATTTTTGTCAGGCTAAACACACTGATATTTTATGTGATTAACATAGCACAGATTACCTACTGAAATACAAGGAAGATAGCTGTAGGGTCTGGGAGCTCTAGCATGAGGCCTAAATCTTAGCCATGTGAGAAGGATTATTCATGGTTTACCACAGGCAAAAGTCATTGTTGATCTCAGTAGAAGAACTTACTTATTTTTAAAAAAACAAACTATTGCAATGTTTAGGATCATCCAAAATTAAAAAACAAAAAACTAAAATCTTTGGAGACAGAATACATTAGAAATGCCACACCAGAATATTATACCTGCTTGCTGAGTGAAAGGATGATGGCATGTTGCTCTTTTTAGGCTTAGGCATGCAAAAGACAAAGCAATAGACCTCAACCTTTTACTACAAACAAAAAGTATACAGGAAAAGAACCTTAAGAAAAGTAAACTCACAAGATAGGAAACACCTGTCTTGCAACTGCCCGTAGAGCCTGAATTTGTCCTGGCTCTCCACATGTATTACAGTACAAACTTTAATTGCATGCTCACTTCCTATAGTCCTCTTCTCTCTTAGAAGACAGGTTGGATATAATCCTCATTTCACAAGCAGCTGCTCAGTATTTTGTAACTTCATCCCTCAGAGTATGATGCTACACTTCAGTTACTGAAAGCTGGACTGAAAGACTGCTCTGCACAAACAGTGATCCATTTCCTCATGAGTTCCTCTGTCTCACTCATCATTTCCAGATCAGAAAGTCTCACAGCTATTAAATCCATTTTCTTTGATAAATCTGCCCCAGGAAAATTTAACAGCCTCAATCTATATGAAGAGACACACACCTTATGGTAACATTGGTGGTGTCTATTAAACTGGGTATCTAGCTTAAGAAACTAGAGGGTAGCTAATCCTACATGGCATCTTATAATGCTTGAATCTTTCTGTTTGCTAGCATTGTATCCCTTCGAGACCAGCTGATGTTCTTCTCCCTTTCAGCTTTTTATTTCAAAGCTAGACACCTAAAACACAAAGGATGTAGTCAGAGAGAAACTCCAAAAAGCTCACTGAGAGTTTTGGGGAAGCTGCCTCACATCTCCTTTTCTGGCATGCACAGCCCAGTGCACTCATATTCTTTACTACACAGCTTTAATGAGCTACTTCCCTCAACAGCTCCAAGCAGGCACACTCCTCATGGGGAACCTTTAGGTCAAACAGTCCAGCTGTTGAGTCTTCGCTTTTTTAAGCTAAGTAAGAAATAAGAATTCATTCTGAAAGAGAAAAATAAGCAAGCAGAAGCTCTATAATGCAGCCTTACAGTCATGGGCACATGTCTTATCAGAAGGGTTGAAGCAATTCAGTTTACTGCACCCAACTTCTGTTACTTGAGCTAAAAGGTGAATTGATGACAGTTGTATGTCATCATGCTCATGGATCAAAACTAAAGTAAGACACTTGATAAGTAGATTTCAAACTTGCATAAAGATAGCAACAATAAAAGTGAAAATGTTGCTCTCGTAAAACACATTGCTGTTTCAGAATTGCTAGTATCAGAAGTAGAAAAGTCTTCATGTGAGGAGAAATAGACCAAACAGTAAAGGTACAGCATTAGCATCTTAACCCCTTTGTTTTCTTCCACTGGCTGTCAGATGGCTACACACTTCCTTGTGAGCACAAGTGAGGCTGAAACATTTCAAAAACCCTGATATAATCCTTTTGACCAAGTTTTTCACTTTCCTGTTATATTTCTTTGGGAATCCATGAGATTCTCGAGATGTTTTCCTGGATTTAGTGCAAGAGGTAACATCTACCCTTTCAAATAATATTTTATAGTGTTTTCTACTGTTAGGGAAAGCTGTTGGACAAATTATCATAAATTACGTTACACAAAACACTTACAAAGCTCAAAAGACAGGCACTGTGAGAAAAACATAACGTGTACATAATCATTAACCTAAGTTAGAGTCTGATAATGTATGGGTAATACTACTAGAGCTATCAAAACATTTGTGAAGAAAAAAAGAAGTAGACAGAATCTGCACGAGATACACTTATTTTCACAATAACTATTATAGGTCCAAGCTGTGCATCTTGTTTCAAAAGGGTGTTATTTAAATAAGCAGCTAGGTAATTATCTACTTTGTAATTACAGTCACAAGTGTTTCTCCAGGCACTATATTGGTATTACATCAGCAGTTTGGCAGTGAAAGAAGAATCAATTTCTCCCTTTGCAGATTACAATAGCACACCAGCACACATCTCCAAACCAACTACTTCAGGAAAATGAAACTTAAGTATTGATGCTACAGAGAATCACAGAAGTCCATTATGATCAGGAAGTTCCACATCTGTGATTTCCCTCCACACTATGTCTGTCATTTCCTTCCCGATTTTAAGATTCCCTACTCACGTAGCTAGTACTAACATTCTAAATATTATCAACAGGCACTGCTAAAAAGAACTTATTCTGGCCTTCATAAGAAACAATAAAGAGCTGTTACAGACTAGATACGTATCCGCTTGTCCTTAGAAAGGAACGGGAATAATAAATTCTCTTTGTAGGCAAAAACATCAGCAGGAGAGGAAGTTAGCAACGAAACTACTTCCTCCCATTCCCCCACCACCAAAAAACCAGCGACTTACACTGAAGAAAATTCTGCACAAGGCAGCTGTGCTGCTGAAAAGGAAGCCAGCAGCTCACCCTGATGGACTGAACTCGCACACGCTCACATTTGGGGAATATCACCTGGTCCCTGTGAGACAGCCTGGAGCAAAGCCAGTATGCCAAATGAGTAATAGAAGTGTCTATTCCTGTACTAAATTTTCCTTTTGTGAATCAGCTCACATCATACTCCTATTTTTGCCCTGCAAAATATTATTAAGAGAGGTGTGCAGGTTGCACTATCATTTCAGCATTGTGGCTTTTGTGTTATGATTTTCTTTTTTTTTTTTTTCCTTTGTGCTGAAATATTTCAAAGCCTGTCTCGAGAAATCTGTGTCATCACCTAGAAGCTTAATCTTCCCTGTTTTATATAAGTGCAGAGGTCAATCTAACAAAATAGTTTTGTTTCTACAGGTTGAAAACATTCTTACAGACATCTGACTTTCAGTTCACAGGTAGTGTCCAAACCAGAGAATCTAATGCAATTATTTTTTGCTTTAACATCTCTAAACAAACAATCCAACTAACAAACAAAAGGAGGGAGGAAAGACAAATTCTAATTCAGGACACATTTTTCCTGTTCTCTGAACTCAAATCAGATGAGTACTTAGACATACAATTCTTTTGTTCCTTGCAACATTAGAAATGCTATTTTTAGGCTCAGTCTGACCTTAATGTCCTGACAATTTTACGCATTTCAACAAATACGTAGAACTTAAGCAACTGGATAGTAAGAAAGACACAGATAGAAAACACAGACTATTGCTCTTCCTTCTATGCCCACTCCCAACAAATTATTCATGCTAATGACACTTAATAAGAAGTGCTGACAGAGTAGATTTCCTGTGGTTTGTACACTCTTTAAGGTTAATGTTTTATATTCAGTGAAAAACAAGGACAACAATTAAGTTAGTGATACTTTTGACCTATGCTGCAGAGAGTGAGGAAAGTTGTCTCAAAAAAGAATAATAACCCATAGCTTTGTATTAGTTTAAATGAAAATGAACTGCAGTTATATCAAGTTTTTGAACTTCATTTTGATCAAATAAGTACTGCTTTTTATTTCTGCATGTAGCCTGTGTTTTTCTTTGCTAGTGTACAGCTCTTGGCTAAAAGATAACCCTATCACTGCATTCGCTAATTCAAAACCACAAGATCTTATTTCTGAAAATAAGATCTTACTTCCAGTTCTTCCACAGACACTTTTTTCCTGCCACCTCCGAAATATAAAGCCTGTATAACAAAGTATTAAATCCTGCCACAGCTGAAAACAATATGTAGTACCTCTCCAAACTGCAGTTTAAACTGCATCAACTTTGTTTCTATTACCATATACAAAAAGCACAGACAACTTTAAGATCTCATTTTTAGTGCAGAACAAAAGTTATCTATCATAAATGGCTACCAATGCACATGTGAAGGTAAAAGATGATATTAAAATAATTTTTCATAGCTATTTAGGGATGGTGCTCAAAACTCCTAGATTTATAAAATCGAAGAAGCTACAAGTCTATTTCAGAGGGAACAAATAAGAGACTGCGCATGAGGAAGCAAGCACATGTGCTGTCTTTTCCTAGCAGGAGCAAAACTGTCCACAAAGCACCCAGAATGTGATTTTTGGTTGGATGCTGATGAAATTGCTTCCTACTTCTTTATTTAGCATAGATTAGGATCTGTCACCAGCATAAACATAATTCTCAGTACTGCTTTTCTTTAAGCAAGCTTTTAACAGGACATAAGGACTCCCATTTTTCAGCTCAGTACTAAAAGATAATCAAGCTCAAGATCTGCAAAAACCCACAAAGCAAGTTGTCAGAAAGCTCAAATACAAACTACTTAAAACTGACCTCATATATTCATTAAAGGTTTCTGCCTTTGCATTTGTTACTCTACATCTTTTTCAACTAAAATGAAAGATCAAATGGCTGATTCACCATAAGGCTGTGCTCTCATTCAGAGGGATCTCAACCGGCTTGAGAGTTGGGCAGAGAGGAACATCATGAGGTTCAACAAGGACAAGTGCAGGATCCTGCACCTTGGGAGGAGCCACCCCATGCACCAGTACAGGCTGGGGACTGACCTGCTGGAGAGCAGCTCTGCAGAGACACACCTGGGAGTCCTGGTTGATATGAAATTAAACATCAGCCAGTAATGTGCCCTGGTAGCCAAGAAGGCCAACGGCAACCTGGGATGCATCAAGAAGAGTGTGGCCAGCAGGTCAAGGGAGGTTCTTCTCCCCCTCTACTCTGCCATGGTGAGGCCTCATCTGGAGTCCTGTATCCAGTTCTGGGCTCCTCAGCTCAAGAGAGATAGAGAACTTCTAGAAAGAGTCCAGCACAGGGCCACCAAGATGATCAGGGGACTGTAACATCTTCTTTAAGAGGAAAGGCTGCGGGAACTGGGGCTGTTTAGTCTAGAAAAGAGAAGACTGAGGGATCTTATTAACATTTACAAATATCTAAATGATGAGTGTCAGGAGGTTGGGACATCCTTTTTTTCTACAGTAGCTAGCAACAGGACAAGGGGTAATGGGATGAATCTGAAACACAAAAAGTTCCACTTAAATATAAGAAAAAACTATTTCGCTGTGTGGGTGACGGAGCAGTGGCACAGGTTGCCCAGAGGGGTTGTGGAGTCTCCTTCCTTGGAGGTCTTCAAGACCTGCCTGGACATGTTCCTATGTGACCTGATCTAGGTGAACCTGCTTCTGCAGGGGAGTTGGACTAAGTGATCTCTAAAGGTCCTTTCCAACCCTTACCATTCTATGAACTCTCATTTTGTCTTGAACTACCCACACACACTATCCTGAGAACTAAAAGGTAACTCTACCTTTGAGATACATCTACCACTTGTTTAAAAGTGGCTTTTGGAAAAGGTCGGGTAAATTTCATGAGCAATTTTCACATTTCAGAACTTGAATAGCATGTAATAAATATTGCATCAATGTCTAAGAGGTGTAGAAAACCTCACTTTTGAGGTACCTGTAAGTACAGGACAGTCCTTCATCTCTTCACAAAACAAGATCAAAAACACAGCCCATCCTTAAGGCTATCTGAAATCTAGACTTAACTGATGAGTTCTACATTACTTCATCTGCGAATTTCAATGCACTGTCTTCAGTCTTTCCATTTGCATATAAAACCTGATCTGACCTCCAAAAACCAGTTCAGATTTGCTATCCATGAAGGATCAGTTCAAATTTGCTAGCCATGAAGGAAGTCCACACCTTGAACTGTTTGCTCCATGACATCTCCTTATGTTATAAAAAAAAGGTAATATTTATGCCAAAAAAAGGTTTTAGATCATTTGTGCAAGGCAAAATATATTGCCATTGCAGGACTGAGGATCAAACAAAACTCTTGATGTGTAAAAGAAGCTTCAGCACACAAGGAATGCTCACTCCAGAAAAATACCTTACTATATTTCATTAACCCTAATCATTGGTTACAGTAAAGATCAAAGTAGTGGCTCTCTATAGGCATTATGTTAAAGACAAGTCTTGCATTAGTACACTCAGGTGGCTCATTCATAGACATTCAGGCTCCGAGAAACTATTTGCTCATACTTGTGCCATCATACCACTACAGTATTTTTTGTACTCCTTTGACCTGTTCCAATATGGTCTTGAACTGGCAATTCAGGTCTGACTACAAAGTCTGAACTAGTTCTGGGCATACAATTCCTTCTCTCCTTCAAGGAACACGAAGGATACTATATAACAGAGATATGTGACAACTGAGGAGACAAAAACATGTGCAATGCAAAAATCCTGACAGGCTGAAGTCAAAGTTGGCTGGAACGCAGACAAAAAAGGTAAGGAGAAAAAAATCAGAGAACCTTCTCCACTCACCTGTATTTTTGCAACTGATTTTGAATGTTTTCAATTTACAAACACTATATACACAGCAGATCACTTCTGGAAACTAGAATTTCCTGGATTAGTGTTAATGTGGAATATTTCAAACTGGACACTTGCAGGTATGAATGATCTCCATTCACACTCAGTAGGTGGCATGACAATAGAAAAGCTAACTCAATTTATCTGCAAATCTCAGTACTGCTATTAACATCTGCAGTTGAAAAATATAGTGGAGGAAAGCATGTATTAAACCATCATTCTGGTTTTGAACATACACTGGGCGAATCTCAGAAACATTTGCACCTCAGCAAAATCATCTGAAATGAAGGAATCAATAGATTATTTGGAATTGGAACATTACATTGAAAGCTTATAAAAAACTAATATATGCAGTGGCAGGAAAAGTTTACTGGCTACTATAAAGTTAGGTAACAACTGGTTAAAAAAAATCAAAACAAAATAGGATGGGCTATTTGCTTCCCTGGTATTTCTGGAGGGTAAATACTAATTAACAAGTTCTTGCTATTTTCCATGTAAAATATCTTTGAACACCTTTTTTCTTTTTTTTTTGTTTTATTTTGTTTTGTTTTTATTTTTTTTAAAAGGTCTGAATAAACTGACTAGCATTAATTAAACAGAATGTCAGTTGCAGGCTGTTGGGAATAGACCAGAACTGAAATTTTATGTTGCCACCATGAACTGCATGGCAATGACTAAGCCATGCCATTCAGCAGAGGAAATGTTGCAAAGAAGCCCGTGGGGGAAAAAAAAAAAAAAAAGGGAATATACACACAAAAAGCCTAAATAATCTGAGATCTGACAAGATAAGCAGATGCTTGGGTGGCATGCAGACTCAAGAAAGACACAGAAAAAAAACCACTGTTCTAGAGAGTTGCTCCTGCATTAGCAGGAAACAAGGGAAGTAAAAAAGCCTTCCTAGAGAAGTTATTCTACTAGAATCGATGACACAATGAGCTGTTATTAGGCTCAGCTAAGACTGCTCCGATCTGTTTGCCTTTATAAGTAACATGGAGTGGGGTGGAGAGGGAAGACTGCAAGGAAACATAGGACATATTTGAACTTCGAACATAGGACAGGTTCTTACATGTGAACAGTAATGTCCTGCATAAAATGTGGTAGTCCCAAACAGCTTTTCAGTAATGACAACAGTGAGACTGAGCACAGCTCTGATACTTAGCTAAAAAAGCCACTGGATTATTTTAAAAACAGCGTGGTGTTACACAACGTGTGCCCCTGCTGGTTACCACCATAGGTGGCGGTAACGCTCTCTCTTCCCAACAGCAATCTAAAGCATAAACTTCCTCCAGTCACATAAAACAACTATATTTCTTCTGTTTTTTTCAGCAATTTACATATGGAAGAACAGAAAGCAGAAGCCCATTACCTTTAAAATTTGTATCCATAGAGCTGCTATTATTTCTAACAACCTGGATAAGGAAAACAACATTACCCTACCCCAGTACATGCTTGGCTGATGTAATAAAATTCCTCCCTGCTACCATCTAGTCAGAGTGCAACAGAAACAGCAACATATCAGCATGAAACACTGGGCACAATAGCTTGTTGATTTCTGAAGCAACAGGAAGTAAATAAGGAGAAATGATCACAACCTCTTTTAAGTTGCATGTTCATAGTATTCCCAAGTGCAAAACAAAACAGCCCACAACATTATTACTAATTCAAAAGCAGTAGGAATACATGCATGCACATCACTATTGCCTTTTCAACAATAACAGATCTCTTTCAATGACTGCGTTATTCCATTTTGTGTTTGCACTGAACAGGAAGCTGTTGAACTTGACCATCCCCTACCCATCCCCAGGCAAAAGGCCCTCTATAAATACCATGGGGAAGCTGGGCATCGAAGACAATGACATTTAATGGACGGCTCTCGAACTGATTTGTCTTAGACAGGGTTCCCCTGCATTCAAACTAGGACAGTTCAAAGACACCCACTGAGCTCTGCTGGGATCAAGTTCTGTATAGCATGCAGTACAGAATTATAGAATCATTTAGGCCCCAAAAGACCTTTGAGATTATGTAGTGGTTTTGCCTGGGCCAGGGTTTTGGTAGCATGAGGCCTACAGGGT
The DNA here is from genome assembly GCF_028858725.1 of Colius striatus. Lineage (NCBI taxonomy): Eukaryota > Metazoa > Chordata > Aves > Coliiformes > Coliidae > Colius > Colius striatus. The sequence goes on from NC_084761.1 coordinate 36,881,872, forward strand.
GGCTTCTTTAAACAAAAATCTGCCAGACGCTTCCCCTGTAGCTGATAGGACTAATACCAATCAATTCTAAGATGGACCTGCAGCTGATCAAGGCCTGGCCAATTAGTGCCTGAGGTAATGCCTCTCTGAATAAAAATATTTGAGAAGTGAAAGAAGTTGCTCTGCAGTTGCTAGACTGCAGAAGCAACAGGGAGTGAGAATGTGAAACCATATCTGCAGACACCAAGGTCAGTGGAGAAGGAGGGGTAGGAGGGTGCTTAGGCCCTGAAAGAAAGATTCTCATGTGACCTGTGGTGAGGACCATGGTGAGGCAGGTTGTCCCCCTGCACTCCACGGAGGCCACTGGGAAGCTGAGTTCCACTCACAGCCCGTGGAGGCTCCCCACACTGGAGCTGGTGGATGCCTGAAGGGGGCTGTGACTCCATGTGAAGCCCATGTCGCAGCGAGTTCCTGGCAGGACCTGGGAGCTTGTGGGGAGAGAGGAGCCCGTGACAGAGTAAGTTTGCTGTCAGGACTTGTGATCCTGTGAGGGACCCACACCAGAGCAGTCGGTACCTGAGAGGCTGTTCTCCCAGTGGATGGCCCAGGTTTGGGCAGGGTGTGAGGAACTACTCCCATGGGAGGCCCCATGCTGGAGCCATTCGTGAGGAACTGTATCCCATGGGAAGGACCCACATTGGAAGAGTTTGTGGAGGACTATCTCCCACAGGAGGGGCTCCACACTGTAGCAGTGGGAAGTGTGAGGAGGCCTCCCCCTGAGAAGAAGCAGCAGCAAAGTCCATCTATAATGAACTGACCACAACCCTCATCCCCCATCCCGTGCAATGCTGGAGGGGGAAGGATGGAAAGTCCTGGGAAGAGGGAAGGGTGAGGGTAGGGTGTGTGTTTTAAGATTCAGTTTTATTTCTCATCACCCTGTTCTGATGGTTCATTAATAAATCAAACCCTTTCCTCCCCAAGTTGAGACTGTTTTGCATCTGACACTAATTGCTGAGCAATCTCCCTGTCCTTATCTTGACTTGCAAACCTCTCATATTTCTCTCTCCCCTGTCCAGTTTACTGGGGAAATCACAAAATTACTTGGTGGGCATCTGGCACTCAGACAGAGCTAAACCACTATAGATCATCAAGACGAAACATTAACCCAGCAGTGCCACATCTACCACTAAACCATGTCCCTAAGCAACACATCTACACATCTCTTGAGTATCTCCAAGGATAATGACTCAACCACTTCCCTTGGCACCCTGTTCCATTGCTTGACAATCCTTTTGGTGTAGAAATTTTTCCTAATATCTAATTTAAATCTCCTCTGACACAACTTGAGGCTGTTTCATCTTGTCCTATATCACTTCTTACTTGGGAGATGAGACCAACCTCCACCTCCCCTCAGCCTCCTTTGCTCCACGATAACAACCCCAGCTCCCTCAGCAGCATCTCACAGGACTTGTACTCTAGACCCTTCATCAGTTTCGTTGTTCCAGCAGATGCCCTGCCATTGCGAAAAACAGTAAAGACTACAATGTTTCATGTAACTAAGCAAGTATTGTAACAATGCAGGGGGAAAGCACTGTCTTTTCTCCTCATCTCCCTTCTCTTCTGCTCATCCTTCTTTGCCCTCTCTCTGTTGGGTGGCAGAAGATCCTGGATATAATCTCAAATTGCAGATAAACGCAATGCAACCCTTCTCAATTGTGTCTTCAGCCTTCACACTACATCGTGCCCTGAGGACTTCAGAGCAGAGTTCAACTTGGGCTCCCAGCCCTGTCTTTGAAAACAGTCTCCTCGCACTACATATGAAGGCATTTCACAGGAGCCTTGCACAGGGCAAAGAGTAAAGACAAAATAGTTGATTGTGATAACAGCTTGTGATAGAGATAACAGCTCCAGCTCCCCACTAACAACCAAGAGACAGTGCTGCTTCCAGATGACCAGGTAGAGTCTGTCAAGAAGGCTATCAGGCTTGCAGTGGAAGAATGGGATAGAACCAAGACAGGACACAGCTCTTCCAATTTAGAAAATCAAAGAAACAAGATTTCAATCTCCTAGCAGTAAACATATCAGATGAAGGTTTAAACAGAAAAAGTGAACACCAAACAAACCCAAAACCACAAAGAGTCAAAGATACAGACTTTTAAAGCAGTATTTCTTGCTTGAATGAATGCATTCTTCCAGTTCTACAATCAAGTATTTAGAACTTCTGAAGATTTTTTTTCTGCTGTTTTTAGTAACTAGAATATTTACTAAATGACTGGAGTAGGTGTGGATAAGTTAATGTCTCTCATACAGGGACAAAATGCAAGCCTTTCAAAAATCTGCATTTATTTAGCTTAATTTTATTGAATGTGTGGGGCCGGTGTATATACTACTTACCATAACTACTTCCAAAACTATTTTTGTTTTCCTCTCCATTACTTATGCTCTAGTCCTGCTTGGCAATAAATACCAAAATGAAAGGTATAGTTCACAGTGAATAAATGCTTTCTCAACAGAAGTTTATGCAGTATACTGCAAGATTAAACAGGACAGTTAGAAATCCCCCCGAAGTGAGCTTTGCTTATACGAAGAGAAAAAAAAAGCTCATCACAGTCACAGGTCAGTAAATTACTATTTTAATATGACTTCCCCAACTTTGTTACTTTTCCAAGACCATTGCTTAATACAAGTGGATAACAAGCTTGCTTCACAGCAGAACTACCCCACAGGAGAACAGGTTCCCATTAGATGTGTTTTGAAAATACACACGTGACAAAGTCATATTATTTTCTTCTTCATGTGGAATGCCAGATGTAATCTACCTATTTTATACTTATTCTGTACAGCCAGCATCTTAACCACAAAAAATTATGCACAGGTACACGATTTAACATTATTCAAAACATGACTATATTTTTACTACATGTGACATCTTTACTAAATCTCAGCTTGTCACTTAGTTCAGTTTTTTTTTATAACAGCAAGCACTACTCCAGAGGAGTCCAATAACAAGTATAACAACACAGAAGCCAGTCATGCAACTAAATATTAGTCAGGGAGAAGTATCATGCAAAGAAAAATTAGTTGTTTGTGTTCATTTATATTTCATCTTACCTCGAATTTTTGAAGTTCAGTACAAGCATCTTAGTTTTCAAATCCTCTCCTTGTAAGCTATTACTAATAGGAGACAGCAAGTTCCTCTGCCTCCAAGACACTGCCAGCCCATCGTTAACAAACATCCTTCTGGTAGTCAGGCGAACCTCTTGAGCTTCGTGCTGCCACTCCCTAGCGCTGGCTGTACCAGCACCCGGGATGGTTTGATTGTGGAGTGCAGCTGGTCCCTCCCAGCAAGCAGGGGTATCAGGAGGAGAGGGATTGAGAAGCTGAAGGGAAAGGTTTTCTCTTTCTGCCTTACAATGCCCAGGACACAGTAACTGATAGTGTTGCCTTACAAAAATCACTAAAAAAACCCTCTCAAAAAACAATACCAGCAGTAGCAAGAGATAAAATAATGTATGCTCGAGTGAAAAGACAGCTGGTCTACATCACAGTCACTGCAAATGAGGATGATGTAACACAGCTTACAAATGAATTTGTCAGATGACTTTTCCTGCTTTTCTTTCTGCACAGAAAAGTGAATTTGTTTAAATTTTATAGAATCATAGAATGGTAGGGGTTGGAAAGGACCTTTAGAGATCATCTAGTCCAATCCTCCTGCAGAAGCAGGTTCATTTAGATCAGGTCACACAGGAACATGTCCAGGTGGGTCTTGAAGACCTTATTCTGGAAAAAAATAAAAAGAATACAAGAGAATCTAGGTCTGATGCAATGTGTGTTTACCTGACTTTAACTTTACGTTTTCTGCTCTTTTTTTCCCTTTAACATTATTTGTTACTCTAGTTTGGAATGCCATTTTCATGCACAGCATCATGCAATATAGAACAGCAGGTTCAAAACAATGCCAGGTGTTTTGTTTCAGTAACAGCTATTCAGAAGTGGTAGGATTTCCCAAGGAAATCCATTATCAACAACTATAGTTACTTGCATGTTATGTCTTTCCAGTATATTAGCCCCTTTCTCCAGTAATACCCAAAAGGAGAGAAAACAAATTAGGATTGATGCTGCAGCTCTCTCAAAAAAGTTATCTCAGTGCTACAGAAGGATGCTCAAATGACTGAAGTGCTCACAGCTTTTTAACTAATTATATCCCAGAGAAGAGCCTAAACATCCATGTAGTAAAAGCACAACTATAGAAGCTGAGTTTACTCCTACTCTCTGCTTGGATTCATCTACACATGCACACACTAAGGGAATATGGAGGAGGAAAACACATCACTGGAGGAAAACACATCATCACCAACCACAATTAAAAAAAAGTCAGTAACTGCGTATCAAATATACTGTAATGTCATTCACAGATACAGAAATTACTTACTGGTTACTTGTTACAAGTCCTGGCTTCTGTAGTACATCTGTGAAAAGTATGGTCTAATACTGACATTGTGCACAGTGCTTGGGCATTTCTGGGTGCAAAAAATCTGAGACAACACTTGCTCTCCACAAGTCAAGAAGACATGACTTTTTCAACACTGTCCCTTTTCTCTAGTTTTTAAGCTTTTAAGCCTTGACAGTAAGTAGAACACAGAATGAGGCAAATTAGTTTTGTTTATTTTTAAGACAAACACAATCCAATAAACAGAGTGAAATTCAGCCATATGCTGCCAAACAAAAACACATTTTAAAATTAGGTAAATAAATGCTCAGGGCTACAGTTTAATAGTACCAACAACAATAGTACCACAGCAAAGGCTTCTTCTATTATAAGTCCATATATTCCCTTACATTTTTACAACACACTCCTTACTTTATATCTGTCAGAATTTGCAGACATTTCTTCAATTATGCACTTCAGGTTGCTCAACCTGGGAACAAAGAGTGAGACAAAGAGGAAGGTCTTTTGACTTTTACAGCAACTTGTTTGACAATAGCTGTTACTTGAACTCAGAGAGGATGCTCCAAAAGATGAGTAATTTACACAGAGGGGTAGCAATATCCAAGTACCTGAAGAGATTTATTCAAGAACTGTTACATATTACATAAAATGCACATGAATAGACACACGTTCCCACAACCCATCCAGGTAACAACAGTCTTCAGCACAGAAGTGTATCCTGCATGCTGAAAAGCAACTGACACTATCACAGTGCTGACTCCACTCCTGTTACCAAGTTCAAGAGAGAGCATCATTCAAAAGGTGTCCAGTTCAACTCTGACAAATTGGACAGAAGTAACAAAGTCAACTTTCTAGCAAAGATGCACGTGGTGTAAGGTACAGAGCCTTTCATAGTCACTGTATATTCCCTGTTAGAGAGGATATTTGTGCAAGGCTTCCATATTAGAGGATTAAATAGAAGATGTTCTACGATATCTACCCCTACCACAGGAAAAAGTTTCATCATCCTAAATCATGGTGCAAAGTAGAGAGCAGTAGCCTCTTGCTAGCACTTCTCTCACGCAAGTATTATAGGGTTGATATTTTTGTTTCCCTCATGTCTCTTTTTTTTTAAAGTCATCTTTCAGCAAAACTGAAGAGTAAACACCATTTCTAGCAAACTAATGCTATGATACAGTCAGGTGACAGAAAACTTCTCCATTGTTATTTCTTCACTTGAAAATCTTGCTCCACTTCAGAGTTTTGTCTTCCAGCACTTTGAACAGTTAAGTTATTCCTGCATCTGCAGGAATATACCTTTGAGATTTCTCCCAGGCAGCTTTTAAAAGTTATAATCAAACAAGAGTAACCTCTAAAATTAGGTTTACTGGGCCTCAGATTTGTTTCAATTCATGAGATCTAGAGTCCTACCAAGGGATTGCCAAAGACTTGCCTTTAACAGGCAATCATTTATCAGTAGTAGCTCTCCTAGTACCCTCTTATTTGGGACATAAAATGGGGCACAAAACATTCACAGGATTCTTGCTATTCCAATTACACCACTGGTGCACCAAGCCTCTGCTGCTAATGTGTATCTGTTTCATTTGTAGTATCTCTTTTCATTTGCAGGTTTATCTACTTCATTTATAGTTTTACTAGAAAAACATTTGCATACAGAATACAAAAGAGCAAGCGCCATACCCCAAAAAAGTAAGGAAAACAGCAGGAGCAACTACAGAACTGAGAGAGCAGCATCTCCACAGAATTAACCTCAACAGACATGATTGTTTTCCCTGGCTACGTTTCAAAAACAGTAGAAACCAATAGATGGGTACACATCAAACGGAAGTTTATCTGCTAATCGACCACTAGCAAAATACATTGGCCCAGTGTGAAATATTGCTGCTTACCTCTAAGGAAGCTAGCAAATTAATGTTTCACTATAACTTGACAACTATGTGAAGTGCACTGTATATGCAAAAACATGGCATGCAAATATCTCTTTCTATAACAAGGAGCTTAAAACAAAGAAGTACGCCAGACTCCTCTAACACCATCCCAGATGACAATTAATTCCAGATTTTATATCTTCTACAAAAGCTCTTAAAAATACAGTCACTCCATCCTACTCCTCCATTTTCTCTCTGTGGTAGACTACAGGAACTACTACAAAAAACTAAACATTAGGACAAAGTCCTGCAAGGAAAAAGGCTTGAGGTGCTAAGAGAAGCACTGATAACTCCTCCAGCAACCTGGCAAAAAGGATACAGAAGTTCTTTTTCCTCTCATGTACTTCTTCAACAAGCCAATCCATAACACACACCACTACTACTTCAAACACTGCTTCTCCCCACCCCCTCCTCCTCCATCCTGCCCGAGCCTCAACCAACCACTCAGACAGCAACATATATTTTATACTATGCACACAGAAACGCGAAAAGAGAAGAGGGACTACAGGAGAGGCTGCAGGAGCAGCCTGCTTTCATAGTCCAGAAATCTGCTTTAGCTGCATTATGGAGACTAAACAGAGGGAGGCAGTCCTGGTGTTAGCTGCCTAACTGGATTTGTTGCTATGCCATCGGCGGAAAGGCGGAGATGTGGCACTGCTAAAAAATTGCAAGAGCAGGTGCCTACCCCACAGCACCTAACCTTCTGCTCACCTCTGGAGCACAACCACTTACATTCAAGTACTAGGTGTCAGTGCTGTACCACAAAGAAGAGAGTGTGTGGAAGAGGTCATCCAACTCAGTAAGCTAATTATATTTAGGCTATATACACTGATTTACTGAAATATAACACATAAACATTGGGTGAGTCAGGTCCAACAAACACACACAAACATTTAATATAACACCTTAATATGAACCCTTCATGGTGTCCATACCATCTACTCCCAAACTGACATCATTTGCATATTTTGTAAGGAGACGCTACTCTGTCATCTAAACCACAAATGTCATTATTGACAAATCCAGGCTTTGCAAGCTACCACGGAAGCCTACTTTAAATATGCCTTTGCAGGTGATCTTGAACCCCTGTTAATAACTTCACTGATTCATTTTCAATACCTTTTGCTCCTGCGGTATGTGATTTAAGGACAGCCTAATTGGGATTTTTAGTGATTGCATGTATTACATTCAAAAACACATTCTTCAAAACCTTATACATTCAAGTTGTATCACTTCTATCCTTTCCATCCTTTGTGCAGTAATCCAATTTACTTGTCAAGGAAGTAAAATAACCAGCTTGATATAATTTTCTTCCTGACAAATCTACGTTTGTTGGCTATCTTCCCTTATCTCACTACCTTGTACATGTTTATAAACTGCATCATAATTTTTACTATTATATATGTAGCTGCAGGTACCTCACGGCACAGTTGGAAAGAAATTCAACATGGTCCCATACAGAGCCCAACCAAATCAAATACAGCAGGATCAGGTCTGAACGGAATATAACCACACCAACAATAAACCCAAGCTAATAAGCTCTGCCAGTTCTTGCATGTCCTTGGAACTGGAAGAACAGGATGCATAAAGTGCCAAGGAAGTATTTCCTATGTAAGTATCTGAAAAGCAGATCATGACACTAGTAATACAGTCTTCAAAGATTCACAAAACTGTCTGCATTCAACAGCCTGCTTGAAATTAACTGCTTGTACTATATCAAGAGGAAAACTAACAGAAGAGATGAGCTTTTCACCTTTTTTTATTCCCCATGAAGTAGAAATTTTAATTTTTTTTAATAAAATCTAAACACAACAGGCTGAAGGCAGCAAGGAATTTTCTGTGAAAATAAGAAAAGGCATATTTCCATCAGATCCCCTTGTGAACAGACTTCTTTTTTCATTGATGAATAAAACACTAAAGACTAAAGCAGTAGCACAGGGTTGGAATAAAAGTACTGATGTTGGAATGCAGGATTTCATAAGGAAGTATGTGTTTCAGGGTTTCTGTGTGCTTTTGTGTAATTAGAAGTGACACTTCCTTTTGAACATTTTACAACTCCCAGTTTTATACCAGATAAGACAGTGAAAACACATGAATAACTGAAGCTCTCCATAAGAAATAGAGACCACTTACAACAACAGCTGTTAAGCTATACATGACTCGAAAGGCAATGCCAACTGTACTAAAGGGTCTTCCTTTACTGGGTCTCCACTTTCCATGTCTGTGATGTACTATATCGTTTCTTTCCCCTTTGTGTTTTTTCTTTCTGCTTCAAAAGGATCTATATGTCAACGGGGATCCTAGCAAAGCTTGGACATTGCTTTCCAGTAGCCCCATCAACACACATTTATGCTTTTTAAGAAAGCTAAGAAATATTAGAAATCCTTTACAGTAACCAGACAGGTTTAATAGATTTTAACTTAATTGCTGCTATGGAATTTCATTTCTTTGCTTAGGAGCATTTCAACATGCCTACTCTCTCCCCTCCACCCTCCCATCACATTTTACTTGCTACATTCGTTCTTTGTCAGCAAAAGAAAGCATTCCTGAATTTGATAGTTATATGAGCTTTTTCAACCCAACTAGTTAAGAGGAAATCCATTGGGTGATAAATCCACTTAACCCTCCTTAGCTGTATAAAAAATGTGAAAATGAACTAGATTGAAGAAGCTGCTTCATGAGTGCCATAATATTTGTAGCGTGACTGTGTAGCTACCGGGCAAAACACTCACAGCAAGCAGCCTACACAGCTTGTATATATCCCAAAGAAACTAGGATATAAAACTGAAATACACGCCACTTGAGACAGAAGCAGAGATAACGTTACCTTTGTGTGGATATAGAATGGACCTCTCCCAGCCTAGCATTCTACTGAAAAAGAGGACTACTCATCTCTCAAAGTAAAAATAAGAGACTTGAAGAACTGAAAAAATAATCATGTATTATGATCATTTTCAGCTGTTTTTTTTAAAAGCTATCAATTAAAACCTTCAAGTTGAATGCAGCTTGACTTGGAGCATGCTTTGCAGCACATAACTTTCTGTGGTTACCTAGATATGTATTTCTACACACATAAATAAACCTCTAAATTTTGTTTGGGTAGAGCAATTTTAAACTGAATGTGTTATGACAGTGTCTGAATTAATTCTCTTTCTGTGACAGGCAACTGCTTCACACAGAATGTATTGAAGAGTGTGCCAATTAAAAATCAAAACACAATTCCAGTTAAAGCTCTTAAGCATCCATATCACCAACCTCTACAGCACTCCTGGGATCAGGGCAAACAGCTTCAAGAAGACAGGGCCCATTCCTTTCCAAAGTTTATCTTCAACACCAGAGCAGTTCCTTTACTAGGAAAAAAAAATAGAAAATAAATATGACAATAAAATCACAGAGATCTATTGTTTTTAATTGGAAGAACAGTCACTCCTATGACAACTGACTTCCATAAACCTAAGAAACCTTTTAAATAGCTCCTGGAAAAGGAGTTGTAGCAAACTAGAAATCAACACACAGCATTAAGCTTAAACAAGCATTATCTTCCCAATTAAATGATACTCAACTGAGACCACATGAACTGCTAAAAGAGTTATTATGAAGTGCAAGCCCAGTAATTAATGTGCTGACAGCCTGTGATCAGCAAGAGCATCCCTCTGAGGAACTAAGTGATTTCTCATCATTACAGCAGAGGAATAAGAACTAAGCTGTATTGACCCCAACCCAGCTGAACAACTGTGAAGCTACTGGATGCACTGAACTTTTCCTGGACTCTCTCCTAGTTTTTCTGTCTCTTTTCTCAGAATTATAAAATGCTTATCTTAGAATTTGTAAGTGGACACACACAAGCCAACAAAAGGCATGAAGTCTGAGCTCGCTTCAGCATAACTCCATAAATCCACAACAATGAGATTCTCCACCTAATCCAAGGCAGGTGACAGAGGTAGCAAAGTCAACATTATATTCACTGTTCAACCTAGCAAACAAATAGGTACACTTTGGTGGAAGGCTGCACCTTAGTTCATTAGCCATAAGATGGCAGACCATTCTTTTACCTCTGATTTTCAGTCAGCCCCTTTCATCACCAGTATTTCAGGTGAACTACACAGTACAGGCACATCTAAAGATATTGGGAAAACTCTGTAATATAATTCACATGGCTTGTTGATTTACTATTTTGTACATTAAAAGGAGCAGGGAAGATTTGGGGGGGGGAATCAACATCTCAAAGCAACACAGTATCATGTACATTAGAAAGGCTTTGTGAGAGAGATGGTACTAATATGAGAAACTTGATCAGAGAGATGTTGCGGAGCTTAGTAACAATAAAACATCTTGTTACAAAGCTGTTGTATGCACTAACAACTTAAATAACTTGCTGGCAAGTGCAAGAGTTCAGCATTAACAGCCAAAGCAAGAAGTTCTCTTCCAGTTCCATTCTCCCCAACCTTAAAACACTCTGCTACCCTAGGACACAGAAGGGAAATCAATTAAAAAGTGTGTCACTTGAGACCTTCCAGGGTTTTAAAACTGTGTTTATTTCATAGTAAGACTATGGGCCCTAATGTGTTGAACAAAGTCTGGTTTTCAAAAGAATAATCCTATTTTAATCTAGGAAATTGGTAACAGCATCTGAGTAACCAACTAGAAAAATATACCAACACCCTCCAGCACCCAGGACAACAGGAAAAAGACTGATTTCCAGAGGGATCCATCCACTCAGGCACTCATCCTACTACTGTTCTCAACAGCATCTTTGCTACTTCAACTCATATACCTCTCCTACCCACAGGCCACACAGCATCCACTTAGAATCATTTTCTCAGGAGATTAGCTCCCACAATTAAACTAAATTAGATAAATGCATATATCCTAAAACTCAGCCTCATGCACGTTACTGCATCCACATCCATGATTTATGTGGCATCTCAGATCCCTCTTTGTCAGTGCCAAAGTCCAGGTTCTTCCCAGGCCCTAGGCATATGCTGACATGCAGGAGCATCAATACCAGAGAACAACCTTACAGTATCCTTGCCTTACACAACACGACATGCCTGTGAAAAGCCGTCATCTTCTGCTTCTACCTTTCTTGTCCCTCCCCTCACTTTCACCTCATTATCCTACAACTGTTCATGGGAAAAACTAAGGAGTCGGGAACCAGTGCAAAATACTGCGTGTGCACCAAACACGTGAAACAGTAGAAATTGGACTGTGAAACTCAAAAATACAAGAAGGTGAGTCAGCACTTGTATTTTTACCTCTGTAGAAGTAAGTAAATATTTATTTAAACTAAGAGGAAAAACAAACAGTCCTTTTGTCAAGGGAGCAGTTACTGGGATTAGTTTGGCAGTAAACCTCAACACAAACAGAAAATTGTAATTTCTGTTACCCTGAATTGCATTTCACTCTATGAAGAACTTTATCACCAACAATCTTTCAGGTTCAAAACAATACCATTTTTATTTTCAAATATAGACAATGGAAGTCTCAGGTATGGGCTCCAATCAGACTGCAGTTCAGCCAGACTTAATTAACACTTACTGTATTTGCAAAGCTTAAATGACAAGCTACAACACAAGCACTCAAAATCCACAAGCTTACTTTAGCAGAAATCAAAAGGTGATATTAGCATCTTCTCCAGGTAAAATTGCAGAAAACATCATTGGAAAATGAAACCCTGAAGAAAACTTGAACTTGCAATCTCAAAACAAATTAACACAGAGGGGGCAGGAGGTGTTGTTTAAATATAGTTAACAAGAACTAAATGCCTTCATTGGTGTCAAAAATAAACCATTCCTTACTTACATGAACCAATCTTGTATTGTCCAAGCTTAAATTCTCCTTGTGATCACCAGCTGAGTTACCAAAAGTGGCTGCAAAGTCAATAGTACATCCTATTTGTACTACAGTAATGAGAAAAAGGAAGTAATTTTCAATTTTGAATATCCTAAAAGACTGACATCTTCCAAAGAAATACAACTGGAGTAACAAAATAGCTTAGTTTTCAACCCACTGCTCACAAACAGCAAAACTCTGGAAGCATGCGCGACAACTGAAGTGACACACAAGCCTCCTCGCATCCCCTAGCCCAGTGAAAGCTCAGAAGCAGAAATGGCAGGTGGTGTGTCCTTTTACTGTGCTACACTCAGACCAAAAAACTGCTGTAAGTTCTGAGAAAGAAGAACCCCTGCTTGTCAGTATCAAGGAGTGGCATAAGTTAGTTATCTCCTGCTTAATCCAATCTCCACTGTAAAGGAGAAACGCCTCTGAGAAATATACTGGCTTGTTCAATGTCAAAACCAAAACTCTTGCTCTTCATGCTTGAAGAAAAGATCTATGTTTTCCAAACAATCAAGACTCAAATTTACCTTCCCTAGAAGACTTCCTAGGACATTCACTGTCTCGTCACCCAAACTAGGTTCCTGACCATCCACAGGGACAACATACTTCCAGGTGGCATGAAGGCACATAAAAGACTCAGTGGCCTTACACATCTCTGTCCACTGAAAAGGTGCAGAAAGGAACAGAAATTCACTCTGAATCAAACCATGCCTTTCCAGACACAAAGCAAAAAGACTCGTAGCACCTTGCTCTCTGGCTGATGACCTTCCCATTTTCAGTTCCCCCTATGCAGGGAGCTGCTGAAATCCATAATGGGAAAGAAGGATAGTGAAGAACCAAACTTCCCATTCTGTATTGGGTGTCTTCTCACTGAAGAGCATATCAAGTGGCAATTACCCCATTAAAAAGTAAATGACAAGTAATAAATATAAAAAAAAAAGAGCTGCCATGTATCCACTTGCTGTACAAAACAAATACCATCATGATTCCCCATCCACTAGAATACATCTGCACTAATGTACACACAGGTAATGTGTGATTCAGCAGACACAGGCATAACTGAGAAGCCACACTGCTGGCTCCCGGTCTGAGTCATTTCATTTTTGTGAGTAAACTCTGGCAGCAGCTACATCTATTATCTTCAAGAAATCAAGTGTCATTCAGAACACAAGTTTCACTTCAACAAAACTACCCCCACCCATGGCTTACATAAAGCTCCCTGCTGCACTGAAGGACTTCCTTTGATTCAAAGTGTTAGAACATCTTATTTGCAACTATTTTTTCAAAACATAATAGTAGGGTGTCCAGCTTAAGCATGACCAATGAAAATATAAGTGACACTTCACAGCACTTACCATCAAGTTCAACAGATATTTTCTTTTTCAGACAAGTTCCAACCTAGAATCATTTCTTTAAGAGTTTATTTATGCAGTTTGTACAATTACACAAGATTATAAAATATTTTTCCATTAAATGAATAAAAGCTCTTGGGTTTTTTTAACTGTGTAATAGATTGAGTCAGTATATATTTTTCAATAAATGCACTTTTTCATTAGAAACATCTTTTTGTAAAGATAAAGGATATAGTCAATTGAACTTTGACTACTGCCTATCCAAACTTTCTTGAGAACTGATGCTGGTAAGTTTACATTGATTTCTAATAATATATTTGTATGACTAATTTCTTTTAGCTGCCATTACTACTCTGACCTTGTCATTTAAATAATTTGCTCACTGTAACATAAAAAATTTGCACTCCTGCATCCTACTAGGAGTTTTAGTTAGGTCTCTGATTTTGTTTCAACTATCTCAATTTGCAGGCACTGTTTGGAGAGTTTAACAAATCAGATACGATTTGATTGCTATCTTCACTGGACATGCTACCAGAAGTGCTGAATAACAAATTTCAACAATGACAAACCACTTGGTTACTGAAAAAAAGCAAATTAATAAAGCAACACTAGAAAGTCTGCTCTTTTGAAAATCTAATTTCTGAACAAGAAATACAAATGCTATGCAGACTTTCAACTTAGCTGCTTTCCTCTCATTTATGACATTTTGCAAGTATTCCTCTGTTGATAAACTTGATGTTTATCAAGTTTCCACATACCACACTGGTGCCATCAGAATATTAAAAAAAATCAAAGTCCTAAAAGACCATTAGGTTTCTTCTGTGCTACATGTCACAAGTATTCAACAGAAATCTATTCAGGCCTAACCAGTCATATTCCTATCTGTTTCTGTGTTTTCCAAAGTTACAAAACCCGTTTATATGCTATATCAGAGAGAAATTGAGGAAGACAATGTCACTCCAGTTTTCAAAAAGGGTAAGAAGGATGACAGCGGGAGTCAACATGGCTTCACCAAGGGTAAATCCTGTTTGACCAACCTGATAGCCTTCTATGAGTGCATAACTGGCTGGCTAGATGAGGGGAGAGCAGCGGATGTCATCTACCTTGACTTCAGCAAGGCTTTTAACGCTGTCTTCCGTAACATCCTCATCAGAAAGCTCAAGCAGTGTGGCTTGGATGAGTTGACAGTGAGATGGATTGAGAGCTGGCTGAATGACAGAGCTCAGAAGGTGGTGATCAGTGCAGGCCTGTGGTCAGTGATGCTCCACAGGGGTCAGTTTTGGAGCCAGTCTTGTTCAACATCTTCATCAACGACCTGGATGAAGGGATAGAGTGGACCCTAAGCAAGTTCACTGATGACACCAAACTGGGAGAACTGCCTGACTCACCAGAAGGCTGTGCTGTCATTCAGAAAGATCCTGACTACCTTGAGAGTTGGGCAGAGAGGAACCTCCTGCATCAGTACAGGTTGGGGACTGACCTGCTGGAGAGCAGCTCTGCAGAGAGAGACCTGGGAGTCCCGATTGATAATAAACTAATCATGAGCCAGCAATGTGCCCTGGTGGCCAAGAAGGCCAATGCCATTCTGGGATGCATCAAGAAGAGTGTGGCTAGCAGGCCAAGGGAGGTTCTCCTCCCCCTCTGCTCTGCCCTAGTGAGGCCTCATCTGCAGTACTGTGTCCAGTTCCAGGATCCCCAGCTCCAAAGGGATAGAGAACCTCTGGAGAGAATCCAGAGCAGAGCCACCAAGATAATCAGGGGTCTGAAGCATCTTCTTTAAGAGGAAAGGCTGCGGGAACTGGGGCTGTTTAGCCTGGAGAAGAAGAGACTGCAGGGGGATCTCATTAATATTTACAAACATCTAAATAGTGGATGTCAGGAGGTTGAGGCATAACTTTTTTCTGTTGTATCTGGTGACTATGCTAGGGACAATGGAAAGAAGCTGGAATACAAGAAGTTCCATTTAAACATAAGGAAAAATTATTTCACCGCTTCGGCGAGGGAGCCCTTGCACAGGCTGCCCAGGGAGTGTGTGGAGTCTCCTTCTCTGGAGGTTTTCAAACGTGCCTGGATGTGTTCTTGTGTGACTTGATCTAGGTTGATCTGCTTTAGCAGGGGGTTTGGACTAGATGGTCTCCAACCCTTACCATTCTGTGATTTTATGGGTAGTCTCTTCTTACCTGAAAAATTCTAGTCTTTAATAGGTTGCATTTCAGATAATACCTTGCTATACTGAGAAGAATCTGAGAAGGAATGCATGTAAAGTGCCAATCAATACAATAAATAGAGACATTACATAGAGAAACTGCTAGAGCTGCAGCTGCATTCATGTCTCCTCCAGAAGCATGCAATACACAGAGAGACAGAACATCAAAAATAACTTAAACAATTTGGCATTGGGTAGAATTCAAAAGCAAGACAAGTTTAATTGCAACAACTCAAGCGTTTTTAAAGCAAGACATGAAAGTCAAGGAAATATTTCTTGTTTCATTTACTGCTGGCAAGCTCTGTTGAAGAGCCCAAGTCTTGCTTCAGTGTTACACAGTCATTTGGAAGAGTCAGGAAGACTTAATGCAATTCCTGATTTTTGTGTCACTGAAAAGAAGTGCTCCATAAACTGTGAATTTATGTTAAGTCAGGTCAAAATTAGACTGAAAAAGGAACAAGAAGATTTTCGTACACACTTGATGTTGTTTCGCTCTTTAATTACTTCCTAATTAAATTTGCAAGCTTTGATAATATCTACTATTATAATTGATGCTCCAAATGGAAATAAATGCTAATTCCCCCTCCAAATGAACCATCAAAATCATGCACATTTAAATAAATTAGTAAAATTTATTTCAAGCTGTCTTCAGAATATTCTCATCTACTGTACTCAATTCTGCATTTACAGAATTCTTTGCCAAGGATGCATTAATCCACAACTATCTATAAACAGTCTCCTGCTCTTAACAGCAAAGAAAGGTGCTTCTTGTAAAAATAAACAGCAACCTAGCAGTGTCAAATTCAAGATGCTCCCTAACTAGGTATGCTGAACTGACTTGCAGGTCACCTGTGGCATAACATTTCATCAACTAAATCGCTTGATAAGAAGCATTATCTTTTTTTATAGAAGGTTTCAAATTAAGTAATTGTGTCTTAATATTACAGCACTTTCATAGAGTCATAGAACGGTAGAGGTTGGAAGAAACCTCTAGAGATCATCTAGTCCAATGCCCCTGCCAAAGTAGATTGGATCACCTACATCAGGTCACACAGGAACGCATCCAGGTGGATTTTGAAAGCCTCTAGAGAAGGAGACTCCACAACCTCCCTGGGCAGCCTGTTGTTTATATGTAAGCACAGAATGGTATAGGCTGGATGGCATTTATGAAGGTCACGTGATCTAACATTTGCTCAGCACAGGGTCAGCTTAGATCAGGTCGCTCAGAAGTTCAGGTGATTTCTGAGACTCTGCAACAGTGGAAATCCTGTTCATCTTTGAGAAACCAACTCCAGTGTTTGACTATCTTCACTCTGTAAATTTTTATTCCAGTTGTAAAGTACTTTGTTGCTACTTGTGTCCAGAGCCTCTGATCTTATCCCTGTGCAACTCCAAGAGGATAGGGATGGTCAAGCTTTCTACAGCAGTCATCTCTTCTAAAATAATAATTAGTGACTGTATACATACTTTAAAAGTTGATCAAAAATCAAAAGACAGGATCCTTGATCAGATCAGTCAAATACACATTCAAATATTGAGAGTGTATTTTTTACTCATGAACCTTCGTGAACACACATAACACTTTATTCATCAACTCAGAAAAAAAATCCAGAATAACAGAGAGAGGTTCTCTGTTTATTTCAGGAAGCTAATGCCTTTTCTAGTTCTTTAGCTCTCCACAGAAATGAATAAAACCGTCTGGATACAGAGACAAACCCTACTTATCTAAATCACCAGTATCTAAAATTCTGAAATCCAAAGGTCAGGTACTTCCCTACAGGACAGATGCTCTGGCATTCTTAAGAACCAATCAGCTACCTCAATGGTATTTGGAGGCCTGCAACATAATTTTAAGTAATGTGTTCAGTTGCCTCAGTGGTGGCAGGATAGTTATTTGTTTCTTTTAAAAAGTCAAGTGTGTAAGTTGTTCCAAATAATATACTCAAAAGTAAATAATGATTTTTTTTTCTTAATTAGTTTCTACAGGCTAGCTTGCCCAATATAGACCCACTGATGTTACATTGCACTATGTAATCAATATATCACTATGCTATCTCTGTCATTAATTCCAAGCTCATATTCATTACTTAAATTAATCACAAAGTTACAATTTCCTAACAAGAACTGAAGCCTGACCTATATTAAAAGGTGCCACAGGCTACTACAAACCAAAGACCAAGTCAAGCTTTTCTGCACTGCATGGCAGGAAGACAAGAGAAAACAGGCATAAATTGATACAGGAGACAGATTCAGGCTGCATATAAAGCTTTTTGCCCCCACCAAAGACAAAGAGGCATCAAAATGGGGCACAGAGATGCTGTGCTGCCTCCAGTCTTGGAGGTTTTCAAGAGGTGACAGGATCAAGTCAAGTGCAACTTGGTCCCATCTCATAGCTGGTTCAGCTACAGGCCTGCCAAGGTTTCTTGCAACCTAAGAGATCTCGACAGGCTCTTTTCCCCAATATATATAGTAAATATTAATCCAAACATTTCATTTCTACATGTGAAATTACAAGTCAGTTGACTTACTGCTCTGCTTTCCCAAATCTCTCAACTGCATGTATTCTTTTAACTCTGATCAACAACCTTCAGCATCCTGTCTATTCTGCTGCTTTACGATGGGAAAGGTAACCTTTCCATCAGTGGACATAATTTTCTCCCGCAGCATCTGCTTGAGGGCCAATATCACAGTCACTAAGTCTGCAGTAAATGAAAAACAGAAGGAAAAAGAACAGAAAGCAGATATACTCTAGGACATGTTGGGCAGAGGCTCTCCCAAGCGTACAGGCCTCCTGACTAGCAGAATCTTTTGCATTTGACTTGCATCCAGTCCTAGAAGATCCAAGCAAATTCCTCAAGAGCTGTTCCTGCTATCATGTCCTGCAGCACGAGTCCTCCGACAATGTTTTCTCCAAATACTCCCAGTGCAGTGTTAACATTTTGACCCGTGCCAACAATTCTTCCTTACCAAGGTTCATAAGAACTATGGCATGGCACAACAACATTTTGGTGGTTGAGTCCAGGGTACTGCCATGGTGAGCTGCCTTTGGCAAGAGCACAGCTATTTGCATGGTGCAAATAGCATGGTACTTGAGGTAACACTTCCATGAGGGCAAAAGCTGACCTTTTATCAAGTTAGCTCTTGCATCTGTGAATATGTTTTTTGTCCCTCTGCAACAGGTTTGTCCATCTGAAACATGGAGAAACTGCCCCACAGATAACAGAGAGGTAGTCATGCTTCCTGGTCAGCGTCTCTATCTTACATCCATGTCCTAAACGCATCCTCGTGCCTAGAATAAGGCTTCACAACATACACAGCACCGAGTCACTTGCCTAGTATGTGTTGAGTAAAAGGAAAATAAGGGCAACAGCCAAGGAGGAAAGAGCCCTCCAGGTAACTGGCCAGCCAGGCTGCACACATTTCTCACCAGTCGTCCTGCCCTGGGCTAAGCACATTCTTTTTAGGCTGCAAGCTGCACAGACAACGTCCAGGTATTCCCAGGGATCAGAAGAAACTCATTTGCAAAAGCTTTCATTTCTGAGTTTCCAGCTAGCTATTTCTGTTCTGTAAGAATTCTTTTCTGGTCAGCAACCTTGGACTCAAAGCCCTGATGTGCATGTATGCCAAGAAATTCTTTCCTGTCTGCTAAATTAAACATTACTGTTCTCAGAGGGTCTCTGGGTCACATCTCTTTTCTCAAAATGACTTGACTTTGCAACTGGGATTGCTCAACAGAACACTCAAGTCATGGACTTTAATTTATTCAGGTATCACAGATAATTGACTGCATATTTAAAATATTTCCACACAGTGAATTTTGTGCTGTTAAATTCACATTCAAAATTCAAACCAACTTTCCTCAGTGTCTCCCCAGACAATCCTTTCATTGCTCAATTCATTCATGGCATTTTTCTTCCAAGATGCTAGATCCAAGAGAGAGCTCATAGGCCAATTAAGACATCTCATAATACACACTCCTGATCATTACTAACTTGAGTCAGATTCAGAACATTAAATAATATCCATTTTTATCCTCCAATTTACACTGTAATGTATTGTCTAGCAATCCTAAAGAGCTGAAAGCTGAAGTATCTAGATAACAGATTTAGTTATCAGTGTTTTCTTTCTGTCCAAGCCCGTACTCCACACAAAAAGAACCTGTCCTGACAAGACTTCAGACATGAAGATTTTACATGAAAACCATGGGTGAATATGTTTTCCCATCAAAGTGCAAGATCTGTAAAAAGACTCTGTAGGAAGCAAATTTCACATCTAGATCATTTCAAATGGCTGTTTTAACACACACAGGGAAAAAAAAAGTATTAAAAGACACTGAAAGACTTCAGGAAATGTCACTTGCTGACACAAATTACAACATCTCCAAAGCCATCAAGCAACCTGAATGTGAGGTCTTTATAGTCAACCATGAAGAAGTATCTTGAGGAAAGTATTGATGGATCATAATTTAAACTAATTTTCCACAATCATACAGTTCTCCCCGTTACCATGGGCACAGAAAAATATCTTTATTACTACACATTTCTAGTATATTTATAGTTTGAGTTTTCATATGCATTAATTTTAAGTTTCTGTCTGGACTTTTTGTATGGTTGTTTTGAGGTGAGGAGGGTTGTTTGGTTTGGGCTTTTCTGCTGACGAAGGGAGAGGTGACAATATTTAGGAAGCAGCTATTTGATCATACAGCTTGATATTTCCTTCCTCTTAACACATTCTTACGTAGCTTGCTAAGAAGATAATTTGAAGAATCTCTTCCTCTGACTGTGAGCTACCAACAATTCCTTTTACAATTTCTTCATCTACTATCTGTTTAAAGTACTTATCAAATGAAAAAAATCCCAGTACTCTCACATTAATTGCCATCTAAGTTGGTCACAATTATTTTTCCTATTGCAAGGGTAAAGCTACTTGAAAATTCTTCACTAGAAATATCAGAATACATCAGAAAAAACATGATGCTGGCTAAAATTCTTTGTACCAGTGTAAAAAAGTACAAAAAATATGCCCATAATTAAAAACCAACCAACCAAAATCAACCAAACAAGAAAAATAAGCAATCTCCCTCAACAAAATTTTATTCTCATTCTACTACATAAGGAATAAGTGAAAATGAAGGTAAAAGAAAGCTAAAACCTGATGAGGTATATAAGCTGTGTGTTAACACTATTTAAATTGTTCTTTTTTTCTGTTTGGATTGTTTTTCAGAGGAAAATAAAAGTGTCCTTACAGTTAGTTTGAAAATTATCAATAAAGACACCACTTAATTAATCGTAATTTGATGACTGTAGGTTCCTACCAATTCTGTAAAGAAATGGCGTATTTGGCATGCTGCCCATGTCATTAAAATAATCGTAAAAAAACCTGAAGTTTATATGGTGTTATTGTGAAGAAATTTGGCTTTTCACAACACAATTAGAAGTCTTTAGGTTCACTATGATAGAAAGAGAAGTACCGGTGAACACTGTAAGGTACCAGAATAATCATGTTTACAAACTGAGTTTTATGTAAATTTAAGCTCAAGAAAGGTATCACAGAATCAGAAAACACCACGTAAGAAAAGTCACTAAGCTTACTGATGTCACCACCTTCCTATTTTATAGGCACTTCACTACCCTTTTTAAAAGAAAGCTTAATCAAGGTACTAGACTTGTATGCTTGCTTTTCTACTTCTTAACACTAGAGATTTTCATATTGCCATTCTGGTCTGTCAGGAGGTATCAAGTTGGAATTTATTTCTTTAGAAAAACTAATTTCTGCAATAATATTTTGGCTTCTTTGCAATAAAACTACCACCTCAGTTCTCTTCCTCACAAAGATTTGAAGTGTAAACAGCCTTTAACTAGGATGACCAAATACCACTCGATTAAAATTCTTCTCAAGTCTCTCCTTACCAGGTAACTCAACAGAGATTTACTCTTGTAAGAGTAACGATCCAATGGACACATTAGGTTGAATTCTCTTTTAACATTTCATGGATATGTCGTTAACAGTTATGTAGAAAATCCAAACAGCACTTGATAGGAGGAAACAAATCAATCAAGAAACTCTTCAAGAAAATTACTAAATTCATACAGGGTGTTCCTAACACTATTCTAAATTGGCACCAACCCTCACCTGCAACTTAATAGAAGCACATGTAGAATTACCATTTTCCAATACCTTCAACAGAAAATTAACTCCCCAATAACCAAACTCAACAATGTGCTAAGGCTCAAAAAGAGAAAGGGAGATTTAGGCATCTGCAACTTGAAAGAGAAAACACCAGATTCAAAAGGAAAAAAAGTCAAATCAAAACGAAAAAGACAAAAACTTTTCTCTGAAGCAGCAACAAAACTATTCCATTTCTAAGATTTCCAGCTCAACTGCTGACTATTTTGGAAACCAGTAGGAAGAAAAAAAAAGCCTCTTAAGTTACTAATCCATACCGGATCTCATCAAACACACCACTAAAACTGGAGTCACATGCCAAGTTATACATACATTCACTGAAACTGCAAAAAAGTTGTTAAATCCTTCTTGAGGATCATATTGCCTCACACTGGATGAATCAATTGCAAGAAGTACATGTACAAATCAGAGAGATATGGAGGGAAACTAAATATCCCAAGAACACAATGGTTCAAATAACCACCTTTTTCCTGCAGCAGACAAAATTGCTCTACTGTACATTTTTAAAGAATCATTATTACTTTGGAATTCAAATAAGTTCTTGGGCAAATTCCAGAACTAACTGATTTGTATTTAAAAAAACTTCTGATATACTTCTCAAGTCCAGGTTAAGCCATGTGTATTGCCTCTCACTTCACTGTCTTTGGTACAGTGAACTGTTTGGTTTGGTACTGGAAAATATCACATACACAAATTTGATACAGAGATGCTTTATGCAAGGTCATTACCTGATGCTTTCTGAAGTGTTTGGAGGCAAGTCTCTGACCTTTACAAGTCAGCTAGTAAATTACACATTGATTTCCAAAACCCTTGCACTATTTATTTTAAACAAACAAGCAAAACCCTGCAAAAAACTCATGGCTAGAGGTGACAGTTCCCAAAATCTGCAGAAATCTAGCTTGGAGAAGTTCTGCAGGCACTGAGAAGAACTCTGGGATTAGGATCACAGAACCCCATGGCTGAGACAGTCTGAAGAACAACTTCAAAATTCTCAAAGAAGTTAAGGGCCTTGCACAAGTATTAGTTCTGGGATCTCTACATTAAACCAGATCATCTCGATTACCATGGTGACAGTCACCCATGACATCTAGATGTTTTGTTGATTTTGGCGTATTTTTCCTGAAAAATCTTTGCAATCTACTCCTCATCATTACTTTCTGAGCTTCCCCAGTATCACGAGCTCTGATGAAGTACAATTGCATTCATAATGCCAGAACTTTGGGGCTGAGGTATGAACTCTAGCTGAACCTTCACCAACAATAGAAATAATCAAATAACTCAGTGACAAATAAGGCTATAAAAAATGAACTGAACACACATAGCTGGGCAAGGCTGTATTTGAGAAACACTATCTTCTAAACAAGAACTCAATGCTATTGACATGAAAAACTCAGGGAGTAGAGGGACAAGTAGACAGATTGAAACACACACGTTACACATCCAGTCTTTCAGTTGTGAAAGAGAACGTCTTCAATATGCCCGGTCTATCTCAAGCAGACTGAGGCATATTGTCACTGATGGAAAAGAAATACCAACAAAAATAGCTCCGACCAAAAAAATCGCAATTTCTTACAAATGACAGAACTTTTACAAATCCTAAGATAACTTGCCATTTCCCCAAATAGCTGATCTGCAGTAAAGACACTGTGAACAAGAAAACGCATCCTTTGCATTCCCTACAACTTGTTTACTGTGACACTTACAAACTAAAAAAAGGACCTTAAACTCTTATCCCTAATTTATTTTATGATAATGGACACTAAGCGCTAGAGCCTATTTATGACCAATACAGATCACCTGTGGCATTGAAATCCAGGCAGTGTAGCAAATAGTATGGTATCACAGATAACTGTTATTTCTCCTCTACTGCGACTTGTACACAGCATACTCAGGTGATTCATCTTCAACCAGAGAATGGTGTTGCAGTCTAAAAATCTACCATCTCTTGAGTCATCACTCAGTGTTGTCCAAGCAGGTTTTTGGATCAAGACAGACTGTCTACAGTCACTTAAGCTCATACAAAGACATGCAACCTGAAAGGGAAACAGCATGACATAAAATTGAACTGAAAATGAAGTGTGAAGAGGGCAAGACATACAGAATTTTTACAATATATTGACTGCCTTTATTACACTGCAGTGAGATCACTTGGCTGTAAAAGCATGAGATTTACAGCTGCCTCATCTTTTATGTAGGGGTACTATATTTTATTTGGTGAATCAGGGTGGGAAGTGGAACTACAATTTCTCCCAGGCTCATCCTTTTAAAGAAGAAAAAAAAAAAGCCAACCAAATCCATATTTTACATGCTTCTAATATCATGAGAATATGAACTTGTAACTTTTGACCTTAGCTTCAAAGGCCATTTGCAATAACATTTTGTTTCATCCAAACAAACACCTTTTCTTATATACCCATAAAACATCAAACAATTCTACTTCTCCTGAAAAAAGATTTTCTCTATACATTTCATATTTCATGTGATACACAAGGGCAGTTTGATTTTGCAGCATACTGAATTGAAGAATAAAGGCAAATGAGCACCACCTCACTGGAGTCATGGCACTGGAGAGAGAAGGAAACAGCAACACAGGAAAGAAATAACGTGTTCACAAACAAAGGCGGGGGGGGGGGGGGGGGGGGGCATGCAGGGGGAAGAAAAGGAAGAAAAAAAACCCAGCAATCAGAACACAAACAGCTGGTGCTCAGGGACTAGGAAGGACTTTGGCTCCACAATAACAGGATCAGTTGCATAATTGCTGCTGCCTGAGAAGTTACACAATGTCCACCCTTCTTCTCATTGGGGAAAGCAAATAAGCAATAAAAGAGTCCTTTTAGCGCAAAGCAGCTAATAAATTAAATACCATGCTTTAAAATCCTGCTCTGAAGAAGGTCCTCTGTATTTTCAAATGGTACTTTTTAGCTTACTGTAACATAAAACATGGAATTCTGTGTTAACTCTTAGTAAAAACATCTTATTTCCCCTAAGAGCGACATGTCCTAACACCAGTGCAAAGCCACAAGAATTTACCACCTGGCTTTTCCAGCCCTGCTCTCAGACAAGAAGTTTGAGCAGGAGAAAGCCGTCTCTAAGGTTAAGTTGTGTGAAACTGACCTCTCCTGGTGTTGCAGAACTTTGTTGAATTCCATGGCTATCATGACATTTGAACCAGAACCATAAGCCACCAAAAAATTCCAAACATGAGCAAATCTAATTCAATAACTGGATATTTTGCATATTTTTTTCAGCAGAATTGGCAAAATATTCGTAAGAGAAATAAAGACAAATCAATCTACGAGGAATGACACATCACAGAAGAATGAGCAGGAAAGAGGTTTTCCTGTGTGGTTATGTATGGTGCAGACCTGTATGCTGTGGCATTGTACAAAGAGTGAAAGTGAGATTTGACTCAAGAGTGAAAGATTGTGAAGGTACTGCATGCTGATTACAAGGCAGCAGAATTTTAGCTTGCCAGCACTGAATCCATAAAGATTCTAGCCCAATTATAGCCCTCTTGTTAAGGACTTGGACCAAAAGAACAAAAGGTTTATCTCATCCAGAAATTGCATTCAGCTGTAAGTCTTGTCCATTTGGTTTTTCTTACCTTCAGGTCAGAGGGTTTTTATCTTCCCACCATGATTTGGGCTCACAGCCCAAAGCTGCTGCATTGCAGAGTCAGCAAAGACGTGATGCAGCAATACTCCTGAATTGCTTTGGACGTGGAAGTACATGTCATTGCTGCCAAATCCTGAAAGCCATCCAGCAAAAACCCAGAGGCTCCATGGCACTTCAGAAAATAAGAAAAAAACCACTCAAAACAAAATCACAACAATAATGCTAAGACGGCTCTCTCGGCCATTTTATTCCCTGTTGTCATTTTCTAGCTAGCATCCAGAACACTGCTAAATTCACAACTGTGCAGACAGAACAAATATTAGTTCTCTGCTCACCCCTAGAACTCCAAGCAGTATCCTGTGTGCTCAGTACAGTTCACTTCTAACAACAGGTGTAGGAATCTGCAGCTCTCCTTGAAGAGAAGCAGAAATATCAAGATGTACAGTATTGCAGTAAAAGCACATATAAATTTAAGAAGGAAATGAGACATCTAACCTATATTCTACATGAGCCACCACTCCAGTATATCAGCTCCTGGACAAGAAAGCAGATGAGAATGGATCCATCTCTAGTGAAAGGAGAGAAAGAAACTGCCAATCTGAAAGTCTGCACAAATGAATATGCTGGCCACAGTACACATTGATTCTGCATATCCAAGATATTCAAGGAGCAGCAAGTACAGAAAGGCCTACTCTTCTCAGCTTTACTTGCCAGCACTGAACTTGTCTCAGGAAAATGACACAGTTGCTATTCTGCTGCACTATCTTTTTGCTGTCATTGTAACTGCAGCAGTCTTTACTAGTTACAATTTCAGAAGCAGTGGCCAGGTCACAGTAGCATCTCACTACCAACCACCAAAACAGGAATGCAGAACACTTCAAACTCCACTTTTTTTTTTTTTCCACATTAGGGATTGCTACAGATGGCAATAATCCAATCCTTAAAGCCTCTTATTGTGAATATGCTACAAAGCAGAACAGCTTTATCTATAATGTTTCAGCTCTGAATTGAATAAACCACTTACCTTGCCTAATGCTTCCACAAAAACTCAGAATTTTGATCTATGACCTGTTGTGCATCAAGTGCCCCTTACACCAACTTCATCAGCAGTTCCCTCACTCCTCTCCTGGCTCTCTGGCAAATGCTGTGAACAATTCTCAGATTCAGGACTCAAGGGAGCCAAAGAGCAAAGCATCTCCAGCCCACTCTCAAGACACTAAAGTATACCAATCTGAATGCAATTGGAACAGCTATTGTGGATCAATACCATGATGCCCATCACCTCCATCCATTCTTTTTGGATTTGGTGCTAAGGAAGGAGAAAAGCCACAGGCATAAAGTCCTCCAGGACTTCAACAACCAAAATCTGTCACTGTTCCAAAATTCCCTTACAAGACAGATATCTAAATGCTAAAAACTAAATAAGTCTGAAAGTTCACAGCTAAACTTCCAGTGTTAGCTGTGCTACTCACTTCCGAATGCACAGCTAAATGGTTTACATTAAAATGTGTTTTATTTGTAAATTTACATATCTAAAAGATAATTAACTTAAATTATTTTCTTTTTAGATGCCTAGGGTTGCTCTAGTTGATGCTTTCCATTAAAGAGCTCTCTGGAAGTATGATCTTCAAACCATCACCTAAGGTAATAGGAATCAATTATTTCCTCCCAAGGTTATAAGGGCATGCTACACATCTATCTTGATTTTGGACAGCTGGGTCCACACACTTAGGAGAGGTAAACTCTGTCCTCTGTGTGGCTCAGTTGATCAGCAATTTCTTTTAACTCAGTCACCTACTATCTGCTATCAAATCCTTCAAGTCTGTAATGACCTTTTTTTCCAATGAAAAATGGACAGATAACTCACTGCAAAACTCCTCCTAAGGCACTAGGCTTTTTACATCCTGGTAATTTGCCTTTAGACTTTCCAAATTTAATTGAGAGTCATTCTAGGTCCCAAAAAGTCCTCCCAATTAAGTTTCAAAGGGGGAAGAAAAGAACAAACTAAAAAGAAAGAGGGAGGGGGGAAAAAGAGGCAAAGTAATTAATAGCGACATAGAAATTTAAAATTGAGCAAGCAAGTTCTAGATATAGCAGAAAAAAAAAAAAAAAAGAGATCCATTCAGAAGATATGAAGGAGATGCAAAAGAGAAGACAGACTACAGTTTTGCAGACCTACAAGTCCTGAAAAGCTATTTACTTAAACCACTAGAAGCTAAAATGCACATGTTCAAATTGGATTATTCCTGCTTTATAACCCTAAAGCTTAGTTTGGGAAGAGGTCAAAAAAAATTAAAGCAGCAATAGCATGAAGCAAAGAAAATAATTGTCACTTGTTTTCCCTCTAAACCATTAAAAGGCGTTTGCCTGCTTTGTTGGTAGCATAGTCTAGGAAATCTCAAAGCTTACTGTGTTTTGGCCTAAAAGGAGTATAAACATAAACATTGTTATTTCCTAAATGTGTCAAGGTCTCAACAACTACTTCCCTGCTCAGCAAAAGAAACAAACATAAAATGTAATCCTTATATCATCCCAGTCAAGATAATGTAAGAAACAAACACAAAGCAACAGAATTAGGATTTATATATCTCGTATAAAACTCTTCAACTCACTGATCACCAACCCTATGGACAAAAGGGAGTCAATCCAGATCCTCCAAATCTGAAAAAACTATGCTGATGCCAAATTACTTGTGCACAGATAAGCTGAAATTAAAATAATAGCAGAATATTTACATCTAAAAAATATATAATATTTGAAACAGAAACAACATCCTGGATTCAGATGAACTGAAATAATCAGAAGCAATTGGGGGTGCAAGAGTGTCTTTAGTTTTCAGTGTATTCTCCTTTTTTTTTTTTTTTTAAATGAAAAGGAACAAGTTACCCTTACTTATTTTTAAGAAAAGGCAGGGGAGGGAAATTTTGATGGAGTCTGAGCGTATCAGCCCCATGTTGCTACTTGTGGTTTCTCTCCTGCTCTAAAGCATTTCCAGGACACATTTTGGCATAAATCTGAAACACTGTATCAGCAATACACTTTCAGCAAGTCCCCAAAACAGTTTTGGAACAAGAATTTTCTTTCAAGGGCAGACCTGGAAGAGCATACAAAAAAAGACTCCTCAAAAACACTTAAACCAGCTGAAAAGATAAATGAATGTTCTGGCAAAGTAATGCAGCTTTTTGCAAGAGCTGAATATAAAAACAAAGCAAAAAAGGGAAGCTAAGTAATCCATTTGTTTCATTTAAAAAAACTCCCAGGAGTAACAGCAGCACACAGGCCAAACCTACAGGTGCAGAAAGTGCAATGGGTCATTAAGCTGGGTTCTCTTACTTGTGGCAAGCTGATACATTCCTTCCGTCTGCCTGTCCAGACTTGTCAGCATACCATTTGGAAGCAGCTGAAAAACTTACAAGGATGTTGATAATGTAGAGTGTACAGGCGATGACACCCAAAGGAAGAACAACTACTGCACCATCCAGCAAAAGCACTGGTAACAAGGTTGCAGGGCATCAGGGACAAAAGCTCTGCCTATATCTGAGACAGACTAGCACAAAACAGTATTGCATAACGGCTGCAACAGTTTTCTTAGGCTTACAGATCCACTAGGATAGTTTCCCTAGAACAGAGGATAACTGGGCTTCCAAGAACTACTAAGGCACAAAAGGCACTGCTTTGTCTCTGCCTCCATCTCCCTGCCCTGTTTACAGCACAACCAACATAGTGAAAGCCAAAAAGAAACCATATGACATGCTTTATACTGTGAGGGGGCTGGGGGAAATCCCACAAAATCCCACCCAACAACAAAATCAATATACACCACCACAAAAACCCAAAAATGAAAACGACAAAAAAAAACCACCACACACATAACCAACCACCACAGGAAAAAATTCCTACAAACAAAAAGCCAAACAAATAATTAAAAAAAAAAACCAACCAACAAACAAAACTCAGTTCAAGCCCTTGCCTCCTACTGGGTAGTGATATCTCTTCCATTTTGAGACTCAACTGTAAGTGACCACAATAATATTGTTTAGAAAAGCTATATTAGTTCAGATTTCCCAGATATCTTTCTCAAAACACATATCTCCTAGCTCACCCACATTATTAAATCGATGCTTTTGAGATAAATATGGTCTCCTCATATGAACAGTCAGACTAACAAAGCTGGCACATGCTGCTCAGCATCATTAAACTAATGCCTTCAGCTCAGCAACTTCGCTTTAATCACATTAAAGGTACACCAGCTAATGCCACCAATATATTAACAGAAGCCAATAATTCATGCACCCTGGATGCAGTAGGAGGCACCTCCATACTGGGGGAGATGGTTGGAGAAGGAAGGGAGGGTTTCAAAGCAGGCAAGAAATATATACTACTTCATATGTCAACAGACTACTCTGAGATTTCTAAAGGTCATTCTTCTTAAAGGATCTTAAGCTCAAGAGGGTAACTAGAATAAAACAGTGACTACCAATCACTTAAATACATTTTATTTATCATTGAAAGCTAAATTCATTACTGAAGGTCAAGAGAAAGTTTAAAAGAGACCAGGTCATCTTCTCTGTATGTAGATCATATTTACATAGCCCAGGACTCTTTGACCTAGCAGATAATAGTATTACAAAACGCACTGGGAGGTGAGCACTCTCACTTTCAGTCTGGAAATAAAAATCACTTTGGAGACTGACAAGTGATCAGAATAGCTTACTAATCATGTAAGATTTCTCCCTAACTCAGAGCCCTTCATTACACAGGACACCCTTCTAAAGAGACACTTTCTTCCAACTAAAAAAAATGTTGCAACCAATGCACGACATGTTACTGCTTATCATAGAGCCATAGAGTGGTAGGGTTGGAAGTGACCTTTAGAGATCATCTAGTCCAATCCCCCTGCAGAAGCAGGTCAACCTACTGTAAAAACCATTATAATCGTCCAAAGATCACTACTGAAGTACCAGATTTTTCAAAATATAGTTGGTTTTAAGCAAGAAAGGACACCATAGAGAGTGAAAAGATCTCAAGCACTGTAACTACACTGCTCCGGTAAACATATTTTTCAGATCCTGCTCTGAAATGTCCATGTTCTCAGTTCCTTCCTCTTTCTCTGATATCCTTTCTTTTCTTTTTTTTTTTTTTTGTAAAGAAAAAAAAGGGATAGTTTTTCTTCAGGATGAATCAACAAGGCATGGCACAACAAACAGCAGAAAAAAAGAAAAACCTATTAAGAGATACAAGTTTTGAGACAGTATGGTGTTTTTAATACAGGTATCCAGCTTACTCTTCTAAATATTCATTAGGCCTTAAGAATCTCACCTCAGGATATTCATTACAGAGAAGAATAAAGGCATAAATAAGAGTGAGAAGCTTACTTACTAACTTCAAAATACTTAAACATAGCAATGAAAAAAAGAGAGGGTGAGAACATCACTTTCTTTTTGTAAGAAAGAAATAAGGAACAGCAATATTGCAACAAATATAAGTACATAGTGTGTGTTGTGCCATTTATTGTCAGTTCATACATAACAGGGGAAGACACCAAAAATGGGCATCAGAAAACTGCAAAGATAAATTAGGAGAAATTAATGCACTGAAACTCCCCACCACTTTTATTAAGTTTGCTATAATTAAGGAAAAATATTATTCCTCCATTGGACACAATGAACACTGCCATACTTCCAACGAGTGGTGGTTTATAAACACAGCTATATACCCCTATGTGTTGAGGAGACAGTTTGGCAGCACTTTCCGCTACAGACAAGTTATTTCATCCATTAGCCAGAAAAAAACGACCTTCCTCCAGCCTGTGAATACTCTGGGTATGGCTAGTGTCAGACTCACAGTTGCCCATCAGGCTATAAATGACAAGGCCCGCACTCCACACATCACCCTAGGTGTGAAGCCTAGAAACATGTATATCTGAGCACTAAAGCAATCAAGCGCCATTCTTCACTCCTGACACTTCAGCCTAAGCATTATTCTAGCAGTTACCTGATGAGAGAGCTGAATCCTCATGACTTGTTTGCCAGACTGTTTTTTTTTTTTTTTTAGTTCTGCTTAATTGTTGGTACTGAAGAAACTGGGGGAGCTAAGAAGGAGATCTACTTTGCTGGTTTTACTTTTTATTGGTAGTTTAAACTTGCTAACTGGCAAAGTGGCCATGGCTACAGATGTCTTTAACAAGAAGGGTAAAGAAAAAGGTCAAGTATGCTCAGCAAAATAATTCTACAAAATTCTTCAAAGTATCTGCAGAACAAATGCCTCTTGCCCAGTATAAAGAAGTAGTAGCAATATTAATATTAATGATAAAATAACAGACAAATAATAAGTCTTTATTAGGTCTCCATTTTCCATATATGCAGACAAGGCTACCTTCCTGAAACAATTATATGAAAAACTACTCAAGGAAGGTTTTCATACGTTAACAAGAAAACGCAACACCGTGCACTTTCTATGATTTCTTTCTTTACACATCAAGACCATGCATTAATCCCAAGCAATGCAGCTCTTCTAAAAAACTGTATTATTCAGAGGCTCTTCCCCCAAATATTATTTAATGCTTTAACAAGACAGCGTAACTTCTGAACAATATTTTTCCTATGTTCCGAGTTAACAACAAAGTTTCAGTCAAACTAAGATGTTTCTGATAGAGTTTCTGTCCTCTTCCCCTGATTAACCACGAGTTTATTTCCTTGAATGCACATTCTGAGCAAAGTAAAAGGTTCAAAGAACACTTATTGTTTAGAATTAATTTGTTTAAATTCAGAAAAGACCACACTTTCACCACAGCAGAGGTACAAGCCTTCCACATGCTGTGCTAATCGTCCAATGAAGTTTACGCTAGCCACTGCGAGCACCTCAGAGCCAGTGACACCAGTAACTGCTGCCCACCACTCTAAGAGCAAACACAGCAGGTGTAAGCAATAGACCACCTATAAGTCTAATTATGAAAAACAATTACAGTAAAATATAAAGTACTTTCATATCTTACTATGTTCAGTATCACATCCAAAAAAAAAGGAAAAAAACCCTAATACCCACCCTCTATATGCCATAGTGCTTCACAGTGCACCTGAAAGGTTCACATGTCTTCACTTGCTGCTTAAAGCACACCAAAACCTTACCCCAGATCCGTTACCTCTTATCTTGTCCTATAAAAGTCAGGCCTCCTGACTAAAACACCCTAGAAAATGTTCTGCTTTAAGCAGGATTAGATGTCCCTTCCAACCAAAACTTCTTTCATGCATTCAAACTGTCCAAAGTGAACCTCAATTTTAAGATGACACCTTCCTCCCAACACATAATAAAAAACCAGTATTCACAGACAGCAGTGGGTCTGTTGAACTCAAGTCTTGCTCCATAATTAAAATCAGAATAAGCCCTTCAACATGGCTCCAATACCCATATGTACTAGAAAGCCTTTCTTAGAATATCAGATAAATTAATTTTAGAATATCTGACCAAATAGGACTGCTAAAAACACCTGGTTTTGTTGAGCATTTTGGACAAGGACCAAAACATAACATAATTTTTAAATGCATTTTTGGAAGTGACAGAAAGTTCACCATGCTTCTTTAAGCACACTTTTAAGGACAAGTTTGAAGAGGTAGGCTTGTGAAAGTAAAACAACCTAACAACCACCCCTCTTTCTCTCTCCACACACATTCCCCTGTGAAACAGTCTCAAACCATAGCTGAATCCTATGTAACTTATTACAGCTATCCACAGAAATAGTTATAAAGGCATCATATTTCAAGAAAGCTCCTAGAAGGAACCTTCATTCTCACATTAAAAAAAAAATAAATAAACTAGAGTATAAGAGAGTATTGCTTGGCAGACATAGAATATCTGGCCCTCAATCATAGGGATTCACAGGCTGGTGAACTTCACTGGTAAATTAACGTTGAGCTACAGAGAAATTAACCACAATCAGGAAATGTATTTCAATTCACCAGGACCCTGCAACATTTGAGCTGCTCCACTTTCCTACTGAAAAGCAGCATTGAGAGCTATGGAAGGCAGACAACAAGCAGGTTTTGTAAGGATCTCCACCACCACAATCCTCAGCCTAATGTAACGAAACAGATCGGAACCGCATATAACAAGAACACCTACTAATGATGGTAACATTTCACTTTTTAAAAACAATTTAGATAAGCTTATTATTGTGTGCTGTGCTATTATGTTTTCATTTCAAATATTCATCCTTACTCAGGCTGCAAGTTGAACTTCATTCCTCAAAAGATGATGGAAAAGAGGATGGGCAGGAAAGAGAAGGAGTTTCCATCTTTTAAATTTATTCTACCTGTGTCAGAGGAAACTAAAATTTCACCTTGGTATATTCTCTACTCAACTCAGAGAACATATGTAGAGAATACGTAGCTGCTTCAGAGAAACAACAGCTATATTGATCTCCTTTTATAAAGAAAGATCACAATTTAAAGACACAACTAGACAAAAAACATTTTTTGCAATACACTCACACTTTCTCTTCCACTTATTTAAAAAAAAACACAAACAAATCAAATCCCAAACATTCAGATCATCCCGTGTGTTTGAAGCACAGATATATATATATATATATATATATATATATATATATATACACACACACAGCCCCCCCCCATGTGCTTTACTGAAATAAAAATAGGTTACAGCTTTAGGTGGTGCCACTGATCACAGTAGGCTATACCAAATCACACCAAGTAACTGTACAAGTAAGTAGGCAAAAATCCAAAATTCCAGCTATATTTCACTATATTAATAGTGAAGTTGCAAAGGATTTCAAACACAGAGCAAGAAATATTTTTCTTTTTTTTTTCCCCCAATCTAACATTTCTAGGAACATTGCTATGTTCCTGATAAAAAACTGAAAGCAAAATATTTGTCACCAGAAATTACTACTGTCAAAGTAAAAAGCATTGTTACTGTGCCTTTACTGTCACTAGTAACATAATAATGAAAAGGTTAAAGAGATACACTCCCTGGTTACTTCATGACCCACTCAAAACCTAAATTAAATACTCACTAGTCTATCCTCACTGCTCAGAATCGTGAAAAGGAAACTTTTGCAAACCTAATTAACAAGCAAATTAGCATCCTCTTAGATCATATCCACAGAGATTTCAATTTTACATTTCTATTGTGGCTCCCTGTTACCAACTCAAATATTAGCAGTTAATTCATGATGCAATACCAAAACTGTTTCTATGTCTATTCCACATGGCTGCTTATAAAGAATGTGTATTTTTGCCTCTTCAGAGATGCATCCTTTCTTCTGCAAGTATAAAGAAACTCCCAAACAAAATTAATTTCACCTCTCTTCAGTCACTGTACCTGCCAGTAAAAAAAGGATGACAAGAGTATTGCCACCTTTGACCACATCCCTCTTAACCTCATCATATTCATGGCATCTCAACTCTGAGCATTTTGCCAGGTAAAGATTCCAAAAATATTTTAACTCTCACAGCTGTGGGAAAAAATTGTCAACAGCATGCTCAAGGCTCAAAACCAAAAAAAAGGGGAAATTCACTTTATTTTGTGCTTTAATGCTTTAAAAGCCACAACTTGAGACAATCTCACAACAGAGGGCCTGCATTTCACTGCACATTTCACTCTTGGGTTAGCAACCCTGAGAACAACACAAGGCTCAAATTTTACATTATGAAATGCACTCGTTATCTGCTTTGTCTGTCATTGTACCATGCCATACATTCTGTACTCTGTGTACTCACACAAATACAAATTAAGGCCTTGGTCTTGTCCCTGAGTCTCACATGAAGACCCAAGGACCTCCATAAAATTCCACCGAAGTAAATTAGTCTTGGCAAGAAAACATCTGCACAGATAAGTTCCTAAGACCATCAATGACATTCTGAATGCTATGAAGGTGGTGAATCTTGGCACAAAAACAGTAGATACTGGTCCTGTTACAATCAACCTGCAGAGAAAGGACTCTTCTTTCCTGTTTCAAAGTCAGAACACGTAAGTCCACCCTCTCCCAATTCAATGAGGATTCAAAAGCTTCTGGAATGAAAAAAAACATATATGGGAAAACCCAAAGTCCTGTAAATTTCTTCCACTATGAGAACAGTAAAGCCCTGGTTCTATAAGACAATTCTGACAGATATACAGGCTTACAGCAGCAAACCTGAAAGAGCTAGGAATTCCCAGCTCTTGGTTCCCATTACTTCTTTGACTGTTCTCAGACAGTCCCTTTGTTCCTTCCCCTCCTCAAAAAAAAAAAAAAAAAAAAAAATTATGATTATTTCTGAACTTGCTGCAGTAATTCCACACAAAACTTGCCCCCTGCTCCCCATAGTTTGGGTGCAAGAACTACTTAAATTAGTATTGCCACTGAAGCATCCATATGCTCTGGCCAAAGCAAAACAAACCAAAAACAAACAAAAAAAAGCTTCCATGAGCACAGTCCACCTACTATGAACAACTCAAAGGCCAATAATCTACATCAGTCTAATAAATCTTGGGCAAAAGCTGGGGCTGATTATGCCAACCACACTTTTATCTGATTAATCTTAATGATCTTTACTCTCCCTAAGGCATTTTGAACAGCCCTCTCCCTTTTGAGACTGTCCGTCAGGCAAGCACTTGAAAACTACCAAGGCGAGTTGATAGTTTGCAATATTTTTCATTAAAAAGCACATGCGCTCTCTCTGTGTGCATTTTTTGCCTTTTTTAAGCATACCTTCACCTTCCAAACACTCCAAGTATTTTCTTAGTCCTGTAACTTCTCTTTCTATTCTCCTAAACTGAAATGATACAAAAAGTATATACATAGAGTGCCAAGCAACCAAACACAAACTTTAGGAAGCCCGTCTCATACAACTGCCCTTCATTCTATTATAACTCGTCCATGAGTTAAAATTTTGGTTCTCAGCAAGAACCAGGAGCAGTAAGTAACACTATTTATCATCATGGCTTCCAATACAGTCCTTTTTCTGAAGCAATATCCCATCAGCTACCAGTTTGCTTTGAATTATACTAAGAGTTGTACCATGTCTTCATTTGAAAATAAGAACATAAAACATGGCTCATTTGCACCCACACTCCACCTGGCTGAATGATACTAAGAAAACCTAAGAGTAAGACAATCCAGATAGAGCTACTGAATGCATGGTGATGCCTTAGAAATTCTAGTCAGATGAACACTTCTATCAAGCGCTCCTGATCCACATTCTCACTGAAGCCACACCATTCCAAAAATGAAGGACTCTAAAAAGCATCTAAGGAATGTTCTCCCTTTCTAGTCATGTGTCTGTCTCATTACCACCAAACTGTCAGATCTGAATGTTTTACTTTTCTCCATTTGTTTGGCACAACTGCTTTAAGTTAAGCACTGAGTTTGTTAACTGCCTCCTGCTCTGAAACCCTGCACTAAAAAGTCTCCAAGGCACGTCCAGAAACAAAATTGGTATGGCCTTTAAAAAGAAAATGGATTATTTGAGAGAGACTAACTTCTTTCACCAACTAGGAAGTTTGTAGGAAAAGTTGCTGGAAAAAAGTAGGCAAAAGCCAACTATAAAGGCTCTGACTTCTCTAAGACAGGCGTCTCAGAACTGGAATAAGAAGCTTAAGCTAGGCATGTAAGTGATCAATATCTACCCAGCCTGAAAAAGTACAAGTTTAACTCTTACATACTTTCAATCTAACATGCAATTTCTCTAGAGCAGAAGATAAAGGGATGAAATAGGCCATCTGGAAAATCTCCTTCCTCTCTGTGTTTTGAAACTTATTATTGTCTGTACACTATTAGCCAAGCTGCTCAAAGTTTCAACTTTGTAGTACTGTAACAAAATGCAAAGAAAGGAAATAGAAATTTTACGAAGGTGTAAGAACTAAACTATAATTCACATGCATCCATCTTATTTCTCTTACATTTCTTAATGTTTACTCAAAAATATTAAGTTCTATGTCTTTGTACCATTCAACATCCCTTATTGTTCATTACTTCCACACAATACAGTCTTTCCTAGCGTAGCACTGTTCTATCACTTTCAAAATTTCTGAACATACGTTTTTTCACGTGCTACACAAAGTTATGCAAATCTCATCCTATTCTGCAATATGACAGAAGCAAGTCACATGCTTAAGACAAGCAGAAATCCCTCATAGGAAAATGAAGAAACACTAAAACCAGCAACACAATCAAAACTGTTTTCCCTCAAAAGGGAAAGATCCCAAAAGATGACACGTAGCTCTCACTGCAATAATCAAATTCCAAAGAAACGTCAATTTTTTCTTCCCAAATCTCAATACAGACAGTTCTACTTCCACAGTCACAGCTTTGCTCAATAGGTAAGCAGAGAAAAAAGAAAAAGAAGAAAATGCATCATAAAAAAATTCCCAAAAGAGTCCCTGCTGTTATTCAAAATTCCAAAAACATCAGCATAATAGTAAAAAATCATGTCAATTGCACACTTCCACACAGAACAGAAATTAGGAAAATTTTTCCCATGAACATCTCTGGGGCAAAGTCAAAAGCAAAAATCTTAAGGGAAAAACTCACAAAAATCTTAAGGGAAATGAGAAAAAAACATACCTCCTGAAAGCTTAGAGCAAAGCAAATACAAAAGGATCAAGACCTATTCTTCCTTCTTTGCAGCTACTGGACTCACACCTCACTTCACACCTGTCTGAAAGCCTCCACACTGGCTAAGAGCTCCTAGAAGGTCTAAGCCAGTCCAACATCAGTGACATCAGCACCTGAGACTAAAGCCATGGCCTCTGCTCCAGGCTGCTGTTATCCAGTCCTCATGGCAGTCATCAAATCTCCTTCTGAAGTGGAGAAGGGGAGGAAGGGAGGAGAACGTGCCCAATGTGTGCTAGTTATTCAGCTGAATAACTAGCAATCTTTGGTACTTTCTGACTAACTCTCATGAAAAAGGAGGTATGTTGAGCCAGGCAAGGGCCACAAGGAATAACCAACACTCCCCAATACCCTTCAGCTACCTTGAAAAACAAGAAGAAAAGTCAAGTTCACACAACCCTTACAGTTTTGGATTTAAATGCTTTCCAGGCATGTATATTGCAATCAAATTAGCTGAAGATTCTTCCCTCTTCACCATTCATATAAAAGTTCTTTTTAATTACAGATGAATATCAAATCAACACTGAGGGTTTAAACAAGCCCCTTTGAGTCAGAAAATGCCAAATAATACTAACTCAACAGTTTTACATAGTATTTCCTACTCCTCTTTCACCTGCTAAGCTCCAATAGAGTGTTTGTATAAAGAACAAGCAAGATATGCAATAACTGTGCTATGGATCGTCTAACTTCGCCTGAATAATCATCTGATAAGTGACCCAAATATAAAGGGTCTACAGGTAGTTCTGTTATCTCTCACTGTCAAAAAAAAAAAAAAAAAGAAAGTGCTGTATGCACTTACTCAAAATACCACAGAAGACTAGGAGATGCAACCAATAAGCAAAAGCTTATGTTACTGCACCAGGAAACATGGCTTGCTAACCAAACAGATGCTCTCAAGGCTGGATCACCAATAATGCACATTCAGTCTTGCAAAGCCTGAAGCGCTGTCAGGTCCGCACCAACGACTTCAGCTAAAATGTTACAAGCCACTAGCAGAATTTCGTATCTAATATCAAAAGCTTTGGCAACAAGAAATAGGAATACAGGATACAGCAACAGTTATACCCAATGTGCATAAAGGCCTTATAATTATGTCCTGCCTTCTCCTACTCAGCCTGAACAAGGCATGAACAGCACAGCAGCAGGATGTAAAGTCTCTTATAGACAATAACAAGAGCTATACAAGAGTGAAACTATTTATTACAAGATGAAAAATAAACCAAATTACAAACTTAAAGCAGTAAACTCTTCCAGGGTATGTGACAGTCTTATGTCAGTATGCCTCAGACCTTCAATACTGAAATGTGAAGGCTTATAATTATGACTCAACTTGTAGGTCCCTCAGGACATATAAGTAAGAAAAAAAGTATTTTTCAAAACAATCAGCATTGCCAAACTAATAGCGTAAGTATTTGTGACAAGTTGGACATTTTAAATCATACACTATTGCAATTAGCACCACCACCACCAGAAAAAAGAAATTCAAGGAGGAAAACAGTGAAGTTAAAAACTTCATTATTAAAAACCATGAAGAAACCATTTGTTTTCCCCTACACACATACCCCAAAATTGTACTATGGACTAACAAAAGATTCTATTTTCCATTACAAAATGCAAATTTCATTCCAATAATGTAT
Source organism: Colius striatus (assembly GCF_028858725.1). Taxonomy (NCBI): domain Eukaryota; kingdom Metazoa; phylum Chordata; class Aves; order Coliiformes; family Coliidae; genus Colius; species Colius striatus. The sequence continues at coordinate 36,921,673 of NC_084761.1, forward strand.
CATAAATATAGACTTCCATGGATGTAATGATCAGAAATGGAAGCACTAGGGGGTAAATTATTACTAAAATATACAGTTTCTCACAGCATATCACATCCGCCCTCTCCAAAATCTGTTTATTTTGGACAAATAATACAAGACTTCCTTATGGCAGGAAGTCCTGCAAGTCAAAGGCCAGTGCTTAAACAGTATTTTCACTATTTTGCAACAGGAACTTAAAATCACTTACAAACACGAACAAAACTGCTAATCAACACCAGCAGATTTGTCCTTCAGCAATTTAACTGTCAGATAGAGAACTACTGGTTTTCTTTACATTCTTCAGCTTAGATCATCTTCAGAAACCCAAGTAAATCCCCACAACATAACGCAACAGAACACTTAACATCTACATTTGGGAAGTGAAACACCATGTTCCAACATCAAAGTTTCCAAACAATCTCATGACAGTCCTGAGCATTTCAAAGTGTAAGCAGAACTTTTGCCCACACTCGCCTCATCCTCTGCACATGAAGTATTCCAGAAGCTTTCTGTATGCTAAAAAAATCCAAATGAACACTTCCAGAAAACTATGAAATAGACTGGCAGATGTGAAACACATTGTTGCTGAATTCCTGTAACACCAAGGCTCCGTTAGTACATCCTGAAGATTTGCTCACCTTGTATACTCGATAGTTTAGCTCCAGTAAACCAGAGTTAACTACCACGGTTTTCATGCCCCACCCCCTTGGCTGTTGGCATACCTTCTCAGCCAATTCATGTAGCAACATGCAAGAAGATGCTGCAGACTTCTGAACTACATTTGTCATTTACAGTTTGAAAATACTAAGAATTATAATAATCTTGTTACTTCTCATCTTTCTGTTACTGTTTTGAAAAAAAGAAATGAGGGTTTCTTCTCCTTGTGAACGATAGTATCAAGTAGCTGATCTTAGTGCACTGAACTGCAAATAAACAAACTGGACACACTGACTCACTTAAATCTTGACACAGAAATATTGTAATACATTTTTAAACATGGGTGCTGAAGATACTAAAAAAAAAAAAAAAAAAAAAAATCACACAGCATTGTGCCTAACTTGCTTCAATTTGAATCAGATATTCAGCTGGCTAAGAGCTGCAATAAGAGCTCTAACCACACAACTCAAAATATATTACATTTTTATTCCACGTCTAGCAGCATAAAAGTGCCCAGCAAATTGGAAAAGCAAACAAACATGTCCAGTTCCTTGCAAATACATACCAAACTGAAGAATATCATTCACTGAACTCTAATCTACCACTGCTGATATTTGAGGCTTTTTTTTCCTACCCAAAACATGTTACTATCAACCGTTCTGAGTATTCCAGAGCTGGCTACAACTGAACTCAACAGACCCACACCACATAGTGTGGAGATACTCGTGGTACAAATGCGCAGCCAAAGTTAGATTACCAGGATCATGGAACAAAGGCACAATGCCATATTAACATGGGTGCACGTTTTCAGTACCTGATGCAGTACTCTGCTTCATAAACACACCTACCTAAATCCTAAAAGCAGAGAAGGATTTGCTTAGCTTACTGCAATTGACCAATTCATATTTCAGTTTCACATTTGAAAATGCTCTGAGTCTACCAAAACTGCACAGGACAACCAAAATACTATAGAAATGTCAGTTCACACAAACTTCAAGATACTGCTACCTTGTCATCAAAATATGCCCAGGATCAAGCTGGCTCTCTGCAGAACCAGCCTGCAGAGATTTCAGTTAAATTAGTCACGAAATTACAGGTCAAAATAACTACATTTAGTCCCCTGCAATATTTCTTCCATAAGTCTCTCTCTATAGAGGCATACGTAAGCACAGCTAGAAATTACAACCCTAATCTTTCAAAATGAACATCACACAGGGTCTCAGCAGCCAACACTACTGGCCAGCCTCTATGCAAAACTCTTCATCTATGCAGATCACCTCCCAGAATTGCAGGGCCAAAATGCTGAAGACAAACTGTAGGTACCTCAGCGACTCCACAAATCCCCCCACACCATGCTCTGCACTCCTCAAGAGCCACAACCTCCCGCCCCCGGGGACGTACTGTAGAGGAAACCTTCTGGGTATTTTAACTTGAACGTCCCTGCGGCACGACGGGGTCAATAGTTCGAGGGCTGCAATCAAAATAACTAAATATATAAAAATAAAATTGAGCTGAAAAAAAAGGCCACTCACTTCCCCACCTGCGATTCGGGCTCACTCCCCAGGCTAGCCCAGGCCAACGGGCGGCACCCCCCCCCCGAGGCCTGGCTCCCCGCAGCCCAAAGGCTGAGGCCGGCAGGCCCCCCCCGCACCCCCGCCGCGGGAGAACCGCCCTCCCTGGTCACAACAAAGGCCGCCGGAGCGGCTCAGCGACGCCGCAGTGCCCGTAGAGCTCCGTCGACCCCCCAGAGCCTCACTCGAGCCCCCCGCCGCCGCGGCCCTGACAGGCCGGGGCCGCGGCATAGCCCCTGCCCAGTGTCCTCGGCCCGCAGGTAGCCCTGTCCCCGGAGCCGTGGCCAGAGGAACATTGAAAGGCCAAGGGGAAGGGGGGCAGGGGGTACCCACACAGCGACAATGATCCATCATTCGAGGCACCTGCGCCACCTCCCCCTCCTACCCGGCGGTGGGAGGCGGCGGTCAGCACGGCATCCCCGGGGAGAGGAGCGGCCGCCGCGGCCTGTGGCCAAGCCGAGCCAAACCAAGCGGAACCGACACCCCAGGAGAGACGGGGGTCGCAGCCCGCCGCGCCAGGCCCGCGGTGCGGCCGGGCCCGGCGCCGGTGCAACAAAGCGCCGAGTCCCGGAGAGGGTCGGGCACGGCCGCTAGGCACTCACCAGGAGGCGGAGAGGTCCCCGTCGGTGCCGCTGTGCCTGGCCCGGCCCGCCGGGCCGGGGAGGGGGTAGTGGGCCCTTTCTCCGATCGTCTCCTCTCCTCCTCTCTGTCCTTTCTTTGCCGAGAGCACGGCTCAGGGCAGGGAAGTGGTTACGCGACGGAGTGGCAGCTGCCGGGCGGAGCGGACCGGGCCAGGAGGGCGGCTGCCCCGCTGCGGCCCGGGCGGGCTCCGGCGGGAGGCGCCGCCGCCGCTGCAGCGTCCGGGCGCTGGGGTCGTTCCGGCCCCATCAAGGCCGGGCCGGGCCGAGGGGGCCGCGCGAGGCGTGCCGAAGGGAGCGGGGCCGCTCCCCGCGGTGGCTGGTGGCCATCTTAGTCCTCCTCCTCCGCGGCGCTGAGTGCCCCCCTTCCCCGCCCGGCTGCCAGCGCTGCCTCCTCCCCTCCGCTCCTCCTCCTCCCGGCTGGCTACGGTCGCCGCCGCTCCCGCGGCCCGGCCAGACCGCTTGAGGAGAGATGGTCCGTAATGGCGGGCCGGCGGGAGCAGCTCTTCAGGGACCAGCCCGCCGCTCCTTCCCCTCAGAGGGAAAGCAGCAAGCCGAGGAGCTCCTCATCCAGACTGGATTGGCTCGACAAACACACAGGGCCCCTTCTTAGTTCTGGGGCTTTATACAATTATCTCACTTTTTGAAGCGGTGGTTTCCCGGCAGGTGGGCTTGGTTCTCAAACAGAAATCTCGCTCCTCGGGCACGGAAAGCCAGTGTTGTCTCCCCTCTGTCCTTGCCACGAGCCCAAATACCACAGGCCGGCGAAGAAGACATGCTACCCAGCCTGCCGAGAGAAGAAGCTGTCCCAGCCAGGAACCTGCATGTAGGAGGAGGGCAAAGAAATGCAGATTCATACAGGAGCAAAGAAGCCACCTTCGGGTCGGGTTTGAGGTGCTTTCCCTTAGCTTTTCAATCAAGTGTACATCCAGGGAAAGTCCACTGGATATCCATGGTGTTAACCACAAAGAGGATCTCTGCTGGTCAGCCAATCTCATCCATATGATCCAAATGTTTAAACAGAAATAGATACTCTTTCCCTAATTAAGCCAGAAATTCCATTAAATTCCCAACAGCCAAAGGACTCCTTTTGGCAGTGGTCAGAGCCTTAGTTTAGCCACATGCTGGGCATGCAGTACAGGAAGTCACTTAAACACTGGGGTGAGCTTCATCCGTTTGGCATTCCTGAGGAAGGGCTCAAAGGTATGTCCACCCTTCTGCATTTTTCCAGTCACTTATAAACTTACCTGCTTCAAGAAATCAGCCACTAGCGGCCGTTCACCCTCTCATAGTTTCGTTTGGCATATTTTTTTGTTTACAGAATCTCTTCCGAAGTCTTCACTGAAAAGTCTAAATAGCAATCTGGCTGCAGGGGTAAAAGCTGCAATAAACATGCGCAAACCATCAAAGACCTCTGTGTTTCATTGGCAAATTATCACAAGCACCAAGATCCAGTAATGTTGCCTCTTGCCTCTGCTAGGGGATATTATTAAATGAAACGGTGTACTCTGTCGTACTTGAGGACAAACAGAGTAAATGCCATATATCCAGTCTTCTTCTGGCTGTTAGACTCAAACATGTAAATCTACTTAATGTTTTTACTGGCTGATGTACCGCTATTCATCTGACAGTGGAAGTCATCCCATTCCTGTTTAGGTGGAGGAGGCCTCTACTTCAAGATTTATGGATGTCGGGAGTGAGAGGCAGTCACTGACAAAAGTGTTAACTCCAAACAAACAAACCTTACTTATCCCAACTGAAAAACAAAATAAGCAAGGACAAGTTTGTAATCCACTTGCCTACATGATACAACAACGAAGGTGTCTTTGGACACTGCTGGAACCTGGACTATAGTTTGGGGTGGAACAACTGGCCTTTTGCAATATCTGTAATTTTTCTTTTTTTTTTTTTCCCTTTTTTTTTGTTTTTTTCTGGGCAGGATAATCAGCAAAGAATAGACAGAGAGAGAAAAATCACGCACAGTATGTCAGTCATACTCCTGTCACAGCAACTGCAAATGACCAGTGGCAGAAGCTGGTATTCTTGTGTCACTGGAAAAAACTTAATTTTTATGCCATGTGTATCTTTTCTCTCCTATCAAAATGCCTATTTTCCCCCACTTTTTGGACACAAAGCATTTTAACTACCTCTCCCCCAGCCACATTCTCTCTACCCAACCGCTCTTTGCAGCCTTCTCTTCACACATGATGTGCTAACAGAAGTGATTGCCATGGTCTGACATGGCGAAAAAAAAACAAACCAAAACAAAAAAATGGTTGTCTACTGCTAAGGCCATACGAGAAACATTACAAGAATAGGAAGGGAAAACAAGGAGGGTCAAAACATGAAACTATAGATTTGCTTTCAGGGGATGCCTATTAAGAGCACTCACTATGTTTTGTATACATCATGGAGTAAAATATACACAGAAAGAAAAGTATGTGTGTTGAGTTACATTCTATTACATACTGAAATAATTTGGAGTGAAAGCTGAGGTCAAAGTCAGTGAAGAGTGTTTGTCCTACAAAACAACAAAGGTCTGTATCTCAGTCCATTCAAAGCTAACATGCGTGTTTCTTTGCATGCCTGAATCTTTACAGGTGCATTCTCATTTATTAGTAAGTCATGCCAGTCTAGAAGGAAAAATGCCATGCAAGCTACTAGGCAGCATTTGGTCCCTTTAGTGTATTTTCATTCTGGACTGCAGCAAGGGGAAGCACAGATTTCATCAGCTGTTCCTACAATTGTTTCACTTGCTGTGTGAGATGTAGTCTGAATAGTACATAACAGTTACACTTTTACAAAGCAAACTAATCTCTCTGTAATTTATGTGTAGGAGAAAATTTGCATCATTCACATGTAAAGGATTAATAAGATCTATCTTAGCCAACTCTACTGAGTAAAAATCAAATCTTACAGAGCTGGTGCTGTTCCTAGTTCTTTATTGGTAGAGGTGAACTTAGTGGGAAATCACAAAAATCCTTCAGGATGGCAGTAGGCATTGCACAGACAGCTGTATGCCAGATACAACTTTTGCTGCATGCCAAGTTATATTGTTTTTTTTCTTTTTGCACAGTTAATGCACGTTGTATTCCTATTTATAGACCCAAATGTTTTGGTTAGTTGTCACAGTTCCAAAATAAATAATGGCAAGCTGTAACTATCCATACAGAATGATGCCAGATACTCTTTTTACCTTCTCAATGTCTCCTTCTGCAAAGCTTATCATGGATACCTCCTTATCTTTCTCAGAGAAGGTGCTAGTTAGTAATTACAGTGCTATAGTTAGACAAAAGAATTATTTAGAGTGGGTTTTTTTTTCCACTTTGCAAAGCAACCGTGCACAAATGGCATCGATCATTAAAAACTGTGGAGATAGATTTAAAATTATTTGCCTCCTTTATTAAAAGGCAAAACCAACAAAATTGTCTTTCAGTGGTGCAATACCACTCAACTTTCAGATGAGACGCTCACATACTTCCATTTCTTTTATTTCACACATCTTGGTCAGTAAAGCTATATCTGTCCTGTTAACATATATTAGCTAATACCATAGTACAGAGAAATCTGGAACTAGAAAGAAATGGCCTCAAGAAAGTGAAAGAAAACGGAGGAACTCTTAGCCTTTTTTGTCATTAGAATATTTTTAACAGAAGAAAGCATCACTGTTTTCCAAATTTATACAGTCTAACGTATCCATCATACAAGATTCTCATGACTTCCTTTGAGAAATTCTCTTCCTTCACTCCTTCCTGCGTGTTTATAGATAATGTTTGGTATCAAATAAGAGGAAGGGTGAAGTTGTGGAGAGTCTAGTGTCCCTGTCCTGTGACATTCATGTTGAATTTGGATGAAATTTGAAAACTCTTTTTAAAAAAAAAAACCTCATCACATATGTTCTTCAGAAAACTAATGGACTGCTTGTCAGAAGTTAATAAATTAAGCAACCAACAAATAGTCTACCAGTGAGCTCATACCATTTGTAAAGCATTAACAGAGTCATCACAGAAGAAAGACCAACAACCGGATGGAGTAACAGTCAAAGAAAGTATCAGCCAGGACTACTCCTCCTTCACCCTCTGGGGCCCAGTAATCCAGCCTGATTTTGCATAAACAGCCTTTCTTCTGCTGTTTGTTGATGTTAGTCACATAGTTCAAACAAGTATTTGCATCCCAGTGCGGCAGGTTCAGAGTTCAAAGGTGGATGATTTATGAATAGTTTGTTACAGTTGAACATTATGTGGATTTTTGCTTTTCTTCTATGACAAAACCACTGATAAAGCAGCATTTGATTTATAAACAAGAACATGAGGATGTAAGGAAGAAGCAGGACAGAGCATAGCATCACAACAGAATTCCCAACCCACAAAACTTTAGGCCACATCTGTAACTGCAAAATAAGCCACAGTTTGCAGTGTTAAGTTCTCAAAATCCTTGCCCTGCCTTAGATTCTTTGTGCAGAACAGAATTCTGGCTGCAGAAGTTACTTGCCTAGACACACATAACTAGTTATTTGTAACTGGTGTACAAAGAAATATTATTACAAAGTTCAAAGTATTGATAGAAAAGGACATATGCAAAATTTGCCTGTAAACAAGTTTGTATTGTGCAAGCGTGTACATGGGAAAGAATGTGTAGTTAAAAGAAAAATCAAATAAACGGCATGCTATGTAATATTTAGAAGATATGGAAAATTTAGAGCTCAGACCCATATTCACTGTGTCTAAATTTTTATGTGCCTGTATGCTAATGATTCTTACGGACTCTCAGACCTGCATGGGCAAAAGGCAAACTAGAATTTCAAGGACCTGTATTGCGTTCAGGCCACTTTAATGTGACTCTACACATCCAGTGAAAGTGAGAAAAAGAGCAGGTGGCAACAGGGAAGGTGCATTTCAGTTGGGGTTGTGGTGGCTTAAGGAAGCTTCAAAGCCTGATGATGACAGGAGTGAATCCAAGAGGATGAGATCACACTCGGAGTGAGGGAAAATGCTGCCATCTGGTGCCTTTGGAGAAATTAAAAAAAAAAAAAAAAAAAGAAAAGAAAAAAGAAAAAGGGTTATCTTGGTGGTAGTTTCACTTGTGGTGTCAATGCTACTAGTTCAGTCCTACAGACCTCCGTTTGTCTTTTGGTTGTTCAAAGAAAGGTATTACTGTTCTGCATGGCATATGAAAGACCAGCTTGGGAAGGCATATATTGAATCTCAAAGCAAGCAGGCTGAAAGAAGAGCATTTTACAGTGTTTTGCCTAGAAAAGAAATATCTTTAAGTATTAATGAAGTCTTTAAGTCAGATGATTTTATGAAAGACAGTTTTAAACAAAGTCTCTTAAGTTGAGAATAACAGACACCTTGTTTATTTTGATGAAGGTACACTTATTCACACCAAGAGATTGCAAAATGCATTTCTACCACAAATCCTATATGTCCATATTTTACTACTGTCTGTCACAAGAAACTTGAGATCTGTACAGTACATATGAAAAAAAACCAAGAAGCTGATCTTTGTTGTGAGGTTTTGTGAAAAACTTTTAATGGAACAAGGATATAACGCCTTTATTTTGCAGAACTGACTTTAACCTTGACAGTTACTGCACAACCTCTAATGCCCACTATTTTAACCTATGAGCATCATAAATTACACATGTCAGTACATGTCCTAAGCCTCAGAGGATACAGGACTAGACACTGAACACCACTTATTTTTATGATTTGCTTTTTACAGCAGCTTATTTTGCACTGTTGTTGATACAGCCTCAGAGGATGTGCTAAATATGTGCTGAGACACTCCACAGTGTTAAAATGAGGGAGTGTTATTTTCATCTAAGATATTTTTATTTTTGCAGGCTTTCACAGAAAGCCATAATGGTAGCTTTGAGAGATCAAAATGACTAATCAAATTAAAAACACATACATTGCTCTATTTTAGATGTAGCAGTACTAAAGATAACTTTTTCTGTGAACTTAAATTTGTTTGTCCCTTGACCAGGGCACAGGAAAAATCTGAGGCTGCAGGTCAGCTTCCCACTGGAAGAAAACTGAGTTAAGTGGGTTACGTACCTGATTTATTTTTAACCACATCAGTTTTGGAACAAAGTGGTCACAAAACCTCAGACATGCAATCCACTCTTGCAGATAAACAAAATCCCACACCACCATCAACTTTCCAGAAAGATATGCTAATACAAGAGCAGCTACAATCTTATCTGAATGATCTAAGGACCAAAGAGTCTTCCAAAGGGTTTCTTGGGCAACTCTGCAGAGCAAAGAGAAGGAATATGTTTGCAAGCAATGGGATTTGTAAAGTTATAGGTAAAAGGACTTTCTCATAACTGCCTTAAAATGTGCTTTCCCACTTCAACTAAAGTATCTGGAGTGGACAGGTATATATACTTGAAATATATATATACATACCAAGGAATATGTTAGTTAAAAATATTTATTGTTATCACTTACTGTTTATTATTATTTGCATTGCCCTTTGAAAACAACAAGCCAGTTTAACTCTTTGACTAAATTACTAAACTTCTGTGGAAAAAAAGGAAGAGTTACTAGGATGAGCTATATGAAGCGTGATGTCACTCCAGAAAGGCTGTTTTAAAAACTTACTGCTTCTATGATAAGATATTTTTTCCATTTCATTCCTAGCCTTAATGTATTTACAGCTACTTTATACACATTTGTTCCCAAATAACTAAATTTTCATTCAAAACAGAGCTAGATCCTCCTATGACTAATGCTGCACCAGAAGAATTTGTAGTTCCTTCCTCTTCAACAAGATTAGAATTGCTTACGGGTACATGAAGGGCATCTGGAGCTATTAGATGTGTACATAACACTGTAGAGAAGGTGTCATTTCTTTGACAGCTCCTTGCCCATGAATAAATCAGGCAACTTGAAGCTCTTCTAACAATATTAGCCACGTTGTATAAAACTACTTTCAAGAAACAACAAAAAAATCTTGTTAGTGTCTGTGGCAGCTTGGTTAACAGCACTTACATCATTTGTCTCCCTTCAGGTTACAACTTGGGAAAGGCATTTCATTCCAACCAAAAAAGCATTTCCTGTGCATTTTCCATCTCCAAGTAGAATAGTTTTATCTCATTGGCTAGATGATCTGAAGAAATTTCTTATTCACCAAACTTTTGACTGTTCCAGATGCAGATGATGAGACCTTTCTGTTATAGATTGCTAGTTGGCTAAGGGATACTTTGAAGCAAGTCATGTGAAACAGACTGGAAAAAGCCCATGCTTCGTCAGTTGGCTTAAACCCAGTATACAGGGTTCACAGTGGATCACTCTTTAGGAGACTGCCTATTAAGAAAAGTGAAAAAATACCAGGCTAAAATAAGAATGACATTCAGTGTCCAGAGAGGTGAAATTGTAGTAATGTTGTGGTTTTGCCCAGTCAGCAATGAAGCACCGTGACAGTCTCTTGCTCACTGCTCCTCATCTACCCCTACTTTCATTAGGAAGCCCGAGAGAGACGGGGAAAAAAAAGATAACCAAGGATGTTGTGGATTGATATTAAGGGCAGGGAGGGCTTACTGGAAATTATGGTTCCAGGCAAAACAGACTCCAGTACTTGACTTAGAGAGGAAAGTAGGAAAGTTTATTTTGCTACCTACAAGAAATAGAGCAGAACAAAAAGCAAGAAAAGAGCAGGATGATGAGAAAATTACAACCAGCACTTTAAGATCTCTCTCCTCTATCCCTCCTTTCTTCCCGAGCTCAGTTCACTGCTCTTGATATCTCTACCTCCTCCTCCCTCAATTGCTTGGGAAGGGTAGGGCATGGGAGATGTGAATGCTGTACCAAAGCAGGATGATGAGAAAAATACAACCACCACTTCAAGATCTCTTTCCTCACCTCTCCCTTCTTCCCAGGTTCAGCTCCCTGCTCCCAATATCTCTACCTCTTCCCCCACCCAGAAGCGCAGGGGGCAGGGAATAGGGGATGTGGTCAGTCCCTCATAGATGGTCTCTGCCACTTCTCTCTTCTCAGAGGAGGACGACTCCTGGCATTCTTCCCCTGCTCCAATACGGGGTCCCTCCCACAGACACAATCCTTAACTAACTTCTCTGGTGTGGGTTCTTGCCAGCAGCTACGGCTTCTGCAAGTACAGGGTCCCTCCCATGGGACGTGGCCTCTTCTTGGCATAGTTTTAATGAACTGCTTTGGCATGGGTTCTTCCCAACAGCTACAATTTCTGTGAATATGGGGTCCCTCACACAGGACATGGCCTCCTCTGGCCATAGTCACTGCCCCTGGCATGACTTCTTTAACAAAGTCAATCACTGCCCCTGATGCAGGGTCTTTAACAAAGTGCAAACAAATCTCAACTTCACCAGTCCTCTCCACAAGATGCAGGGGAGTCTCTGCTCCAGCACACCTCCTCCTCTCTTCCCTCATTGACCTTGGGATCCACATGGTTGCTTCTCTTCCTTTCCCAACTCCTTGCAGCACCACCAGCCAGAAAAGAAGAAAATGACAGAACAAGAAGGAACAGGAAGAAGCCTCCTCTTCCAGCTTCTTCTTCTTAAAAAGTGATCATGGAGGCACCTAATTGGCTCAGCCTCAGTGGTGGGTCTGGCTCAGAGCTGGGGAGAGTTTCAAGCAACTTCTTCCAGGAGCAATCTTAACAGCCCCTTCCCCATTACCAGAAATGGCTGTCATGTCAAACCATAATTAAAAAAAAAAAAAAAGTAGAGATAAGCTACAGCCTTGGTGTACTTGTGGGATCTTGAGGGTAACAAAATGCAGTTCATGCTACCCATAAACAGAAGCCACCTGGTGCTTTTCAAATAGTTAGATGTGATACTCTCTGGGCCCATGTTACCACAACCCCATGCAATTTCCTTACAACTTCAATTAGTTTCCCAGAATATTCTATCACCCTATAATCATTGCTCAGCGTACTCGTGCATTACAAAACCTCTATTGCAGGGTTAAGAAATAGATTTAACATGTCTTAGCGTATTGATTTATGCAGACTAGTATTGTTAATAACCTGTCAGCATCATTGTCCATCTATAAATTAGCATACTTTAAACATGTAAAAATGACACTTTACCTTGAGTCACAAGAAGAAAGAAGTGGCTCCTGGCTTTATATGGTTTCATTGTTTTGCCCAACCAGCACTAAAAGTATGGGCAAAATTTATCCTTAACCAAAAGTTCTGGGAGAAGCCTTGTATAAATGTCCCACAACCAGATCAGTTCCTGAGTGTCAGCTACCTTATGCTCTTTATTCGAGTTTTTTGTATGTAAATACTGCCTAAAAGAATGAGTTCTTCTCTCAACACTCAATTACCACTGTCAGATGTAAAGTGTAGGCTTCTGAAAATGAACAAGAGCCCCAGTTGCAGTGTCTATAACTGCACAGAAGAAGTGGTCACGGCTCGATGGAATCCATTTCTGAAGTTCAAGCCAGCCACATGGCTTGGTGAGACAGGACAGGATGTGAACATCACCTTGCCAGATTTCCATTCACTTCAATGTTTCTAGCTAACACATGGATTTCTTTTATTGTTAATGGATAACATGTCTGAAAATAAGACTTGAGTATGAAAAGGCAGCGGTTTCCTTGCATGATTTTAAGTTTACTTTTTTTTTTTCCATTAAATCAACTTATGAAAAAGCACACAAACTAGTTTCCATATTTATTTTAATCCTCTCATTTCCCTGCCTCTTTCTCCATCATATGATCTTTTCTTCCTCAAAACACCAGATAGTTTTGTGCACTGTCAGCAGTAAGAAAGTAAGTGCAGAACTCTCTGGAATTTGATGGGCCTCTGACAAAAGACAGCCCTGAGCGTTATTTACACACTTGCTGTCACTACATGAGCCAACCTCCTCTCTCAAAGCATCCAATGAAAGCTTCTGGAAAAGTCTCTTCCCACAAACTCCTCCTGCTGAAGTTCCCTCATTTGGAGTGCAAATTTTTCCTCCCAGTAGATCATCTTTCTCTCCCCATCATTTCCTCGACCCCTCTGAAGAGATAAATGGTAAGCTCTGCAACTGATTTTATTTCTGCTTTCAGGCACAGATCAGAAAGGCATGGGGATGTACTCTTGTCAAGTCATCAGCAGAAAATGCTGACTGTCACAACTCAGCAGAGAGAGGGCAGTTTCTGCAAAATCTGTGTTCTGGGAACTGGCCAGCTGAGCTTGAAAAACCTCTCCCAGCTGGTTAATAGGAATATTCACTACATGTGTCTATGTGGGAAAATAACACAAGATCATCAAGGAAGATTGGAAATATATCCAAGTGACTTGTAGCTGCGATGTCGAAAAACATGTGTATTGTACTAACACTAGTTTAGTCGTGTGTGTTTGACAAGGGGAACATTTGTGTTTAGAGAACACAGGCCTCTGATAGACTTGGAGGCACTCTATCAAACATGCTTCAGATTCCTGCCCTGCTGCAGAAAAAACATCAAAGCACAGTGGAAAGCTACGCCTACATAAATCCCCAATATAGAGTCAAAAGCAGCAGGTTTGAAGGTTCTTGCTTTCTCTCCAGTTTCTCCCTCTTGGTTTCTTGCTCTCTCTCTAGCATGGACTAAGCTTTGTGGTGCCTGCATCCCTGCTTGTGTGCCTCTGCCCAGGTGCTGATTTGGAGATTTCCCCATTCACCAGGTAATAAGAATAAATTTACTTTTTTGCATTTTATCGATGGTTTTGTGGTTGCTCCTGCATCCTGCCTGTGCTGGCTCACATATCTGGCATAGCTGGCAGGATCCAGGAACAGCCATGCCATGGCTGAAAAAGAAGTCAGATACTGGGGAGGCCATGATGGTGACAACTCATATTCTGAGGCCAGTACTGAGGACTTTCAGACCACTGTAGCCAATATCTTATTTGGCGGGGGTCAGGAGTCAGGTGCAGGGGGTGGTGGGAGGAAATTACTGAAAGTGTTCAGGCATTTGACTAAGGAAACTCTGACTACTTTTAATAACCCTATTTGTCTGGTTCAAAAGGCAAATGGCACTTGGAGAACGACTGTAGATTATAGATAATTGAATAAAGCCACCCTCCTCCACTTGCAGTTATGGTACCAGATAGAGTTACTCTTACAGAAAAAAATAACAAACATTTACAACCTTGTCATGATAGGTCTTGATAGATCTTGCTCATGCTTCCCTTTAGATAACCATTGCTTCAGAAAGCCAAGACCAGTTTGCCTTTACCTGGCAACAAAAGCAATATACTCTCCAAGTATTGCGTCAGGAATATACACACACACAGTCCCTACATTTGCTACCAAATGGGAGCAGCTGATGTAGCACTATGGTCAGGTGCTGCTTTTACATGGTTTACCATAATATTGATGATGTATTGATTATGGCAGAAGCATGACAAGAAATGGAAGCAGCTGCTGAATTGCTGAAAGCACATCTACAGGACATTGTGCAATTAATCAAAAGAAAATACAGGGCCTTAGTACTACTGTACAATTTTGGGAATAGTTTGGCATGGACAGATTAGAGAAATACCAAATAATGTACAATAGTCCATCAGCTTCCTATACCAACCATAGTAAAACAATTACAGAACTTTTATCCCACATCTTGTGATATTAACTAGGAAGAAGGTTGTTTGGCAGTGGACCAAGGAACAAGAAACCTTTGATGCCTGCAAGAATGCTTTGACTGAGCATGAACAATTATAGACTCTTAAGTGAGGCTATCCTTTTGAATTAGAAGTAACAACTCTAGATGATAAAGTCTTGTGAGAAATGTGACAGGTTACTAGACAAAAAAATCAGAAAGAACCTGTAGGATTTTGGTCCAAGGTGTTACAAGGCTTTGCTATCCATTATACCTCAACGGCAAGACAAATTTTAGTTGCAGTTTGGGCACTACAAGAAACTGGAAGAATCACAGGCTGAGATAGCATGACTGTACACACAGCCATATGTACTCATGGGCGGGGTAGTGACAGTTCTCTTAGGGCCCATGATGGGTAGCTCAGGCAGCCACACATTGGAAACAGAAATATTATTTACAGCAATGATTTCTCCACACACCACTCTTCCAGGAACTGTATCATTTAATTCTATGCCTACACTAGGGGAAACTCTTCCCCTTGGAGATATCCCTCCATCTCCTGTGGAGGAGGCTCCCTCTTATGATGAGTTAACAGAAGAACACAAAAAAGATGCCTGGTTTATGATGTAAGTGCAACATACATAGCCACTGGCAAAGACAATGGAGAACAGTTGCATATGTTCAACTACTTGGAATTATATTATAGCAAACAAGTGTACAGACGTCTAGTCAGTGGGCTGAACTACTTGCAGCATCTCTTTCTATCCTGGAAGGGATGGTACATTACTTATACACTGGTTACAGTGTTGCAGTGTTACTGGCATGTACAAAGATACCCTAAATAGGGGCAGATATATATGGCAAGAAATCTGGCGATATGCACATGAGTGTCCTTCAAAAGTAAAACATACCTCAGCTCATCAAAGAGATACTTGAGTCACAAAATAACAGGAAGTTGATAATATAACCTCTGTCAAAGCATATGCTCAAGCTACAAATGTGCATATAGCTCATGGGCATGGATCAGCTTATACTCCACACACATGGGACGTTGTTTGCAATCAACCCCCTCATATATATATATATATAAATAAATATATATATATATAAAGCATGTGCACGTAATTGTCCAACTTGTACTGTATAGGCTATGGGGAAAGATAAAACATGGTCAACGGTCTTTGAATACCTGACAGGTCTTTTATATGGGCCCCAATGATGATGTATATTCACTGCTGTAGATAGCCATGACAGGACTGATTTTTGCTAAACCCACCGAATTTGATTATCAGCAAAACACAATTGAAGCACTAGAATCATAGAATGATAGGGGTTGGAAGGGACCTTTAGGGATCACCTAGTTTAAACCCCCTGCAGAACCAGGGTCACCTAGATCAGGTCGCATAGGAACATGTCCAGGTGGGTCTTGAAGACCTCCAAGGAAGGAGACTCCACAACCCCTCTGGGCAGCCTGTGCCACTGCTCCATCACCCTCACAGTGAAAAACTAGAACAACTCATTCATCAATATGGACTTCTTCACCAAATACAAAGTGACCAAGGAATACATTTTAGTGAATTTAATGTCAAAGATGGGGCTCTAAATTGCTAGGGATGGACTGGATATTCCACAAGGCCTACCATCTCCAAGCTAACAGCTCAATTGAAAGAATGAATGAGGTGCTGAAGGAACAATTAGAAAAAGCTAACCAGTACTAAAACTTTTAAACATTGGAGTTCACATCCTACTAAAGTGGTTTTGTTGTTAAACAGCTGGGATATTCATAATAAAACACTTTATGATCATATTACAACATCTCTAGTACAAAACAGAATGAGGATTGAAATTCTTCACGATGGTATTTCTCCCAAAATATTAACTACAGAGGAAATGGAATTGTTCACACTGATAAATTGCATGATGGGATCGTACTTATTAACTTAGCCATGAAGATTCATATAATAAACCTTGACAATGCCACATTGTTTTGTACCTCAACTTCTCTAATTTTACATCCTTTGTTAATATCAGATTCTTGAGTTCTTGTATTTCAGGAATGTTTGAGAAATATCTGTGCCTTATCTAGAGGAGATATCACTGGAATAGTGTTATTGGTGTCACAAACCCAACATCAATTTGAATTTCAATCGGAAAAAACTACAAGCCACATCTGTCCAATCTGTGTGGGCAATTACTTAACATCATGTTATCAAAGCTGGAATAATGATAGCTGAAGGAGCTGGAGCAACAGCATATGCATTACTGGAAGGAGATTACACTATTATTTTCCTTCCTTATCACGGATTGGCTCATCATGCTTTATAGTCTTACACTACAAGCACATACCCATGAATATCTTTATGCAAGATCAACATGTAAATACTTAGATTTGGGTTGCCTTTGCTCTAATTACCTTCTGTATTAAGGGAAGATTAACAACTGCAGATCTTTTGACAATATGTTTCTTTGGTATGCTAACCCCAGTAGCAGTGTTACAGAATTATACTGTGCTAAACGTGCCAGCTTTGCCAGCCTCAGCAGAAGTGATCTCTTGAGCAAGTAGATGGAATGTGGAGAAAAAATGGAAGATTGGTAAGAAGAATTATAAACACACTCAACTGACTCGCAGTTGGCATGTTGAAAATCATGTATCTGTTGTAGTGGGCTCCTTCCCTCCCAACCTGAATAGAGTTTAAAGAAATACAGGTGGTCATAATGGATGCATCTGGTTACAATGGCTGCATCTGGTTACAATGGCTGCATCAACTCAATGTGGATTCAAAATGGATTTGGGGGAGACAAATAACAACACAATTGCCAAGGGCTAATTTGAACAACATGCCCACCTAACCACAGTGCTGACCAGTGTCTAATTCAATCCAAATTTGGAAGAAAATAACATCTGTGGTTGGTATGCAAATATGACTATAAGTCTTTAGTTATCTTACTCCATAAATAGCGGACAGCCCAGAGACAGTGGGCCGCATGCCAGAATTTCTCTTTGAGTAGAGATACTTCTCAACATTTCTCCTTGATGTTGAGAGTGTCCTTGCTGCAACTTTTTCTTGGTAAATGATTAACAGCGTGCTAAACTTTGAAACCCTAACTAAAATAGAAAAGATTCACTGTGTACATATAATCCTTTAGATATAAACCATTGACCAAGTCTGGGACTGTCTGGATCCACACCAAAACTCTTCTCTGAGGAGTTTATAATGGAAGGAGATCCTTTCTGAACCTCATGACTCAACTAGAGGGTATCCTTGACAGTTTTGTCTGACCCTGTCCTCTATGCAGCAAATAATCAAGCATATTGGCCATCAAATCTTGTAAAACCACTATTGCATTTACTGTTAAACTTTGTTAAATCACAGTTTTATAACAATAAATATGTTGCTGCTTCTCTCTTATGAGTGAAGTACGTCACTCCATCAGTAACAATATCATAGGAATCACCATTTAGACTTCTGTGTTTGACAAGTGGAACATCTATTTTCAGAGGACACAGGTCTGTTACAGACTCGGAGACACCCTGTTGAAGAAATTGAGGTTCCTGCCTTGCTGTGGAAAAGATCAAAGTGCATTGGAAAACTACATCTCAAAAAAGCCAGATACACAGGTGAAAGCAGCAGGATCAAAAGCTCTTACTCTCTCTTTAGTTTCTTGCTCTGTCTCTAGACCAAGCACCATGGTGCCTGCAGCCTGTACACCTCTGCCCTCATGCTACTTTCAGAGATGTTCTAGTTCAGCAGGTAACAAGAATAAATTTACTCTTTAATATTCATCTGTGGTTTTTTGGTTGTTCCTAAGTCTTGCCTGTGTCATCTCACATAGTTTAAAATGTTACCTTTTTTATTTTTGTTTTTTTCCCCCAGGAGATGCTACAGGAGGTAAATGAAGGTAAAGGCGTGATATCTGTAAGGAAAATAATGAACATCAAATTGACTTGCTTCTAAATGTTACAGAGATGGACCTGTGCAGACAACACTTTGGCTGTTCTTTCTCCATGTCACTTAATGCAAGGAGATTTTTTCTTCCCCATTTAAAGGAAAGCCACAAACCACCTTTTTAGGAGAAGACTGCCAAGCTTAATTCCTCTTGTCAAAGCCAAGTTACAGGATTTGTTTTTTCCTCCATAACTGTCTAAAGACTTGAGGAAGATAAGACAAAACAGCTCAAATTATGTTGGCTCATATACCTCCTGATACTCTGAGAAAGTAATCCCATTTCTGTGACAATTTTTCAGTAGTAAAATAGCTTCTAAATTCAAGGTGAAATTACTTTGTCAACAGGACTTGATAGTATAGTTTTGCCTACTGTAGGGGATTGTGTTAAGTGACCTATGAATGACATTCTATTCCTGTTTCCCTGTGACACAAACTGCCACCTAAAATTGAAAGGTGACTCAATCTCCCTACCCAGAAATAACATTGATATTTTTTGCATGAGTACAAGCTCTAGCTTGCACTATGATGATAAACCCTTCCTGAGACACCAAAGGAATATCTCTATCATGTAGGAGTTTCCATCACCTTTCCTAGAGGCTTACTGTGCAATTCACATGCTTCCTACGTACCATATTTCCACCATCTGCAGCTTTCACATGGTTTCCATATGTCCTGTTGCCACTAGCAGCCATTTGTAAAGCAAACTCCAGAGCAGGGCTTTCTCACTGTTTCCAAGGCAATGCCAGTGTGGCCACATTGTAGCTCCAGCACACCAAAACACCCTGTTCAGCCTAGGCAGCATCTCACCACCTTCCCACCACCAGCCAGAATGCTAAACTCAGGTCAGACTCATTTTCCTTGAATTGCACAAAGCTGCTTAGTTTCTGACTTAGAGTCACACAGTGCTTTTCTGCCTTCTGCCAGTTCATTTGGCAAAGTCAACCTTTGCTGGTACCTCACCAGGATTTTCAGAGTTGAGTCTGCTCTGGCCCTTGGGAGCAGCAGGCAATCACACACTCCACACCTGCAGGTGCTACAGAGGCATGCTGCTGCACACCAACTCCAGTACTTGCTCTGTCTCTGCAAGGCTTTTTCTGCACAGAATTGGTGATTTGGAGAAAAGGAATTGGGTGATGGAGCACTGGAATGGGCTGCCCAGAGGGGTTGTAAAGTCTTCTCTGGAGACATTCAAAACCTGCCTGGACACATTTCTGTGTGACCTACTGTAGATGGTCCTTCTCTGGCAGGGGAGTTGGACTAGATGATCTTTCAAGGTCTCTTCCAACCCTTAAGATTCTGCAGTCTAATAGACTAACAGACTGCAGAGGGAATTTTGGAAGGTAGGTTGCAGAGGGAAAAAGCTGCTCGAAAGTGCTAGGAGTGGGGAATGGCACAGAGCTTTTTGGGTACAGGAATGTTTTTTAAGTCAAGAAAAAAATGCAGATGGCCTGAAGAGTATCACTGATGTACTTTAGTAGGTCCAACTGGGCTGATCAGCTTCAGTCAGGAAATGCTGTATGCTCCTTCCCTTCCCAAGCACAGCATGCTATTTTTGCATGACTGCTTTCATTTTGGGGCATCTCAATCTATATAGAAAAACATTCATCTGCTTCTTCCCTCACCCTCTTACCAAAATACACAAAGGATTATTTTTTGTCTCACCGAGAAGATGAGAAACAGAAGTGGCCAACTCAGAAAGATGTCCCAACCAAAATTGTAGGAGACATTTGCATGCTATTGTGCAAAAGATGTGGTGCCTGGATAACTTGATTTTCAGGTCATTGCACCTAGATAAGTCATAGGTTTGAAATTTACATGGTGTTTTAAATAGCTGATTCCAGACAAGTATCAACTTTCTCTCAACTTTGGGATTTTGGTCTGGGAATGCAAGCAATTTTGGCGTTAAGCTTCAGTCTCTCAGTGGGATGGGTGTTGGATTGGGTGCTTGTGGCTCTAGGGGGCTACTAGGTAGGTGCACCCTGCAAGGCCACCTTCTGTGCTGTGGGCTGCAGGCTTGCCTTTAGGGCAGCTAGAACCTAACCTGCACCTAACACCCTGAAAAAAAACCCCAAAAACATGAAGCCATTTTCAAGCTACTGGCTCCATTTTGAAACATTTATCTTGCAGAAGAGATGCCTGGTATAGGCTGTGTTTCATGACTGACGAGGTGTATCTTACAGCAGTGCTGCAGACAGTTTGGAAGAGGGGACCTGACTGCAGGTAAGAATTACTGCTCTGCAGTGGCAAGTAGCTTCTTCTGGAGGCAGCTACACAACCAAAC
Source organism: Colius striatus (assembly GCF_028858725.1). Taxonomy (NCBI): domain Eukaryota; kingdom Metazoa; phylum Chordata; class Aves; order Coliiformes; family Coliidae; genus Colius; species Colius striatus. The sequence goes on from NC_084761.1 coordinate 36,942,337, forward strand.
TCCTTCCTCCTCTCCCTTCCCGTGTTTGAAAAAAATCAGGCAGCTTTTAACTATCCTAGCCCAGATTTCAGGGAATGAAGGGCCATACTCTGAAGACACTGGGAGGAGGTATAGCATCTAGCTTGGTCCTTTCAGTCAGATAAAACACGTTTCATTTGAACTACCAAAGCATATTCTAATTTGTTAGTCCCAGGCAAAAGTACTGTTTTTCAAAATATCACTTTCATCTGTCAGTCTCTCAGGATCCATGTGAATGCACTTCATTTCTTAATTTCTCCTTAACTTTTGTCTCAAAATTCTTGCTGTAGGAATTTTTGCTTTAGCATTTTGTGTTTGTTTTTAAACAAAAAATAATGTAAAGAACCTCCAATGGACAGCTATCCTTACAGCCTATCTGAAAAGGCATGCAAGTATAAAATAACTCGTTTACTAACTGTTAGACAGAAACCAGCTTAATGCCAATAAATTTGGTTTATAATGAATTTTCCCCAGAAACAAATTTCTTAAACAAGAATATGAGAACCTGGCATAAGCAATGGAGAAGTTGCACAGCATTCATAAAAATAAAGTTGCTATGTTAATCCTCAGAAAAACAACAATTTAGTCCTTCTCCCCTTAGAAGAAGAGCAGAAAATTAAAGCTTTCTGCCACATCGAGCAAAGCCTGTCTTACCATTGCATCCTTGTGGGGGTATTTTCCTGCCTTAAATTTCAACACTGAAGGACTACATCATTAAAAAAAAATCGTTGCTTAGTTACATTGCTTGGCTTCCTACCTCTTAAAGTTCTTCCAGGGAGCTTTTCAAAGTCCTCACCTTCCAAATATCTTTGTCTGGTAATAGCGTTTTCTGTTTCTTCCTGTTTTTCCTCACACTGAACTCACAAGCCACTGTAAGTCCTGAAGCTTTGAAATCTAGAAAACCCATTGACTCTGTTGCTAGTTTTCACCATGATTGGTGATCTGACGATTTGCAGTTGCTGCTTACTTGGCCTTACCAGTGTAACAATGGGGATCTTGAATATAAATTATAGTAAAAGTCAAGCTAAAATGTTCCCTTTAAAAGTTTGAGGTTTACATATGACAGAACAGACCAACTGTATATTTTCATAGACATGCAGAGAAAGGCAAGACATGCAGAGAAAGGCAAGCTACTGCTGAAGTGACACAAGCATCACTCAAATTGTCATACTCGTGAACTATGATTAAACTGGGAAAAAAAATTGAAAAACAACTATGATTCTAACAGCAGCAAACTTAAAGGCCATAGCAAAGGGAGTCAGCTGTTTTTCCTCACTGCCTTGATGGACGTAGCTGCAAACTGGGTCTCCAGTGAGCAGTCGTACTTGGGCATCCCAACTACAACTGAGCATAAAAGCTTTTCTGTGGAAGTCTTCAAGCATAGGAGTAAGGGTGCAAATGAGAAGTCATTTCTGGCTACAGCACAGTTAAAGCTTCCAAGTGAAGCAATTAAGAAAAAATATCCCTCTGCATTTCTTGGGCAGCATTCCTTTTCAATTGTTTGGGCCCTTCAAAAAGGGCAAATTTACTCTTAATTAAATCTGTTTTACATTGAAGTTTTCAAAGTTTTTAGCCCAGGAGCATTGAAATTGTCAAGCAGTTGGGACCTTTTCCACATACTGGGAGTATACAGGTGCTTCAGACACAAAACCAAACCAAACAACCACGAAGCAGAAGAATTAGTCTTAAGTTAGTGGTTTTGAGCCTCTGTGAATAAATCATCCTTGTGTCAAAGGCATGCCAAATCTCTACCAATTAAAAAGCAACCATGAAGTACATAAAGGCATCCTGTCTGATTCCAACAAATGCTTTCTTCTGAACTTTTGTGGTATGTGACTTTTACAGACTTTAAATAAGTTTTTTTCTTAAAAAAAAAAAAAAATAAAGCATCTCCTAGAGATTTACAGTTTGTGAACTGATGGCTAGAGATAATTCCACCTGCAGCAAATAGGCCACTCTGTTGCCCTACTGTACATGGGACTTCACAGAAAAAAGCTCATAAGAAGCAGAAGTCTACAAACTGGTTTTTCGTGTCTTATAGCCTCTGTTCAAAAGGGGTGGTATTACAATTGCTGCAAACCAGATGAGATAAATATGATCACCTTGATGACGACAATTATTTAGAACAATATAAAAGCCAAATACCATGTTGTTTTCTAGCCAAAGCTTTGGAGCACATTGTCCTCCATTTGAAGTGAGGTCAAATACACCAGCACCTACATACTAGCACACTTCTGGATGCCATCCTAGCAGAGGAAGGGTTATCTACTGACACAGTGATTTATTAGATTAGCAAAGATCTTTTGGTTTAATGGTTAGTGCAGTGGAGGCTTGTGTCACCACTCAGTGTCATTCTTGGCCTTAAGACCTGCTATGAATGTCAGTCTCTGGGCTTCTATAGCTATGTTTTCTGTTTCTTTTTGGATAGAAAATGTTTATAAACACACATTTTTTGCAATATGAAAATATTTTAGTTGTAAACTGACAAATTATGGTCATTACACAACAGAACAAGCTAGAATAAAAATTTACATTCTTCTTTTGAAAGTACACCTGACATTAGAAGACGTGAGGGTGTTGCAATGTTGAAGGAAAAGCTACCCCTCATCTGTCTTCATTCTGTTGGGTGGTCTCCCTATTTTTTGTTTGAGGCTGAAATTAGCTAGCTTAGGACTGGTTTGGAAATCTGTCTTTTCTGGAAAGTAGAAGGTCATTCAAGCATGGGTAAAACTGCTTAACAACAAGGCAATAGACTTCTTTGAGACTAAGTTGAAGACCTAAATTTTTCCTTTCTATTTACCTAGTGTATTTAAGCTTGAAATATTACAGATTGCATGAGGGCTACTTGGTCATTTTGCTCAAGTAACTGGGTATAAAATCCCTTAGGAGAAAATCCATCAAGGTAAACCAAAGGCTTTCAGATCAACATAACATATTTTGATTAAGCCTGTTCCAGTTAATATGAAAGCTAGAGTTAGCAGCTTTTGCTGCATGTTTTGGAAGTAATATTCTCAAAATATACTTGAAGTTACTTTTGCTCAAACAGACAGAAAGGTTACGTGGGATTCAAATACCCAAATCTAGATTTGTGCTCTGCAGGATTCCTGTTTGGCTGCTCATTAACCCTGAAGGTTTTTGAAAACATAAATGCCTACACACTTTCAAGTATAACACTCCCCAAGTTCACCAGTTTCTGCATCTGGGACTGCTCAAAACACGAGTCTCCTTCAGTCTGAGGATTAGCCTGCAGATCCATGCTCATCCCCAACATATCATGCCTGGCCTCCCCCCAAGCTCTCCTTTGGATGAGTTTGGCATGCAGCATCTGCGATTGCCCACTTTTTCCAGATTTGAGAAAACACACTTCCTTCCCAGCACAGAATGTCACTGGAACCTGGGACTGAAACCTGCAACTTTGGAGGTGAATGCCTTTCCCTTTAGATAGGCTAAACATGTATTTTCCTCCTCAATCTCTGCATCAAAGACTTTTGCTACAAACAGCAGCTATGAGAGATAAGGAGGGCCTCATTCCTGAGATAGCACAGAGGTGCTCTCAAAGACACCAAGGAGACCAAACCCTGACCTAGGCAACTGCTCTTCCACTGCTGTATGCTGGAGTAGATATGGAGGGGGTGGTAGCTGCACTCCCGCCCCTCTCCTTGGTGTGGGAGAATGATGGTCCTTGTGCGACTCAAGAGAAGAGAACTCTCTCTTCAGCAGCAGGTACCTCACAACAAGTCACAGTGGCAAAATGTCTGTATTCTGACCAGACATTTAAAGGTCTCTAGGATGTAAACAAAATTTGCAGCTGGTTTCATCATCCTCTTCATTCTCAAACATCTAATTCTTCCAAACATTTCCAAAATTACCTGATGCCAAGATGATCCTGAAGTCCCCAAGTACATCTAGACATCCAGCCTTCTAGCTCCAAAATAACACATACCTGATAAAACTGGAAGTCTGCCAAGACACATCTCTGCCTGGTAGAAGCCATCCTTTCTACCATGGCCTGTACCACCCTGGCTGTTCCTTGCTGTGCTTTCTAAGTGGAGCTCACCACAGGACAGTCTGATTTCCTAGGGACGCAAGCACCAAGGAAGCAACCTGGGTGGAGATACTGAACTTCAGTAGGGCTCATGTGCTTGGGTGCAGACCTTCCAGCCCAAACTACCTACACATATGCTGAAGCCAGCATACTTGGTCAGCTCTTTTATCTGCTCTGGTTTCCTCCATGTGACAGCCATTCATCAGCTTTTAGATTCTCTTGGTTGTTTTAAGAAATGCACTCAGGAAAACTGTATAAATGATGGCTCAAAAGAGCAGAGAAGATCTCATGACCCAAAGACTTATATCCCTGCCAGGAAATTGAACTAATTTTTTTCCTCTGCTGCTGCTCAAACATCTGGCCTAAAGCCTCTGAGCATTAACAAAAAGAAATTATCACATAGCTCATTTTGTTGCTGTTTGCAGCTTTTGCATATCAGGTCTGGGAGTAAAATTAATCACATGCAATTAAACCAGCCTCAAGTTTTATAAAGCATTTCTTCTGATGAGAGAGAGATAAATACACTCAGTATCAGTAAAATACCCATCTTTAACTTGAACTTCAACTGGCTTCAAATGTCACTGTGTCACTTGATGTTTTAAAAACCTAGTGGTTGAAGTTCCTGAAGCAAGCCTTTCTAATCTCTGAAAGACTAATCTGTTAGTACTTCCCCTCCTGGTGAAACACAGGGAAGCTCTCCTCTTAAAGCACAACCCAGGTGGTTTTTGCTGCTCACATCAATAAAGTAAAAGCCGGTGCTCATCTAACAAACAGACCTCAGGTGGAAACCATTCACCGCCAGGAGCTTTGATGTCTGTGAAGGAGGCCAGCCTTGGGTATTTATTCAACTCCGTATGCATGTTCTCTGTCCAGAAAGCAACTATTTACTCCAATGTGATTTGGAAAACTGCCTGACAAAAATTAAATCAGTATAAGGAACTGCTTAATAAAGCTACTTGCTGCCAGAGGGTTTATGAACAAGCCACCCATGCACACAGCACTAGTAGCACTCACAGCAATCTTGACGAGGAGCAATGCTTCCCTCGTTTAACCAAGGCAGAGATTGGACTTTTAAGCCTCTGAAGGGCTTAAAATTATTATAGACTTACAAGTATTTTCCTTATGGAAAACCAAACTAGATGTTATCTCCTCTTACTAACCCTCACCTCCTGCTTCCTCTCCCTGCCATGCCCATATCATTCTGGTTTGTTTTTCCTATCTGGTGTTGCAGGCAACCCTACGTTCACTGCGGCTTCCACCACAGGCTACAGCTATATGAAGACATGATACATGAAGCAGGGAAAGGATATCACACACATTAGAGCACCACAGAAAAGTGTAGTGCACTGAGTGTTCTCTGGGACTTGCAGCAGGTTTTGCACTGCAGTCTTGCATGTCTGGAGGACAGTGGGCAGCTAAATGAGCAATTCCTGTCAGCACATCTCCTTTCCTCAGCCTTTTCGCACCTCTTCCTTTGCTTAAGCAAGGCAGAAACTTGTGGGTGACTAAGAAAATGCAATTGTAAAAAATCTGGATGAAACTTTGTTCTGTTGGGGTCTCAGGGTCGAAAGGCAGCTACACAAAAAACAGGTTTTTCAAAGTCAAGATGCATAGTACTGAGCAAAAACTGGCTGAGAGAACTAGGGCTGGCAGGCAGTGGCTGCACAGTGTAGGAGAAGGGTACAAGAAAGAGAGATTGCAGTAGCCATAGGAACGGCTAAGGATAGCTCGTAATGCACAGATTGTCAGCATCACCTCTTTTCAGCTGATGGGAAGGGATCATAATGCTAGAAACTGTTGACTGGCTTTTAGGGGATCACTCTGCACTGCTGAATTAGGGTTTCCAGAACAACACCTGTTCTAATAGCATACATTTGTCTTGTGTTTTTCCTGAAGCCCACACCCAGAAAAAGCAGGACATGCTGTTGCAAACTAGTTCAATTTTAACCCTTATAGTAATCAATCAGTGAGAAAACATGGAGCAAAACAAAAATCACAAATTACTCAGGACAAGCTTTGCCATGGGCAGCGTGGAGTATCAGCTAGAGTACTTGTTCCTGTGCTCTGCAACTGGGCTGCACAGGCAGCTAGCTGCTCATGTAGTCCTTGCTCCTCTTGGTATTAATAGGAAGCTGGCTTGGATGACAGATGCCACAACTCTCCAGACTCTTACAGTTTCTCTGTTTTGAAGCTGTTTATCCAAGGGGTTGTTTTTCCATCAGAATGATCATAATCTGAGAGTGCTTCAAGTAAAGAGCTGTAGCTCTCTTCAGCTGGACATAGGAGCCTTTCAGTAACTTCTCTTGTGTCTTTCCTTTCAAAGCCAGCAGTGGTGCCCAGGGAGGGGATGGTCCTAGGGGTCCCAGATGGATGTGGTGGACAGTAGGGGACCTCTTGTGGCACTGCTGGCCCTGCCATCAGGAGTGCGCTGAGCCCCGGCGCGTCCTGCTGCTCTGCATAGATACTTAGTGAAATGCTTGTGGAAAAAGTTAAGTCTGCTTCTTTGGACTATGTGGTCTGCTTTGTTTAAAAGGGGAGAAAACCAAGTTCAGTAGGAGTCATGGGCTGAGGGAGCTCTGGCTGCAAACCTGTGCTGTTGGGTCCACAAAGTGAGGTTTTTTATTTAGCCTGACCCTATTAGGGACATTTGAGTCTTACCAACTGAGCCTAAAAAGGGCAACCAACAGTTAGACAGGAAAAGGAAGGTCAATGAAAAAAAAATAGAAGACAGTACTCAGTCCAACCAAAGACTCATCTGAGTCTGACATCAACACTAACCATAAGCAGATGAGAACAAAAACATAAGATCAAGCATGTATTTAGGATACTTCAAGTACTCTTCTGGTCTTCTAGAATTTTCAGCTCATCCTAGGCCACACACTGGTGTTCTATTTAACAAATCTTAGTGTTGTCCAGACATGCCTCAAACCCATGTAAATATTATGCATCCAGGGATTCTTTGCCAAGAAGTTCTGGATGTTTGCTGTCAGTTGGCTGAGAAGCCATCACCTCAAGAGCCACTGTGCTTTGAGAGACTTGCTGCCTGGACACATGGCATGGACACTCAGGTTCACATCTGCCCTGCCCAAGCCATTCCCTCTTGTGTCCTCTGCACCACCCAGAAGCCTCCCTATGCCATGAGGTTCAGCCTCTCCTTCACATCACAACATGTTGCCTTGTACAGAGGGGGAAAAGGCACAAGGAGACAGTCTCTGCCTACTTACTTACCTTCTGTTGCCACCCAGGAAGTGAATGAACTCAGTTTTCAGGATTTCACCATAGTCCTGGCAAAGTCTTTCTCTGGAATGGCAGCTCCCATGCTCTTTCTTCTGCTTGTGTGTCTCAGACTGGGTCTCTCTGGCTGTACTCAAGATAAACATGTTTATCTCCTCTGGTATGGGAAAACCAAATTAATTTGCTCAGTATATGCTATGAGCTCCTCAGTTGCAACATTACAGAAACGAGAAGTTGTATATGGTCCTTGACTAGAAACCTGAGATCCAGCAAGGTGTAGAGCCTGGTCACATACCCAGATGAGGGCTTAGGAAGACATGTACTGAGGGAAAGCCATGACTTCTCTAGTGACCCAGGACAGGTTGGTAGCTAATAACCAGACCCATGCTGACACAAGGTTTCTGCAAGATAGGCAGGGAGAGGGATCAGGTCTCCCCTGACAGGCCTTAAATATTCTGGAGCAGATGTCTGAGAAAAGCAGGTAACAGGTAGCCAGCATTTTTACTGTCTGCTGGGCTCCAATACAATTCAGGGGGATTTCAATGTGGTAGATATCCCAAAACATTGTGAGTGCCAGTTGTGCAAGAGTTGAAAGTTAGCTTGAAGGACACCATACAAAGAAAAGGTTGTGCACAATTAGAACAAATTCAGACATGATGGTTTTCACACTGATTTTCTTCAAGTGTCCAGAGGCTTGCCTGCATCTCAGTTGCTGCAAGAAGATAGGACCTGGCCTGTGGTTTTACAGAACTTCTGTCTGAATTTGAAGTCAGAAACTTGTTTTGATATGTCTGGACATGGCACAGCATTGAGTCTGGCAGAGCTTACTTCTCACTGTCTGGCGATAACCTGCATTTGGTCAATATGCTAGCTTGTCATACCAGAAACAAGGCCAAAGTACAGATCTACACATACCCTTCAAGCACATACAAACCTCAATGATTAGCCACAGTTACATAGGTAATATAAGCCATTACTGGGCAATTAAAACTCCTGCTGTGTTTTCTTTAGAGGTGTGCACAGTTCTGCCAGATAGCACAAGTATTTGATTTTATGTGATCAAAGAGCAGGGTCCTAACAGCAGAAGTGAAAACCTATCTTCTTGCTCTGAAAGCTACTCATGGAGTTAGCTCCAGACTTGAGTCCCTGCAGAGCCAGGGGCAGCTGGCCTAGTGATTTTGCACATGAACAGCAATCACTTCAGGAAGCAAAACTGCTGCTGTTGCACCTGGACTTAAGCAGGTGCAAGTGAACTGGTGGCAATGAAGAGGGGCTGAAGCTTTATACTTTGACTTCCCTATGAGAATATATTGCCTTTTCATAATCTCAAAGGATACGTCTGTGCTAACAAAATCATAGCAATATCAGCCTTTCTTAGCTGCTTCTTTAGACATCAAAACGTGTCCCTGTAATTCACACAAGCACCAGTATTGAGACAATATATAGGCAGTGTGTCTGTGATATTCAGCAGTACATTAATAATGGATGTTGCAGTGCTGGATTAATGACTGGACTAATTTTCCAAACTAAATTCTTTTCCAGGGTCTTTTCCAAACTAAATTCTGTGATTCTATGTTTGAGTGACACTTTGATTACTTCATTCTTTCTGAACACCTGTCAGATATAGAACTTTGGTCTGTGTGCAATTCAAAAGTGCTAAACCATGGAAATGAATATCCATTTTTATAATTGAGAAACTATTTTCAAGAGAAAAAGCAATTGTACATTATCTGTGTGCGAGTTCCAGCACAAGCTGGGCAAAGGGACTCAGTGCAGTGGCTTAAAAGTGCAACTATTGAAATCACTAAAAGAAAAAAGTCACTAATTCCCTCTGCTGCAACTGCACACATACAGATTATTTTGGCTGTCAGGCCAGTCCCCTGCTACACTACTAAAACTGAAGGCAGCTTCTTCCAACTACCTCCGTGAGCAGGACTTGAAATTTGAGTTTTGTTTGTTGAAGGTAAAAAATTCCTGTTTCTGGGTAAGTAACTGTCCAAAATGGCATCTGTCTAGCAGAAGAAATCTCACCACTAACTTTTCCCCTCCTTTCCTCAGAAAAGCATGAGGAGGTAGATGCAGGCCCCAGGAAAGCTCTCTCTGCTTCTACAGTAATCTTCTAAAGTCTCAGGAGGTGCACAGCACAGACATGATTCGTTGATGGTACATTTAATGGACATTACAGCCTTCTTTGTAATTTCAAAATGAGATGCAAGTTACCCAGCTTGTCTGAGGCTGCAAAAGGTGAAGGGCTCTGGATGCAAGACTTAAAAAAGGAAGGAACAGTAAAGCAAGGGAGAGACAGCTGCTGCCCCATCACCCACACACACAACGAACACTGACAGGCCGATGCCAGCAGCACCAGGAATAATGAACGAGAAGTGGCAATCGAAAACAAGAGAATTTCACAACCCCTGACACCAAGAAAACCTGAAAGGTTACTTGTGTTTCCAGAGGCAGAATGTGGCAGAGTGGAAAGAGGAGTCACCGAGTACTCCCTGAGCAGGAGCTTTAAAACTCTTGGCATTGCTGCATCCCCCTCAGCTGTTTCTTTGCAGATACCTGGAGAAGCAGCAAGAGGGATCACCAATGGTGTACAGCAGCAGTGCCATCCCTGTGACACAGCATGGGCTCAGGCATCAGAGGAAGTCCCCCCTGTCTGTCCCAGGAAATGCACCTATGAAAGGAGCTTGCCCGGGGAGCAAGTGCCACACTCCCTGTAGCACTTCCGGTTGGTGGTCCAGTCTCAGTCATCTCTCAGGGAGAACAAAGAGAGCTGGATTTCAGGCCTGGGTGTCTGTGGCAGCCTCCTCCAGCCTTTCACTGCTGTGCTGGGGAGGCTGCAGGCTGCATTTCCTACATGAGAGGAAGCCATTGCAGAGGGCAATGCAGAGGGCATCACTCTTCCATTCCGTCAGATCCATCTGGATCCATCTAGCCAGGATGCATTGCACACTGTGCACCAGCCCCTCGGGAGAAAGCACATGGTGTTGAAGTGAGCACCTGTTAGAAAAGGTAAGTCCGCATTTCTTTGGAGATGAGGCATGTAGTAGAAGCTGCTTACAGCAACAGTCAGGATGGGCTGAAGTCTTGAGGGGTAAAAGGTAGGAAAGTAAGATCAGGTTTTGCTATTAAGACGACAACTTTAAGGAATAATAAAAAGCAATATAAATTCTTTTTAAGAAATATCCACCCACTGCGCTTGGTATAAGAAATACAAGACAGAAGGATTTCTGTCCTAGTTTTATTTTTCTTTGTTTAGGATTTTTTACAACTCCTGAAAAGGTTGAAACAGTCAAACTAAAACAGACATATGCTCATACTATTTACAATATTTACATAATTTACATTTTGGGTGGAGTGTTTTGGGGTTTTTTTGCTCAGTAATTATAGCAACTGGGAACAAAAGTGGAAGGGAAAAGAATCACTGACAGAAAAAGTTAAACATTCCTGTTAATCATGTTGCAGTGCTTGAACTAACAGAAGTAACAAGTGAGGTAAACGCACTTCATAGGAAGCAAGCATAGTTGTCACTTCACAGTGACAAACCCGGCTAAGTTTTATTTACAGCAAGCCTAAACTTGAAGGAAGCTATTGCTCTATTCAGAAAAAAAATCAATAAGTGAGTTCACAAGTGATCCCTTCTTCATTTTAACATTGAACGGGAGAATTGCAGTGTTGAACTCTATTGTGCAAATATATAGCAAATAATTCCAAATGCTCTGTTGGATTAAGTGCTAAAATATATTAACTTCTTTATTATACATGCTATAAAATGACACTAAAAAGTTCAAGTTTCTGCAGTAACAATTACCTTTACATATATTCTATATATGATTGCTACCATTTTTGTTTTAAATACCCAGAATAAAGATATACCAGTTCCAGTATAGTTGTGGTTTTTTTCATAAACATCTACCAAAGTCCTGTACATAACCAAAACCTCATCTACAAGTTAGTTTTCCAGGTATGCTACTTTGGTTGTCCTCTCATTCTCCCTTCCCTTCTTTTTAAAGCACCTTTCCACATGCCCCACTCCCTGATTGTTACCTCTTAACCTAAAATTCAGTCCCCGCCCTTTAATAAGCCAAGTTGCACAACCACTGACAGAGAAGCAGCTGGTGACATTTTTCACCTCATGGAACACCGCAATCTCCAGATCAGACATAACATAATTCTGTCTAATACCTGACACCAACAGGGATTACTTTAGACCCAGGTTTCATTTCCTAGCCCTGTATAGGGGTGCTTTTCCATACACAAGTTGTACACATGTTACCACGGCCCAAGTGCAAAATAGAGTACCTGGTGGTCTCAGCTGCATGGCATTCAAAAAGCAGTCAATGTTACAGGCACAGCCTATTTTACAGTTACAGCATATTTTACAGAAAATAACCCTAGTGATTTTTCTCCATGGTTTTATCCTCAAGTAGCACCAACCATTTAAAATTTGCACCTTTCGTATATACATATACATACACCTTTTAATATTTTATATACACACACATCATTTGTATGTTTACTGTAGGAGAAACTTATTTACAATTAGTTGGTAAAATTAAACTGTATCAAGTTACAGTACACTAAAAGAAAATTGGCATTTGTGCTTTTTGTTTGTACAGGAGTAGTTTTTGTCATTTCAAAAAAGTTTATGGTTTTTATTTGCATCAAGACATGTCACAAGGAAAAAAGTTAGAAAACAGCTAGGACTGAGAATTACAGAGCATTAGCATTCCTCATATGCCCCTGTAAGTCTACAGAACAGCTGCTTTCTACAAAAATTCTACTTTTGAACACCTATGTGGCTACCCAAACTTAGTTGAAGATCTTCTTAATAAATAACACCACACAGTAGAGGAACCATGCATCCTGTCTTGCACTGTGCACATTCATGAAATAAAACTTTTTCATTAATAACACATTAATAAAACGGCACTTGAACTTCACTTTTTACTCAGGACTTCAAAGTGCTTTTAAAAAGAAGGAAATACCCCAATTGTACATGGTAGTGATAAGAGGCACAAGGAATAAGGCTTGAATTACTATCTTCAGACACTGATCCCCAGTCATGGAGACCCAGGGCTTAAACTTTAGATTCTCCCCAATCTGTTTAGGGGGTTGGAGAATCCCATTTTTTCAGATAATCTCTACTCTTGAATGTAGACACTTGTTTATAATCTGTAACATTAACCAAAAAAATTGCAGCTCCACAGTGCAAACAGTCCAGCTATACTTCAGTAACGGTACTTCTCTTGAAAGCATGAAAAAGTTCCATAAGAAAGCTGTTTAATTAAAAAGTGAGCTACGTTTAACCTTCACAGCAATTTAGTAAATACAAGTAGTCTGATATAACAGGCTGGAAGTACCTCTTTGACCAGGCTGACAAGTATTTTCTGGCCAGATGTAATTTCAACACTAGGCTACATAAAAGCAACCACTTTCCTCATCTCTTTACACTCCAGTAAACCAAAAAACAGACTCAAAAAGTACTGCTAAGATACATAATATTAAATAACTTATTAAAAACTAACAGTAAATTTTAGGGGGTTTTTTTGTTTGTTTTTTTTTCCTTTTTAAAAACCCACAAAGCCTGTAAGGCTGGGTGCTGAAGGAAGACTGCTGCTGTCCATTTCAGGAACATACAGTACCTATACTATTACTTTGCAAGCACTTCAGTTGTTTTAGGAGTAAGATGTCTTCTGTGTCCTAATAGGAAGTTGTAGGATTCACATTCATTTCAGGAAACATTCACCACAAGCTGCTCTTCCTTTAGCTATTATTGTGCTTTTTCGTAATAGGTTTCCAGAGGCTTCTTGTAAATGGATGTTTCTTCTAGTCCTTCTTTTGACAAATTACCCTCTGGGAGATGGCTGCAGGATCCCTTTTTCTACAAGGTGAGATTCCAGGGCTTTATACATGCTTAGTTGGTGCTCAGGCTGCAGTATCAATAGCTGTTTTAGTAATTTGCTGGGATTTGGACCCCTGACAAACAAAGAATAATATTTTTTTTGTGAGCAGCAGCTCTAAAGAAACTTTTCAACAGCTTAATTTTCTTTTTGCTGCACAGACAATGCCTTCCCTTTTTGGAGGGATACTAAAGCGCTAATTTCTCCCAGTCTATCTCCTCAGGATGCATGGACAAGCATTACTGGCAACGTGTACTCCTTAGTTCAACCCGAACAGACACTAAAGTGCATTTATTTTTTCTTCAAATAGGGATATAATGAAGGTTTATGACAAATAAGATTCACTGATTCATCCTTAATCATTATAATCAACATGTTTTCATGAACACATCTTGTTTAGTATTCTTCACCAGATAAGCTGTGTGCTACTGAACTAAATGGAAAGTTGGTCATTTGGTAAAAAAACCCATAAATTAAATCAAGCTTTTCTAACAAGCAAACTGATTTTTAGCTAATCATTTATTTACAATCTGCTTCTAAGATAGACCAAATATGAGGCAAAGCATCTGTTGCTGGAGAGGTATCTAATAATTATTTAGCCATATGCATTTACAAAACTAAGGGCATGTACTAGTTCAGACACCTGCAGTTCCTTGATCCCTCCCCACCTCAGGAACTACAATAACTAAAAGAATGGTCATTCTCGTGATTTCTTCTTGAAAGCTGGTGTGGTTCAGGGAAGATGAGCAGTACTTTTGAGAAGTTGTCTCCCCTCTTTACCTATAGTGTTTTGGTCTTAAACATAAAGTCTCAAGCCAAGCAACTGAGAAATACTGAAACATACAGGAAGAGGTACAGTCTCGCAACCTACAGGTTCTTCAGGATCCACACAGGGAAAGCAGGTTGCTGCAGCAGCTCTCCTGCCCAAAATCCCATCCTCATATTTCCTGGCAATCAGTAAATTCTAGTAAAACTTCTAAGAGGCTGCTACACAAAACTCCATGGTATTTAGGACAAAAGTTACCTTCAACAGCAGTCTCAGGAACATTAAGGAATAGCTTTAACCTGCTACAAACCCTAGACAGTGACACATATTCTTAATGATTCTACATTTGAAATCATCGCCTAAATCAGCTTTAGATACTTACAATCTCTGCTACGCTAGCAGTGCAGAACATAACTGGTGGGAGCTAACTATGGTGCAGCTTCTGTGCAAGCTTAAGCAGTTAATAATGTAAGAAGTTCATACCTTATGAAACTGGTGATATAGACATGAACAAAAGTAGCCATCAAGTACTGACAATCAAAGCGATCCATTATCCCGCCATGCCCAGGGATTGTGTCTGCAAAATCCTTTTGGGTATGAAGGACAGGGAGAGGGGAAAAAAAAAACCAAAAAAACCCCAGTGAAACACACTAAGCATGTACTATTTGACAGCAGCACAATAAAGCTGCAATTAAGCTCCAGTTCCACTGCACTGAGACAAAAGTCAGCAAGAGTCTCATCTGTTAATGGAGTTTTTAACTGCAAAGGTGAACCAAGGGGTGAGAAGAAAGGAGACTAGCAATCTGTCCACAGTACCACACAGGAAGACAACAGAAGGTCAAGTGCAGGTTTGCCAGTACTAAGTACACTTCTGTGCCTACACATACTTCTTTTTGTAGCAAGCCTCTTAAACTAATGACTGTTATTTCTTGCCTCTGCAGAACTTAATTCTCCTCTTTAATACTTTTATTGCTTTATCCTCTACTGATAGCTGTTGCTGAAGCACCTGTTACCTGTGAATATATAGTTTCTACAAGAGAAACAGTAACATGAGGACCCTTTCCACAGTTTAACATAGGCTTTGCAAGTTTTATTTCCCATTCACCTGCCATTTTTTTCCACTCAGCTCTTGGTAACCATAATTAAAAACCAAGACATGCTCTTGTTAGAGTGGCACCATATTGGCAAGGGCAGCCAAACATCTTGTGCTTTGGTTACCCTTAGACATCAGCATCTGTGTATGACACATGAAACTCAGGTATGATCTGATGGGTAAAACACTTGCTGGTGCTTCTTGGGCATCTACAGATTGCCATTCATTTCTAGCATATCTCATGTTGCTTGTCAAAACTGCTTCTGCAATGAGGCTTGGAAGAGTCATTATCAATCAAATTATGAAATAGAATTAAATTCTACTCTGAAATTGACTTGATTTTGGACATTTCCAACACTAGTCATACATTAAATTCACAAAGTTTTAAGAATGACATGTATAGTTATCCAACAAAACTAAGTACTGCTGCTGATGCCAAAAAACAGCTCAAACATCATTACTAGAAACACTAGGTACACTGCTCTGTGCTAGAAACACTAGGTACTACAATGAACAATGAAAAACACCACCATCAACCCACCAATTTAATTCAAAAAGAAATCAAAGAAAAACTGGCTTACAGTGGTCATTACACACCTTGATTTTGAAAGCTCTTTTAAATCCACTGGCAAAGAATCCTCCAAATGGCCCGATTAGCGAGGCGAATGTTGACAGTGCAAAGCTGTGCATCTGAAATGGGTACATATTCACTGTTTCCTACAAAAAAAAAAAATGGCCAAGTATTTCAATATGTTTGATTTCAGGAGTTTTAAGCTTAAATATTTTAAAATGGGGGTGTTACAGAGCACATTTCCACAAAGCTCCAGTTTTCCTTTCTTTACAGTATTACTTTGTGTCAGGAAAAGTAGAGACCCTGTTGAAAGCTGCTGAAAGGTCTGGTCATGTGAACAGGATGAGGTATTTGGGGTTGCTAGAGTAGTTCACTTTAATAAACGATGTGGTTTTCAACCAATCCCTTAGTTGATCATACAGACTATAACCAATTCCATCATTTCCCGTCTCTGCTTTTCCAGCTCCATTTTATGTAAACAAAAGAGCTTTCCACAAATTCCGAGCATTGCTCTCCACAAACTTGCCACCTTTATGCCATTCACTGTCACTTCTTTCAATTGCTCTCACAAGATGGATATGATTTTTGGACCAATCCACCATACTGTCACCTTTGTGCACATATGGTAATAATGGGAAAGAGATTTATCCCCTTAATATTTTTTTTACATTTAAACATTCCAGTTCTTACAGAAAAGAGACATTTCATTGGCAAGAAGTAACTGTTATGGTTTGGCTTTGTTGGTTTGGAGGTTTTTTTTTTATTGAGGATTTTTAGTTTGAGTTTTGAGGTTGCTTTTTGGTTTAGGGTGGGTTTTTTTGTCACTTGACATGAGCACTTTCAAGTTAATGGTACAAGCTCCAGCCTTTGAGGGCTCCTACGCTGGCCTCATCCCTGAGAGCAGAGCACATCTCACCTGGCAAGCCTTAATAAATGACTTTTGTAGCTGAAAAATTCTGTACCTTGAGTTTCTGATTTGCTTGGCTATCCTTAGTTACCAAGTAACTCCTTGACTACTTTGTGCAGCTATGTTTAGACATATTTAGGATAAACTATTCAGTTGGTCAAGCAAAAAAAGTTTCAGAGTTGGAATTATTATGACAGTTTTGTTGAGAGAACAAAAGGCTCAACATCTTTTGATATCAAGCAAAATGTGTTTCAAACATAACATCTGGTCATATTTCTGAGCGATAACATCAGGAATTTAGTAACAGAGGGAAAACAAAAACCAGGCTGTTGTCCAAACAAGTAACAAAATGTCCAAACACTTTGACTTTCTATAAAGAATGCTAAAAGTAATTCTCTCCTCAAAGGGCTTGTTAGAGTCTGACAAAACTATGTCAGAAGTGCATGTGGAACTACTGTACCTTTTTAGGGCTGATAGGTCTGTTACACTCACATAGAGATGGGTGTTCCCATCTCCTTGCCTTTTACCAAAATATGCAATATAGCTGGACACAAGAAGATTTCTCTCTGCTCAGTCCCCATTACAGCTTTGTGCAGAAAAATCCTTTTTAAATTTGCAATCAACTCCACAGTTCCTGAAGTGACAGCAAGTCTGGCCAGCAGGTCAAGGGAGGTTCTCCTTCCCCTCTACTCTGCCCTGGTGAGGCCTCATCTGGAGTACTGTGTCCAGTTCTGGGCTCCTCAGCTCAAGAGTGACAGAGAACTTCTGGAGAGAGTCCAGCGCAGGGCCACCAAGATGATCAGGTGAGTGGAACATTTTCCTTATGAGGAAAGGCTGAAGGAACTGAGGCTGTTTAGCCTAGAAAAGAGGCGACTGAGGGGGGGATCTCATCAACACTTAAAAAAATACTAAAAATATGTATGTCGAGAGGATGGAGTGACACTTTTTCCTGTTGTCTCCAGTGACAGGAGAAGGAGTAATGGACAAAAGCTGGAACATAAAAGGTTCCACTTAAACAAAAGGAAAAGCTTATTTCCCATGGGAGTGAGGGAGTCCTGGCACAGGTTGTCCAGGGAAGGTGTGGAGTCTCCTTCTCTGGAGGTTTTCAAACCCGCCTGGATGTGTTCCTATGTGACATGATTGAGGTGAACCTGCTTCAGCAGGGGGTTGGACTGAATGATCTCTAGAGGTCCCTTCCAACCCCCATCATTTTGTGATTCTATTAAGTTCATTTGGTGTAAAAATAGTGAAGCTCCCTCTAGATGTAAATCTTGTTTTTCTAACTACCAATTGTAGCCATCAATTACTTTGAGTCTTAGGTTTGGTCACTTAGTTTGTAGTTTATGCTTTCTTCTTCTAACTACTTCTCTCCTTTTACACTCATGTAAAGTCTGCTGCCTTCCCTAGTGCTGTGCATTCAGTCTGCACTAAGCCACTGGTGAATCTACTTGTTCTGCATTTATCCCAGTCACCTCCAACTTGCCATAAAGGAAACATAGCAACAGACTGCTTTGTTTTTCTGGTATTCTCTTCCCATTGGAGTGCCTCTGGAGCCTGTGACTTTGAAAACACTGCTTTGTATAGTAGGATAATGGACAACCTATTTCCTGACAGGTAAAGATACAACAGCTCACTTAAAAAAAAATTTGCTATCTGGGTGTGAAGAAGAGGGTCAGTGACTACAAAGACATGGAATTATTACTGGTACTCCTTTTTTCACTCAGTAGGAAGCAATGGCACTAATGCACAAGGTGCTATGTGGTGACAAAAGTACAAGACCAGTCATACCTGCAGGCACACGCTAGTTGAAAAGGAAATGAAGTTTGGCAAGATTACTTAAGCTTGGTGCTGCTTCAGGCCTTAACAAGCCTTTGTCCACTTCCCGCAAAAATTTAAGAGTTTCTCTTCACAAAACCAGGCTTATCTGCAAAATGCTGAAGTGACATCCATTCCCAAGTCAAAGAGAATACAGGCCATAAGAACACAGGCTGGTTTCTTTGAGTCACTCCAGCAATGCATTGCAGCTCTGCTTGTGTCACCATCTCGCCTGTATAAGCAATGGGTAGGCTCACATCATCAATTCAGATCTTACCCTTTAAGTCTTACCAGCATTCATATACCTTCTATAAAGGTTTAGAAAACCATTCAAGCTGGGAAGTACGATTTCAATCTTAACCAAAGCCTTGTTTTTTTTTTTCCTTACCCATCCCAAGACAGCCCGGAGCAATGGTGGCACAGAGTACTTCTTCATCTGAAAGAGCTCTGAAGGTTCACACTCTGTCACAAATCTGTTGGTTTCGCTGCTATATTCCACAGGGCAGACAAAGTATTGATGTTGAGCCAAGAAATAGGAAAACTGAAAAGCAAAAGTAGGACTCCTGAAATCGGCATTTGTTGTTATAGTCAAAAACGATACTGTAATGATGGCTTTTTGCCTTCACAAGCTGAGGATAATGAAAATACTTTTAATAACAAAAAGACACCCATAATGGAGTAAAATCAATCTCTTTAAGTTGGAGAATGACTCAACAAGGCAGACAAATGTGGACATTCAGTGATGATTTCCCAGCTTGTTTTCATTCTCGTATCTGTCATTCATATCTGCTGGATGTCTCTGTATTATAAAACCTCCAAATATTACCCACTCATCATTTCTTTGTGGTTCACTTCTCCATTAAAACATGTATGGCTTCTACCAAGTTTGGCAGCTATGAGTTCTGCTGACCTTGGCAGTAAATTACTTGCCAGAACAGTTAGTGTAAGCTGTTACTATCTTCTGTGCATATTAGTTAGTGTAAACTACTTTTCAGGAGAAATGTCATGATAGTATGTAATACAAAAATATTACTTCACAAAACAAATAATGCTATGAATAAATTTAAAAATAGGGCTCCAACTAATAGATAAAACAATTCCAGATATAGTAATAGCAAAAGAGGTCAATATAACCTATCCAGGAGAGGAACATGCCTTGTCTAGGCTTTCCAGCTAGTTACAAGTTGGCAGAATTCTGTAGCCATAAAAAAGCCTCTTAGGCTTTCAGCAGTTTGAGATGACCAAATTTGTCAATAACAACATTATTTCTAGTAATTTAAAAGCAGTTGAAGGTTGAACTTATACAAGCAAAGTCCTGTGGTTACTTACAAAAAACCCAAATACAACTGTGGAAAAGAAGCCTCCAATGAACCCTTCCCAGGTCTTCTTGGGAGACAGCTAAGCACAAAAAAGATAGCATTAGCTTTATTAGTTGCAACACTGAATGCTCTTTCTACTCTATTCCTGGACCTTGTTTGTGAAAATTAAGCTCCTACTTGGTTTCCAAAGGTATGTATGAGATGTAAGCAGTTGCAGCCACTGAGCAGGATAACTAGAGGTGCACGGAGGGAAAGTGTCACAGTTTGGTTGGTGCCACTGGGTAGTTTGAGGGAACAGAGAACTCCCTTCCCATCTGCTGCTGTGTCAGGAGGCTGCTGCCTGCCTCCAACTAAGCAGCCTGAGCTCCTTCAAGCAGAAGGCTTGGAAACCTGCACATGCACCCTAAGGCTCTGTTGGAGACCTCTGACAGCTACTGCTGGGAATGGTCCTCAGGAGACACAAGCTTCCTACATACAAACTGGTAAACTAATACAGCAAGCAACTGCAGGCCCAGAGAGTCCAAAGCGGCAAGCTATTTTCTTCAACAAATTCTATCATGTTTTTAATTTAGCAGCGGTTTAACATTGGAACCAACTAAATACCAAAAAGTTAACATGGTCACATCATAGTCATTTATAAAAACAATATAAAACATTCATATAAAAATATAAAAAAATTCATAATAATTCATGGCATTCTGTGGGGTCTTGCATATTCTACTACAATAGTAAAATTGCTACTTGAGCCTTTCTCAGTGCTACATCAGTGAAACCAAATGAGGAATACGTATATAGGATGCAGAAATTTACTTCAAGTTGCAGTTTCTACACAGTAAACATACATATGAAATCCAAAAAGAAAGTGATTATAAATGATGATGCAACAGGCTCAAATTGTATTACACTGCAATGTCAATGTTATGTTCACATTAATCACAGTTTCCACTTAAAAATTTTCAGAAAGAGGGTAGTCAATTTGGTTTTTGAGCAAAGATGTGCATTATGCAGTACAGTGGAAAGTACTTTTTCTATTAACATAAACATTCTTGAACAAGTATCAAAAATGGTATAAATTGTAGAAGCTTGTTAGTGAGGAAGTGCCTAAGCACATACCTTGATTAATGGAGTTCTGCCAAAGAAGAATCCAAAAATGTAAGCAGCAATATCATTGCAGATAA
Source organism: Colius striatus (assembly GCF_028858725.1). Lineage (NCBI taxonomy): Eukaryota > Metazoa > Chordata > Aves > Coliiformes > Coliidae > Colius > Colius striatus. Next base: position 36,963,189 of record NC_084761.1, read on the forward strand.
CACTTGAAATGGGAACCAGAAACCTAGAGAAACGCATCACAAGTTTCAAGAACTGAAGAAAAACAAAAGCTGCACAAACTTAAACATAGGGCGGAAATTGAAGCAGAAACATTTATTTCTGGGAAATCTTTCTGTAGTATTTAGAAGGAATTAGGTTCACCTAGCTCCCCCCAAGAGCAACATGTTTAGCTATACTAGTTTTAGTCTTCAGTCAATCAAGACTGTTACAATTCATATCAGTTCAAGTTAAACTATGATTTTGGTGCATGAACCTTAAATGTCTAGCTTTTTCCTATCAGGCTTGAAGACTGGTACCACAGTTAAGAAGAAATCAACAGATATAAACATGCTAACATTATTGGCCACATTAAAGCAAGCAAATTCCTTGTGAAGTTTAATCATACTTATATTTGTTTAAAAAAAAAATCCTACTTTTACCCTTGTCAGTTCGGAGCAGCCTATGTTAGCTTCTAAGTGTTCTTTGCATGCAGACAGCATCTGAATTTGTTACTCAAGCCTGTTAACCCTTTTTTCCACCTTTTCAAAGCAGGGATGTATTAATAAGCCAAAAGTCAGATTTTGCAGTCATCTGCCATGTTTTCTAGCACCAGTGGAAATAATAGTTGACTAGCAAGGTAACGAGGTTCAGTTTTTGTACCGATCACTATGAAATAATTTGTTTATACAAACTTTGTAAAAGATTTTTTGGTTTTATTTCTAACTACGAGTGTATCTTTTCTGCAATAATCTCCCAGTTGTACATATATCAGGAAAAGAAAGAGGAGAACACACAGTATTTCGTCCATGGAAAAAGATAGATCATCTTCCATCTGTTTCTTCCTTCTTCCTCAACTTGTCAATTACCCTGTCCCTAAAGAAGCTGGGGGTGGGAAAACACACCTTCTCTTTGAGGAATGGTTTTAAGTAATAAAGTTTAACTGCATCATCATCAGAACTAAATATATCACCAGAAATGGGGCATTAAGGTGAACCAATGATAGCCAACTTTGAACTCTTAAAATATTTTAAGTAATTTCAATTTATCTGAACAGCCAGGGAGGGCAGCCAGATCGGGGATTTAAAATTAAATGGTCCAATCTCAATAGCTCTGAGCAACCTGAAGCTCTCAAGTAATTGAAAAAGAATGGATATTCATCCATTCAACAAAATTATATGGAAACTATTTCACAAAGCATGCAAGCAATCCCATTCCTTGCAAGTAAATTAAGTGGTTGTTCAAAAGAATCACACATGTGGCCACTAACCAAGTTAAAGAGGTTTCTGCTTCCTCTTCTGTATCCTTTACCCCATCACTCCAATTCCCCCTCGAACTAGACATTAATGTTTCTTTAATTTTTGTTGCTTTAACTGTTCCCATGATTACTTCCTAACCGAATCTATGTAAAAGAACCCACCTTTCAATTCAACAGAATTACAAATCAGTTTCTTATTGTCCCCTTACCAGATCATGCCTTCAAAGAGATTTTGGATGACAAGATGAGATTGAGTTACAGTGATCAGCAAAGTGACATGAGTCCATGCGAACTGTTAACAATGCAACAACACAACAGTTAGTGAAAACACTGATCCATACACCTTGATAAATACTGGCATGTCAGCTAGAGGGTCTACTTAGGAGCTCACAGCAAAGACCAGATCTAGCGATAATGTAAGGGATGTGTGCATACAGTATATCACAAGTTAGCTAGCTTTCTGAAGTAAGGACTGAAATTTCAACAGGTTTTCCCATCACTTACCTCCACCCAGATTTATTGAGCATGCAGTTTAACATCTGATTTAATGAGACCTACACCTTCAGCATGAAAACAGCAAAGATATGTAAGCAATGTGATATTCTGTACAGACATACAACAGACATGTTAGAACAATAAAATGGCAATGAGCTACTCATGAAAGAGTCATGTTACACAGGTGTGGATATCTCTCATAACAGAATACCAGTCCTCTTATGAAACATGAAAGTTCTCAGGATTAGTGAAAATGAAGTGTTAATTTTGATGCAAATGGTCATTTAGTTATTTCCTCAGTAGTACTGTATGTACGTGGTGTTTATTCTGTAGTGTCAGTGTAGAATAAAGTGGTTTCCAAACCAGTAAAGATTCTACAATAGATTTTCTTTTTCAAAACCTTTTGGATCAAGAACTGGTAGCTTTTCCTTGAAACACCAAATCTATGCACTCCAAATGTGAGAGTGATTTAACATTTGGAATGCTCTGCTGAATTTTCCAACAGACACAGGAAGCCATGTGTTTTCCTATGTCCACCAGGAAGTTCAGTTAACACAACTCAAGAAGGTTGAAAGGGGAGGGTACGTAAGAACTGCCTAAAGGTTTCTGAAAATACTAGCTGCTGGTTAATTGAAGCATCTCTGCAGCAAAATTTTTAGTATTTGTACAGTGATATTGGAACACCACTTAAACCCAAATGGCTACTCTGTTTGTCCAAACATTGTGTTACCACACAATGGATACATAGCTTCTCTATGTTTTACTGTAGTTCTTAGGTAGTCACACCTTGATGTTTTCTGGGCAGGCACTGACAACACTTTTTTTTTTTCCCCCAGAATGGATAAAAAGGAAAAAAAAAAAGTCATTCAAAATATAATGTATTTGCCTTGTGCCAATCTGAAGATGAGGACTATCTCTGCTAGAAAAGCTGTACCTCCCTGTCAGGCAAGTTGAAGGACACAACGTTGTTCCCTGAGTACACTGAGGGATCCTCAATGGTAAAGCAGTACCCAAAGCACTGTAGAAATGCAGGGGCTAACAGCATTCTCAAAGCTTTAGGAAACCTTAAAGGTTGCACAATGCCATGACTGCTCTAATTCCTTAAAGACAGGAGCTGTACAGCATTACTGTTTTACTACTGTTTCTAACCATTCCTACATAGAAGTGTGTGTGTGTGTGTTTGGGGGTGACAGGGAGTGGGGTGGGGCAGGCGTGCATTTGTTTTAATTTGGTTTTGGGTGGGTTGGTTTGTTTTTTACCCAAAATATTACAAAGCTAGCTTTTGACCTGTAAAATACATGTAAAAAAAGGGTTAATGCTCTCTTAATTAGCTCCTATGCTGTCTATTAGGGGGTCAAATACAAGAGATGAGGACAACGGTTTCTTTTAATAGGTTAACAACCTATGAGGCACAGCAGAGCAGAAGACCATAACCACTGCGAAATGTTACAGAATAAATTTTTGCACAGAGTTGAAGTTCTCTTCACAGCACTTCAATGAGGTCTCTACAAAGCAACACTTGAGTCACAGGAACCGCTTCACTATGCTGAACTACTTGGTCTTAGACCTAGGAGGGAGATGCACACCCAGTAATGTCTTTTGTATCAGCCTATTCCTAAAGGAAACGAATCACATTTTAAACGGACAATGCCTCACCAACGACAGCTTGTATTAGCTGAAAGGTCACATACAATAAGAATAAGCTGCAAGGTGAACAAATACTGAACAGCCCAACACCATTTGAATTTCACGTTATTGTCAGCTTAAGCACACTTTCTGCACCCCTCTTCCAAGTTATTTTATGAACATAGGGACGTGACTATTTCTGGTGACATTTATAATGTGACTGCAGCAAAGTGGGTAATACACACCATGTAAAACTGCAGACGATAATGTTTCTTCACTAAACTCAAAACAAACACGCAGAAACCTGTAAAACAAAACAAGTGTAGTTTGTACCATCTTATATTTAATCACACTGAGCTGGGATATACCAGTAATTCTCTTTCTTTGAAGCTGTTTTTAATGCTTCTGCTGCTAGAAGCATTTACTTGTATTTGGTTAAAATGCACTCATAGAATTATTCTCATTAGACCACAAGATTTAGTTAACATCAGTAAACATTTCATTACTTTACAAGGTCTCATTGTAGACATCAATTTTTAGGGCAGGAGACCATCACCTTTAAAAACTGCTCAAAAAACAGGTTGACAAGTTGGTTGTTAATAATAACAGAAATCATTGAAAGGAAAAGACCATCTTTCTCCTTTTCCCCTGACAGGCATGCTGCTGCATGCAACACAAGCACGAAGTGTGGGTGCTGGAGAATTCCACCAACTGAAAGAAATGTTCTGTGTGGCTAGTGGAGCACCTCTTCTCCCCTAGCACAACTTCCCATGCCAGCAAGGGTCAGAGTCCCTCAAAAGACTCTTAACCCTGGGGACAGTCCCCAGGTGAGCCCACAATCCCAATGTGACAGCCACCAAGGAGCTCTGCTACACTCTGCCTCTGGCTTTTGCTCATGACTGTCTTGCCTCATCTCTCCCCTCACTGCCCTTCTGTGGTTACAAGGCATTAGTTAAATTAGTTTCCCCAAGCCAAAGCCTACTGAGAAAGGTCAAGTCTTACAAAGCTGGTTTCAAGTTTACAATCAAAGTACCAAGTAGAATTTTTATATTTAAAAAAATAACAGTAGACAGACTAAAAGTTCATGCTGAAGATCAGGATTCTTAATATATTTTACAAGTACATGTAGCATAGCCGTCTCATGTCCCTTAGATCAATCCAAGTCTTCAAATTATTTAATTTTAGAGTAAAATAATATTAAACTGCACTGCTGAAAACATCATGGAAAATTTACATGTTCACAAAGCAATATCTCACAAATTGCCATCTTATATCTCTTCTTCCTAGAGAAGGGGCTTTCTAAAAGGTCTTTCTTTGGATAAGAAGGAAACTCTATTAATGAGGCAAGTATCTGAATGTCATAGAATCATAGAATTGTAGGGGTTGGGAGGGACCTTTAGAGATCATCTAGTCCAACCCCCCTGCAGAAGCAGGTTCATCTAGATCAGGTCTTGAAAAGCTCCAGGGAAGGAGACTCCACACCCTCCCTGGGCAGCCCGTTACAGGGCTCCATCACCCTCACAGTGAAATAGTTTTTTCTTACATTTAAATGGAACTTTGTGTTCCAGCTTCATCCCATTACCCCTTGTCCTGTTGCTAGATACCATTGAAAAAAGGGATGTCCCAACTTCCTGACATCGACCATTTAGATATTTGTAAATATTATGAGATTCCCTCCTCAGGCTCCTCTTCTCTAGACTAAACAGTCCCAATTCCTGCAGCCTTTCCTCATAAGGAAGATGCTGCAGTCCCCTGATCATTTAGTGGCTCTGCTCTGGACTCTCTCCAGAAGTTCTCTGTCCTTCTTGAGCTGGGGAGCCCAGAACTGGACACAGTACTCCCTGTACTTGAAGACCAAATAAAACCTCAGGCAATTTAAATAATCAGTTTTAAATATATTGGTAAATCTTACTGCTGTTGTCCTAGCAGAACACTTTCACAATAAAGCATCAGCCCAGCAATTACATGTACAAGTCATCTCCATAGACTGCCAAAAGAGTGTTAATATACTCAAGCGTTGAGCCCCAAGTTCTTCAGCAATAAAAATTACTTCATGTTAAATTCTTCTGAGCACTATTAGCTCAACTTTCTCAAGATCATTTACTTGTTTTAGCTGCTTTACTCTTCTCAGTGAATGCAAAATTTATATCCATCTTTTCACAGCAAAAATGGAACTGTGACCACCTAATTTTCTCAAACATCGAGATGAAAAAGAAACTGAAAGTGCATAAAGCTGGGGAGGGATTTTTTTTGTAAAAATGAAGTAAGCACAGAAACAAATACAGCAAAAGTTATTTCCTTTTTGCAATTTCCTACACTCACCTGTTAAGTAGAGTGCAAAAGATATAAACCTATGGTAACGAATTAGGAATTGAAGTTGTTCTCTTCTCTGAACAAATGTAGCAAAGTAATCAGCTACAGTCTCTCCATAAAAGAAGTAGTTGACACACAACAAAAAGTACCTACAACACAGAAGAGTAAGTGGTTATTTTAACAAGATAATATATATTGTCATTACAGAATCACCAAATCTTAAGGGTTGGAAGAGACCTTGAAAGATCATCTAGTCCAACCTCCCTGCCAGAGCAGGACCACCTAGAGTAGGTCACACAGGAACTTGTCCAAAATTCTTAAAAAATAAGACAGAAAAAAATTACACACACAAAAGGAAAACCAGAAGGGTAGAAAAGACACATGATGAAAATAAAATTGAAGTATAAGTCTAGTCTTATTACATCTGCCTCACTATCTCCTCTGACAAGCCAATTTCTGTAACTTATTTCTTCTAAAGCAAATGCACTAGAAAAATAAGTACATTGTGCAAGATGCAGTTGGAAAATTAATTGAATTCTTAGCTACAGTATTGAACACTCCAAACCTAGGCAAGTCTTTTTCAGATGTTCTAAAAGTACAGAGCAAGTGTCCACTGTCTTCGATACTGACACAAGCCATTCTTCATGTTCTTTTCCTGTGTCCTAATTAGGGTAGCTTGGAATTTCAGCCCTACAAACAGGATAATGGTACTGGCATAATGAATCCTCTGACAGTGAATTTCACATGGGGTTTAAGGACCTGAATGTAACTATATCCTTGCCATGTAGCCTGAAGATTTTTGTCCGAAAGAATTACTGCTGCATTTCCTGCTCCACTCTACAATGCCCTTTAACTTTCTTGACCGATTAGTAATCTTACAGCGTTAAATCCACCAGTTAACTAGTAAATGTAGCTTTTGCGACAAGTTTTTCAAAACAATTTTGTGGGAGTATGTTCACGCACAAGGTTCAACTGAGGTGACTTCCCCAGTCCTATCCAGCCCTATATAATCTGGATATTGCCACATGTACCTGGGATTTGCCAGAAAAATTCTCATCTTTGGCTATGAGATCTCCCAACACTATATTTATGCAGTTCTGTGATTAAGTGAACAATTGGAAAGGATTTAAACTGTGTATGTTATTATTGAAATTCTCTGTATATGCATGTGAAGAGGAGCCATTAAGGTACATGTTTTACTTATTTCTTATGCAAAGTTAAGACCTCTCCCCACTCCCACAAAAAAGCCCAGAAAAATCAAAGCAGTTCAGGTAATCAAGTGATTATTTGACTATGTTCAATTTTAGGTAGTTTACTGCCCTGGTTTCATCTGGGACAGAGTTAATTTTCTTCCTAGTAGCTGGTACAGGGCTGTGTTTTGCATTTAGTATAGAACAATGTTGATAACACACCAATGTTTTAAGTTGTTGCTAAGCTGTATTTATACTAAGTCAAGGATTTTTTTATTTTCTCACGCCCTGTCAGCAGAGGCTGGAGGGGCACGTGAAGTTGAGTGGGGACACAACTAGGACAGCTGTTACCCAAACTGGCCAAAGGGAGAGTCCATACCATAGAACATCATGCCTAGTATAGAAACTGAGTGGAGCTGACCCAGAGGGGTGGATTGCTGCTCAGCCATCAGTCAGCAGACGGCACTAGGCATCACTTGTCTGTCTTGGAATTTATTTCACTGGCTTGTTATTTTCTTTTTCATTACAATTACTATTATTCTTAAATATTTTTTTAAAATTTCCATGACCAAACTGTTCTTATCTCAACCCACAAGTTTTACTTGTTTTCAGTTCTTCTCTCCATTCCACTAAGGGTGGGGTGAAGAAGTGAGTAAGTGGCTGCATGGTGCTTAGTTGCCAGCAGGGGTTAAACCATGACACTAGACACGCTCAATTCTGATTTAAAGCATACATGCATTTGTACATATTTATAATAGGGAAAAAAAATAGAAGCAGTGAAAGGTCAACTGACTTGTCCAAGTTTATAGGCAAAAGACAGCTACAGAATCCTGTTTTAGAGACAGATATCATGTTTTATGTCTGCACGTGACCTACAAAGCCATCAATCCATCATCAAAGGATATGAAGATAAAGTTTCACACCCCTACTTACCGACATTCTTGCTTGCTACTCACCAGCTAAGGGATCTAAACCATAGTAACTCATATGAATGGTAGACTCTGTAACCTATAGTAATGATTTCATGGTAACACTTCACTTGGATGCTTAGAACCTAAAATAAGAAAGAATAAAAAAATACGTAAATATGCTGCAGCTGTTTCTTAAAGGCAGTAAGTAGCACTGCAACCTGCATTAAGGGCAGAAATTCTGAATTTTCTGCAAGTCCAAGGAAAACTAAGGATCCATTTAAAATGCCGCAAAAAACCTCAAAACTACTAAGTATGCTGAGAAAAAAACCCCACATTGGGCTAGCTACAAGAACACACATGTGAAACAAGGAAAAGCTCTCGAATTTTCTTCATTAAAACAATTCAGCAGCAGCAGATCAAAAATACTTTCTGTAAAGAAGGGTCCTCTATTTCTTTTGGCTAAATTTTATCTTGAAATTTAGTTTAAGAAATATTTTCCAGTAGAGAAAACTAGCTGTGCAACTCAACTTGGACACACGGGTCTTCTACTTGCAAGCATCTCATTAAGGGCAATTAACATTGATGATTAGAACCAAAGCTTGTCTAACTAAAGTCTGAATGTCACACCCTCCATAGTCTTCATTTTGTCTTGCTGATCTCATTATTTCAGTGCTTGCCCATGCCAGTCTGGTAGTACGTTTTGCAGTCTTTGGGCTCCAAAGGAGACTGACATTTTTGTTTAGTTCAGTCACCAAGCAGATCATCCTACCCAGATATAAAATATGACAAACACAGGTCATCAAGAACCCTGTGCAGAGGCAAGGGTAAGAATCTATGTGAACGCTGGCTTTGCAATATTCTTTTACCACTTGCGTTAATGAATAAATTTAATCTTGTCTAATGTGTAAACAGTTTAAAACAGCCCTACATCACTTCAGTGAGTTCAGTTTTGAAGGTCCCCTACCTCACGTTTTTTCTTCACCTCAGTCTACATAAAACTTAAGTGCTATACAGAATAGCAACAGGAAAGGATTGCATCTTACTGTAGAAAATAACACTGGAATCAAAAGGCATGGAAGAATAATACTTTAGTAGAAGGCAAACATAAAACATGCCTTTCAACTTTTTAGAGCAGTCTCAAAGCTTGTCCTCCAAACTTTACTGTCTTACCCTTCCTATACATCTCTGGATATTTTTAGTCTCAGTATTAAAGAAAATCCTCCAACAATGAAATAGTGAATTACTAGTTTGTTATGTCATTCACCTGAAAAAAGAAAAAAGGAAAATATAAGACAGACTTATTCAGATGTAGAGACTGCAATGTAGACCATAATACCAGTGAAAAACCATTCTAGTCTTAAGACAATACAGGGGAACAAAAGGTAGCTTATAACCTTTGGAAGAAGGAGCAGGCAACTCAAGAGGACTACAAGGATGTTGTGAGGTTATGCAGAGAGAAAATTAGAAGGGCCAAAGCCCGCCTATAACTTAATCTGGCTACCAACATAAGAGAAATTAAAAAATACAACAAAAGGAGGGCTGAGGAGAATCTCCATCCTTTACTGGATGTGGCAGGAAACAGCGGAAAAGGATGAAGAAAATGATGAGGTACTTAATACCTTCTTTGCCTCAGTCTTTAATAGTAAGAGCAGCTGTTTCCCAGCTATCCTGCCCCCTCAAGACAGGACCAGGGAGCAGAATGATGCCCCCCATAATTACACATACAAGTCTATGGGGCAGATTGAGCACATCCTCAGTCAGTTTGCAGGTGATAGAAAGCTGAGTGGGAGTGTTGATTTGCATGAGGGCAGGAAGGCACTACAGAGTGATCTGGATGGGCTGGATCAACGGGCCAAGTCCAACTGTATAAAGTTCAACAAGACCAAGTGCTACAGACTTGAGGAAGAGTTGCTGGAAAGCTGTCAGGCAGAAGAGGTCATAGGGGTGTTGGTCAACAGCTGGCAGATCATGAGCTAGCAGTGTGCCCAGGTGTCTAAGAGGACCAACAGCATCCTGGCTTGTGTCAGTCCCACCAGGACTAGGGAAGTGAGCATCCCTCTGTACTGGGCACTAGTACAACCCAAATGAATCTATGAATAGGCATTTTACAGAAAGCCATGAGAAAAGTAAAAGCACATTTTGACAGTTGAATAAACTTAGAATGAAAAATCAAAGCAGTTACCCAGAAGACAATTTCAAAGTTTTAGAAGCCACATCCCTCCCTGTTACTTTCCATGAATGGGAAAGATAGGTAATCTTTACTGCAATAAAAATATCAGCAATAAAAATGCTTGAAAGAAGCAGTAAAGACTGACTGGTTATGCAAGGTGTATGTTTTTTGGTTTGGTTTTTTTTTTTTTCATTTCACAACCTAAAAATGCACTTTACCTCTTTACCTTGGCAAGGGATTTAGCTCCATTCTACAGATAAACCCAAGACCACAAGGCAACTGCACAGAGAAGTAGGGAATTAATGAAGCATACCTGAGGATAGCCTCTCAGTGCTGGTCACAGGGAGCAGACTAGAGCTGCCTGCTTTCTTCAGCCTTCAAAAATGAAACCCTCATGTTTCGGGGTTTTTTGGGGGAGTTCGGTGGGTCTTTTTTGCTTATTGTTTTTTTAAACAAACACCAAGAAATATTAACCGTAGGTGATAGGAACCAGACAAAAAAATGGATTACAGAATTTTAGTAAACTTACAAATCAATAATGGTTCAACTTCTAATGAGTTACTCTAATTCCTACATTAAAAAAAAATAATAGCAGTATCCAAGAAGTCCTTAATGTATGAGGCTCAGTTATGAATGTCTAATGTTTTTCAAAAGTATTTACATTTGCACTAATAAGAGACAAATTGTTTATGCAGTTTGCTTCCAGCTGTCCTAGACATAATGAACAAAGAGATCAAGCAACTCTTGCATGGCACAATGTATTTAAACAAACTTACCAGAAGCATCAGCATAAATGATCCTAGGTATATGATGAGAAAAAACACAGAAATCATAGCTAGTGTGAGAATTCCACGAATCCACCAGTTTTTCCATCTATATTAAAAAAGAGGGAATAAAAAGCAAGCAGTTATAAATGAAACAAAATGCCACTTCCTTTACTAACTAGAGACTGAAGTGTATTAGAAAGAGTGGAAGTTACAGAAATTTTTGTGCTTAATAAAGCACACAGCAAGAAACACAGAATTAACCAACTATCCAATTAAACAGGATACACAGTAAAACAAGTTAGCCACCTTTCTTCCTCTCCCATGCTGCCAAACATCATTTGCAATTGAATGGTTCAACTTCATTTCACAGCTGAGAAAAAGCATCACATGATCAACAAGACTGATGAGGGCCCAGTCACATAAATGCTTATATGTGAAAGAAAGGCTGGTAGGTAAAAAGCATAGAACTATTTGAGTAAGGGGGGGGGGGGGGGGGGGGGGAGGAATCAAACAAAACCCAAACTATTAGCAAATTTCCATGGTGGCAAAGTAACTATTTTGCCAGGTAGAGGGTTGTCTACTGGAAGCAGGCCTGTGCTCTTTGGAGCACTAGAACCAGGACAGGAAAACATGTGACAGTGACTGGTGATGAGTCAAATTAGCTGTACTTTTTTGCCCTTGTAAACTTTTGCATCTGCTTGTGATTACCTAAGGAAAGCAGAATATAAATTCTTGCTATAATCGACTTATTTAGGTTGGAAAAGACCTTTAAGACAGAGTTCAACTCTTAACCTAATACTGTCAAGTCCACCACTAAACCATGTCTCGAAGCATCACAACTACACATCTTCTAAACATCTCCAGGGGTGATGGCACAACCACTTCTCTGGACAACTTCTTCCAGAGCTTGACAATCCTTTCACTGAAGAGGTTTTTCCTAATATCCAATCGAAACGTCCTCTGGTGCAACCGCTTCCTCTTGTCCTACCACTTGTTGCTTGGGAGAAGAGATCAATCTCCACCTCACTACAACCTCCTTTCAGATTCTTGTAGAAAGTAATAAATTCTCCTTTTCTGCAGGCTAAACAATCCCAGCTCCCTCAGCTGCTCCTCACAGAGCTTGTGCTCTAGACCCTTCACGAGCTTCATTTCTCTTTGGATGTGCTTCCAGCATCTCAGAGTCTTATAGGAAGTGACTGAAAACTGAACACAGTACTCAAGGTGTAGAATGATTTATTTCAAAACAGAAAAGTTATTAAAAAATGAAAAAAAGCCCAAACAACTGGGAAACCTTTTAACAGTTTTGATTTTTGCGGTTTTTTTTTTGGGCAATTCCTAGAGTAACCAAAGTGTTTCCCACATCCCCCATACACTCTGTCCACAAAGGCCAGTATCAGGAAAAACTAAAACCACCATTCCTAAAAAAAAAAAAATCCACAAAAAAAAAAAAAAAAAAAAATCAAAAAACCCTAATCCCACACTCCATTCTGTATTGAAAATGTTTCTAGTTACCAATAGTCCGTGTTTTGTTGTTTATATTACTACTTATAAAAAATTTCATCCTCTTCTCCCTGAATTTTTCCCTTCAAGAATTTTGCCTCTAAAAGCACACTTGAACCAACAAGTCACAAGTTACTGCTACATACAGAAAATTGTACTACAGCTTAAGGAAATTCTTTCTAATGCTTTGCTTTGTACCTGTCTTCTGTTCTGTTGCTGCATCAAGAGATACACCTGATTCAGAAGACACTGTTAGTTTTGCATCATACTCCATATTTAATATCAACTTCAACTAAGTTGATTTGATTTTCAAACATGTTCAATTGCCAATTCATCAGCAGGTTAATGGCATCTAAAGTCACTAATTGGATTTGTCTTCAGTATTAGAACAAAAGCACAATTATCTTTATTACAACAGATGCTCTATGATGTGGGCTATAGAACAAGAGCTCGCTCCTAGAGGCAACTCTTCAGAAGAATTCAATTTCTCTTAGAAGCACATTAAAATATCACATAGCATCTTGAAAGTGTTGACAAGCGCAGCTCTAGAAAGACAGCTTCAGAAAAACAAGTTCCAGAATCTACAAAGCCACCTAACAACTTTATTATATCCTAACTCTCCACTGGAAAGTTATGGATACTATTTCCTCTAAAGGCCAAATGCTAGGAGAAATAATATTTCTGAGAGTTACAGTGCAACTCATTCATGTTGTGCATCATGCCAACAGCTCTGGTAGGACTGCTAGTTACTAAACTAGTGGGTAATTCTGAATCTACCATTCCAAGAGCACCAAGTATTTAATTAATTGAATTAAAACACCTTTATACAAACACTCCAATAAAGGATTTTAAGTGTATGAAACAGGAAAGGTTTCTCCTGTGCCTCTTAGTTGCAGGCTTTGAGGTACTGCTATGTAAACAGCCTTTGGAACAAGCCTGATTTGGAGACCTACAACTTCCATAACGTTTCAAAATGCAATAGAACTGAAAGTGATATGAACTAGATACCGTTTGCAGTATAATGGCAGTCGAGAATATAATTTTCTGCTTGCATCTGGTGCAGTTTAGAAACATGCTTTTTGAAACCTGGGCACAATACATTTGTTTATAGCTCCTAAGCATCAAATAGAAAGACACAAGAGTTAGAAAAGAAGTAAATAAAAAAAAAAGTAGCTTCGCACTGCTATTGGAAATGCCTACTGAAGATCAGGTTTTTTAACAAGGACTAGGGAGTTTTTAATCATAGTCTGGATTGGAGATCCTTCTTCTGGCTCTTGCAAGACCTAAGTTGCATCTAAAATATACATTGTATGTTGCTTGGTTTGTTACATTGAGTATAGGGTATATATGATACATTCATTTTACTAAGTAGTTTTTTGGTAAGCAAGCTAAATGCTCTTTCATTGCATTAGTGAAAAAAACCCAAATGTAATGCAAACTGACACCTCCAAAAGTGTGTGGCTTATTTAGTGTTGGAAAGGGACTGTATAAAAAGATTATACTGGGAAACTAGCATTCATAAATATGCAGGTCCCCACAGTGATCTATCTACACACACATCCCCCCCACCCCACACACATTTGCTAGCCCTTAAGCTCTTGCGAACTGGAGTTGGAGGTGTAAACCTAGGTTTGAAAAGAGACAGCAGGAAAAAAACACCATTTTTTAACAGATTAAAATAAAAGCTATGTTATATTTAATTGCGAAGAAAAACATCTAGAAATGGAATGCTGTCACAAAAAAGCCAGCAAAGCCCAGCCAGAGACTTTACATTTCTTCTCTTTTGATTTATACATAAACACTACTTCCTCTTAACTTTGGATGCAGGAAATCAGTTTATTACAACTCCTAGAAATAGTTATTCTAGATATCGGTTCCAATGACTATTCTTCAGCCTATTCTATTGCAATACTCAGATTGAGCAATGGCAGACATTTGTATAAGCTGCAGCTAAACATTGCAGCGGCTTACTTAAAATGCTTGCAATGGGCAATCTTCAGTGTAATACGTTTTGCATACGCCTGAAGGGACTATCCAAGCATACGTAAATAATAGTATCCAGTAAAAATTTATCCTTGAAATTTAAAGCGTATCATGAAATTTAAAACTGCAGTAAAATATGTAAGAATTAAAGCTGCAACAAAATCTATAAGAATTTCAGCCAGCAGCTATTACACTTGAGAGATGTTTGTTTTACTACACCTGGTTGACAAGCCTGACAAAGCCCTTTTGAGGATTTCTGGAGTGCTGTCTGTTGGTGGAGTAACATCTGAATCGCTTCCAAGATCCAACTCGACAAGTCTTTCTTCCAAATCCACTTCCTTTAAAAAAAAAGAAAAAAGAAAACCAAAACCACACAAGATGATCAGTTATTATGTCAGAAAACAGTATTCACAGTCATGCATATTACTTTAGGTAGAGATAATATTGCTTTACAGTTACCTTCTAAAAAGACAATAATGGTGTACTTGTGAAACCGTAGACATTGTAGGTGCCAAGCTTATTCCCATAAATGTTTATAAGACCACCAGTACTTGGAAGTTGTGACATTACCTGCTGTGCTCAAGAAACTTCAAATTCTATGCACTTTTTCAACACACATAAGGATATATGTTTTCAGAAATACTAGAGCCAACACAGAGTCCATGAGTTCACAGAGATCCCTAAAAGTCTAATGCATTCTGTTACCTGTATGTCTTTCCTTTATAGAATAAGGAGAAGGGTCTTCTGGTGGTATATTGTCACATGAAGGAAAAAAAAGGAAATAGAATGCATGAACAAACAGCCTCTTCATACAATGAAAAGAGGCTGTTATCACAGTCTTATACATACATATGCTAAGGCTTGAAAAGAATGATCCAAAACCAAACTGAAGTGACTAAGTGTCCTGTAAACAGAGTATTATTCAACACAGTTTCTTGCATGATTCCAACACTACAGTGATTTCTTCAGTATTCACTAATGAACACTCAGAAGCACATCACCTAAACAGAGCGTGTGTTTAACCCAAATGCAAAATAGGCAGCAAATTGTCACCAATGGTCTGAATAGACTGTCAAAAATATTTTCCCATCACTTCAAGTCCCTGGTGATGATGATTTACTTCTCTCATCCTAACATTACAAACACCATGAGTCCAGGGAGTCAGAAATCTATACTTGACCCTGGCAAAGCAGTAAGGCAAGGAGTTGATGCTCAGTGTCTGGCCCCTGAACTTCCTCCTGACCTTCTTGACTTACCTCACTTCTTTACAATTCCAACCCTGCTGCCTCAGGTTCATCAGATCTTAACAGCTCTGGGGACTTTCAAGTGGCTGAGCTTGAAGACTTTTTTTCACCACCACTACACTGCTATTTCTCAGTCTCTCTCTCCTTTCAACCAACTCATCACAGATTTCGGTTCTTTCTCCATATTGTAGTCCCATGAAAAGACTGCTGTCTTACTTCTCCTTAATAATATTGTTTTCTTCGCTTTTTTTCTGAGTATCTTTAGCATTTTGAAAGACTGGAGAAGTATAGCTTCCCTCTCACTTCTCCATGACACACCACAGAATGAAGGCACCCTACAATGCTAGCCATCATGTGGCTCCTCTGTTGATAGGCTATCACCTTGTCCTTTCAATCCATTGGCCTTTTCCAGGAAATTATTCTCAGTGACTGACCTCTGATAACACCAGTGGTGCAGAAGATAAGGCTTTTCAAGCCCCACCTTTCAAAGCAAAGGCTCAAGCCCGCACCGCCGAAAGGCTGCGGGAAGGGGCATAGGTGGGGGGTGTGTCAGGCGTCTGGGAGCTGTCCAAGGTTCTGTGTCCACTGCGCTGCAAACTGGTCTCTCACCTCGACCCTACCCAGGCCTGAGCCACTGCCCGTGATGCTCACTCCAGGGACAGCAGCCCTAGGGAAATACTGTCCTTTCTATTTTAAAATTGCTTCTATCTTTATGGAAACCAAGACCATGAGCTCATGCTATTCACATGCACAAAAGGTAACAAAAGGAAGAGTAATTCTACTTTTTAACATGTTAGGCCTGGGTTTTTCTCATTCACTCACATGTCCAAAATTAAATTCTTGAATGAACTTTACATAATTTACTCCTTTGAAAATCTTGCAAAACTCCAGGCTTTTCCTATTCCTTGAAACCCCTCAGCTGAATAATTATTAGACAGACATTGTCTATAATTAATACAGGCAAAAAGAGCAAATACTCTAACTGTGGTCCAGATTTTGGCAAGTCTATAGAACACCTGAAAAAAGTGCGTAAATAAATAAAAAAATAGAGTGCTTGCAATCTTGTTATTCAGAAATGTTTCTCATAGTCTTGTACTGTAGCTTAGGAAATCAACTATAGATGCAATGGTGGATGGGAGGATGACACACTAACGTTACATTCCAAGTCTCTCCCAAAGCCACGTTACAACTCCTGTCACCTGCATTGGAATGCTGCAAGCTAATCTGTACAATTCTATAGGACACTACTCAGTGTCCAGGTAATATGCCGTAATCCTGGACCTAAGACCCCGACTTAGTGTCTTTAATATTCATCCCTGCTTGCATATGGCAGAGACATTCTCTCTTTTAAGCACTCAGAACTAAGAACATCCCCAAACTATTTTGTTATGGTTTTGATACTGCATAAAACATTGCTATGCTCAACCAGTGTTTAAGCATTTTGTAAAAATTAAATTTAAAATCTGATATTTAACATACAACTAAGTTATGCATCTCATTAGAATCAAGGTTTTAGATAAGCTGTTTCAAACAACTGAATTCACAGGTGTATGGCCTTTTTCAGAGTATCTCAACACCTTGATAAAGGAGTCTGTTTATCTGATGTGTTTTTCAGTAGCTCATGCTCCATAGTGCTGCTCCTGGGAGCCTGACTTGTGCAAGCTGCAAGTTGCGTAGAACTTGGTGCATTTGGCCATTTTTTAGCTTTACATTGCTACAATAACCAGTGGGAGACAAACCAACGACTATCTTCTACTTCCCTTTGTAACATACCTCAAAAAATTACTTTGAATATTTTCCAATTAATTGCTATAATAGCCACAATCAGTTCCTGAATAAGGCATTTAATTTGCAAAGTCAGAAGCCAAAGAGGAAGCTGTTTGAGAAAAGATAGTTTATTATCTTTTGCATGATGAAGTGCTTAGAGAAACCTGTCACTGGTGGAGAAGTCCTTCATACTTTTTATTTTCTTAATTATTTTACATGACTGGTTATAAATATTCTAGTTTATAACCATGAATAACAGCAACCATTATGGAAGGAAACACTGAGATTTTCACTATTAAAACCCTAAAAAAGACAATGAAAAGAATCATGAGTTGTGGTACTTCAGCTTGACCTTGTAGAAGCAGTTTTGAGGTTCAGCATAAAATCAGACAATCTTTCCTTTTCCTGAATTTCAGGTTTCAGATTTGGCCAAGCTGAACACACAGTAATAAAAGGACCTGTGGGGGGTATTAACTGAAATGCCATGGGTTTCATACAGTGAGCAGGCATGTACAAGATTTTCAAATGTTAATTGAAAACAGCAGCAGAAGTCGTACTGTCCTAAGCAGCTAAGACACCTTTTAACCCTAACTTCAAATTAAATGTTTGATGCAAGGTGTTTTCATTTTTTTCTAGACCTCTCAAACTGCAATTGACGGGGCCTTTTACACACAGAACACACTTTAATCCTGTCTCCTTGATTCACGTCCAAAGTGTCTGTAATGTATAGATGTTGCAATGAAGTTGTTACCTTGTTTCTCTTCATTGAAGGTGCATGCTCCTTCAAGAAAACCTATCAGCTCATAGAATACAAGTCCAACAACATTGAGATGATGCAGGCCTAACAAGTACAGTAAAGTAGGAAAATATGACAGGTTTTGACACACTACAAACAACTCAGTGCACAATAAACATGCCTATCTGACATACTATGAGTGCTCATCGGCTTTCATCATTTCCAAAGCACCCCAAGACAAGAGTTTATTTAGTTGTAAGGGTTTGGGGTTTTTAAATTTTGGTGTTTTTAAAGATAAGACTTTAATCTTTAAGTTAAATCTTCTGCACAAGATCTCAAATACTTGAGTTCCTTGAGTTCCTTGAGGAGGAACTCAAACAGCCAAGAGCCTGAGCCTCCCTAACAGGAGCTCAAAATACGTGACATCTTGCAACACATTAAGCTTCCATGTGGATTCCATCTTACTGGCTACTTCACAACAGCTACCAAAATACAGCCATATGTCATGCAGAAAAACACAGACATGTCAACCTTTCATCATCTAAAAGTACAAACACGTTTGAACTGCTGTTTTGTATCACACATCCTCCACTACAATTAACGTGTGCCGAGTGAACAATGCACAAGAATTATTTGAGTTACAAAGGCACTTGCAATGTTTTACTTGTATTTTTTCCAGGATTCAATAAGGAAAAGCAGAGTATAGCCAGCAAGTACATAGACAGCAAATATGTTTTTCTTGGACAATGCAGCATCTATGTAAAGAGCAATTAAAAAATTAAGGCATTTTCCAACAGCTTGTGTGAAGTTACAAAGCAAAATAACTTAATTGTTATTTTACCTGCCTAAGAGTTACTTTAAGTAACTTTTCTCTTCCAGCTTTGACCTTTTTGCAGTCTCTCTCATAGGTTTTACACTGAAGTCAATAGATCAGTTAGACCACATTATAGCATATTCAATTAGATGCACCTTGATACTTTCCTCTGAAGTTAAGATATCAAAGTGTCAGAAGATCCTGGATAACGTAACCTTTTTTCCGAACTGGTAAAGCCTGACATATGCAGAAGCACAACCAAAAGAGCTGCATACATCAAATTAAAAGACTGAAACCTACAGATCCTTTCCTATCTGTATTAGTATTAATTCACTACCACTTTCAAGAAAGCAGAGGTTTGGAAGTAGTCTGTATTATTACAGCCATGCTTGTAGCAGACAGCATAGAGGTCAGACTTCTCTATGTAAATTAAACAGATTTGTTCTCTGGATGTTCCAAAAGACATAAGTCAAATGAAGTAAATAAATGATCAATAGTCATACTGTCATCAGGGATTTCATTTACCTCCAAGCTGGTTTGGGCGGTTTGGAGCATCAAAGATCCAAGTCCCAAACCCAGCTTCACACATCTCAGCGGTTTAAGTAGCAATGGATTCCCTGTAAGGGCTGTCTAATGAAACACAGTTTTTTCAATACTGTAGGAGAAATAGTGATTCTGAGCTTGGTTCATTTACAAATAATTAACAATGACACTAGGCAATCAGACACTTGTTCCCACTGTCAACAATGCAACACGATTCCACTGCCCCCTTCCCCATCCTACCCCAACAACTCTGGAGAGTTACAAACTGTGCAATTACTTCCAGGATACATTTTTTTTTAAAGCATTTGAAAGCAGTGACATTTGCTTTATAGTAAATAATGCAAACAACTGGAATTTTAAAAGCATGAATGCACGCAGATCAATCTGTAACACTTTAACTGACTTACACATATTAAGTATTTGAATGCCAAATCATTCCTCTTGCTCCCAGGAGACACAGAGTATTTATGAAGGCACTTTAACAAGACATTCTTAGCAAAAGAGCATCCAGGGCAAGCAGTAGCAAATAAGAAAGGGACAATCGAAAAAAAAAAAAAAAAATCACTCCTGTATGCCACAGGAAAACACAAAGAAACAAACTCCTGAAATGACACAGCCTTACAGGGCAAAAGCATGTTCATGGGAACTTTGCAAAAAGTTAGTGAGTAACTGAAGACACAGAGACTTACAGAGCCTGGAAACTTCAAGAAGAAGCTTCACCCAGCACATATATATTTTCAGTCAAAACCAGGGAAGTTAACTTTTATTTTAAACTATATGGACATAGAAAAGCCAACCAGTTGTTTCCAGACAGTGGTAAAAAAAACTCATGCAAATGAGACACCCCGCCCTCCCCCATGATTTCACTTAAATTCAGTAGGCAATGAGCATCTATGGACATAGTAAGTGTAACAGTATACTGACATACTGAAAACAGGACTAAAAGTATACAAGATAAAACCCTGTAGACACATTTAACATTCATCGAGTCCTTCAGCAAACACAGAGAGCTTCTCTACTTTGGCAAACAGGTGTTTTAAAGCCTGTCACTTTTATGTATCTGGAAGTCTGAACTAATCAAGTCAATAAGAGTAGAAGTAGCACAAAGCAGTTACCATATGAAAGGAGACAACCAAGTTTATTCCTTCATTACAAGTGAGGAAGAGAGTGATGCTTTTGAGACATGTCGAACAAGTTTTGGGTCCAAATACACAATTAGCAACAAATACAGCATCTCAAAAGAGTCAAAGGACAATAAGCTATCCACTTGTTGTAAAGGTCAGGCAAGAGGTAGAGCAGAAAGATAACCATCTAACAAGGTGTATAATGTGACACCTGTGAATCCCGACAACAAGATCCTTCCCATTGAGTTACCTACAGCAGACACCACCTTTTTACTAACATTCTAAACAGAGACCCAACTGTGACCCACTGATGGAAAGCTCAGTATTAGATGCTGGTTTCTCTTTAAACAGCACAAAAGTTACAAACAGCACTAAAGACAGCTTAATATTTCAAAACAATCCTTAATGTTGCTTGTGAGCACCAGTGCTGTGCACATTGCAGGTAGGTTGAACAACTCTAACAGGAACAAACAAGGACTCCCAAATAATCCATCAAAAAGTTTTTTGTGTGGTAGAAAAGGCTTCCCATATCTAATAGTTCAAGCAATCATTACAAATGCATGTATGCTAAAAGGTCACTCCCTGCAACCAACATTCTAACTGCACAGACAGCAGCAGAGTCCTTTCTGTTCAACCTCATCTGAAACTGGATGAAACACTAGACTATAGAACAGCTAAAGCAAACATGTGGTAGGCCTACAGGCAAGAATAGCATTTTCCTCTCTGAAAATCACACCGGTAAATCAAGAATAATATGAACAAGTTTCAGGTGCAAGCTTTTGAGGCCTGGAGAGTAAAGAAGGCACCTCACTGTGTACCTTTGAAATGACCTTAGCCTACAAAATAAAGCCAGCCTGAACAACTCCACAGGAAAACAGCCTTTTGTGCACATTGCTAAAATAAATCATGTTTAAAAGTTATTTTTCACCTACAGATAAATACTCTCTGTGCAACCATAGTCTAAATGTTACTTTATTTGACCATAGCCCTCAATGCAGCACAGTACTGCTAATTTTCAAATTCATTGGCTTTGAGTTCACACAACCGACTATCGAGTTTCACTTTCCAGTTCCTTGTCACAACACCTACGAGAGCCTGCACACTCTGCAGCTTCCGACATCCACGTAGGTTTAAATAGCCAGCAATGCAGGAGCCCTACATCATATGTTGCCAACTCCATTTAGCAACGAGAAAGCTACCTTTTAAATTTTTTTAAATTCTTGTTACCAAAATGAGAACTTCTCTTTCATTTTATTCCAACTGTTAGCAACTACGATGTGCTTGCTTTTGTACAGATAAGCCTTAACTCCACAGCAAACAAAAGAACAGCATCGTGGCTCTTTTGCCACTGTAATGAACCCAATGCACAGACGTAGTATTTTGAAAATCTCTTACCCTAGCAGAAATGTCATACTGTAAGCCCTTTCCGGGCCAGAGGTGAAAGCCTATAACTTAAAAGGCCATAAAACAGAAAGCGTTGCTGGGGAAGTGCTGACACGGCCTTTCACCGGAGCAGATCACCAGCCCATGGTTGCTTCTACGCTGCCACACTGGCCCAACCAGCCTAAGCACGCTCTTTGCTTGGCCCAGCTACTTCGGCAAGAGGTGAGCTCCAGCGCGGAGCCGACCGGCTCATCCGCCTTCAGCTCTCCGCGCGCCCGGACAGAAGCTGGGCACTCCCATTTCAATCTCGCCGTGTGGGAAGATGGCAGTGGGGCAGGACACACGTGGGCCCCTACCGCCCGCGCACTGGAGGCTGAGGCCACTCTCCCGCTACGGGGAGTGGGGAAGGGCCAGGGAGGATTCCTACCCGAGGTGTCGCAGTCGGGGCCCGGCGATCGGAGTGGGGAGGCAGCACCCCTCTCCCCCGCCCGCACACTTGCCCCAGTGGCCCCCGCCCGCGTGCCCTTACCTTGTCGCTATCTGCCTCCTCTTCCTCCTCATCCTCCTCCTCGGCGGCCGCCCTTCGCCGCCGCCGCGCCGACATCGCGCCGCGGGAGCCCAACAGCCACCCGGCGGCGAGCGGGCACAGGCAGGGCAGGGCAGGGCCGAGCCGACTGGGACGGGGAGGGCGCGGAGGCCGCGCCGCGGAGAGCCCGGCCGCCGCTGCCTCGCCTCCCCTCCCTCGCAGAGCCCGGCGTTACACCCCGCAACGCGGGGGCGCTCCCGCGGCGGACGCTACAGCTCGCAGACGCGGCCGGACCCCAGCGCCCCGGCAGCGGAAAAGCGCCCGCAGCCCCACGGCGGCGGCTGGAGCAGAGAGGGCGGGCCAGGGTTGCCCAGGTGCGCCCAGCACCCCGCCCCCAACTCTGGCACCACCCACAGCGGCGGGCGGAGCGGGGACGGTAACGCCGGGGCGGAGCGGGCAGCGACCGGCTTGCGGTTCTCCTGCACAGGTTCCCCCCCCCGCGGGTGCTTCTCGTCTGCCCGGGGCTGCCATCGTCTCCCGTGCTTCCTCGCAGACTCCCGCAATTCGGGCATGGAGCTGCGGAGTGTGTGTCAGAACGGCTCCGGCGTGCGGCTTGCCCGCGGTCCGGCCCCGAAGCCCGCAGGATCCCCATCCGCACGCAGCCCACGGTGCCAGCTCTGTGTCGACACCTGCGGACGCCGGTGCTGCAGCTCACGCGGGCATCCTTGGTTGCCTGTTAAGTGCTTTGATTACTCTGGAATACTTGGTCCACCTGCTATATGTATGTCCATGTGAAAAAGTAGGTTGGGTACTTGCCACTGGCCTATACAGAAAAGTAACACACCTGCCTGAGAGTTCACAGGCAAGCTAAATGCTCTACAACGGCAGTTGCACGTGCCCTGGAACGGATATTACGCTGTCAGCTCTCAAAACAGCCACTGCTCACTAGTCAGGCATACCCACAAGCTGTCCAGAGGGTAGATGTGAAAGGCACACAGTGCTTGGGCTGTCTTCACCCAACTGGCACCTGTACAGTAGACATAGAGGGTGGGCCTGGGTGTGTAACAAAGCAGGATGTGTCCCTTTGCAGGGGCAAGCAGACCCTGCTGAGCACTGTGACCTGTTGAGCTGTCCAGAAATCACCTCTCTCTATTAAGATATGCCACAATTTGATGTCATACCGGTCCCTGGGTACAGTTCAGATGACTGTGTCGGAGTGCCTCTCAGCTCTACCATGATGCTGCCAGGTGATCAGGAGAGCAACCACTACTTTTGCTTCCCAAAGCCTGCTGCATTCCTCTGCCCACCCTGTTAGAGTACCCGTCCCACTCCACTGTGCTTATATGGCTACTGACAGTCTGGCCATGGCAACAGCTGTCTGCTCCGGAGCATTCCCATAAAGACAGCCTAGGTGTCACCTTGGTGTTCATATGCTGGCCTACAGAGTCTGCAAACACAGGGCCAGTGCAAGGCAGTGTGTAGCCGTATCTGCTGTCATGTACGTTATCTCTATGGTGACTGGTTTCACTGAGCTTGATTTGGTCTATTTAATGATTCGGTTTTATTATGTAAACAACATTATTATTACATCACTTCAAAGGTATCCTTGGCATGTTTTTAATGACAATGCCATGGTTGAGGAAGTTAGAGCAAGCTACTGTGAGCAGACACAGACTATGGCATTGATTAACCATCTCCAGCCTTGCTGCTGAGAAGCATATTCAGTGGCGCTCAGGGAGAACAGGTATTTCTGTGATTTACCTGTGCACTGCAGGTAGCACACCTGCAGATACATCCCCAAGCACATACAAAAAATAATGTGCTAAGAAGAGGTCGGTTCCAGCAGAAGGCAAACCACAGATCCAACACCAGAGCAGACAGGCCACAGAGGCACAGTTTCTGTCATTGGGTCCTTTATGGACAAATGTTGCAGAGGCAGCCCCCCCTGAACATCACATGGCCAGGGTCCTTCAACACTTCACTCTTATCTTAAATTTATTTATCCATAAGTGATATATTATGGGGGAAAATGTTGTCAAACGTCATTTCTCCTTCCTCAGGATATGCAAGAGTGGCAAACAGTTCCTCAACAGGGAGGAAACCTAAACCATATAGGGTAAGCTGAATGCAGAATGGATCCCAATGGTTAACAAGGCATCTTTTCCATTCTTGCCTCTTTCAGTATGTTTCTACCATTGAGTCTTCCCTTGCAAGTATTTCTCTAGCAAAGCTTTCAGAAGAAACCACAGTTTTGCCTACTTCAAGTGCCAAGACATGCGCATACTCTGTTGGCCCTGCAATGGGACTGTCTAGAGAACAGCAGAGAGAAAGTAAGAAGTGGTTTGTCTGACCTCCGCAGCTTTGCTACCTATGGTGACTGCAGTGTGTGGAGAAGACATCCATGTTTTTTTCCCCAGTGTGCAGATCCCACATCCAGTTCAGTAGGCTGGGGTGGAATGGACACTGCTCTACAGCCACCATGCAGCAGCTAGGTCTAGCTGAAGAAGTATACGCCTTGTTATAGACCTTCCTGGTAAACTTGACCTAACAAATACAGGGCTAAGAATGAATAGATGCTACAGTTCTGCCACAGAAAGGGCCCTTCTGTTGTCAACAAGACAGAGGCAATGCTTCAATACCTGCATAAAGATCATTAAGCAGATCCTTGTCCCATCCATGGAGAGAGTAAGAGCTAGCATTTTTCCTGTATCTTTGCTCCATCCTCAACCTAAACACTGAAGGGAAAAAGAATTCTCCTAGAAAAACTTGGAGGAAAAAATATGTGTTTAGCAAATGGTATGATGGAAGGAAGTAACAATAATGGTAAAGGAGGAAAAGGTAAAGTACTTGGAACATATTAATGAGCAGAGGCAAGGTGAGTGCACAAAACTGAGTCACTTCATTTGGGGAATAAATAAAGACAGCAAGCAATTAACAACTGGTGACAGTGGGGTGAGGGAATGAGCAATCTTCTGGTAACCGGGAGAGAGAGAATTAAAAACAATGACCAGGCTCCAGTGTGATCAGACAGGAACCCAGCCCCAGCTTTTCTCCTTCTCTCTCCCAGCTGGATACTCCTGCTGCTGCCATGCACCTTTTCACCTGAGGGAGGGTGAGTGAAACTGCTATATGGAAGCAAAGCTTTTCAAGCCTCTCCTGCCCAAGGGAAAAAGATAAGGGGCTCCCAGAGAGCAAGCAGAGTGTGGGAGTGTGGTTGTCTTGCTTCTAGGTCACAGCTCCTTGCAGTCACGGGAACCCAGTGTGCCTCTTCAGCTGCAGCTGGTTAGACTGGTTGGATGGGAATTTTCCAAGTCAACACCCTGTTACTCAGGTTCCTTTGGGGCAAGTAACTACACTGGCTGAAATGTAACATCACCTCTCCAAATGTTTTGAGCCTGCATGGTTTCACAATGTGTGGCAGAAATGTCCATCTTCTCTGCCCACAAATATGCTATTGTGTCAGCCACTGACTTTTCTGATATGCAAATATTATCACCTGTCTTATATGGAAGTTCAGTATCTTGCTGTCTGAAGCCTCAGAGGTTTTTGTTGCTCTGTTTTGCCTTTGCCTTCTCCTTGTATTTCCACATGGATTTGGTGTCTCAAAGCTGCCAGCAAACAACCCAAACCCCTGGCACCTGGTTCAACACCTGCAGTGCAGGAAAACTCTCAAGATGCACATCCCTGCACTCCCTTCAAGTGCCCATAAACACATCACCTGCCCTGGCCACACTCTCCCCTGTCCAAATTCTAGTTATCCACAGCAGGCAGATCTGCCTTGCCTGCTTAGCCAGGAGCTGCCTCTGCTCTGTGCCAGGACCTACATACAGAAGGAGGAGTTCTCTGCAGTCAGATGCAAAACGAAAGCTCTGACATTAAAACAGTTACATAAGCTCTGCATTAAAGCACTTGCATAAGCCACGTACAGCCTTACGACAGAAAGGCAGGGAGGCTGCTGCTGTCTCCACTGACCAACAGAAAGCCCTTTGCACAGAAGAGAAGCAGAGCTGGGCTGCTTCATTGCTGCTGAAGCAGGAGCAAATAGAAGGAACTGGTCCCTTGTCTGCTCGGAGGCTGGGGAACAGAAGATACCTCTTCTGGACAGACTGTAGACGTGACACTGAGGAGCCCTATTGCTGGTAGCCTAAGAAAGAGAAGCTGTTTGCAATTTTGGGGTTTTTTAAATGGATTCCTACTAATGCAAAGAACAAGGGAGACGAGTGGAAAACCTTGATACCTGCTGGTCAGCAGTCAGCCATGTCCAACGATGTCAACAGAGGCTCAGTACCTCCTCAGGTTATATTAATTATGAATGATATTGTAATGTGCTGCATTTAATGAATTTATAATATTTTCTCATCCCTAGATTGTTACAAAGAGGATAACCCCAAGCCAGAAAGAAGCAGAGAGAACAGCAATACAACATCCTCAGATCAGGCTGTTTGTTCTCCAAAGCAAAAGGCAAGCTATTAATACCCTGAGCTCTCCTGACAAAACCTAAAGCTGCAGAATGCTGCCTAATGCTACCCTGAGATGGCACAGGGGTGCAGGGCACTGGAGCCCAGGTGCTCTGGGTATGCCTGAAGCTGAAATTACAGGTCAGAAGACTGGTATTACACAACCTGTGCACTCTGAGATGAATCCTCCTCCAGCCCTAAGCATTAGCTTCAGACGCTGGAAAAAAAAGGAAAGATGCATCGAAATATAGGAATGTGTGAGTCAATCAAGACACTCCTTTCCCCCCTTCAAATGAATACAGCATGAGCTCTAATACTGTCTTGCTGGGTTTAATACGGGTCGAAAGGCAATGTTGCTTTGCCAAGGCATATTGAATAGAGCATACATATCTATATTTTAGCAATGTAAATCCACTGACAGCCCTGAATTGGTCTTTTGTATTTAGTTAACATGTCACATAATCTTTTGTATAAAAATGTATTGCTAGTCAGAAAAAACCCCAAAACTCAAACCAAAAAACCCCAACTCACCAAGAAAAAACAACAAAAAAAAATGACCTCATTACTTCTAAATTAAAGACTGAAGTCTGAGGAATGTAATCTAGTGACCACTGTGAAGGTCTGGCTGCAGAAATCTTTGCCCCAGGCAGCTGTCACCTTTTGTTTGGTCCAAGTGGTTTAGTATTCCACAGCTACTGAGTTATTTTTTGATCCTTTCTTCCTACCATAATCACTGAGATGTTCTTGCTTTTTCCCAAAGAAAAAAGGGTTTGTATGTGCTGGGTGTTTGGCAAGCTGCTTCTGTTTTCATGCAAGATGTGAAATTAATTCTTGAACTTACTTGTTGCAGCTGTCTGAACACGCTACGAATCTGCAACACAACCTTCCAGTGCGATTTCATATGTACCCTATGTTACACTATCCATATAGATTACTTTTTTAATACAAACATCTGTTTGGAATACCATATTTTTTTGGCTTGCAGCTCTTCACTGCTGGCAGGGGTACATTTTGCAAAGAGTGTGTGTGCATGGAAAAAGATGGAGACAAGCCTGACAAGAAAACAGCCTGACTGATACCAGGGGAGGAAATATACCTTTGCTACATCAACTGGCTAAGGCTGAAAGGGTAATCACTGAATGGTTTAAAGGGACTAACGGCACTGCTCTGACAAAATGTAAGTGACCGCCAAAGAGAAAAGAGGAGCTGGCTCCATTCTAGATAAGTCCCACACAGCATAACACTGACAGAATCGGCTCTTCCCTACTAAATTCAGCCTCAAGTCTTTAGAGAAATTAGGGTGCTTTGGGCAGGACTGAAGAACAAACCACTCTCTGTAAAGTTTCACAAGGTGCTTTTTAAAAGGCCTCATTACACAGTAGTTCTTTTAGGTGGTGCCACAGCTGGGGCTGCCACACAGCAGCTCCCCAGCATGTTTGGGGTGGTATCAGCCCGGAAGAGTCTCAGGGTGTGCTTGGACACCCAGTCCCTCACAGGGCAAGGTCAGGAACCCAAACCCACAGTGGGCAGGGCAGGAGGGAGGAAGAGGAGACCTATTAAGTCCCACACAGCCTCCACCACTCTATTTGGTAAAACCTCCTTGACAGGAGAAAGTCATTGTACTCAGTGCACTTCTCAGTGGTTTCACTGGAACTGGAGACCATTTATGTTAACATATATATATGATTGGCACCAGTCTTAACAACACAAGTGCCTGCAGCTAAGAGCCATTTGTCTTCAATCTGAAAGAGAGAATCCATTCTGTGTGACACCAAAGGGATTGTGTTTGTGTCCAGACTTTATTTTCCCTCTTCAGTCAGAGCTCATTCTGGTTCTTTCTGTGTAAGTGAGGAGACCACAAAGCTCTCTGAGGGCCAGACTCTCAAGGAACAGGCTTTTCATGAAGTATTTGCTATTTACTTAATTTGTGGTGCCTAGAGCACAGATTGCACTTGTCTCTGCTTTCTGCCACTGGATTTGCTCCCCTCCTTTTTATACTGCTTTCAAGAAGCTTTATGTCATTTTATTTAATTGAACTCTAGTATTACCCACCCTATTACTTTCCAGTTGACAGGAAAAGTTCACCTAAGGTATGAGTAGGCATATCACCATTGATTTTTAGCAGTTTATGAAATATCACTCTGTTTTGCCAGCAATACCATCTTGCTATCTTATCTCAAGGGACAGACAGAGCATTATGGCATGCTCAGAGTGTATTTTATAAGTGCCCAGCAGTCGGCGGGATGCAATTAAGCCAAGTAATACAGTCATGATCTGGAAAGGTTGCCCTGTAAAGTCCTGATTCACTGCCATTTTGTCATGGTAGTTTTCAGATTGAAGTACATCTTGTGCCTTACAAAGATGCTCCTACATATTCACTTAAGTGAGTTCTCTGAGAGCCATTTTCCAGTGGTAGAGTAACAAAAATACACTAGAAAATACCAGTTGGTTATACTTTGGCATCTTTGGCTTCTTTCTCTAAACCCTGTGGACTGCAGCTGTGATATGTGAGGTCCTGAGCTGCTGACTAAGGGGATATAGGTTGAGAGTAGTGTCTTTCCCTCACTTATAAAAAGCCAAGAAAACGAGCTACAAATGAGAGATACTCAAGGCCTCTTCTCTCTTTTTTTTTTTAAGTTTTCAGGATTGTAATTGAAAGCCCCTCAGCAAATCTTGACTAGTGACTTATGAACGTATGCCACAGAACTGTTCCTGATCTCACTTCCCTCCTCTCTAAGTCTCCAGTAGGCATGAGGTAGCTCTTGGCAAGTTCTTCATATACCTCTTTTTCTTAGATGGAAGCTCCAGATTTATTGGAAAAGCATTTGATCCTTAACAGGCAGCTTCTTCTAGAGATATCTTTCTGCTAAATGAGACAGGAAAGCTGGGTTTAACTGACCTATTACCTATTCCCTAAACCCCTCAGTCATCTGCCTGCCTGATGCTGAGATCATGATGAAGGAGGGATCTCCAACACCAGATGGATTGGGTACTGGTGGCCCAAAAGAGACATCATTTCTGCTTCTTAGCACTTTTAGCTCCCTTTAAAGGCTCAGCTCAAACTCAGATCAGTCAGGTACTACCAGAAGAGCAAGTGTTGAAGTGGGAACGGAGAGCAACCACAGCAAGTAGCTTTCTACTGCTTCTGTTGTGCTACGTGATTGCCTGCTTACCTGAAGCCTGCAGTGCAAAGCCAAAATGATAGAATGAAGTCCAGAAATGTATCTTCAGACTCACTCATTCTTTGATCCAAGTTTTTGTTTCATGCAATTGCAAACTAAAGAAATTCATTAACACAAGACAACTCACTTTTAGCCAGCTGCTGTACCAACATGCTCAGAAGATGCTTTCTGAATAGCATCTTTCATGCCACTTGGCAAAATAGCAAAGCATCAAGAACACACCTGGAGGCAGAAGAGACAAAAACCTTGAGTATCATACTGCAGTTGAGTGTTCCCTGCTGCCCTGTCCCCAGTACCATGCATTGTTTCGAGTTGCAGAACATGACTGCTGTTGACACCACTGGTTATGACAGATGAGAAAGGCAATGTGAACATGAACAGGAGTGGAAGCTGGTAGACGTGAATGATAAACCTGTAGAACAATGGCAGTTTTCTCTGTGGAGCAAAGAATGGCAGTATGCTTTATCCCAGAAATCCCTAGTATTGTCACCAGTGGCAAACTGAGGCAGGAAGTTGGATTGAAACTCTTGCAGCAATTGGCTGTTCTGGCTGTACACCAGTGGTCTGCATCTGCTATCCTTCTCTAAAGCACCCTGTGAACTGCCCTACTTTCCTAGGAATTTGATTTGTTACAGACAAATCTGATCATCAGTCTTTCTACTTCTCTCAAGAGCTCCCAGGTTCCACAACATTCTCCTTGCCTTCCCCATCACATCTCTAAATAGCAGGTTCAGCTGTCCTGCACTTCTTCAGGGCCAGCCTGGCTGCCCTGGGAGGCCACAGGTCTGCCACCCTGTCACAAAAGGTACTTGCTCTTATTTCCAGAAGAATGGGGTTGAGCCTGCCAAAGCCACCCCATCGCCTGAGGCCTCTGAAGGTGCTGCTCAGCTCTTAACAGGTAACAAAACCATTGTTGGGGCCAGTAAGGTGACCTGGAGTTTGCAGAACTGGATGGTGTCACATGTTGATGGGAGGGAAGTAACTGCTTCCTGCTGCTCAACCTGACAGGCGCTCCTGCTCCAGCAAATCCCAAGCAAAGTGTGTACCTAAAGCAGAGGTTCAGCCTATAGTGCTGGCCCCAGGAAGAAACACTCTTGCCCTTCTGTGGTGCCACAGCAGCCTCTGCTGGCATGGGGCAGACAGAATCATCACCTTCACAACTATACAAACAGGCTTGTATCTTATTATATTCTAATTAAGTTACAAAACAAGTAGCTGGCCTCTCTGCAGGACATGACGTGATAAGGTTTTAGGGTGATGGGAAGGAGAGCGCCTGCTCTATTGCTCTGCTGGGGCAGAGCGACTGACCTGGGCAGCATGTAGTGACACCCGTTGTTACTTGCCCACACACTGGGGTTATTTGGCCACTTGTCCTCTTGTTTCTCGTTTGTGCCAGGCCAGGAGCAGCATGGCCAAGACAGCAAGGCCTTGATAATCCCAACCAGGTTCAGAGAAGAAGTGAGACAAGGGGCTTGCAGTAAGGGGATCTTGGTGTGGCCTGAGTGTGTTACAGTGATTCACAAGCAAAGCACTCATAGGTGGAGGTTCAGATAAAGTTCATTATTTAGATAAAACCCCTGTAGACCAGTTGAGGTGTTTTTTTTCTGTAAGAGAGAGGCTGAAAGCATCAAATGTCCACCTGGTTGCTCATGCCCTTCCCTGAGAAGGGCTTCACTCCTCCAATCTTGCTCCTCGGGAGGCTCGGCCAGAATAGCAAGGTGTTTGGAGTGGTTCTCGGCGTTCCGAGGCCGGAGGAGAGCTTGACTCCGCCTGGGTTGGTGGGTCCAAGACTGGGAAGGACGGGACAGACGGGGAGGACCTCCTGCCTTTGCCATGTGTACACAGGGCTGTGGTTTCCAGGCTCTCGCTAGGTGGAGCTGCGGGATCGAGCACAGGGCCGGCGGGCGGCTGCGGCCCCGGGACTCGTCCAACACTGGGGGAGCCGCGGGGGCTCGCCGCCTCGCGCCGTGCCCCACGCCGCACCCCGAGCGCTCCCCGTGCTGCACACCCTCGGTGTCCCTCAGGCTGCACCTACATGAAACCGAAACGAGCTAAGCAAAGTCTTTTCTTAAAGTTGCGCTGCGGTGTATACCGCGCTCGGGAATTTTCTCTCACGTAGTCTGCTACTCAAAGCAGCCCTGTCAGCCTGCGATGGAATGGAAAAGGCTGAAATACGGTTTTCTAAAAATCATAAAAATATGCACATAATGATAGCTACTGCCGACGCCGTCTCCCTCCCATCCTCATTTAGATCATCAATTTAACGATTTCTAGTTCCCTGACACTGGACCACCCTGTGCCAACAATTTCTAAGGAAAGCTCTCTCTGCTGATTTCCATGAGGGGCTGCTTAAAGATCGATAGCCAGCGATGGCCTACCCTACATATATTTGTCTCTCAGAGTGAAAGAAGCTGTATAAAAGCTCCAGCTATGCCAGTTAAATTTACATACATTTTTATTGTTAATGTGAAACCAAAGTAAAACCAGACATTAGTTTTAGCCTTGCAGTGTACCTGGTTATCCATAGAAAAAAAAAACCCAAAATGATCACGTGGATCCCTGGGTAGTACCTGGACCCTTACCACACAACTGCAGCTATGAGGACACTCACTGCCCTGCACATCCTTGGGTGGCTTGGCAAGCTGTTTGGGGCTTGAAGATGATGAGTGAACTTCTGTTGGGTTTAGCTTGGTAGCTTTATCCACACCTTATGTACACGTACACCACACAGATGGAAAATTCTGTGCAGCAAGGTGCAATGGAGAGGAAAAGAAAGATAACTTCGGCACCCTTAGGCAAAGATAAATGAGACAGTGTTGTGGTTTAACCTCAGTCAGTCATTAAACACTAGACAGCCACTTGCCTACCTACTCCTCCCAAGTACAATGGGGAGGAGAAGCGTGTGTGGGGCAAGCAGTAAAACTCATGGGTTGAGATAAGAACAGTTTACTAACTAAAATGAAATAAATTATAATAGTATCAATTATCATAATATTCTGTAATAATAATAATAAAAATAAATATAACAGAGAGACAGAGAAATAAAACCAAAGGGAAAAGCAAAACCAAAGACAAATGATGCCCAATGCAATTGCTCATCACTTGCTGACCCATCCTGAGCAATAATCCACCCTTCCCTGCCAATTGCCACAGTTTCTATACAGGGCATGGCACTCTATGGTATGGAATAGCCCTGTGGCTACTTTGGGGCAGCTGTCCTGGCCATGCTCCCTCCCAGTTTCTTGTGAACCTATTCACTGTCAGGACAGGGTGAGAAGCAGAAAAGGCCTTGATACTGTGCAAGCACTGCTCAGCAATAACCAAAACATCCCAGTGTTATTGACATTCTTTTCAGCATAAATGCAAAACACAGCCCTGTAGCAGCTACTAGGAAGAAAATTACCTCTATCCCAGCCAAAACTAAGCCAGAGAGATGGAGTGCCAGTGCAGCTTGTCCCTGCTGTTACATATCTGGCCTACAATGTGCACATTTCAGCATAATTGTTAACAGCAGGTTTTAAAAATAGTTTCTTCATCTGTGGCTGATCCACCTACATACTTCCAGTCCTCACAGGGTTCCCCAAGCTCATCTGGATATGGAGCAGGCCACTCAAGAGCAATCACACTCCAGAATGAGGTGGGCAGAAACCACAGCAACTCCCAGAGCAACCCCATTGCCAGTGGAAAAAAGGGCCATTCCTACCGCAAGGACTGCAGACCTTTGCAAGCACATGGCTGGAAGGAAATACTATGTCTGAATGCCACATCACTGGCACATCTATGCTGGCTGCAGCTCTCTGTAGCATCACATGGGAGTAGACAAACATGGCAATGTTGAGAAATCTGTTGTGCACTAATTAGTTAGCATAAACACAGTAATCAGTAATGCCACATGGCTGTTGCCAGCAGTGCTTCAGAGCCAGGATGTCAGTGAAGTGCTGGGTGCACCTGCAAGGGATTCCTGTGGCCACATTAAATAGATATATGCTGCTTCCAGAATGCAGTGTGACAGTGGGGGTGGTGGGCAGCCTTTAGAAGTGTAAGTTGGACAAACTTCAGGTGAAGTTTGTACTGCCCAGCAGGGAGTGTGCAGTGAGGGCAGAGCATGTGCAGGGCACAGGACTGGGGGCAGGAGAGAGGTTGGAAGCAGGACTGTGCCAAGAATGAAAAGTCTCAGGTGAACCTGCACAGATAATGCTGCACTTGCAATCGTCTCTTCCTGGCTTTCGCCCAGCAGGGGTCAGGCTGGACCTACGATCACAGATCAGAAGGGAAAGTCACTACCCTACTCCAGCGTCAGATTTTTTCAGTGCTCCAGAAAGGAGAGAAACATTTTGCCTTATTGAGAGCATGAAAAATCCTTTAACATCTCATTTAAGAAAAACAAAAGAAATATTGAAATGGCAACAGAGATGACTGTCAGCAGCAGTCTGCAACACCCTGCTTCTTGCAGCTGTTAGAATCATAGAATCATAGAATGGTAGGGGTTGGAAGGGACCTTTAGAAGTCATTTAGTCCAACCCCCTGGCTAAAGCAGGTCCACCTAGATCAGATTGCACAGGAACTAGGTCCTGTTTCCATTCAGTCTCATTACAGTCTCAGCCTCTATTCCCAATTATTGTGAATACACTTCAGTGTAAATGGAAACAGAAATTCAGGCAGGATGTAGGGACCACAGCATTAGAGCAGCAAAATGACATGAGTGTGTCCTTGGGAGTGACTGGAAGGCCTCGTGAAAGGCAGAACTCACAGCATCAGCCACCTGGAAACAGTAAGCTGTTACCCACAGAAACCGTTTCTGTGCAGCCAGTGAGGTGGTACCAGTCCTAGGCTGGTGTCTCCAGTTTAACCCCCACAGCTAGAACTGGCAGCATTTCAGGGACTTTGTCACTCTGAAGAGTAAATCAAGGGGTTCACACTGGGGTCACCCAGAAAGTAATGCCTCTGCCTTTGTCTGTCACCAGAGGTCTGCAGGCAGATGCTCTGGGACAAGAATGCTAAAAAGCAGGTGCGATATATCCAAAGGCCTGCATCCTGAAAAAAATTCTGGCCAGCTTTGCCTTAGTTTATTGCCTAGCAAGAGGACACAGAAGATGGCATTTCATGTGTGGAATTTTAATGATGACTTTATTATATTTTAGTGTATTATTGGCTTGCGATTTTGTAGTATTACAAGAAATTTCCGTTTCCACAACTCCATTAAACATCTGATTCATTTTCTTGGCTCGTGGTAATGCCTCAAATCTACATCACTAAAGAATCAGTGCTCTGCATTAGATAAATATGACTGAGTCTGATTAACCTATTAACTATTTTTAATTAGCTTTTACTGTTCTTCAGATATTCCATGTTTTTGAAGAAGCAAAAAGAGATGAGAACA
Source organism: Colius striatus (assembly GCF_028858725.1). Classification (NCBI taxonomy): domain Eukaryota; kingdom Metazoa; phylum Chordata; class Aves; order Coliiformes; family Coliidae; genus Colius; species Colius striatus. The sequence continues at coordinate 36,998,553 of NC_084761.1, forward strand.
CGCTGATACTGTAGAGCTGTATAGGGCTAGCATATGGACTGAGATTACTCATCATCATTGGCAGGAATTCTGCTGTAGGGAATCTTGCAACATCACATTTTTCCTGCTGGAGTGAATATCATAATGGACACAATTGTAGCATGAATTATGGGGAAAATGGAAAAAAATTAAATCTTTATAGCATTTTTATGTTCTGTCTTCCTTTTTGGTAATCAGATCCTGATTAAGAGTTGGAATTAGTACCCAGAAGAACACTAGGCTTTCCCAGCTCAGCTCCTTTCCACCATGTAGGGCAAGCAACAAATGATTCACTGGGTTTACAGTGTTGTTACAACAACAACAAAAATATCTAAATACCTATCCATCACTTTAGGAAAGTAACCGACTGCTTGCTTGTAATAAAGAACATACGATAATGGCAAAGCATTTTATGTGCTAAATAAAGTGATTACTTGATTTAGCTCAGACAAGACCCTCTCCCAGTGACTTCTCGGGGCTAAAAACTGGGCAAGGAGGGGTCCCTGTCTGGTCCTGCAGCTGGAGGACTGAAAGAGCTCTGGGCAGGTCAGAGAGGTATAATGATGCTTGGAGGCATCACCCCGGGCACAACTGGACACCGAAGTAGCATGGTTCAGCAAGCTGTAGTTTGGGTCCCCGTTTCATCAGCTTGAAGAATGTCAGACCCTACTGTACCAAATCATTTTGGACCTTCTAATTTCACGTGTTCTCATTTTGAGGGTTTGCTCGGGATTTTTTTGTGTGTTTTGGGGTTTTTTTTTCTTTCTTTTTCAGATAAGCTGGGACCATTCCAGCTAATATGAATTTCAGAAGCACAACTGCTCCAGCACTTAACACCTCGAACGAACGAATAACTACAGGATTTTCTGATAACGTTCCTTCTTTATACCTCCTCAGTCAGTCAGTCAATCCATCTTTTTTCGCCTTCACTCTGTGTGACTGGTGTCTCCATCCCAAATTCAGCCCGTCCTTGCCTCTGCCTCTCTGCCCCCACCGCCTCCCTGTCTGCGGGAGCTCCCTCCGCATCCCCTGCCGCCCTCCGAGGCTCCGCGGGCTCCCGTCGGGGCCTGGCGGGGTTTTCGTGGAGCTGCTCCTCTTAGGCGGCTTTTCCTCCCTCAGGCGGCTACTCACCCTCTGTTTGCCCCGTCCCGCAGCCCGGCTGATCGCTCCCCCTCTCCTCCTGTACCCTTCCCTCGTTAGGCGGCTACTCTCTTCTATGATTTAACTTGTCAGTCGCTTGCAAAGAGGCGATGAAGCTCTTAAGATGAGACCTAGTGAAACTGATGAAATGCAGCCGGGCAGAAAGGAGCAGTCTCCGGCTGCAGCACCCGCTTGTGCTCAAGGAAGAGTTTTGGTTACGACGTTTTCAGGCTGTGGTTTGTTCACTCCGTTAGAGAAGTTTGTTACCGGTATGGTTTTGATTCCCCTCACTGCCCAGGGAACCCAGGGTGCCCCGCCGGCTACCCGGCACAGCACAGCCCCCGCTGCCGACTGGGGAATTTTGCCTGCCCGCGACTATTCTTAGGAAAAACAAAAAGCCTGAGTATAGAAAAGGAATTAAATAGCGATATTTTCTTTTTTTCTTTTTTTTTTCTTTTTTTTTTTTTTTTCTGGGTGACGCCCACAGAAAGGAGATAATGTTGATGGCTGCTTTTGAATACGAACTATTTCTCTAGCAGGGGTCAGGTCTTTTGATGCCATCCCACCTCTAATGCTCGTTTTAAGGAAATAAGTTGCCCGAGGTGGCCCCCAAATAAATGCCCTTCTCCAAGATGCCACCCGTTCGTGACAGAAGGAGGGAAAGAAGAAGCGGTTTGTGCCGGAGGGACTGATTTATTTTGCTTTCCCTAAAAAACAAACCCAGAGGTTCTGAGAGGTGAACCTTCTCTTCCGCCTGGGAGGGGGTGCGGAGTGGGAGGCATGGCCTGTGCCCACTGCCTGACGGCCATCGGACCCGGAGTGAAGAGAGCATCGCCGCGGCACCTCCGGGTGTCCGACGTAGCCCCGACTGGTACCGCAGTCGGAGGCGAGGGGCGGCCGGATTCGCCACCGCGGGCTCACGCCCCGGTTTCTCCCGCCGCCAGCGCGGAGACTCAGCTGAAGCTGTCGTCGCTGCCGGTGGCCTGCCCTAGCAAAGCTCCCTCGGGGCCATCCGAGAAAGGATGCAGCGGGACTGGTGCGGCGGGGAAGCTCTTATTCTCCCCCGCCCGAGCCACACCAGTGCAGACCCCGGCCATCGCACCGTCTCCTCTGCAGGTGGGAGGAAAAGTGGACCCCCTGGGTGCTGGCCTCTCAGAGGGGCGGCTCCGCGCCTGCCTCTACGCTCCCAAACCTGGGTTAATTTTTCTCCTCCACAATTAAAATGTAAATGAATGGCTTTCAGAGACCGGCTGCCCTCTCCCCACGCCCGCTGCCCCAGCCGAGCCCCAGTGCTCGCGGCGCTGCGGAGCCGGCGGTGTAGGGCTGACGGGGCCGAGCGCTCTCTGTCTCCGCTGAAACCGACAGCAAAGGGTTTCGTTTGATTTTAGTTTCGGGATTAAAAAAAAAAAAAATCAAGCCTGAAGACTTAAACTCGAGCTCCTCGGCTGTGCCGTTTCCGCTGCTGTGCAAAAGTTAAGACAAGACAAGGTCCTGCTCTACGTATGCCCTTTCTCCAAACGTATTTTATCGCGGCTTTGCAAATGAAACTAAAAGAATTCGGAGCAACAGGGGATATTTAGAAACAGAAGGAAACACCGCCGCAGGTCGAGGATCAGCATGCTTCTGCTTTATCTAAGGTGCGCAATTAAAAGAAGATAAAATCGCAATTTCACACCAACCCTTTTCCTCAAGCTGCAGGAAATAAGAGTTCCCCATAGGCACACGCAGTCGGGCATACAGGGCACAGAATAAAAATTGTTTAGGGCGATTCTGCATCGCTCTCCTCTCTGTGGGACACTCTTTGGGGCGCCACATGAGATTTTTTCCTCTGCAGTCCCAGGCAATGGAAAGAGCAGCCAGTGTCGGCAGGGCTCGTTACCACCGGCTTCAGATCTACATCAGCCGGTACTAGAGCAGGACGACCGGGGGCCCTGTGGAATTGACACGGTGTTCCGACGTGCAGAGGGAAAGCACCTACGAGGGTTCAAAAGCAAGCGGGTGGGTTGGATCGGGCCGCACGGCGGGTCGGGTGGCAGCGGCCGCACGGAGGGCAGGCCCGGCCGGAACTAGAGTGGTTTCGCTCCCCAGAGTGTTCCCGGGGCAGAGACGGTACGAGGAACAGAGAGAAAGAGAAAAACAAAAAGAAAAAGAAAGAAAAGAAAGAATCAGATCAGAGAGGGACTGGGGGATGTGAGAAGAGAAGAGAAGAGAAGAGAAGAGAAGAGAAGAGAAGAGAAGAGAAGAGAAGAGAAGAGAAGAGAAGAGAAAAGCCAATAATACAATGAGATAAGGAAAAAGGGAAAAGAAAAAGAAAAATCTTGAAGAGAAAGGTGAAAAGGAAAAACACGGAAAAAGGCAAAGGAATGTAAAAATGAAATAAAGAATCAGAGGAAAAAGGTGAGGAAACGTCAGGAGCGGAAGGAAAAAGGAAGGGAAAAATAAAAAGGGAAGAAAAGGGGAAAAGAGAAAGGAAAAAGAAAGGCAAAAAGGGAAAGAAAAATGAGAGAAAAATGGAAGGAAAAATAGGAAAGAAAGAAAAAAAGGAAAGAGGAAGAAAAATGAGAGGAAAAAAGTCGAGGATAAGAGTGGAAAATGAAAGGAAAGAAAGAAGCGGTGTGCAAGGCGAGCGCGAAGTTGGCGGCGCGGCGGGCGCGGCGCGGTGGGCAGGGCCGGCCGCCGCCCCGCCCCCGGCCGCCGCCGGCCGTGCCCCCGCTAAAGGAGGCAGGGAGAGGGGCGGCGCGGCAGTGCGCCCCGAGCCGCGCCCGTAGCCCCGACAGCCGCACCGGCGGGCAGCCCGCGGGATCAGCGCCGATAGGGATGCGGGGCACCGGGCAAGAGTCCAAAGTGGCGAGCGCTAACCCTGCGCCGCTGTGAACCCCCAGCTCCTCGCGGGCGCAGATAAAGAAGATATATACGTGTATCCGCACGGACCCTGCGCACATACACGTATATATACAGACTCGCCGACAGCAGCACCACTTTTCTTTCCGGGAGCGGCCGCCGAGGCGCAGCCCTGATGCCCGGCGGGGCGGCGCGGCCGCCGCTCGCGCGCATAGCTTCTCGCTAGACGCGGCGGTTCTCGCGGGCTGGATGCGCGGCGCCGGTGCGGGCGGCACCCCCGGGCCGGCCGCCGGGGCCTCGAGGCGCTAGGGGCCGGCCGGGCCCCCCGCCCCGGCCCGGCGACGACGGCGGCGGCGCGGGGATGCTGGCACTGGGGCAGATGGACGGCGCGCCCCGGCAGGGAGCCTTCCTGCTGGGCAGCCCGCCGCTGGCCGCCCTGCACAGCATGGCCGAAATGAAGGCACCTCTGTACTCCGCGTACCCTCTGCCCGCCGGGCCCGCCTCCTCCTCCTCCGCCTCCGCCTCACCCGTCTCCGCCTCGCCCTCGCCGCCGCTCGGCTCCCCCGGCCTCAAGGCACCCGCTGCCGCCACCGCTTCCGCGGGCGGGCTCTCGGCACTGGGCTCGGCCCCGCCGCAGCTGTCGGCCGCCACTCCGCACGGCATCAACGACATCCTCAGCCGGCCCTCCATGCCCTTACCGGGCGCCGCGCTCGCCTCCGCCTCGCCCTCCACCTCCTCGGCGGCACCCGCCGGGCTGCTGGCCGGGCTACCCCGCTTCGGCAGCCTCAGCCCCCCGCCGCCGCCGCCGCCGCCCGCCCTCTACTTCAGCCCCGGTGCCGCTGCCGCAGCCGCCGCCGTGGCTGCCGGCCGCTACCCCAAGCCACTGGCCGAGCTGCCCGGCCGGACGCCCATCTTCTGGCCGGGAGTGATGCAGAGCCCGCCCTGGAGGGACGCCCGCCTCGCCTGCACCCCCCGTGAGTACCGGACACCGCAGGGCAGCAGGGGGGAGGCGGGCCCGGGGAGCCTCGCCGGGAGTTCGCTCCTGGTGCTGGTAGGCCCCTGCGCCCCAGCATCGCGACGAGTATCTCCCACGCCCAGCCACCCTCGAGCCCGCCCATGGCCGAGAGAACTGGCCTCGCTTTCGTTTGGTTTTTGGTTTCCTAAGTTTGTGTTGGTTTATCCCTGTCCCTCGGTCTGCGCGAAACCCTTTAAAATGTCGTTTATTGCCAGCGAAAAGAGGAACCCACTCGGGGGAGGGCGACCGCGCTGCCATCTGCTTTTGCCAGCTCTGCTAGGGACTCTCGGGATCGGGACTGATTTTAGGGCCGCGCACAAACTTTCCCTGAGCAGCACGTGCCCCTTACCGCCTGCCTGCACCGGCTGCAGCTTTTCTAGAAAATGATATTGTTTGTCTACTCAGATCTTCGATACTTAAAGGGAAAATAATCTGGGGGAGCCAGGAAGTTAGAGCCGCCGCGTTGTCCAGGCAGCAGTTTTGTTTCAGACATCCCCTCCCCGTCTCCCGTGGTCCCCTGAGAACGAAGTACTTTCCCAAAATCCGTAGATTAACGTGTCTCTGTCCGTGCCTTCCCTTTCTCTCCCCCCTCCCCGCCAGATCAAGGCTCAATTTTGCTGGATAAGGACGGAAAGAGAAAACATACCCGACCCACTTTTTCTGGCCAGCAGATTTTCGCCCTGGAAAAGACTTTCGAGCAGACGAAATACCTGGCGGGCCCTGAGCGAGCCCGGCTGGCCTATTCGCTGGGGATGACGGAGAGCCAAGTCAAGGTGAGAGGAGTGACTCAGTCACGGAGCGGTGCGGGGCCGGGGGACAGCAAAGCGACGGGCTCCGACCAGGGAACAAGGGGACCCTGCCGTTGAAACCGGGCCTGCCTTGGGCAGATGGGGCTGCTGCGGGCTGGAGCGGGTGACCCCACGGACACATGGCAAGGGCTTCCCCGGCAGCTACCGGCAATTCGCCTTTCATTTCCTCACTGATGGGGCTGAGAAGGGTGTTTTAAAGCATATCTTATTTTAAAACTACCAAATAAAAAACAATTAAAAACCCAAAAGTCCCCACAAAAAAACCCCCAACAAAACAACAAATACCTAAGCAAAAGGCCTGAACGCCACGGGGGGGGGGGGCAGTGCTAGGAAAGTGGGGGCATGGGGGGTGGAGTGGGGGTGTCAAGGTCCGCATCCTATATAAACCAGCCTTTCAGCTCCAGCCGTGCTCTGCGGCCCTGGGCTGCCAGGCAGAGACTACTCAGCTCTCTCGCCCTGTCCCACCCGGAACTCTCCGGTTTAGACTCAGAGCTGTAGGCAAAGCAGAGTTGCGAGGAGTTGGGAGACCGGGCTGAGCCCTCCCATGGGGACATTGGAGGAGGTGTTTGCTCCGCGGGTGCAAGGAGACGAGGCGGGTGCTCAGCCAGAGGGGCCCCTCAGCGGCTTTGAAGCTGATCTAGAGACCCTCCTTTGTCACTGCAAATATGTCCCAATGGCTGCGAATAAATTATTGCAGCCTCTACGGTGAAAATAACCGCCTCCTCTGGCAGCGCCCTGACACAGAATAAATGCAACTGGGTGTCTGGGGAAAGATTCAGCCCAAAACGGTTTTTCCCCCCAACCATGCCCCGAGCATAGGACAGAGAGCGCCGGGGGCCCTGCGCGGGCCCCGGGGGGGAGGGGCCGGGGGTCTGTTAGCCAGCACTGCGCGAGACCGGCGCGGGGATGTGTGGCTGGTGTTGTGAAGAGCACCGTGCCGCCGGGCTTGGTTGCTTTTCGTTGACGGGGAAAATAGTCTGCTGGCCGGCGAAGCCGGGAGTGAGCACTGACACGAGGAGGCGTAGGGCAGTGGGGCGTGGGCGGCCCGACCCGACTGCGGCGGCGTGGGGCGAGCAACTGCGGGTGGCGGTAATGGTGGTGGTGACAGTGGTGGCGGGGACAGGTCTGGTTCCAGAACCGACGGACCAAGTGGCGAAAGAAGCACGCGGCGGAGATGGCGACGGCGAAGAAGAAGCAGGACTCGGAGACGGAGCGGCTGAAAGGTGCCTCGGAGAACGAGGAGGAAGACGACGACTACAATAAGCCCCTGGACCCTAATTCGGACGATGAGAAGATTACACAGCTGCTAAAGAAACACAAGCCGGGGGGCGGCGGGCTACTGCTGCACCCTCCCGAGGGGGAGGCCTCCGCCTAGCGCGTTCCGCCCGCCGCCGCTTTCGGAGATGTACAGATCTATTTTTCTAGACTCTAGGCGCCCGGGAGGAGGAGAAGCCGGAGAGTGAGAAGAGAGGACTGCGGCGGAGCGGGCCCCTGGCATGGGGACACCGCGTTATTGTAGGGTGGCGGGCGGCGGGGGCTGCCCCTGGGCCCGGTTCTGCTCCCGACGGTGAGGTGGCGGCCTGTTGCCGGCTCTTTGTAAATAAACCGTGAGTCACCGCAGCCATAGGCGTTCCTTACTGTGAATATTTAAAATGTAAAATACCTTATTTTTTTTGTACAGAGGGGGCTGGAGGCGCCCCTCCCCGTCCCCTGTCTCCACTCCCGCCGCCTCCTGCTCCCCACCGCTGGGCAGCACCGAGGGCACGCCGAGAGCCCTGAGACGGCCGACATCGGGGCCGCCGAAGAGAACAACGGCCGCGGCTGCCACCAGCCCCTCCCTCGGCCGAAACTGCAGCGGCCCGCGCCCTATTTATTAGGATTTTTTCAAACACTTTCCGTTACGGTCGTCGTGCTAGAGGGAGTGAGGGAGAGGGTGAAAGGATGGTATTTGCTTTCACTTACACCGTTTTCGATCAACCATGTTGAAAAAAGTAGTCGGTGGGAAGTCACAACCACTTTAAGTCCAAATATAAAATTCATTTAGTTGCTGTAATTGAATTTAACGTGTGTTTTCTTTTGTATCATACGGAATACTCTAGAATGTAAATTGTTTGGGTTTTTTTTAAGCTAATAACGATGATATATCGTGATATAGCATCTTAACAGTTATTAATTTATATTAAAGATAATTCGGTTTGTAAAGAGAAGAAAAGCCCTTTGCAAGACCAGTTAAATGTAATGCACTTTCTGTTTTAAAAAAAAAGGAAAAAACAACAAAACAAAACAACGATAAATCTATTAAACCAGTTTAAAGACGTCTGCTGCCTTCACTAAAGGGTACAGATAATCTGATCTCTCCAGAGATTAAATAATGAAACCACGGTACAGGATGAAGAGAAAAAAAAGAAGATATAATTTTCATGATCTTTTTTTAATCTCAGTAGTAGGGTTTGGGGGTTTTGGGTTTTTTTCTTATTATTATTATTTGTTTGTTTTGCCCTGTTTTGTTTTTTAACGATGTAAATTGACAACTTTTTTCTTTGTGGGGGGGGCGCTGAAGACGGAGACAAGTAAAATAAGCGGCGGCTTGTTTGGGGTCAGGGCTGGCGGCTCCTGCCCGCGCCGGTCCCCCCGGGAGCGGGCAGGCAGTTTCCTCCCACTCGGTCCCTGGAACGGTTCTTCTCAGACTAAATTAGGTTGTATTAACTTTTTAAGCGGCGAGCTACACAAGCTGTTATCGAGTGCAGAGTGTTATCACTATTATGGGGCAAACCCCCCTGCTTTCCGAGAAGAAAACGGTGAATAAAATAATAGCCCGGCTAAGGGTCTGGAGTAAATAGCTAAACTCAATACCGAAGCAACTGGTTTATATTGAAACTCATTATCTAGATGCCATCATTTCCATATTTAAACAGACCAGAAACAATCGCACTTTTTTTTTTTCCTTCCCCCCCCGCCCCACTGCAAACAGAAGCTCTGACATGAGGGAGAAAGGGGACAGCTAATCTGGGGGAAATAAATAAATATATAAACTAGTACTCTTCCCTGAATTTATGAATCCTTTTCTACCCGGGGAGGGTGGCGGGGTGGAACGGAACAGGGGTTTATCCCGCTTTCGGCTTAGACAATGCCGAGGCCGGGAGGAGGGAGCGAGCCCCTGTGCTGTGCGTCCTCCTCGGTGAGGCTACCCGAACTCTCCCGGTCCGGGGTGACGGGGACTGCTCATCACCCCCTCACCTCGCCCAAATCTTTCCCGACGCGTTGTAAAGCCAGGAAGGGAAAAGCTGAGAGGATTCCAGAATGTCAACTCGACCCTGCCGTTACGATTTGTCCGATTTTGTCACGAGAAAGAAATAAAAATATCACCGAGGCGGAGACGAGTCGCCGCGGGCTTCAGCCCGACCAGAGGCAGTGCAGCCTGGCCGGAGGTCGTGGCCGGGGGTCCCCGCCGGGCTGGGGCCATCCGCAGCTGCTCCGCCGCCCCCGCTCCCGCCTCCCGGCCGGTACCGGCACTATCCCATGTTTCCCCGGGCTGCCGCCAGCACTCCCCGTGCCTGCGCACCCCATCCCATTTTCCAGTTGACTGCAGAAGCTTTCCAGTTAATTTACTTCTGCCCAGAGACCTAGCTGGCCACCGGTTGGAGTTGGCACTGTCCAAGTGGAACCACGGGGAGAAAAAGAAAGGCCAAAAAAAAAAAAAAAAAAACCAAACCAAAAAAGAAGAAAAAAACCCACCCCAGCTCTGATCGCTTGGTTAGGCTGGTTTTGTCTGGGGCTCTGGAGAAAAGAGCAGGTTATTCACATGAGCTCACTGCCCTCTCTCCCGCTTTTCGGGGCAGGTTTTGGAAACCAAATCCGGCTCGGTCGAAAGACGCAGCTTCCCTCTTCACCAAGAGAGGACTTTTTGGAAGGAGGTCCAATAACGAACTTCGGGATTGCTGCCACGGACATCGCGGCTAACAATTAGGAGACGAAATGTCAGCAGGCTTCACCGGGCGTGTAGCCCTCTCCCCCCGCCCCCTTCCCATGCATGGGGCCCAGTCGAGATCAGATGTAGTTTCAGTTCAACCTTTCAAATAGGCAAGAGTTTGTTGCGTGACGGTATAAACTCATGGGTAACGACATTTAAAAAGTTCCGCACAATCGGGTCTGTAGGGATAGGCGGGACAGCAGAGAGGTTCCCTGGCAGCCGCCCGACCCTCAGGCCCCGGCCAAAATCTCCGCGGGGAGTAAGCGGCCGCTCATATGCGTGGGGAGCGACGGGCAGTCCCTGGCTAAGCGGTGATAGACCACTGCGGTCTGATCCCGACAACTTCCTTCACAACCAGCTTTTGGGTTTCATTTCTTGCTGCAACAGAGTCCTTGTGTTTGAACCCCGCTCCCTTCCGTGTGCGTTTGTGGGATTTACCGGCTCAGGGGCTGCTCTTTCTGAGTTTACCCTGACTCGGTCCTTGCCATGTGCCTTCTCTGGGGCACAGGAGGTACCGTGGGAGAAAATCCTGCGGTTATGCAATCACAGGGTGCCGAAAGCAGCTGCTTTTCCAACTCGGCTGCCTTGGCGAGCTGCTTGGCTACGGGAACTCGTTGCAGTCCCGCTCCAGCCTCGACGAGCATTATCGAGGGGATGAAACTTTTTTTTTTTCCTCACAGAAGCGGACCAGACTCAAGTCCCTGCTCAGCAACAGCCGGCGGCACCGCTGAGGAGGCGGGAGGGATTCGGGGAGAGATGGAGGGAGAGGGAGAGAGGAGGCACGGGAAGGAAAATAAGACCGAGGTTCGGCCCAGTCGCATGTAGCCCTCTCCTGGCTGACAGCTGCTGCCCGCGGGAGACATGCATATGGATGCGGGACATATGGAGTGGGACAGGCTCCTCACCGCCGTGCCACAAGGTCTCGAGGCCGGCAGCCTAGACTTCGCGGGGTAGAAAGGAAAGGCTCTCCCACACGCGGCAACGGAGTGGTCGCTCGCCTATCGGGCCATGTGTGTGGGGATCCCAGTTCGTCCGCCACTGTAACCCAGTCACTGATAGGCCTTACACCAGCGCTATCACAACCCTGAGGCTTTCGAACTCTTCTTTTCCGGAAGCAAGCCCCGCACAGGGACCCCAACGTGGGCAGTAGGGGAGGCACTATTCGTATGCCAGTCGGGACAGCCGCACCATTTCAGCGAGTGCTGACCCTTCCCACCCTTCCTCTCACGCGTGTTCAGTTTTCTTTTTGAGTTCCTGAAATCTCGTTACCACTTTTCAGGGATATTAATTTGCAATGTTTCCCATATCAAGCACACGTCGTTTTGGCCCCCTTTCTCCATCCATTTGCCACTGTGATGTCGTTTCGTGAAAGACTTTCGTAATATCCCTGCTAAGTGGCCCAGGGCTTTGCTTTCTGCACTCTTTCCCCTGGGACATCAGTCGTCTCGTAATCCCAGAGAATTTGGGGATTAAAATGCAGATAGTGGGTTTGCACCTTCCGGCCATCCCTCCCCCCAGCTCGCTGCCCGTACCAACGCCATCGGGAGCGAGAAAGGGAGGCGAGAGCGAGCGATCCCGCGTTCAGAGCTGGCGTCACCGCACGCAAATTAAAAAGTCAGATGCACTGCTCCTTCCTAATTGCAGCTCCGCGTTTACCTTCTGCACCGAGAGGTATTTTCCAGAGACGTATTTCTGGCAGCCTTTACCAGCTGTCTCGAACAGTGGTTACAAATCTCTGAGGGGAATGAAAACATCTGCCGGGGAGAAGGAGGCGGCGGCTGCCGCAGGGACCGGCCGGCACATCGCACCGCACCCGCATCCGCACCGCACCCGCACCCGTACAGCACCCGCACCGCACTTGCCGGGCACCCTGCAGCAAAAAACCATGATTTATAAAAGCGAAGTTATTTATACCAGAAGAACTCCGGCAGACAGCCCCGCATCTCCGGGGGTTTCAGCCCTGTCTAGAGGGGCCAGCGGGCTACGGGGAGCGACGAGCGCTGGCCCTGCGGCAATAATCCGCTGCCACACGCCCAAGTGCATCCCTGTAATAACGTCCTCGATCATTTATTAGAAGTCGTGTCAAGCGAGCCTATATAATTCATCTTTATGCAAATACATCAATGTTAAGCCATTAGTGTATTGCTCGTTTTTTTTATTAAAGTGCATTCTTTTTAATTCAGCTCAGTAAAATACGAGCCCTATTGCTCAAGAATTATAGCAACTATTAGAGTAACATATGAGCAACATGCACTCAGAAAATAAAAATCAACAGATAAAGTGGCAGGGTCACAACGGGGAGCAAACACTTAACAAAATGGCAGCGAGGTAATAGATTTTCCTCACGTGCTCCCGGCTCTGGGGTGTCAGGAGCGACCGGTCGGTGCAATGGCGAGGCGGCCCTACCTGGAGCCCGGAGCCCGGGGCCTGGAGCGATCCGATCCCAGGGCCATCCGAGCCCGAGGCCATCCCTAGCTGGCCCTGGCCCCTTCGCCGCGGGAGATCCGCCACAGCCCTGCCCCACAGAAGTGCATCTCGGCGTCGTACAACTTTCCCCCCTTGCCCCAACTTGCCCCGCTATCCCGGATTTAATGAGAGAGTCGCCCACATCCTCATCACCCCAGCATGGTAATTGAGCAGATCTATTAACTTGTTACACTAGATTTGTTTAAAGAGACTATTACACAGTCATTTAATCAATTTGTTACACTGGAGGTCCTGACTTATGAGACACTTGCCGTATGATTCCTTAATGACTGAATTAATTTGTTTTAATAAAACCAACATTGTGTACAAGCACATTTTGAGAAATGTAATTTTGGAGACGGAACAGTCCAATGCTTCATCTGATTAGGTCTTTTCTATGGTTTATCGAAGTCGCGAGTTGCCGTCATAAACTTCATGTATGGGATATTTTTCTTTTTTATAGCATCATTAATTTAATATGGATCATTAGTTCCTTATACACATGCATGTTCTGACAAATGTACCCAATGAATAATTCACCTAATGTGTTTGGGCTCAAATGCATCACACCATAAACAGAAACTGCCGCCAAATAAAGAATAATAAATAATAATAACAACAATTAATACGACAGCCGCTCTGCCTTTCTCGCTGCTCGCTGGGCTCAAGGCCGGTTCTACCATGGACCGGGCTCCTCGCGTCGGGAGGGCCAGGAGATTTACGGTGAATTAAGGTGATCCCGAGAGCAGACGTAGGACAAGAAAATCGGTTTTGCTTCCGATGGAAACTGACGTGTGCAGAATAAATGGAAATAAACACGAGGCTCCCCAAGAAAAGGAACTTGATGGTATCGATTATGTAAAATAATCGCTGCATTACAAATGTTAATGCACTATGTTAACGTACTGCAAAGAGCCGGCGCTTACGGTCCCACCTTGCGCTAAGAAGGAAGGAGCCGCCTCGAAAAACGTTTCGGGAACCGGTATTACAACGGCAACACGGACCACGTTAACTACAAGAATATCATTCCCAGCAGCGATAACAACGTCCCCCGGTCCATCCGCACTCCCGGTGCCCGGGGCATGGCAAGGCGCCCAGGACGGCTGCGGTGTGAAGGTTTGCGAAGAGGTATGCTGCCGGGCAGAACATTCCAACGCCTTCACACGTATCCAAGAAGACGTCTAAACAGATTATTTTCATCTAAAGTATTATCTGTTGCCTTTGAAATTATTTTTTATTTATTTATTTCTTAAAATTTCCATCGGTGACCTTATGATCCAGGAATTCACCTGGGCATCTGCTTCTTTTTACACACGAGCATGTGTTTCCCGTCTGGAACGTAAAGCTCAGCTCAAAACGTGACACTCCTGCGGTCAGGGGCACTCCCTGCCCAGCACTCTCGGCCCTTGACAGTGGCAGCACTCCGTGCGGAACCTGCCGAGGGGCATGGCTTTGCGCACGGGGATGTCCTGCAGGCAGCAGAACGTTAAATGGAAACCGTGCTGAGAAAGTATAACGAGATGCAGAAAATGGGTCTTCAGAGCACTATTTCGTCCTACTCTCACGGTTTCCCACAGCTTGGCTCCCCTATATGTCCAAACTCACGTCTCCTACCTCCTTTAAGAACGCGAGCAGCACTTCCACCAGCAATGCATGCAGTAGATGTATTTAAGTAAATGGACTCGACCTTTTGCCCATTTTAACAGATGCTGCTCTTGACCACCCAAAAAAGCTTGTTTAAAGTTAACAGCATTAAGCATTGGAGGTCATAAGGCCAATTCAAGGTCGTTTTAATTCTGGCTAAAGGTTAATTAGATCACTGCATTAAAGCAAGAATAGACTACACTCAACTTTAATGAGGATGGACAGGTTTTTTTTATATATATATATCTCTTAACTGCTCCCTTTATGATAAGGATATAGGGTATATATCAGTGAAGAAATCTTGCTGTCAGTTCCACAAATCGAGTTACAGGAGCTCCTCTGGCTTTACACCAGTAAGGCATAAATGCAGTGCTTGATTCATTTAATTCTTTTTTCATTTGGGCACCTGGGTCTCCCCTTACTCTTTTCCCTACCCCGCTGCCCAGAGAGCTCAGGGTTGCTCTGCTCCACTTTGAGAGACAAACTCATTGTCCTTGATGTCCAAATGTGCACAGTGGAGATACGATCACTGGAGACACCAGAACCCGTGGATGGTGAGGCATTTGCCCAGGAATGATATTCAGATGCCATCTCACAAAGTCAAGAAGCCTCATTTGGAAAAGCTCACAATATTGTACTTGTGAGCACTGCACCAAATGGGAAAGTAGTTTCTGATCTGGAAAGTGTTTTCATAATATTTTCATAATACTTTTCACTCTATACCAGAGCACAAATCCAAATTTTTGAGGAGTTTATTATTATATTTATTTTATTTTATTTAAATCCAAATAGAAGAGACTATGGAAACGGGAGACTGGTTCAAGCCTAATTATCCATTCTGAAGAAAAGAGAGGACCTCTACCTGTGTATCCTTCCTTTCAATCAACCCCCTTGCTGCTGGGCTGCAGATTGCTCTGGTTTGGACTTCTCTCTGGATGGAGCTGTTCAGCTTTGAGTCAGTAACTACATCAGAGCTGAAGAGAGAGGCTCGATGTCCCTTCTTTTTAGGTAAGTACCCTCGCTGCTGGGCCTCTAGCTAAACACAACTCTTATCTCTCATCCCTTCCTGAATGTGTAATTCCAATCTCCTCTGGAGAAATCTTCTAGGGAAGGACTTCATCAAAATTACAGCTTCTAGAGGAAAGATGTGGCTTATCAGATGTTTCCCTAGTAAGTCTGTTTTGTAATGAAAATTCATAATCAGCTCAACATTTAAAATCATACTGGAACATCAGGTTATAAATAAAGCTTCATATTCATTATTAGACTACAGGTATTGGATTAATCACCGACACGCAGGGATGATGGTTTGACTTACATTCCTGTACCTCAGAACAATTGCCCAAGACCACTATGGCTGGACATGCTCTAAAATCTCCCATCTTGACACGCCATGGAAGCATGACTGCAGTCACTGAGAGTCACCCAGGGCTCTGGCATACAGAGACACAGCAAGGTATTGGCACACCAAGCAAGTCACGAGAGGGAAAGGATGGGAGAGGAAAGTTGCAGAGCTATGTGCCAGACAAAACACCAGAAAATGTGGATTCCTGGTTTGCAGCACCTGGTCACTAACGTTAGTTTCAGCTTAACAGCAGGGAATGTGAGTGGCACAATAATACCCAGTGAGGTATCCACAAAAGGGTACATGAAAACAGTCTCTTCACACACCTCTGGGTACTAAAGACATATACTGAAGTCAGAATCAGGTTATTGGCTCTTTGTAATCAACAAAAAGACAACATTTATTGGATAATTGATTTCTAATGAATTATTCAACCAGTTTTATATGAAAGAGTTTCATTTGCTTGGGCTGTTAGCTCGGGTGTCAGTGAAGCTGCATCATCACACATTTTTCAGAGTCCTCATTTCCTAATTTTTTTTAAATTTTTTTTTTTGCTACTGAAGTTTAAACACAGTCACCAAATTCAAAGCTATTTCTCTCTTTTTTTTTGTGTATATGTGTCTCGATATAGTGATTTCAGATACTAACAGCTTCCAGATCAAAATGTGAAACATCAATAATAGAAGGATTTGCTTTTGTAGCATTTTTGGGGTTTGCCCTATATTTTTAAATGTATTGCTTGATTAAAACAGTATTATTCTCAGAACAGGCTGCTAGCCTCCTGCTACCACTGTATGCAACACCACTGCTTCCTTGCACACTCCTCCCACAATCACGGATTGGATCTCACCCCAAGACTCCGCACAGCCCACAGCTGCCTCCATGCAGACTCTTTGCAGAACAGGGTTAGCTCCTGACTGGGCCAGACGTCTTCCTTCCCAATACTTCCATTAGGACTAATGTAAACAAGCACTTGCCTCACTTTCTGCTTTCCCTATAGCACAGGTGATTCAGATGGAAGTCACAGATTGCACCATCACTCGACTTCCCCTCCCCAGTTGCCTTAGCTTATTAGGAATCTCACTTCAGTATCTATTTTTTTTTAGTGCTATTCCTACATAATGACTGTCTGGAAGAGGAGCTCTATGGACCATCTTCTTGCTCATGTCCTGAGGAAGTGCTTATAGAAGACTGTTACTTGGTTTCTCCCTTGATTTTAAGCATATCTTTTTTCACAGAAAAATGTTTTCCAAAATCTCACTAATTCCTATACTTAAAAGAAAAAGAAGATAAATGTAATCACTGTAATGGATAATTTTACAGTAAACAAATGAATAAGCTGATCAGTCATGAACTTGATTCTCTGCTAGGAGAAACTACCCTTGCTCTGTCAGGTCATCCCTGGCAATTGTCTTCTTGCTGGGACTGACAAACTCCTGACCTGATCCTCCTACAATATCTAATTCTGACAGAATTCTGTCTTGCATTGGAAAAAAAAAATGTCGAGGTCTAGTATACATATATATATATATACACACACACAAATATACATTTCTATACACATATATGTGTAAAATAGACACATATGTAAAATAAACATGTATCTTGGCATATCCCTGTACATATCTTTATTTGAATAGCTGTTAATCGCAGACATTCCCTAAGGAGGCCACCAGAAAGAATGTCAGGGGCCCTGCTCATAACCCAGCTGAATACCTGACTATTTAAAGTACTCTGGAGCTGCATGAATCAGAAAGAAAACAGCTCCCCCTACCCATTTTATTAGAAGGCAATAAAATCTGGTGGTGTCTCATTAAATTTAATGAGCCTTCATAAAATAACCATTACACAGTGGAGGTAATGAAAAAAATAACTATGATAGTTAGTAAATAAACCAGCAAGGGTGATACTATCAGATGTTCTAGATACCTATCAGATATCAAGCAGGTAAATGACTCAGCATGAATTATGCTACCTTACACACCTTTGCACCCATTAATATCTTCTTCTACACTAGTTTTGAGAAATTTGTTTCTCTTCACATAGGCATCAGCTTGTTGTTTTTATAGCAATAGGCTGCACATGTAAACAAACCAGTGCACCTTAAAAGCTAGATGCAAATTTCCAAAAGTAGCAATGAGTTCTGTGCCTCCCTATTTCTGAAGTTTTGTTTAAACTAATCACCACTTTTGAAAATAAATTTCTGGGGCAAAATCATCATTTGATATAAATGTACACATTCTGTAATTACAGCAACTGCTGCAGACACTAAGATTTAAAAATGTGTCTCATAGTCCAAGTCCTCCTTACCTGGATCATGAACACCACAAAAATAGAGGAGTTTAATTATGGTATCAACTCCACTCAGAGTTTATGACCATCCATAAAAAAGGAAGAAGAGAGGCTGAGTAAAGACTAGCATATCCAGACTAGCAATTCCAGAATGTTGCTGTGGTAAATGTGACTTTTCCTTCTCCCATTTCACCCAAAATGGCACAAGGAAAGATTTCAGCACAATGAGACTATTCATGTGAACAAATGAGGAGGATCTGTGGGCTTATTTCTACACCTGTGCTCCTTCAGAGACTCTTCCTGCTCCTCTCAAGGTCAATCATAGGATTATTACTACCTCAGTTGCTAAAAAGATGTTATGTGTGGACATAATGTGTCAGAACTACATGAAGATACCTACAGTGTTTATTTCTGGATTTGTGTAACACAATTAGAAATGCTGAAGTCTAATCTTTGTCTATGGGTTTTTTTTTTTCCTTAACATGAATGCATCATATACAATCTGAAAGACGCTGAGTAATTAAGGGCAGAAATTGTACTCTTAGATAATTTATCAAGAGATGCCTGTTCCCCTGAAACTCATAGTTTTTGCCTCCTGGAAGGACTTAAAATATGTGGATGTGCTTCTCTTTTGGGACATGCCGTGTACAAAACTGGACTAGTAATTAGTGAGGTCAGTAATTTTTGTTTATTGCTACTCTTTTTTTTTTTTTTTTTCCCCTGAAACAAGTACATTGGCCAGTTTTCCAGATCTTTCCCAATCCAGAGATCTTGTACTGCCCTACAGAAATCAGGGGTAGCAGAAGTCTAACCTAAATACTTCTTGAGGAGGCCACGTCCAAAACATTCTACCAGATCTTTTTCCCAGCCCCTACCCGGCTTCTGCTCTCCTGCCTCAGTGATGGGGATGAAAACCTCCCCTCAGCTGGTGTTTGGTAGCTCCCTTATCCAAGAGAAAGATGAATAGAGCTGGACTGTCCCATGGTCCTGCTCTCTCTGCTCTCTTGCACGTATGCTTCTTGCTTGCTTGTTCTAGCATGGGGCTCAACACCACAGTACAGAACCATGCACTTCTGGGCATGGACTTCTCTGTGGGTGAAGACCTTTGTACCCATGTAGCAGCATGGAAAGTGGTCCTAACAATGAGCCCTTTGGCTAACCCAAAAGCCATTTCTTATCAATTCACCATCATTATTGTTATTTTATTATAGAGGCAGTGCAATTTTTGTTGAATTATAAATATTGCAGATCTATTCCCCCTCCCTACACCTAGCAGTTCCCAAAGATATGTAAACCCCATAGTGTGATTGCTCCCTAATCTAGTTGAGGTGATGAAACAGTGCCAAAACTCTCATTGCAATTTCATTAGCATATTCATGAGACGCACTTTTGCAGTGTTGCAGAAACAACA
The DNA here is from genome assembly GCF_028858725.1 of Colius striatus. Classification (NCBI taxonomy): domain Eukaryota; kingdom Metazoa; phylum Chordata; class Aves; order Coliiformes; family Coliidae; genus Colius; species Colius striatus. The sequence continues at coordinate 37,017,504 of NC_084761.1, forward strand.
CAAATTGGTTTGTGAATTGTGAACTCCCCCTTCTTCATCACGATCGTCGTCTTTTTCTTCAGAATCACAAATTGTGGATTAGCAAGGCAAGTGTGCTTGGGTGACTTTGGGACCCAACCACTGAAGTTTGTTAATGTACCTCTCTGGTTTTCACTGTAGTTTTCCCCTTTGCCTGGCATTTGTGTGTATGCAGTCAGTTAACAGAGGAGAGAGAAGCAGGGCAGCCTCAGGGTTGCTTGCTCTGCCATCCTGGCCAACCTGCTTCACTAACGCTGCTCTGTTTCCTCACCAGAACAGTGATAACCATCCTTCTTGCAAAAAGAATTAAATGCAATGGGCATAAGCAGTTCTGATTTTTGGATGAAAGGTACTAAAGAATACAAATTGTTCTCATCCCATTTAAAAGCAAATGTGATCTGCACAAGAGTGAAGCAGGATAGCAGAACCCTCCTACAGCAAGGTCTCCCCTTCTCTGCCAGCTACTACAAATCTCTGAAGCTGCTGTCAAAAATGGAGTCAGCTTACTGGGAGAAATCCCCTACTTTTAGGTGGGAAGCCATGCATATACAGGTCAGTTGCAAAGATGGCAGCTGTTGGGGAAAAGGTGGAAGCCCTTACAAGGACCATTACTGGGCTCCTTGGAGTGACTACTCAGCACAGTCATCACGTAGCCTTGGCAGCTGAAGATGTTTGTAATGGCCACTTGTTTGCTCCATGGGTGATAGGAAGCCATGCAAGGGATGTGATCTGACATGAAACTTACCTGAACCAATGGGAAACGTTTTTCTACTTCACTCTAGGATTGTATAAAACAATAATGAAAAAAACACATTGTAAGAGCATACAGAGACGTTGCATCAGATGATGATGATTATTGCATCCTGGATGTAACATGACATTGGAGACACAGGAGATACTGACTGGAATGAGAGCTTGTGAACCATGCAGGGCACTGAGTATTGCACACTCCTCTGTCCCTGGCACTGTGCATCTGTGACTGGCCCACCCTGACAGCCTGCCACCAGCTGGTGCTACCAGTGCCTGGCAGCTGGGAAGCTGAAAGAGATCCTGAAAGGTCTTCTCTGAGCCACCAGCAAGGTGTCTGACACTTATGGGGGACACTTGCAGGTCACAGCTCATGGGAGAGTTTGCCTTCATGAACTGCAACAGAGTAGTATGTGTCTCCCTGCAGCTTGCTGGTAGGTTTGGATGTTATCAGCTAATGTTTGTGGATGACACATCAGCCCTTGCCTCATGCCAAGTCACTCCAGCAGTACAGCTACTAAAGTATATTGAGTATGATACCCACTGCCTGAGCACATATGCTTGCAGCTAAATTTCACAATAAATTAACAGCCTTCATATATGTTCCACTTTAAACATTCAAAGAAAACTATTCATTAACTTAGCAAGGTTGTAATTACATCTCTTACAGGAAAATCACTCTTGTATCCATGAGGAGCTATTCTGGTACTGTGTTTGGAAAGCCTGAGGAGCTCCAAAGCTCCATGGTGGGTGCCGGTGCGAACGGGAGGTGAGAACACTGTTTCTGTGGGGCTTTCACTGCTAACAGTTCTCTTTTGTGCAACCCAGAACTGTTATGAACACTGGATGTGAAATACATTTGAGATGACAGACTTTCATATGGACCTTGATTTAATTTTTCTGTGGAAAGATCACTTTAGACTTGCATTGTTCTCATGAAATAACAGAATTTTACTGATTTAATTAGAGCTCAGTTTTTCAGTCTGTGCTGTCTATATTGTTGAAATTGCATTTAGAATGGGACAAAACTATCAACAGATAAATCAATTTAAAAGACACAGCTACAGAATATATTCTTTTCCCCCTTTCCTTTGCCATATTCAATTCATTGCTCAATTTAAGTATGGAAATAATGTTTGTCAAAGATTTCCTGACACATGAATTCTATGAAAAGAAATCTCCAAACCACAAACAAAAACCCAAACAAAAACAGGCAGAGAAAAATAGATAAAAAACCATCAGGGCATTTCCTGCTTGTACTTCTAACCCATTTATGTTACAATATACAGATAATCCAATCTACTGCTGAAAACAAGGTTTGTGCAGTTATGCTCCGCTAGTTCACAATGCTTCACTTAAAACTTGATACTTTTCTCATATTTTCTTTCTCCTTGAACTGATAAAGTGGATTGAGCAGGTTCTAGCTGATGGAAATATACTCCTGACCATTAGCTCTCCGAGATTTTACATGGGGACTGTGAAATAAATTTAGGGAAAATGGGGTTGGCTTGTGAGATCAACACTGGTCCCTGAGGGCAGAGCAGCAGGTCCCACTGCTGGACTCCTGAACAGGATAGGAATGGGTCAGGGGTTTGACTCAGCCAGGGTCCACTCACTCCAGGCAACACTCCCCCTGGAGAGCTGAACAAATGCAACCAGGATCATGATTTCTGTTTTTTTTTCCTTCCGGAAAAAAAGCCTGAAATATTGTTTTTCCATTTAATTAATGGATAGTTCTTTCACTGCTAGTGCAGATGGGAAATAACTACAGCGCACTGGCAACCCAAGAATAGATGCTCAACTCTTTGGTAAGACAGCTGGCAGCAGTGACAGGGATCTCAACTTGCAAGCCCTACCAGACAACTTGAGGAAACTCTCTCAATTTTCTAGCACATACTCAAGCATAAAATGTGTTACATGCCAATTTGAGGCATGTGGAGTGAAACCCAAAAGAATCCCTCTAACTTCACTAGTAGAATGCAAATAGCAAAGTGAGTTCAAATGAGGAAAAAAACCCCTCGGAATGTAAAATCCTTGAAAAGTTACACTCTTGATCCAAGGACATAATTTTGTCATACAGCCCATCATCTATAGTGTAATTGCTGGCAAAGTCAGCTGGTTTAGATGTTAATTTATCATGATACCAAAATTTGTGCAAGAATGATGGCACAGTTATGTTCCATTGTCAGAGCCACAGAATTTTTCTGTCATCACCTAGAGGGGCTAAGGGCAGCTTTCCTAGAGTAAGGTTTTTTTGTTGTCTTGTTTGCAGTAAAGAAGCCTTTCCAAGCAAGCTGACATCCACTCTTAAATTACTCCCCCATGTAGAGTGTCTGTATCTATGCTGTAGAGTAAGAGATTGCTCATTTCTCATATTGATTTACACAAGGCAGGGTAGTGAACATACAATTAATAGTTGACTTCATTGGAAGCCAGCTGTTAGCTCCATAATTTACAGTAGGAATAGTTTAAGAAAAAGAAGAATTATATTTGTGGAAACTATATTTCTGTGTTTTAAAGGTCAAAATCAACTTCCACGAAGGATCTTAGAGACTAATGGTCTGAAAATGATGCTGTATGCTGAAGTGTACAGCAACGAGTTTCACGTTTTACTGCAAGTATGACTTTTATGTGACACATGATCCTTAGTGGGGGAACAAGTATTTTTCCCTAGCCAATTCAGAAACTGTCCTGTTAAATCTGTGCATTTGTCTTCAGTTTTGCTTATGAAATAGGTCTGAATTCTTGTGGCATCAATTCAACAAAGTTTTCTTTCAGAACACTGATGCCTACATCTAAATCCTATGGGAGTTCAACCTCTGCTTAACTCCTGCTTTCCTACAAGGAGGACACTCGGTGGCATCCCAGAGGAATAATAAAGGGAAACTCAGAAGGGCCAATCTTAAGCCAACCTAAGTTTTAAATATGCAACTTTCTGAGAGAACAAACTCAGAGACTTAAATAAGGGCCCATCTGTTCAGAGACAATAATCACCTGCAAACTGGCAAAGCTGCTTCTTTTAGCTTTTACAAGATCTAAGGGAGAGATTTTTAAGAACATTCAAGTCTGATGTAAAACACAGCATTACTCCCTGCATCACCATTTTCATGGGAAGGAATAGAGAGGCCCCTGGATACAGGGGCCAGAAAGCTGCTTACAGGCAGTCTGGTTGGACCCCATCGCAGAAACTTTGTTGCCCAGAACCACTCAGGTGCTACCTGTAAAAGCAGCCTAGGGACTTTTGAGCAACCAGTTGGTTAGAGTTATGTATCTTTATTATTATTATTTATTTTGGTTTATGTAATCAAAATTCCACCCAGGTGTGATATAGGTACTGTACTTTTATGAAGAAATGTATTACTGATTACTGCATTTCATTGTTCTTACATTTATTCTTACATTTTAATTACATCTTCATTATTCTTACATTTATTTTCATGCAAAGAAATAATTAAATGTATCTTATGTACAGCAAAAGCTATACATGTGTGCTTACACACATATTTTTATGCTGAGAGATATTTATGTTCATGTGTGCATATCTACATTGTCATGGTTTGACATGACAGCATTTCTGGTAAGGGGGAAGGGGCTGTAAAGATGACTCCTGTAAGAAGTTGCTTGAAACTCTCCCCAGCTCTGAGTCAGACCCACTTCTGGGACTGAGCCAATTAGATGCCTCCATGATCACTTTTTAAGAAGAAGCCGGAAGAGGAGGCTTCTTCCTCCTTCTTCTTCCTGTTTCTTCTTTCTTCTGTCTCTTCTTTTTTTTTCTGGCTGGTAGTGGTGCCAGGAGTAGGAATAGTGAGAGAAACAACCATGTGGACTCCAAGGTCAGTGAGGGAAGAGAGGAGGAGGTGTGCTGTAGCAGAGACTCCTCTGCATTCTATGGAGAGAGCTGGTGAAGATTTATTTTCATTTCTTTAAAGACCCTGCATCAGCGGTAGAGACTCATTTTGATAATGACTCTGTATCAGGGGCAGAGACTCATTTTGCTACAGCTGACCCCGTGCCGCGAAGTTTTCGGCTCTTGGCCTGAAAAAACCAGACTCAAAGTCTGAAAACCAGGCTCGAAGCCTGAAAAATGAACCAGACTCGAAGTCTGCAAACCAGGCTCGAAGCCTGAAACCAGGCTCGAAGCCTGAAAAATGAACCAGACTCTAAGTCTGAAAAACCCAGGCTCGAAGCCTGAAAAACAAGCTCCAAGCCTACTTCATGCGGCGATCAACCCAGGGTCCGATTCTCAGCTGAGTGGGAAGAAATCAGTCCTACTCAATGTGAGTGATAGCAAAAATCTTCTCCTATATTGAGAGCAGGCTCTAACTTATATCCAGCAGCTTCAAAGCTAGCTCAGCAACAGCAGCTAATAGATTACATTCTTATGTTCATCCTACTTGCGGTTTCTGCGATAAGCAAGCTCCCTCACATTTTCCCATCTTGTTTTTCTCCGAAGTTGTTTTCCACCTTGAGCTGTTAGCTCGTTAGCTGAAAACAGCCCGACCTTGAGGGAGCAGAAAGCGGCCTGCTGTCTACATGACAGCAACTGCTTTAACCATGGCTCTGACTCTGGTCTTGATTGTGCATTAAATTCATATAACTAGAGCTCAGGCTGCCTTGCCCCAACAGGCCTAGCATTATACCCCAGGATCCATGTCCATGCTCCCTCATTTTTTCTCCACAACCCCAGACCAGGGGCAACGATTCACTTCATTAAAGGCCCTGAGCCAGGGACAGTGACTATGGCCAGAGGAGGCTGTGTCCTGTGGGAGGGACCCAATCACTTCACTACAGACACCGAGCCAGGGACAATGATTTCTTCTTTAAACCTATGACCGGAAGAGGCCGTGTCCTGAGAGAGGAACCCTTTATCACTGTGGCTGGAGCAGGCCGTGTCCCAAGGAAGGGACCCAATATCCACAGCTGTAACTGTGGGGAGGAACCCAAGACAAAGCAGCTCATTAAACTTATGCCCAGAAGAGGCCTTATCCCGAGAGAGGGCCCCTGTAACTGCAGAAACTGCAACTGTGGCAAAGAATCCACACCAGAGATATTCACCAAGGACTGTGTCCTGTGTGAGAGACCCTGTATGGGCAGAACCATAATTGGCAGCGAGCCCTCCCTGCTCTTGTCTTAATCCACAACAACCTTATTTATCTTTTTACTCCCATTTTGCTGGGGCCTCCGCTATCCTGATGAAGGTGGGGGTGAATGGGAGCACTGAGCGAGAGACTGTCGTGGTGTTGCTGTGCTAGCTGGGCCAAACCACAACATACATACATATTTGCACAAGAAACAACGGGAGAAAATGTCAGCACATTATTAGCAAGCACAGTAGAAATAGCTGGTTGAACACAGAATAGTGCCATGTGTGATATTGCCATACAGATCCCAAACCAAGACACAAAGTCAGACTCATATTCTAAAGCACTTTGTAAATATCATCTATTAACTGTAAAAATACCTACTGCAATAGGTAACTGATTTTATATAATGGTTTAGGTAGATGCAGGTAGTTGAAATGAGATGAAATGCAATGCTTTCAAAGGTGTGCATGTGGAGATATGCTCTTCAATCCCTCTCTTCAAGCCCTGCTTCCAGGAAGAAGCAAGTTGGAGGCCTTGCTGAAAATACTGGGTATGCCTCTGCTGTTTCCCAACTATTAAACAAAGCTGTGTTGAGAGGTTCATTTCTGGGCTACTGAGCTAAAACAATGCATACTTTGTATTGCTTCTGTTTAACTATTGTTTGCATGTATGTGCTGAAATGAGTCCATGTAACACAGCTTAGCTTTGCAAGTGGTAGATTAATTTATTGACAGAGCCTTCCTCAATATATCAGGTCAGATATTAAACAGCATTTAATTTGCTGATGCCCTTGAATTCAAAACATTATTTCCATGTGTCGTCACATCAGAAATTCATCCTAGAGGGTCATGCATTAATATTTTGTGTACGTTTTGAACATACTTTCCTCAGCCTCTGTAAACGTTGTTAGAAAGTTAAATGCTCCACAATGCAAATAAACCCACCTCCCTTCCCAGGTTTGATAAGCTAAAGGGTGCCATTACTTCACACATTCTTTTTCCTGATGTCACACATACTGCAGGGAATATTGAAAAGAAGATAAGAGAAGAATGCACCTTTTGCAGGACTGAAGGCCAACACCCTAAACCTAGGAAATGAAACCTGGGAGAGTTTCAGGGGCTGGCAAATAAAAATTGACAATCCCGTTACCTAGCATACAAGTCTTTCCTATACAGCTTCTCATTCCAGGATTTTTAATGTGAAAGATAACATGCTTGCATCCTCTCAAAGGATCTGTCATGCACAGCAGTGAATTGAGGCCAGGTTTTGCTGTTCCCTCAAGCACCTATTTGTTTAAACTTCTTCATGTGGCTATTTCTAGACGTGGGTTGGCAAGAAGATGAAGTCCTACCAAGGCTGACTAATAGTACCTGATGATTTTTAGCCCTAAATGGTAGACTTGAAAGCACTGAAATCTTTCAGGACATTGGGACCAGCATCGGTGCTTTGTGGCTCACCCCAGCCAGGGTTGAACCCAGCAGCATTCAACAGCAGTGTTGGGGGAGACACCTACTTCCTTTTGTCTGCCCGTAGCATCACCTGTTTTTAGTACTAAATTGACTGCAGTATTTTTCATCAGTTCAGACAGTTCTGTTCAGGTGCACGGGGATGTGATCAGAGCATGTGCTGATATCCCTGGTTCATTCATGGCCTCATCAGGAAAAGTTCCAACTTAACATCACTTACACAGAATTTATGGCACGGCACCCAAACCTTTGGGACCAGACTCAAATCGTAGACATTTCCAGTTCCCTTGTCTTCAGTAAGGCTCACCCACAAGCCAGATGAAGGTCTGAACATGCAGCACCATTGAGATTTGTAGCGACTAACACAGGACCAGGAGGGCAACCCAGCCTCACAGTTCACGTACTACAAAATTAAAAACTAGTAACAGTGATGCTTGCTTTGGACTCACATGTTGTTCTGGTTTTGTTTTTACAAACACATATCACTCTACACACAGCACATGACCCACCTAACTCCTTTGCCATGGGGTATCACACTGTTATGAGACAGAGCTAAGTTTTGGCAGCACCCTGAATTACATCCACAGCAGAGGAAAATGTTTTGTGAGAATGACTTCTCTCCAACGTGTTTACTGTTTCTGTAGCAGACTGAGAAATCCCTCCATTGCCTCTAGCCTGCAGTACAGCTCAGGCAGGAGCTTAAAAGCCCAAAGCAGAACGAAGCCTGTAAAGCTGCTTTGGCTCTGGGGAGGAGTCGCTGTGTGTTCACATGGGTGCTCTCCACTGCTAACCCCCAGGATCCCGCAAAGCTGTGAGGCAGCCAACTGAGCCAAGAGCAACAGGCAGAATAACAAACAGAGATTCCACATGATTAAAAGAAAAGTTTCTCAGAGTTAATATTAGGATAAGCGTCACACTGGGTCACATGCTGAATTAACCCAGAAAGTATGGGGTAGGATTTTAAATAGCTTTTCCAGTGCCTGACTACAGCTGAATGCCCTGCTATTCGGAGGAACATTTACGTTGCCATTTACATTGCTATTCTTGCATGTTTAACAGTGTTGCTGTTTAAAGGGTTTAAACCATGAAGTAACAGGGAGAGCTTGTCTCTCCAGTGGCTTTGGTGGACTTTATATAATCACAGATTGACGACAAAAGGTGCTGCTTTGTCACTTGCCCCATATTTATGGTGTCAGTCTCGGGGTAGAAGTACCATAATAGGATTACCTGTTAGGCTGCAAAGTCTGGCTGGAGAATGGAGAGGAACACAGCTAAATCCCTACCCTTCTGTTTTGACCTATGGCCCTAAAAAATTGAGCCCTAGTTCTGCTTTCCAGATAGTAAGAACATGAGAAAGAATTATCTTTCATTGCCATGAAAGGTTTTTGTCAAGAAGATGAATCTGGACAGAAAATCACCTAGGTCTAGAAAGATGCTTTTCAAGCCTTCTGTCACCATCTTCAGAGGTGCTTGATTTGGAGTACAGGGAAGAGACAGCAGAGGTGCTGCATCAACAACAGACTTCTTTCTGTGTCTGATGGATGCTGAACCAAATTATATTTGTGGGTTCAATTCAGAAGGGCTTCCCTTCAAGCAAGAAAATGAGAGATGCTGTAATTTTGTCTCTCCAGGCCACCTGAAAAACGGCATGGGTTTTATAATAATAATAATGATTATTTTATAGTAATTTATAAAATAACAATAATTATTATAGAATGATGATTAATTTGTACGATTATTTTATAACAGTATTAAATCCAATAATTACTATTAATGATCATGTCATAATAATTATAACCATGATTATTTTATAATCATTGACAGTGAGAATGGGGGGATTAGCAAAGGAAAGGAAGTTCCTTGCAAATGAGATTAATATCATCAACTGAAAACAAGAATTCCTGCACCCCAGTTTGAAGCCTGTGGTTCATTATTTGGATGTATTCATCCAGTTAATGTAAAGCAGACTTTTGTTTTGAAAAGTATGAGCCAAAAGCCAAAGTTTTGATGCTTGTGTTGTTACTCTATTTGGGGATTAGATCTTTTTCCTGGTGCTGGAATCATGCTACTTACTCTTTCACCGATGACTTTAGGTTCTTTACTGATCTTACTCCAGGTTCTGTTTTGGGTCTCTTGCACGATTTAAACAAATAAACAAATGATGTAAGACTGCTTCCTCTCAGAAGTCCAAACTAGGATAAGATGCAGAGGGCTGTTAGACAAGTCCTGTGGTAGTTAAACAGCCATTTTTCTGCAGTGAAGCAATGACAATTCACAGTAGTACAAGGCTCATTGCTGCAAGTCTCCCAAGTGCACCAGATTATGGTAAAAGATAAAAATGCTCCAGACATCTCCATACCTACAATTCTAATGGGTAAAGTTTACCAGCCTGAAGCAAAAGTTAATTTCTGTGACCATTGCTCAGTTGCATCATCACCTCCTAGCACTCTCTCATCTTGGCAGCGTTGCAAGGACAGTACTTTCAACAGACAAACTGTTCTTAAATAGTTTTCCCAACTGTATTAGGCTTCTATATTGGGCTTGATAGCCCTCATATGGAAAGTCCTGTATGCTTTTGTCTGGATGCCAGCAGCAGAGTTGCACAAGGACTTTAAGGGGGTCCTCAGAAAGCCCTCAATAGGACAGGAAGTCTGATTTTTTCCAAACCACTTTGTGGTATGGAGAAGGGAAAAAATACCTTACAGATTTCAACTACCCACATGCTGCATCCTCCTCCCAGGGCTTGCCTTGTGTTAGACAGCAGAACCTACAACTTTGGCCACAGTCTTGTTACCTCCATTCACGTGCTCTCCAGCCCTATGCTCTTTTTGCCAGGCCATGGGAAAAGCAGAAAAGAGGAAGCAGAAAAGGTAAAGATATCCAGATAAATCCAAATCCTATTGAAATCAATGTACATCCTGAATTAGAGGAATCAAAAGGATTCTGTAAGTGTGAAAACAGAGTGCCAGACCCTGTCCAAATGCAAGATGGTGCAGTGTTGGGGAGTGCAGCCCAACAGTGCTGACTCACCACATTGGTAGGGAACTTGGTCTAGGACAGGGACTGGGAATCCAACCCCAGGGAGAAGGATAAACAGAAGTGACCTAGTAAGGGCTCCCACAGACAGGAGAGCTCCTAAACTGGAATCAGACAGGTATCCGAAACAAAGTTCCTTCATTGGACCAAAGCAGGTTTTGGGGAGTCCCCATGAACAGATGAGAGGTGACAGACATGAGTAGAAGCAAGGGCAAGAAGCTGTGGGATCTCCAGCCATGGCTACTGGGCAGGATGAGGCTCTGAGTAGCTCAGACTGACTTTGAACACAGGGCTTGACTGGATGGTCCCCAAAGATCCCTTTTGACTAAATTGTTCCCTGATTCCAGGCAAATATTTCCTGAATTCATGTCAAGCTCAGGGAAAAAAAATGGTTAATATGTGGTTAACATTTTTCAACATGCTCACTTTTTTTTTTAATTGGAAATATTTACTTCTTTAAAACATATTTCATTTGATTACACAAATCTGATAATGAATATTTATTTTTTCTCAAGAAAAACATTGTGTCTAAACCCACAGACTTTTGATGGATCTATTCTCATCTGATGTAGAACAGGGTACCTTTATTTTTTACTAACCCAAAATACATTTGTAATATTCTACAGCACAGAGGAATTGAAGGAAGGCATCCTTTACCTACAATCCTTTACTGCTGCAAATAGCCCTTCTGGAAAAGAAATTGAACAGTGAAACATTTTGCCCAAAGCTTTGTGTTGCACTATGTCAGATTCATTTGACTTGCTTGAATTATTTTTTAACATGAATCTGAACTGCACATACTCACATACACCACCGACACCCTTCACACGGCCACAGTAACTTCTGCTAGGTCCCTGTGCACGGCTGGTAAAGGAGTAAATCAAGTCATCTGCTGGGTAAAGAAAACTAAATGCAAACAACCCGACAAGCACAAAAATTACACGGGGCATTGGAGAGAAGTAAGATTAACACAGCTATCAACCCTTTTTGGGAACATGCCATAAAGAGATGCCGAGTGCTCACGTCCTTCCTTTGCTAAGACAAAGGGCAGCAGAAGCAGGGGCACAGGCAGGACATAGTAACAGGGCGGTAATGACCAGGGAGCTGGCTGCGAGCTCAGCTGTGGAGCACATCAATGACCGTGGGAGATTTCCCACATCTCTTTCTCCCTTTTCAAGATTGATTTTCTTCTGATCATTCAATTGTTGTTCATATTACAGCATCAATGCTTCCCTGCTGACTCACAATTGATCAGGGCATACGCTTCCCCCAACCTGGTGTTTGTTTTCTCCTCAGCATCCAACCTTTATCTTTGAGTAACGAAAAAGAAATACCCAAAAAATTACCCAGGGTGTTGTTAATCCAGTTTGCTTGTTTTCCTTTCTCCACTGGCAACAAAAGAGTTGTCAAAAGCAATGTTTATAATAATTTAATAGATTATTTACTTATTAGATATTAATCATTCTGCTGTGGCTGGGGTCCATGCTGGTGCTCCTTTAGTAGAACAGTGATTCTGATCTCAATTAGATTATGTCTCTCTCCTTTACCTCCCCATAAATCATTCCAGCAAACTGAAATTAACAGCTACTGGAGCGCATTAATAATCTGCCTCACACATTGGAAAATGCATTAGCCGGAACCCTCCCATCACTCTGACTGTTAAGCACATCATTTTGTTTATGAAATATAAACATTTCATGGAAGAGCTCTCCCACATTTCTCTGGGCCTTGTGACAGCTAAAATGATTGCCCACAATTGCCAGTCAGTCAAGCGCCCAAATAAAGTTTGTTTAAAGCCATGGTTCTGTGACTGCCCTATTTTCTCAGGCATTAAAAAAACCCCTGCATTTAAAATAAAATTCCTCTTTATCTGGGGAGAAAGGAAAAGGAATAGCTGTGTATCTGTTGGAGATGTATGGAGACAGATGTACAGTTTGCAAAAGCTCTGGGTTTCAATATTTGGTTTTGCTTCACGTAGGACGAAGTGCTGCCAAATTCTTTGCAAAATAAAGCTCCAGAATTATTATTTTAAGGACGATCTAATCAAAATGTCTATTTTCCGACTAACTGACATTTTGATCATCATTCTGAGTAAGGTTTCAACCTGCATTTTAAAACCTCAGTATCGTGTTACAGAGCATGTTAAAATGAAATTAAAAAAAACCCCGTGAGTTTAATTTCAAAATGAAAACCAAAAATGTAGCATCTAAAGAACATTGCAGTGGCACATGATGACAATACTGGGATTTTTAGTGGTTCTCTTGCAAAGTAAAAGCAGCCAATAATTAAATTGTTTCCAAGTCTGTTAGCTGCACAGCTCAGCAGCAACACTTCCACTGCAGTGCCTCTTGCACCCAGCTGGGAGTCTGGGGGTCCGTATCTCTCTTACATGTGCTTTTAGCACCTCAAGAACACAGGCAAACCCAGAGTGATGGCACTTCTTCCTTTCTAGGGATGCAGTAAGTCCAAGTCTTTTTCAGATCGTAGATCGTTTTCATTTTAACTTGGAGGAGTTTGCCCATCAATACAATATCTTGATTATATTGGTAACAACACTATCTTAACCCAAAAAGTTTGATGCTCAGATATTGCCAGGCTGAAGACCATATAGACTAAATTTGGCATCAAAATGCAGAGAATGTACCACTGAAATAAAGCATCAAGTCTTACAAAGGCTTTAAATTGGTATATGTAGTTCACAAGGAATTTATGTCTACCTACTTGCAACAACAAAACTGGGATAGCACCCGCTGTATAAATGAAGACTTCACACCTGACTCTACCTAGCAGTTGCAGATAGCACTTGAAGATGCAAACTAGTGGCACTGGCACCACCTCCTCTTCCACCTTTGCTGAACTCCTGATTTGAAAATGAACATGAATGCTACAATTAAAACTCTGCATTGAAATAGGAACCTTTACCATCTGGAAGGACTGCTGTCCACATGTTCTCTGACCTGTACCTGAAGAAGTGTTCAAGGCTCAGACTGAGCAAGTTTTTTTGAAATTCATGTCTGCCTTAAGCTTTGGCTTTGGGGAGCTTGCTGGCCTCCCAAAAGTCAGGTACATGTTCATGCCCTTTGCCGAATCAGAGCTTCTGTGAGCACAGGAGCACAGCTGCTCAGGTATTGGTACGAGAACTGAGTGTGCGGCTGTAAATTCCTAGGGGTGTATACGCCAGCTTGTTCTTGCTGGGCTGTGGTTGTCTGTGAACTGATAAACAATAAATATTTGTAATGAATGGCAGTATTTTTTAAATACAGGAATGAGCCCATTTAACATTTAGCTGAGTTTTGTTTATTATTCTCAAAATGCATTCGCAGCATATAGAGTAATGTCTCCAGAGGGCTGTTCTGCCATGGAATATTATGCAACTCTCTATCAATAAATGACACGGCTTTTTACATGTTTTAAGTAAAGGAAATAATTGCTGCTCCTTGTGGAGTTAGGCAATTAATTGTCTAATTATTTTGTTAAGTGTCACTACTAAAAGAAAAACATTACTGGAGCTTTATGGGCAAATTCTCATCTGAACTGAGGACGAAATTCTGGGAAAGAGTATATATGCTGTATATCTGCACCATACCAAAGTACTAAACTCCTAATAAAAATGTCTTTGACTTGGGTAACACCAGATTTGTTTCCTTATTGGTAACTCAGTCTAATTTTTCCATACTTATGCTTTTGCTGCCTCATCATTTCTGACCCAGGCTTCCTCCACAGTGCTGACACGCATCTCAGGAGAGCCAGGCTAGGAGAAAAGCAACGGTGGCTTCTGCTGCTTGCAGCATGCATTGAACTTTTGTAAAACACTGTGCCTTCGAGCCCCACAGCTGTGTGCACACACTGTAAAGCACATGTGATGAGGAGCAGAGACTGTAGCACTTGCAAGGTAAATAAGCACATAGCATCCTTACTAGTAAAGATTTAATGCTGGGATCTGGAATCTGGGGTGCTCAATATCACAGGGCAAGTCACAGTACTGCTATTATCCATTCACTTCCTGCCACACAGATGTTTCCCAAATTACCAAACTTACCATAATTAGGGATAAAAATGAAGGCTTGCTCTGATTCCTCATGATTGCTGCTAGTGGCCCATCAGCCTCCAGGCATTTAATTGTAAGTGCAAGCCCAAACGACAAACTTCTGTTTCCAGTGCAGCTGTCATTCTTTCAGAAAGAACGAGTGATCCCATGTGCCCAATGAAAAAAGGTTGGGATGAAGTAAAACAGAGGGGAATAATGTTACTGTGACAAAGTTTGAGTCCCTTAGTAGCAAATCATGCTTCTCATGGTGGTGCAAACACATTTGGATGGGCCCTGCCTGGGATAGGAGTGTGACAAAAGGATTTCTAGCATCCCTGCCCACCTGCCTTCTCCTGTGACAGGATTTTTCCATTGCCATGAAAAGGGCTCCCAGACATTTTTGCTCTCCTTTGTCAGAAATCAGTGTCAGCATCACTTGGCATGCCCAAAGTGGTAGGCATCTCCCGAGCAGAAAGAGAAATGCGAAAGCAGGGCTTAGAGAAACGTGAGTGCCCATGAAGCTTTCTTGCAGCCCTCTTGTGAGATCCCCTGGGAGCACCAACAGGAATTCCATGCCCTCACCTACAGGTGCCATCAAAACCAACTTTCCTTGTGAGTGTGCCTCAGGCTGGAAGAGGCAGCTGGGCCCATGAACCCAGTCTGCAGTTATCAAGAGGGCTATGGAAGACTCTGTCATATAATTATCTTCATAAACCCATCATGCTTTATCTTAAAGCTGGCCAGGGCTCAGTTGCTTCTTTTCTTATTAGAAGGCTTTTTCAGAGTCTCAGTTCCTCTGCCGGTTAGAAATAATGTAATTGCTTAAATTTATTCACGGTCAGTTCAAAGCCATTTGTTCCTCTGCCAATATTGTTCTTTAGCTCAAACAGCTCTTCTCCATTGAGCAACAAGAAGCAAATTTCAGTGTTTCTGAACAAAATGTTTTGGACGCATAAGGATTAAGCAAGGGCCAACTGCAGCAGATTCAGGGCTTACACAAATAGATAGACCTGATTTGCTCTACTATTATGACTCAGTCTACAACACCAGGTGCTGTCTTATAACTTGACTAAAGCTGGCTTAGCTCTGTTTCCTAAAAGCCTCCAAAGAAACAAGTTTCATCTGAAATTCTGGAGGAAATTTCAAGTTTGATGTTGGTGCAACCTGAGAAGGGGCACTGGGGAATGGTGACTACCGCTTGTATCATTTCACCTGAATTCCCACTCTTTAAACAACATAATATGGTTAGCTGTGACAGACATCAGCATTTTATTCCATCTTCACTTAAACTGAAGTCAGATGATTTTTTGCCACAGCCTCCTACAAGCTGGATGCAAGATAGGCGGAGGCAGAGTTTTGCCATAGTCTGTCCCCTGTAATGCCCACTCTTATCCACTGCTTCCTATAGTCAGCGTTTAACAAGTAGTACTTGCTTAGTGTTTATTTTCCTTCTCTGAGATCTGTAGGAAGCTTTTGAGAAATGGCCGTCACTTGATGTTTATCAATGTTCTTCTCTCACTATGTAGGAGAAAGTATGAGGCACATATTTCATGATGAAGTGAGTTTCTAGTTAACAGGACAAAATGAAAGCCAAGCCATAGATCAGCATAGCATGTCAAAAGAGAAAAGAGTTCGATTTACTGTAAATGATATACAAGTTAGAACAAAAAGCACAATGCTAGAAATCAAGATGCTGATTTAGGAAAGTACTACCAGATATGCTTAAAACTCAGGCACATACTTCAGTCCTACTGAAGCTAAAGGATAAAACTGCTTTCCTCCATTAAAAAGATTGCCAAAAATATCTTTTGTTTAGACACTTGTTTGGTGTTTGCACTTCCTGCTATGCACTTTACATTAATGGAGGCAGTGTGGCATTTTATACCCCTTGTAAAATATTCTGGATACACCTAGTACAAAATGCAACTTCACAAATATTTCCTGGGCTGCATTAACATCGGGCTAGTAGGAGATGGGATTGTAGGGCTGCAACATGCACAAGGAGTAGGGCTGAAACCCCAGTGTGTACTCAGGTTTTTATTGCCTGATTTGACCCTGAAAGGTTGAGGAGAGCTTTGTGCCTTCTGAAGTGAGCAAACACTGGGGTCACAGAAGAACCGTGGTCATTGTGTTAGTTTTTACAAGGTAAGGGTTTTTTCCCACAGGAAAATTTTTTTCCTGGAAGTTTCTCACTTCATCACTGCTCACATTGTCTTTGTCATTGTGGGTATTTATTTACTGTAGAAAACTCAGAACATGATCTTCGCTACTGTGCATTGCATCACTTCAGCTATTTTTCACATCTGCTGAAGATGTGGAAGAACTTGGTGAAAGTTTCCCACTAAAGACAACAGCTGTGGAAAGCACACAGTAACTTTTAAGCTGTTGTTCGTAAAAAAACACAGTAATAAGCCCATGGGCAGCCACTGTAATTCAAATTGAGTCTACTACTAACTACATCTACCAAGTCAGCTACATCTGCCCTAAGAATAAATAGGATTTGATATAAGTGCATTAGGATGAGGAAATCATATCAGTTTGTCAGCAAATAGCAATGTTGTTTTAATTTACAATAAGAAGATAACTGAAGTCGGAAGTAATTCTTCCAGTCCTGCACTGATACCCAAGCTCAGGATGGAGAACATCATTTGACATTGGATTTTAAAAAGAAAAAGAAGTTTTGGGCAGTCTTTTCTTGTCAGGTGAGATTCTGGTGTTCTGTTTTCCAAAGGGATATGGTCAGCAGATGAAGGTGAATAAATCAAAAAGCAAGGAAATGCCCAACTTACAGCAGCTTCCCACAGTGCACACACACACATGTTTAAAAATCTACAAATCTTCTCACCATCTTTGTGGCAACAGCAAAAGGTATGATTCACACACAACTGATTTTTTTACTAAGTTGGACCAATATATAGTCACTGGCTACTATCTCTATCACAGTGGGATCTCCTCCAAATAATATACACTCCATGTTTAATGCTGCTTGACAGGAGTTGAACAGGAGGGGAGAGGCAATATCTGTAGCAGGCTTAGATTGGCAAGGAATGATCACAGATTACTGCATCTTCACTGGCAGCATGTTAAAGTAGAACAGCCCATATTCAGACCAGTACAGACCAGATGAGAGCATCACTGCAGTAATTTATGTGCCTAACCTGCAAATGTCTTTCTTATGCTAGTTTTTGAGCTTTGTACAATAGAGAGCTACAAAGCAAAATAAAAACCTCATACCTGCACCCTCTGAAGTGGATGCTCTTATGTGGTGGGGCTTGTGTCTGGCCCAAGCTTTGCTGCAGATGTGAATAAAGCAAGGTATTTGTGTAGAGACATAGCAGAGGCTTTTCCCTAGCTGTCAGGGACCTGCACCATCTCCTGCTCACCCCTAGCAGGCCTCTTCCTCTAACTGGTCCCCCAATGAAATACCATCAAAGCCTTCACTGCAGGATGGTTTTAGCAGCAGAACGACTCTGCGTTTCTTCAGACCTCCCCTCCCATTCCTTCCCCTGCAAGTGCTCTGATTTATAGGTCTAGTTTGGCCTCATATGATTTAATAGGATGGATTTTTTTTTTTTTTTAATTTATTGTCAGTGAACAGGTGTCTCCCAACATTTGACCAAACATGTCCATGTGCAACCTGGAGTGGTGAAATAAACTTGCTAAGCTGGTGCCTTATTATAACACAGAAGCTGATTTAAAGCAAAGCACGAAATCCATATCCCTATAGATGTAATTACATCAGCAATTACAATGAATACCACAGTTCTGGCTTGGGAGACCTCCCTGAGACCTGGGAACACAAGAATGGTTTTGGGGCTCGTGACTTTTTGCACAATCGTGGAGGAGACTGGACAATTCAGGAGCTCCAGGGTTCTACTCAAACTTATTTCCTTATGGAAATGCAATTGGATATGTTCCATTTAAACTGCAGGCATTAGCTAATATGGCCACAGACAATTCTCCACCAGGCACTGATAAAGAATCTGTTAGTAAAGGTGTTAGTGGTGTAACTCCTACGGAAGCTGCCAGCCCACCCACACCTAAGGCCCATCAGCACTTCAGTGGGTGCAGCTGCAGCATTTCAGTACTGTTGGGGAGCCACAACTCTGTCGCAGGCTGCATGTGTGTGAGGTGGCACGGCCAGCTGTGCGGGGAGATGTGCCACCATGCCAGCAGCTGTGCCCTGGCCGTCCCACTGCGCTTCTTTTAGCTGCCATAAATAACAACATGAGCAGGAGAGCACCGTGGAAGTATTTACAGAATAATTTTCAATTGCTGACACTGCCAGGCTAAGCACCGAATGCTAAAGTTTATGATGTGTAATGTCTTGGGCTACCATGGCCTCAATTTGGACAAACCTGCCATTAACACCAGTGTGGCAGTTATTTTACTGGGGGTGACAGATTGTGAGGTAGGGAGAGTAATTCAGACTATTACCCAGGTGAAGGCATGAAAGCTCAGTGATATATGAAGACCACTTAAATTCATTGTATCTTGTACATCACATCTTTGATAGATTATAGCTGTGGCATTAAAATGGAAATGGTTTCTCTGAGGCCTGACAGGGGCTGGGGTGACCCGTGACCTCCCTCTGAGGAATGTGACTGACCGAATTATCAGTTAAGAGAAAAATCTATGGGGAATAGACTCACAGTGATGGAGAATCCACCATGCATATATATATTTTTTAACTTTTGCTTTGATTGAAAGCTGCAGTACTCAAGTATTCCCCCCCCACCACCCCCTCCCTGCTGTGTCTCTCCGCTTCCCCCCAGCCAATCCCAGACTCCTTCGCTCTGATTTCAGATCAGCCGGGCCCTGATATTGATTGAAAAATTGTTATTAGAGATAGTAGGTCTTCCTGCATGCTGCCTACTGATTTAATTTGGAAAACATTTAATTTTATGAAGCGGTAAATGATAGTGGCATGCTCTCTTGTGTTAGGGAGCAGCTGGCTCTTTAGCTGTTCACCGTCACTACTCCCAGGTGTCCTCTTTGCAATCATGTGTTCCCTTCCCCTTTGCTTAACAAGTTATTTCAATTTCTAAACGAATACTGAACAAGAGAAAGACAACATGCAAATTGAGATCCCAGCCGCCATTCACACATGAAAAAGTTCCCCTGGAATTCCCTCAACTCTGCCCATCCCTCCCGCCCTCCCCCTGCATCTGTCAGGAGAAAACAGAGCCCTTGTTCTCGTCGGATTGTTTTTACCAATGACCTGACACCACCATCTATAATTAATTACATCATTTACATTAGACTATTGACTAAACAAATACATAAATCATAGGCAGAGTCAATAGACGCAGACATATTTAATCATGTTCTAAATAATGATTACTTCTCCCATAATGCAATAATTATTTTCAGCAGCTGACTTGAATTAATCTTCTGTCAAAGTGCCATCTGAAAAAAGAGAGCGGACCACTATGAAGATGGAGGCGGCAGCCCTGGTGATGGAGAAGACATCTAGCACTTTGCCTTCACTCCCCACTTCCCTGTCTGCCGCTGTCCCCATGAAGTCTGCTAGTGGTGAGCCTCAGAGGATGCTCAGCATTGAGCCTCCACAGTCAGTGCCCCCAACCCCATTGCGGGGAAGCCCTCCCAGGCCCTCAACAACACACAGAGCATACTCTGGCACTGATTTCAATCCCTAGATGGCTCAAAGTTCTCAGCAGACAAAAGATACCCTCTCATTTACTCCAGTGGGTACTCTGCACTGTCCTTTTGCACCTTGGGGGATCGGGGCTGTGCTCAGGCACCCTTGGGCCCATCCTCCCTCCACCCTGCAAAGCAGAGCCTGGTTTGCAATGTGCTGAATGCATCTGAAAACCAGACCAACATGAGCCTGAATAGACACTGCTCCCCATATAGAGGCTAATGCAATTAGGCTGTATTTAACTCTCATTTACTTAAAAGCATTTCAAAAGGCATTTCATTAATTTGCAAAACACACATCTGGTCTATGGTGCTGATCCGTGTGGCACGCTTCGACCATGGCATGTTTTCAAAGGGCCTTGAGAACGGTGCTGCACTCCTCCCCCTCTTTTCTGCAACAGCCAAAAGCCTGCTCCCAGCAAAGCCTGTCTGAGCATCAACGTGAACAGCAGGACAGAGCCCAGGCTCCCCACAGGATCCAGTCCCTAGTGGTCAGCTTACGGTGCCATGGTAATGGAAGCGTGGTATTTTACTGGAGAGAGAAGCTTAATCATTGCAACGTCTGCCATAGCTCTCAGTAGGTATCCTCAGGCGAGAGGCAAAAGGGAAAATTTGTCATGCACGAAAAATAGCATCAGAAAAGGATACCCTGGATTTAGGGTTAGAAATGAGAAAGAGTTGAGCCTGTCTTGACTACAGTCTCTGCTCCAAAACTCACAACTTGTTGGATGACAGCTCTACGTGAGATCAGCAGAGAAAAGGATTTCTAGCTGGGAGGAGTTTGGGTAATTTTGTAGACTTGTTATCTTGCACAGTAGTGGTTTCAAGGAGAGAGAAGAAGTCTTTTAACAACTTTTCTCATCCTCCAACTATTGGCTAGACTAGCAGCCTTTTGGTTAATGAGCTATTTTGATGACCCATAGCTTGAAAAAGCAGGATTGCATTGCAGATACCTGCAGCTGCTACAGTCATCTCGCCATATTGCTGTGCACTGGACAGAAATTACTCTGCACATGAGGCTGGATGAGGATTTAATGGTTCTGTAAGAGACAAACTCTTCTGCCTCAGGCACCATGCAGCTTCTAACAAAAAGGAATTAGTATGTCACTAAATTGCCCACTGCATAGCTTTTTCCTGTCTTTTTGTGTTGTCAAAGCACTACACCCAGTAAGTTTGATCCAGGAAAGCCCTTCTGTTCCTGAGGGTGAAGGAAGTGCAATAATGAACACCAGATAAGTTAAGATATGGAAGTCTCTAGAAAATGCAATTGTAAAATCAAAGTCTATGTTATTTCCCCAAATTAAAGAAAAGCATTCAACTCTGAGATTTTGATTTCCCAAGTAGGAGGTAGTTAAACCATAGGCCATTCACTGATATCAGCCACACATGTACAGCTGATTCTTCCTATCAGCACATGTTTGCGATAACACAAACCTAAATCAGCTCAAGGAGAAGGAATGAACGGCATTTGGATGTATACCTTAGTATTCACAGGACTTCACAACACAGCACTTTTAAATGCTTTTCTAAAATAGAAGAATTGGACAGATGACATTGAAATATTCATGAAGGATAATGAAAAAACAGCCATCAATGACAGTGTTATAGGTTGGTTAATATTGTATGATGAGTGTGTTATAACCATAAATAAACAATAAGTATAAATGATAGTGAATATAAATAATCATTAATACAAATAATACATAATAAAATATAAGCTCAAGAGGGTGATGTGATAGAATCAGGACAGGATCAACTACTGAATGATTTTCCCTTCTACTACTTTGGTCTCTCAAAAACCTTACAGAGCCAACGTTATTATTCTCTACCGTCAAAATGAGAACAATGCAGTATGCTGTGCTTCATTCTCTTTCAAAGTGCACTGATAGCATTTCAACAATATGCTATTGTAATAAAAAAGAGCAATCTTGACCTTCTAGAGGGTACAAACTTTAAATGGGCTATGGACACAAAAGGAACAAACCAGAAGAATGTATTGCCAATAATGTTACTTTCTTTCCCGGAACTGAAAGGAAGGAACTTGTGTGAGCCATCTGTAATTGCCGTCTGGTTAAATGCAACCTTCAGCCTCAGACTTTAATCACTGGGGGAAAACTGCTAAAACAGTTTTATTGATTGTATATATAAAACATTAAATGCAGAGACAAGGGTGAGAAATCTTCCAAAAAAAGACAAAGAAAGAAAACAAGAGACAAAAACATTCCTGAGTCTGAGCTGGATAGGAACATAAGAGGTGCGGATGCATCCTCTGGGTTTGGTGTAGGTCTTACATGAGAGAGGAGGCAAGTTAACCAACTCTCCAAATCTCTTTTTCCAGCAGTGTAATAGGAACAGAAAAATCCTGATACCTGTACTGTCTCTCCACGTTACAAGCTTTAATAAGAAGCAATTTAGCACCAATGAAGGCAACAAAACCCAGCAAAAATGTTGTGCGCAGCAACCATTGCGCAATGCTGGATCACAGTAGCAAAAATCAGTTTCACTGCTGTAACCCTATGGGACTGATTTAACAGTCTCCCTCAGAAAACTGTCTCACCCCTAGTTAGCATAGAAACCAGTGTCACCCTTGGTAAACTTTCTGGAGATGCTCACTTTTTAAACTGGTGCTGGTGGAAGCTTGAAACAGGTTGGAAAGCTTGAATGGTTGCCCTAAGACTGTGCAGGTGACTGCACATAAGAAAATATGGAATACTCCCATCAAGGAATTCCCATTTGTTCCCTGTCGATGTGATGCCTTAGCCTTCTGGATTTATCTTATCTAAGTAACCTGCTGTGTCACACTCAAAGGCCATACGGTAATAACCTCATTACACCTGGGCCTTTGAAGCCATTTTTTATCTTGGTCAATCTTTTGGTCCCCCCACCCAACCCAAACATATTTGTGAATGGTTGTTGAGATGGGGACTTTCCCAGGGAGATTCTTTGTCTAAAGTAGCTGCTCAAAGCCTATTAATCAGAGCCATGATGGAATTCAGATGAGAACTGCTCTGCTTAGGAGCAAATTCTAATAAGGTGTCCCCGTCCCTCCTTGCTAGCAGGACTTCCCATGCCAGGAGCAGGTAAAGCAGCCAGCAGCTCATTGGGTCATACTGTTTCAGGCCAGACTGCAAGGCACTCAGATGCTGTGTTAAAAAATGTTCCCCACAGAACGTGAATCAGAGTCACATCATCTTCAACCAGTAGTATGAGTCCTGCACATGTTTTTCTTGGCACTTCCTTTCATGTATACATTTCTTCTGTGTATGTGTGTGATATCAGCTTTAAAGCACTTATCTCTATTTTCCAACTCCTGTGCACAGCCCTGCCCTATTTCCTCACTAAGTTACCATCTCAAGTTGCCAGTGTGCCAGTCTACCTGCCACACGTATGTGCTGTCACACCCCTGATTTCTTCCATGGTGATCCCTGAGCTGCCTGGAGTTGAACACTTTACTTTTATTACTTGATTTTTTGGAAGTATGGTTTTTATTCTACATGTATTGTCGAAAGCACTGTCCACACTATCTTCAAGGCTTTTTTCCACATAAACAAATACTTTCTTCATAAATCTCTCTCTGGACTGGCATTTATTAAGGACCACTTCTAGATTTGTTTGGCTTTATTCACAACTAGAGTTTTAAGCAACTCATCCATTGAGGTTTGTTTTTTTAAAGCCAGAAGAGAAGTCACAGCCAAGCTCCAGTTATTAGAGATAGTGGACAAGAGCTAGAAAACTCTTCTCGCTTCACTGTCACTTGAAAGTGATCGTCACAGGAATGGCTGCCTGCTGGTGTAAACAGCAGCATGGATATGAGCTCATAGCCAGCCCCAAAATCTTTAATAAAGAAATAAGGCTCACTTGTTACAGGCAGAGGTAAGTAGTCAAGTGGTACGGTTATTTATAAACTTTTGTTAAGTCTGTTGTTTTCAGCTATGCTTAATAGCAACCTTTTAAAACGATGTTTCAGGAACACAGTCAACATCAAGGCGAGCTGGTCTTTGGCTTGATTAGATTTTGCTCCCTTTACCTTGATGAAACTATGCCTTATTAGCATTCCAAAATGAGAGTGCTCTCTAAATGTAAGTGGATTTTAATACAATCTTTTTGAGGAAATGTCAAACTGCATTGGGTTATATCTCCTTCCTGCTCCTCTTCTCTGAACAGCAGAGTTCAGCAAGGAACTGTGCCAAAATAATGAGTGAGGGACAGGGGGAATTTCAGAGTCAAGGTAAAAGATGAGAAATAAGTTTTTCCAGCAGTAACATCTCCATGGTTCTGTCACCACTTGCTTAATTCAATGCCTTTCCTATGCTTTTGCACTGGGAAACTGATAACATTTTGGCTCTGCACATTTCTTGGTCATACGTATCAAAAGCTGGAGGCTTTGCTGGTGTAATGTGGTACCAACTGGCACAGTTATTTATGCTGGAAGGGAAAGTCAACCCAAGCAGTTTATCCTCTCTTGTGCACCCTAGTTTATTTGGGATTACTGGAGCTGTGTAGGCATTAGGAAGTTGAAGGGACCCTGAAAAATTGTTGCTTAAAGTTAGTGAAGTCTGGAGTAGAAAAAAAACCCAAAAAACCAAACCCAAACCTCAAACAGGCAAAGCATACCTGCTTAAATTAAATTAAATATTAACATCCCCTGCTTTAGAGTTGCACTGTGAAGGTAATGTGTGCACTGTTAATGAACCGCAATTTATTTACACCTCAAACAAAGAGTATCCTCACTGCCCTAAAGTAGTTAAATTGCCCCCTTCCTAGTGAAATTTATTGCCATTTAAACATGCCAAAAGGCCATTCTGCCGGTCATTACAATAATCTATCATTTCTGCAACTGCTGGTATCCTGTTCTGTGGTCAAATTCAATCTGAGAAGGGTCAACAGAATTTTTCCACCAAATGCTTCCCGCTTGCCTGTCATCAATTTACTTTTGTCAACAAAAAGGGCATTGCTACCGAATGAAATAGAAGATCCTCTTAAGACCTCTGGCAAACAGCAAGAGCTTCTCTGATGTATCACATCTTTTCTGATTGCAGATGTGTGTATAAGAGCGTGTGCTAGGACTGTAACTTTAGTGAATGCATGAGCAGGAATTTTGTAGCTTGTCTCAAGCTCCCTTTACTCCAATAAACACATTTCTAACACCTGTGGATAGTTTCACAGTATTTTCAATTTTTCTCTATAACAGTTTTAAGAATATATTTTCCTTTAGAAAGTTATGACTTGATCAGTAACTCAGCTTTTTGCACGTAGCTCTCCTGCTTCTCTTACATGCACAGAGTGAGAGCGCACACCGAAAAACGCTTCACCTCACATCACATCTAACAGTAACACAGTTCTAGCTAGATACACAGGCAAGCACAAGAGGGCTATCACTTAAAAAAGCCATCAGATGGTATCTGATAGCTCACTCTGCTACTCCATGCTACTTTTGCTGCTCCTCAAGTTGGAGTTGCTGCCATTTCAGCCAGTAAGGCAAAATGAGTTACTTGCTGCACATGGCTGAGGCTATTAAACGGTCACATTCACACACACACAAAGGGTTAGGACATCCAGTTCACAAAGTCCACCTTTGATTTGCACTGACTTTAAAATTTTAAATAGCTAATGTCCTTACCGAGAACACCACACAGAAAGCTGACTTCATCATAGTACTAGGGAACTCTTGATTCCATTGAGAGCACAGCTAGATTTTGGCTAGATATCTAAAAATCCTAGGGAATAATCCAATGTCACATAATAAAAATACTACTACTAATAAAACCGTCACAGTGCCATTGAATGATTTTTAATATACCAGTGTCAGGAAACACACACCCAAATTAAGTCAGTTAGGTCACTACTATTAATCAGGATCCCCTTTGTGCAGTTGAAGGACTACAGCACTGTGCCCTGTTCTTCTAGCATACTGCTAAACACTTAGGAGGTATTATTATACCTAATCAATGCCATAAAAAGGTAAGAGATTACATTTTTATATACTTATAAAACAGAGGGAGAAATGAAAGGTGAGAAAGAGAGCCAAGTGTGAAGCTTTGAGATTTCCTTGTAACAGGAAGACTATATTACCTTGGCCTGAAGCAGTTTATCCCAGACTCTGCAGAGACCTGAGACTGGGAGAGAAGGCAGGGAAAGGGCTTGTATGCTGTCTAGAAGAAAGGAGTCTGAAAGCGCTTCTCAAGGCAGAAGGCAAGTAATTACTGGACAGATGATTATCAGAATAAGGAAAAACACAAGTAGGTAATTGTAATAATAAGTAAAAAAACAAAGCCACAAAACACCTGACAACACAGTGTATCTGAAGCCTACTGCACTGGCTTCAAGTAATACTGCTCCATAAGCCATTTCAGGACACACTTTCATTCTATAGGTACTTGCTGAGCACCAGTAGTACTGCTGCAGTTTTTGCTGGATCCAACTAAATTTTCACCGTTTTCAGTTTGTAACAATTTATCCACAGGCATAACAGACATGGCAGTTTATTAGTATCAACTTATCCCTTCTCTGTTTCTTTTTTTTTTTTTTAATGTGGACAACACGTGGGTATCAATCTGGAGTAAATTTTGTTCTGAGTAATATTTCTTTCCATTTTTGACCTCTCTAGGACAATCACTCAGGAGAAATCCTGTTGGTTGCTTTCCAACGGGAAGTGGAAAGTGCCATTTTGTTTCTTATAACATCCCACAGAGCCATGTGCTTTGATGAAACAATGCAGAGATTCAAAGAGCCACTTTTTTCAGTGACTCAAGGAACTAAATTCATAGGTAGCAAAGAACATGACTTCTTCTCTCAGAGCAAAAAATAATCTCTGTATTCCATCCTCCATCTCACATAACATTAGCATGGATAGTCAATTTTACTCAGAAAAGCTCTAGGAGACTCAACATGTGGGCTTTTCCAAAGCCAATCATTTTTTGATGTGTTGTGGTATCACTAGAAGAACATTCAGATGAAGCATTTGAGCTAACACCCAAACCAACTAACAAGGAAGTACTGGAAAGGGCAAGAGGTAGAGAGGGAAACAGTAATGATAAGAATTACCTGAGCTTTGTCCAGTTTTCTTCAGACTGTTTTCCTGCATGCAAATACGCAACGATCAGATGTTCCTTTTCAGGAGTGACCACTGGATGATGGGGATGTTGCAGATTTGAAAAGCTAGTCTGTTTAATCATTTTGGTTTTGTACAGGAAGCCAGAGATTTTGACATACATATTTGTAAAAAATCTGCCATAATCCATATCAGAATCAAAAATTCACTCAAATACTCTTCTTTGAGGTGTGAAGCAAAACCCTCTCTCAAGGATCCTCCAAAATAATCATGTCAAAGTTATACCAACGCTAACAATTTATTCCAAGAAAATAAAATCTGCTGAGGTGAGACTGGGAGGTCTTAAAACTTAATGAATGTAAAAATACATAGCCTTGCTTAAACATAGATCAATTTTCTTGAGCTGGCTATAGTACTCAGCTGTTACCGTTACTGGCAACATCACCAGGCCTCCTGCACGGATCACTCAGCTCACCAACTGCTGAGGGGACAAGATCACTACATATTCAGTATGGATGATGCTTTATTTCACATATGGTGACTCTGACGTGATTGGCAGAATGCAGGACGTCTGTGGCCATGGCACAGTTGGAACAAGTGATCTTGTCCCCTCAGCAGTTGGTGAGCTGAGTGATCCGTGCGGGCGGCCTGGTGATGTTGCCGTTAGTGGCAACACTCAGCATTTTCTCTTCTGATTTTTAATCACTTGGAAGCATGCATATTATTTTTCCCACGCCCAATGATGAGAGTTGTTCCCCTATCTGGATGCAATGTAGGTGAGAACAGCCCATGACAGCTTATAGCAGTTACTGGTTTTGACTTTTAAGGAAAGGAGTTGGCCACTAAAGCAACACAAAGGAGAATAAAGAGCTACAAGGTGCCCCTCTCTTCAAATGACCTACAAATATATCTTGTGTCCGTGCTCAGGGGAATATTTTGCATATAGGCAGATAAAAGGGGGAATGAGTAGAGCTTTATTTCCATTAGCCCCACTACATCAACCAGGAAATCTGTAGTAATCAGTAGCAAGAGGAATAAATGAGCCTCTTATTCTCTGCATGGCTATTGCACTTCAAAGCATCAGGCAAAGCCACCATTTGGACCTTCAGACACAACTGCTGCAACCACCATTATTTTGTGCAATATATGGATTGTCCACCTGGGATGCGATAATACTGCTTATATGTACTAATAGGGGGGTAAGAAGCTGCAGAGAAGCCCCATGGAAAGAGATCTGTGTGTTTGGGTTATTGACAAACCGAATATGTCAACAGTGTGCCCTGGCAGCCAAAAGAGCCAACTGTGTCCTGGGGTTTACGAAGCACAACGGACTCAGCTGGTCAAGGGAGCGGATTGTCTCAGTCTACACTGCACCAGTGAAGCCCCACCTCAGTACAGTGTGCAGTTTTGGGCAGCTCATTATGAGAAGGACATCAAACTATTAGAGTGTGTCTAGAGGAGGGTAAAACAGTGAAAAGTCTCAAGACTTATGAGGAGCAGCTGAGGTCATTTAGCTTGTGACAGCTCTCTCAGTTTGGAGAAGAGAGGTTGAGAGGTGACCTCATCACAGTCCTTCCTCAGGCAAGCAGAAGAGGGGCAGGTGTTGATCTCCTCTCTCTAAAGACCAGTGATAGGATATGAGGAAACAGAATGAAGCTGCATCAGTGGAAGTTCCGACTAGATATTAGGTAAAGGTTCTTTACTGAGAGGGTAGTCAGTCACTGGAACAGGCTTGTCAGAGTTCAAGGAGCATATGGACAATGATCTCAGTCACATGGTTTAGTACTGGGAAGTTGTATGAGGAGCAGGGAGTTGGACTACATGATCCTTATGAGTCTCTTCCAGTTTAAAAGACTGTACGAATATGTAGACCGCTGTCTGCTAGCTATCTGCTAAATCAGGTCCAGTACATAAAGTGTCCATGCTCACATCAATGAGGGGTGAGACAGCACTTTTATGACGTTCAAATTACACACCGAGGTTGTAGATCTCATAGTTTTACAGAACTCGTAACTTCTTTGTCTTATAAGCTACCACTAGTTTTCATAAGAGGAACAGTAACTTCTCTTACTTCCAGAAGTCGCATTACAAAAGGGAAACAAACCAACGTGGTAGCCTTTCTCATAGGAGAAACTTGCTGTAGATTTCTCTATGTGGTAAAATAAAGTGGTACCATCTACTTCCATGCAGGAATCATCCAGCCTAGAAGAATATTGCTCTGCCCTTTCCCTTGCTCTGTCTGTTCACAGAGCAAATAGCTTCAGCTCTGCCTGCCCTTGCAGCTGTTTGTTGCTACCTTCTGGAGAGGGCTGCAGCTTCACAGAAAACTCAGCTGTAGTTCAATAAGAGTCTAGCTCCAGTGTCAGGCCATCTTCACCTTCCTGAGTGTCTAGTCCCACAGAGTCCAGGCTTGATCTAAAGTCTTCTCTCAATGCAACTGCTCCTGGTGAAACATCAATAATAGCTTCAGCTGGTGAAATGAGACCTGTTAGAGCCCACCTGGCAGAGCCAGTGACTTTGCTGTGTTTTCCTGTACAGTTTTGATACTTAGAACCAGGAATTTTACTTGGTTCTGGCTGGAACTTTTGCTCAGCTCAATCTCTGCTATAGTGGTTCATATTGCATTGCATGACAAATTTTGAAAGCTGAATTAATGTGAAAGGCAGAAAATTAAAGATATTATGAGAACTGCAGGCAAGCATGAAGAATTTTGTCTCTGTCAAATAGGAAGACCTCTTCCATGCTCATCCTTGCTTCAGATGTGAGGGATGAGTTGAATTTGGAAAAGCGTTTTTGTGCCAGGAAAAAAATCACAGTTAGGACCGCTTCTTCCAAGAAGCAATTTACTTCACCAGTAATTTTTAAGTTATTTTCTTGTTGAAGGTGTTCATGTCTGAATACAAGTTTTGTTTGTCACACAAATGAGACTTGGTTTTGTGGCTCATAGCTCAAGTAAGACTCTTAACCATGAACTTATGGCACTACTCTTAAACTATAAAATGAACAGGAATTTCAAGTTGATACTGAAACAGAAATTATGAAGTCAGAGCAGGATTGAGAGATGGACAGCATGGGAGGAAAAAAGCTTACACAAACACAATTATATATTGTGTATATATAATTGTCAACACAGTAAAAATAATACAGTTCATCATGGTCCTATCCAAAACTAATTGAAAGCAGTCGAGAACATCCTTGCACATCATTTTGGTTGGAAAAGACCTTTCAGATCATCAAGTCCAACCACCCACCTCACATTCCCAAGCCCATCACTAAACCAAACCATGTTCCTCAGCACCTCATCCATGCATCTTTTAAATATCTCCAGGGATGGGATCTCCACCACCTCTCCGGGCAGCCTGTTCCAATGCTTAATAAACCTCTCAGTTAAAAAGTTCTTCCTAATGTCCAGTCTAAACTACCCCTGGTGCAATTTCAATCCATTTCCTCATTTCTTATCATTCATTACTGGACAGAAGAGATCAATCCTCATCTTTCTACAACCTCCTTTCAGGCAGTTGTAGAGAGTGATCATGTCTCCTCTCAGCTTCCTCTTCTCCATATTAAACAACCCCAGCTCCCTCAGCCTCTCCTCATCAGACTTGTTCTCCAGACCCTTCACCAGCTTTGTTGCCCATCTCTGGACACACTCCAGGACCTCAATGTCCTTCTTGTAGTGAGGGGCCCAGAACTGGACACAGTGTTTGAGGTGTGGCCTCACCAGCACTGAGTATAAGGGGACAATTACTTCCTTGGTCCTATTGGTTACACTATTTCTGATACAAGCCAGGATGACATTCACCTTCTTGGCCACCTGGGCACACTGCTGGCTCATGTTCAGTTGGCTGTTGACAAACATCCCCAGGGCCTTTTCTGCAGTACAGCTTTGCATCCACTCTGCCCTAAGCCTGTAGCATTGCATAGGGTTGTTGTGGCCCAAGTGCAGGACCAAGCACTTCACCTTGTTGAACCATCACTCCAGCCTGTCCAGGTTCCTCTGAAGGGCCTTTCTGTCCTCAAGCAGGTTTACGCTCCTACTCAGCTTGGTGTCATCAGCAAACTTATGAGGGTTCACTCAATTTGCTCATCCAGATCCTTGACAGAGATGTTGAAAAGAACAGGTGAGAACCCTGAGCCCAGGGGGAACACCACTGATGACCAGCCACCAACTGGATTTAACTCCACTATAACTCTCTGGGATCAGCCTTCCAGCCAGTTTCCCATCCAACACAGAATACCCCCATCCAAGTCATGGTCAGCCAGTTTCTCCAGGAGGATGCTGTGAGAGACTGTGTGAAAGGCCTTACTAAAGTCCAGGAAGACCAAGTCCACAGCCTTTCCCCTCATCTACTAACTGGTCATCTTATCATAGGTCAGGTTGGTCAAGCAAGGAAAGTGGAGTGGTTTGTATTTGCAAACTCAGCTCTTAGACATTGATGTTGTGAGACAGTTTCCTAAATGGAAGAATGATCCAGCAGTAGTACTAGGATTTCTTGCAGATTGAGAGGAGCCAAGAGAAGGAAGTAAGACATTGTCAGTCACACAGATCACAACAGCTTTTCAGTTTTAATCCATTGAGTATGCTCAGTGTTGCCAGATGATATAGTCCACAGACAATGGTTATTTTACTTGATTCTGCTTTTTTATCATAAAAAGCAAAATGTCATGGCTTAGCCATAACAAAATTTAAAGAGGCAATAATTTCAGTTTTATCCAATAGGGAAAATAATGACCTACATGTCTCTGCGCTATATCAAGATGCCTGACTTGAAAAACAGAGTCAGATAAACCCATCATACTTTGAAAGAAAATATTTGAAATTATATACCTATGTTTAATAATTTAAAGGCATCAAACTAACCTACTCTAGCATGTCAGCTGGGCAGGGTTAAACACATAAAAAATATCATGGATTCAGGGGACTGAAAAAATGCTACCACTCTCTATGAAAATCCCATGCCTCATGTTTTTTGTCACTGCTGTCTAGGCTGTGACAAACATCAGCCCTCAGGCAAAAGAGCACAAAACATTTAATGTCATCAGAACATGAATCTCAGCTTTGCTTGACAATTTTGCAGAGAAGGACCAAGGATAACAGCATATAGGCGTACAGAATTATTGCTTGCCTCATATTGAATAACAAGCCCTTACAAATCAAGTCACACTTTCCAGGTACCCTAATAATTCACCACGTAGCAACATTTCTTCCAGTGACTGTACGCTAAACCAGAGAAGTCATCAGGAGTGCTCAGAAGTGTTTGACAGGAAAACACATCTCATACCAATCATATCAAATGTTCATTTTGTTTCTTATGTGGATATCCAGCAGTTGTTAAGACCTTGATTCACAGCAGACCTTGCAATCAAAGAATGGTCCAAAGGGGCACTTGGACAGTCAATCTCCGACTCTGTTGTTTTCCTACCACTTAGCCAAGAGCTGAGAACTTCGGCACAACGCATCATGGCACTGTAGCTTGTTACAATGCAAAAACCACTACCTTATGCCCAAAAAAGTGCAGGACTCTGATGCCTTCTGAAGTTCAAAAAGATGATCTGGGCACATGTAGTGAGAACAGGACGAACAACAGGCAGCAGGTGTTTTCTGGGTTCAGTTTTTTGTTGATGCTTCTTGTGGTATATTGTGAAAGTGTACACACCACTTAAAACCAATGAATTACTATCAACTTATCAAAAAAGGCATCCTACTCTTCTGTATCTTCCTCAGTTGTGAAGTTGAGTAGGGAAATGTTCATACTGCTTTATGATTCCTCAAGAACCTCTCTATTTTCAGTATGTACCTCTTGGGAATTGCCTTGAAAGGCTTCACTTACAGATGAGATTTCCGTCTCTTCACAGGCTGATAGCTTTGTTTACAGGCTGCATTAGCACAATGCCAACAAAGAACAGGAATGACGCTATATATACATAGGGAGAGGGAAAAAATGCCAGTCTTTTTCTCCTGAGTGGATGGGTGGATGGAAAGATAGCTAGTGGGTCAGACATTGTGACAGGTTATATTTCATCATATCTATACAGTTCCTTCAGAGAATATATCCAAGATAGACTACTGTACAAGATAAAAAACTCTGGTCATAAAAGGTTTTTCCCTCCTCTCCCTTGAACTGGTATTTATTTTCTGTTTAGTTTTACTTGGCAAGCTCTCACTGGAATGTGCGTCTGATTCCTCTAATTCCTCATCATCATTTGAAGTTACCTTTCTGAAGCCAGGTTTTGGGACTGAATTCCCATCCGGTAACATATATCTAACAAAGATGGAATGAACTGGTTTTCTGGAGACATTTGTCTCCCTCTACTTTGGCTAGAGGCAGCCTGCACAGCAAAGTCAGAGATGTAGAGCACGGTGGCTTTGAAAATATTAAACAGCAGCAAGAGGAAAAAGCCAACAACCTTCCTTTGTTTTTCAAGTAGGCTGGTGACAGTACAGCTGATCAGATGGACTGCCTACTCTGATCAAGTCTGACAATTTCTACAGTTTTATCTTCCTGTAGAACAGAAACCCAGGCTGAACTGACTCTGGCAGACAAGATAGCTCTCTGAAATAGCCAAGGGAAATGAATCTCCAGCTATTGACAAACTAATAAATTATTTTTTAAAATCAGTCTACATTAATATTTTTCAAGAAATAATTATGTCAATCATTTAAAATGTTCTTCTGTTTACTTTGGCTCACAAGAAGACTTTAGTGTGCCAGGTGCAAACGCTTTTTTTCTGGCAGTGAGTTACAATGCAAGGAACTCCCTCTCTCTCTATTGGGAAAGCCAGGTTTTTCACATGTTTGGTAAGATTGTCCACTAAAATCCTCTTTTCTCTTTCTGCTTGCCACTGTATGCGATGCTGGTGTCTCTGAAAGGTCACTCATTTTCCTTGTTGCTGGGCTGAGTACAGCTTGAACTGAGTTCAGGAGCTCTGCTGTGAATAACTGAGATGCCTATTGTCACCAATGCTTGTCCTGCTTCTTCAGGGAGTCACATCTTGTAGTTCAACAAGTTCCTGCAGTCCACTGTCTCAGCTTTCTTGTACATAGCTCCTAATTTTAGAAAAAATGATAAATCAAGTGATATTTATTGAGTTTAAAAGGTCAAGATCCTACTGACAGGACTTCGATCGAATGTGATAGCTAGTAAAACCTGAAAATGTTTTTGCTATTCTGAACACAGAAAGCAAGTTATTGGTTAGAGTTTTTTTCATAATGTTATATAAACTCTAAAAAAAGACATTCAAAATAGTTCTTTCTTCATCTCCAAGGCCTTCCATGGGAAAGTGCAGAGCTCTGCAATGGAGCAGTGGTGAGCGGGGCTGATTCTCTGTGAGCTGGTAGGGAGGGCTGCATATCACTGCGCACAAGCACTCAACTAGGTTTTATTTTTTCCCTTCAAACCAACGTGGACCTGCTCACTGCTTGCCCTTGCATGGTATTGCTGCTACCCTTCTGTTTCTGCCACCTGACAATATCTAGAACTTTCTGAAAGTTCATTTTAAACCATGAGGTATTTTGGCATTACATCACACTATTGCTATTGCTCCTCCTCCCATGTGGAGTTCTGCTGCAGGCACTCACAGGTACAAAGAAAAAGAGGCTTATTATGTTTTGTGGCCCATTAAATGCCCAGAAAAAACAAATATTTGCATGCATAAATAAAAACTTCTTCAGTATGTGCTTCTAGGTACTGCTACGAGATCAGCATTACATGTGGGAACTAACAGAAAAGAAACCTCCATTTTGTTAACAAGGTACAGGACAACATACTTTTGAAGAAATGTATTTTCAGTGTTATAAAAATTAGAAAGAGACCTAGACTCACTCTTCAGTCTGTCCTAAGGGGCAGGTCTTGGTTATGCTGCCCCAGGAGGCAACCAAGGAATGTATCAATCCCATGCACAGATGAAAATTAGTTAAGTGGGTGTTAGACTGACATAGCATCACCCTGCACAACAAAAATGATTGAGTACTCATGAAAAAGGTTCTAAGTGTCTTGTTTCATCTTCAAGTTTTAAGGGGTCAGCATGGGTTTGGCATAACACAGTGGCCCATAAGCTGCAGCAGCTCAGAAGCCACTTCTTCAGCATATCAGACCCCTGCCATGTGGTGGCAACCTCTCCCTTCCCTGCTGGGCAGCAGTGTTAGTATCACTCCAGTTTAATCCAGGCACACGAGAGCTCTCCTTTTCCCCCTTCTACTCTGCAATCAGAAGATGTTGCATTGCATCTCTGGGGAATGGGCAATACTTGAGACCGTATTGTGAAGCAGTCATAAATCAAAGTTGGGGGATCTGCCCTACCAGCAGCCAATAATATCCCCAGCACCTCCTCCCCACTTGCCCCATGGGATCAAGCCAGCATTTCTTCCCCAGGCCCAGCTCTGAGAAAATCCAGGGAGAATAGGAAACCATTTTTCCTCTCTTGTTCCTCTATGCACACAAACAGAACTTTAGCTTCATGCAGAGACTCTTTGTCCACAAAGGCAAAAGGAAGTCACAGCTCAGCTGTAGAGCTAAAACTAGCTGGTGCGAGTATCTAGGACTGGCAAGCAGCCCTCCTCTGCTCACATGCCTGGTTTTCACTCCCACATGACTTGATCACTGAACTGTCAATACCTTGGCTGACATGGCAGAGCACAGGCTAGTGCAGTGTACTTGATCAGATGCAGGAAGAATGCAAGTCACAGCAAGGAGACCAGTGAGACCTGCTGCTCCCTGCTCTCCCTACACTGCTCTACTTGTATAGGTACCCATCAACAGAAGTAACAACTTCAAGTATGGCTATGCAGAGAACACTTCTCTTGCTGCTGTGTTGAACAGCAACTTCATTTTGTTTCTCCATTGCTATTCATTCCTAGGAACCCCTCAATTTACTTTATATCCTTAGCTACATTTGACTGATTGTATTTGATTTAGGAAAAATAGTATTTACTGTGGAAGCAAACACTTTGTGTTCAAAACCAGATATTTGCTTTGAAGACTAGCTTACAAAATGTAATAATTTTAACACAAGAACAAATCCCAGAAATAACATGTGCAAAGGTAGTTCAAACCATTAAAAGTTTTCTACAAGGTCTCTCACTGAAATTCAAACTTTTTTCCCCCAGCTCCTGTCTGACTATATGGAACAACACTTGCTGAAGGGCAGAGAAATATTTATGGGATCACCATTGACTTTCATATCCCAGGATTTTCCTGCACATCATAGACTAGATGAGAGAACTAATGCCAGGGCAGACACTCTTCCCAAGCACACAAATACCACCACCCATACCACCAGATTATCAGAGCAGTGCTGGTGAGCAATTTCATAAGTAATTAATACTTAATATAAGTCTTTATTATCTATAACATTTCTACTCCTCAAATTGACCTTTGTGTGACCTATCTTCAGGTCTTCCTGTATTGTGCTCTTCCTTCTATAACAAATATTTCTAAAAAATTTCTATACTGACTGACAAGACCACAACAGGGCCATTTGTGGTTTAGGTATGTGTTACAAATTGCATGTTAAACCTTAAGTTTTGTAATTAAGGTCTGCAGCTTATTAGCTGTATTTTAATCAAGTGCAATGTAGAAGGAAATTACTCGTAAGTGCAGGTTTTGAACTTTTTGTACATCTGTCATTACAAGGTTTCGTAGGTTAGTTCAGATACATAAAACAAAAGCAACCATTACAAAAGGAGATGAAGTATACAGTTAAGCCACTTAAAAACTACTTCATATACTATTCTGTATATATAGAGGCAATACTTTGTCTACTATACACTGTAATAAAGATCCCATTTTTTTCCCTAATAATGCTAATTTGACTTTGCAGCAGCACTATTTCCTATACAATAGGAATTTCCTTGGAAATACCTCTTTTAAAAACTATTGCAGTGGTACTTCCTGGAGTCTTTGCAGAAAAGCCAGAGTTGGTCTGTGTAACAAAATGAGGCCATAGTCTGCAGAAGAAAGCAGTTTTACAGCTAACAACTCGGTTCCTGCAAAATTCTAAAGTGACTGCTGACAGTTGATAGCCTTGTAAATTGACCATGTGGTTGATTTTATCACATACAGACACATTTATAAACAAAAAATAAAGATACTTGCCTAAACTAAAGCTGGAATATGGTTGCAAATATGATTGCTCTGTTTCCACTTGTGTTTGATACAGTCTGTCTTGAGTATAAGCAGCAGTTAGAGAAAGCACGTCCAAGATGACAACTGCCTTGTAGTTTAACAATGTCATCTTTCCTGCAACACACTCTGTTCAGGGCATGGCTGCAAGTGCATGACAGACAGTGAGGAATGGCATAGTGAACGTATTCCCCAAGTCATCATACAGCTATTGGATGAATGCCACTTGAGATGAGTAGCATGGGAAAGTGAAGTGGAAAGAAGATAGGGTGATGGTGGCTACAAATACAGACATATACCTGTACCCGTCATTTTGCACACTGTCTGCAATTCTCAGAAGTGGGCATAAAACTGCACTTGCATTGATAATAAATGCATCCAAAATACAACCATCATCTCAGCATTTTGCTATGCAGATAGGATTGTGCCTTTTGAACAAAGCAGCACACTGCCCTCAACAGAAAACCCTGTTTATCACTTGGAGATGCAATAAAAATAACAAATGTCCAGAGTAAACCTAATTCACTGTGCTACTTAGTATTTGAAATACATAAATATGTCAAGCAAAAGACCTCTAATAGACCCTTTTATCCTGGTAATAGTGTACATATAATTTTCCTCTCATTAGTACAAAAACTACCTAGGGAACTATCAGCCCATCCTTCATCCATTTAATCTGCATTAGTTTACTTTTACCTTGTGTTTAATCTGCTTTCTCTCAAGGTATTTTGAATAAATCAATAGGAATACATGATTGTTTAATGATTTTTAGAAGAGCTCCCTTCGACCACAGCTGCATGATTTAGAATGACTAATTCCACTTTTTACAATTGATCCTGCCATGCATGGCCCATCCATTCCTGCCACGTCTGGTCAGAGGGACCAGGAGATCTACAGTGAGAAGGGTCTTAAAGGGGCCAAGGGCAGTCCCCAGCATCTTAGGGGGATGGAAAACAAGTGAGGCAAGAAAAAAAAAATATTCAAAATTAATGCTCTTAATTCCTGGCAACAGACTTCAGCTCCCTAATGTAGCTCAGCACAATAGCCTGGTGATGCTTCTCAAATACCTGAGCTTCAAGGGCATCACTGTGCCTTGCTCTTCGAAGTGTCCCAGGGTGACAGAGAATTTCATGCACAGCAGCAAAGAGAAGGTTCAATTTGCGTGCAGCAGGAGACACGTCTGACACTGGCATATGGGCCTTGAGTATGAATGCATATGCTTACTGAAGCTTAGCATACAACCAGAACTTGCTTGACGACAGAGGCAAAGTCATAGAATCATAGAATGGTAGGTGTTGGAAGGGACCTTTTTAGAGATCATCTAGTCCAAATCCTCTGAAGAAGCAGGTCAACCTAGATCAGGTCACATAGCAATATGTCCAGGTGGTTCTTGAAGACCTTCAAGGAAGAAGACTCCACAACCCCTCTGGGCAGCCTCTTCCACTGCTCCATCACCCTCACAGTAAAATAGTTTTTTCCTATTATTTAAAATGGAACTTGGCTGTAAAGACTGAAGCAAAGGCGACATTCAGTAGTTCAGCCTTCTCTGGATCCTCGGTGACCAGGGCACACTCTGTGTTTAGCAGCAAGCCCACATTCTCTCTCATCTTCCTTCTGCTGCTGATGTACTTGGAAAATGCCTTATTACTGTTTTAACTTCCCTGGCTAAATTTAATTCTAGAAGGGCTCTAGCCTTCCTAGTTGCACCCCTGCATGCCCTGGCAATGTTCCTATTACTCTTCCCAAGAAGCCAGCCCCTCTTTCCACCTCTCATAGATGGCTGCTTTCTGCCTGAGTTATCCCAGCAGATCCTTGCTCATCCATGGAGGCTTCTTACCTCTTTTTCCTCCTTCTGGTTTGGCATACAAAGGTCCAATCACCTCTAGCTTCCATCTCTTTTTAACCTCAAAGTCATTTTGACAGTGTGAATAAACCAGTGAAGAGGAAATGTCACTGAAAAGGAGCATTATACCTGTTTATCCCATTCACCATGAAGGAGACGTGATCTAGTGTGTATAAAACCATGGTTGCGATTAAGAGAGTTCATAGCTATACACATTTCTGCCATTGAGCTATTGCCTGACAGGGGATGTGTCCTCCTCAGCTCTGTTTCTCATCTCAACAGTTGTCTGATCTCATTTAAAAAGAACATAAATTTCCCCCAAAACTCCACATCTACATAACTACTTTTTAACAGAGCTCTGAGCACAGGAGAGTCCTGGTGTCTGTTACAGCCTCTGGACACTTAATACAAACAGCAATAGGTACAGCATAAATGTATTTTCTTGTGACCATGAAGTGAATATGCCAGTTAGCAAGTGTCCAGTCTAGTGCCCATATTTCTCCCAAGAGTAGGTCTGATATCAAAGCTTTTCAATGTACAGACCTTTGCCAGTCCTGCACCCTCATTCAGTACTGGGACCAAACCCACTTCCATCTCTTTGGAGATATAGAAAGGACTGCTTGTTAAGTGAGTACTTGTTAAGTGAGTACATAAGCTATAGTTAGGAAGCTTTCCGAAGCACAAAGTTATCCACACCACAGCTGAAGAGAGTCAGCACCTCTTAACATACCCACATCACCTACAAAAGGATGTAAGCTCCTGCTGAGGATGGTATCTATGGAAACTAAGATTAATAAAGACTGGTCTAAACCCCAAGTCTTCTCTGGTCCTCCCAGAGGTGCTTGGCTGTTTTCTGCTTTCTACTGGGTCTTGCTCCACTGCCAGAAATGTCTCAGTTTTGAGGGTATATTTTGAGCTGTCAGCACGGGGCACAGAGGTCTGGGAACTGCAAGAGAATTATCAGTAGTATAACTAACAAGCTTGACCTTTTAGACAGCTGAACTTACAGGACACAGAAGTCCACAAAAATCTTTCCTCCCTCTTTTAAAACACTGGTGGATTCTGAATTAGGCCATACATAAAATTCCACAGTCACATTAAGTCTAAATTCACCTTATTTCAATGGTGAAGCTGCATGATAAACAAACACATTGACAAACAGATCAGCATTATATCAACGCTCAAAGCTGACACTCCTATAGTACTAAAGGAAAAAATATTGGTAGTTAGCTCCAATAAGTTAGAAATCTTCTTTGATTGGGACATTGAAAATGATTTAGACAGGCTGTGTAGGAGTCCTTACAAAGTGCCAAGGTACAGAATACATTACAGTTTATGGTGAATAATCTATTGCTCTAGGGTTTGTAAGTTGACTGTGGTCCAACAAAGGCTGTCAAGAAGGCTGGCAGTTGAGAACTAGGCTAGCCTTTATTATTTATTCTATTATGAGCTTGCTTAATCTTTTTGTAAGATGTTAAAGACTTTGCAGAGGGGATAGTGAGTTCATGTAAAGATCAGAATGGCATAAACCTGTACAAACTGGAAATGCTCAGGATCTCAGAAGATGCACTGGAAAACTGTGCCGCACATCAGAGGAGCTTCCTTGGGTTCCAGGAGAGTGCGGAGAGCAGAAACCACAGCTGGTCACAGTCAACACTCACCCTCCTAAGCATGTTGCCAAGATGAAAAGGCAATTTGAGGTTTTAGGAACAGAAAGTAGATGTTTATGTTCTCATGACAAGATTCGTAAGATGCTGAAATGGTCCTTCATAGCTGAGAAAGGGTGGATAGGGGCGTTTGATAACTGTTGACAAATGTTTAAAGCAGTGTATTGAGAAAACTGGCAACCAACAAACATTTCCAAGCAGTCCACTCAAGCATCCCAAGACTGTCCCTAGCATAACACAGCGCATCTAATGACTATACAGGAGAGAACTCCGTGGGCCTAGAGCAGATGCTACTTAAGGCATCTACAGGCTATCATCGTTGGGTTCCCTGACTGGCAAGCACAATCATTCCTTCCAGTGGCCAGTAATTTCCTGCCACAATCCAGCACTGAACTCTACTGAAAATGCAACACATCAGGAAAAAGAAAACTGCATTTCTGCTCCTGACACCCTACCCACAGGTCAAAGTCTCTGTCATAAACAACAATATATCCAGTTCTTCTATCTGCCGCTCAAAGCTTCATGCTGAGGTTCCTCATTTATGCCAATAAATACTGACAATGCTCTACAAGAAAGTTAACTTGAACAGTTCCCAACCCAGGGCCATGTTTCCAGGTTGGAAACAAAATCACTGTACTGTCAGGATAATCCTCCCCATCCCAGAGGGCTTAACCTCTGAACTCCTGTGTGACTTGATCTGGGTGGACTTGCAGGGGTTTGGACTAGATAATCTTTATAGGTCCCTTCCAACCCCTACTATTCTGTGAACTCAGAGCACCTGGCACTGGTAACACAGGAGATAGAGTGAGGGTCTCTGCAGATGACAAGTAGAGAGAAAACCCCTGTGACATTGAAGGATTTCCCTTTTTATGCAGAGAAATGAGGTCCAGAGACTATTGCCCACTGTCACATAGGAATGCGAGAGATGTGAAAACTTAATCAAGCTATTTTGAGTTGCAGTTCTGTACAATAAATATAGCCCCACTCTTCCTCATGCATATACTATGCTTACATTAAAAAGAACAATTACTGAAAAGGACACAAGTATCTTGCACCTCCAGACATCCACTTAAATTCACAAGCCTACTCATGTTCTCCTCTTATATCTAAAAGGAAAGTGTATGGTTGAAATGATTTTTCTTAGTGATAAAGTAACATCTTATGTATTTTGTTCGCTGGTGCATATTACTTTTTGGCCACTTCAGAATATTACATCAGCCACCTCAGACTGTCTTTTCCTTTTTTTAGCTTTCATATAAGTAAAACATTTATATGTTACTGTTTGACCAAATGATAAAAATCTGTTTATAACAGTACAGCCAGAGTGGTCAACCTACAGTTGGAAGGGAAGAAGGGAATGTCTTTGAGAATGCAATACTCATGAGCTGAAGTGGAAAAAATTATTTACTCTTTCTTTCCCTCCTTTCTTTTATCATCTATCTAATGACTTGTTGAATTTTTCCCAACCTGATTTGGTTGATATTACCACTGATCTTTTTATTTACCCTTGAATTAAATGTAAACATCTTTCTCCTATAGCACACACACCATTGTAATACAATCCTAGCATTGGCAATCATTCCAGGCAGCCCCTGTAGCTCTAGGTTCCTATTGTTTTTTTAAAGGGCCTGAAATCTCTATCATGTCTAAGTGTCAACAACTTAGACTCTAAAAGCCTGAGTGACTAAATTTGCAATAAAATAGATACCATGTAAGTGATTTCTCTGTTTCCTTAGTACGTTCCACTGTTGCACTGTCAGATAATTTCTACATTTGTTGTTTCTATGTCAAGATGTGTTTTGGAGGTTGTCTAATTTTAACTGCATTTTTTTTATGAACATAACAGTGTTGGACTTTAAGGTCCATTTCCCTTACTAAAAGCAGAAACATCTAACAAGAGCAAGGTGCGTTTATCTGCTGAAAAGCAGGCTCTTCTAAATAGCCTGACACATGCACCAAACTCACATGGCTACCATTAGCTGTGAACTATAAGCACAGAAACCAGCCTCACAAGCGAAAACTACTCAATGGCCCTCAAAAAATCCTGCCTTGATAGGAGTGCCCAAAAGGAAGCTGGTGAATCCTTCCCCAATCTAGGCATTTAATCAAACTTAGCAAGTTAATCTGTTGAGATTTTAGTGAGATATGCTTATATCCCTGAGTTAATAACATGTCAGAGAGGCTTTCAGTTTGTCTCCAGAACTGCAAATCCTTAGGCTATGTATGCTTTTAGCTTACACCATCAGCTCTCTGGAGCAGTGCTTGTTCTGGCTATGTGTGTCTGTAGCTTTGGAATTGCTCAAGAGTGCCAGAAGAGAGAGGAACAGGAGCTTGTGCACATTCTTTGCATTTGTGAACTGTGAAGCTAAGTAGCCTGCAAACTTCTAACTGGGGAGATTTGATCTTTCTTAGATGAAGTTAGAAGGGTCATACAACACTGGCTTCCAAAGCACAAGTGTAATAATCCCTGGGTCACATCAGCACACTCTTGTGCTTCTCCATCTTGATCTCCGTGGATTTCAAAGAGAAAATTTAGTAAAGATATGTCTGTATGGGCACTCCCTCAGTCATCATGAAGCAAAGACTATGCTTTTCTGTGGCTCATAGGTTTTACATAGGTAACTTCCAAATGTTCAAAGAGGAAAAGAATTAATGAACATTTGTTTCACAGTTATTTGAAATACAAAGGACAGGGCTTTCTCTCCCTTGCTCCCGTGCACCACAGGGAACAGGGAACAGAAGTTTTTCTGTTCTTAATCAGCAAACCAGAAGCAACACTTCTGACCTTACAGCAGTACAGATGTAATGGTTAACCTTGCTTTGGGCCACAAAACAAAATATCACGAGATGCCCACAACCTGTTGCAAGGAATGGAGAAGAAGCCAGTCTGTTACTTTGCATTGCACCCTACGGCAACATGCCACATAAGGCTGATGTGCCATTGACACATAAAATAAGGTGCTGCGCTCCTGAGTGCTGTCTTGCCTGTCCCGGGAACCATTAATCCTATTAATTGCATATAAAAAGTCTGGTAGCAATTCTACAAATGAGTAAACACAGAGATAAAAGTGTAATCGTACTAGTGCAGCAAATTGGATTCAGATCCTCATTGAACAATCCTGTTTCATTTCAGCAATTTTATTATCACTGTTACTGGAACAAATTACTTTGTTAAACAGAAGGGGCTTTTGTAAAAGAATTTCTTCTAGTGGGCAATATCATGAAGCTCTGTAACACAAAAGCAGCAATTATGCTTGTCAGGGGATTTCTTTAAGCAATTCAGCTAATGGCTTATGACAGGTAGGACTTGAAATGTTCATTCAAACCTTCCTTCTGCTATATAGATACATTTTGTCAGCATAAAAAGAAAAAAAAAAAAAAGCCCTACTAGTGAAATGAATGCTTTGGTGGAAATCCTGCAGAAGGCAAGAAGGCTTGGAGTAGGTTCAGAGTGCAGGACAAGAGGGCTGGGCAGAACTCCAGGTTTAAACTAGAAGTAAAGTCTGATGACAGCTGCACAGGAACTGAGACACACAAATATCTGGAGAAACCAAGACAAATCCCATTGCTGGGGGAAACACCATAGAAAAGATTGCTTTCCTTCAGCATCAATCTAAGCACTAAGCCAAGACAGTCTCCAACTTTTGATCCTTTCATGTCAAGATGGAAGGACAACCTGGATTTAGAAGATATTTCTGTCAGAAACAAGTGATCAGGCTCATTGCAGATGTAGCTTGAAAATCTCTGTTCTGGTGAAGCATGCTCTGATAAAGGGCTGCAGGATCTGTGGAAGACAAGTGTTCTTTCAACGAAAATACCAAAAAGCTCTTTTAATCAATATTGAAGGCTTAAAAGTAATGTTACAGACAGCCAAGTGTCCAAAAAACACTGAAACGTGTAAGCACTGAGACCTACCTTTACCAAAGGAACTAGGAAGTTGATACCTTTGAGAAATTATGGTCAGGGTGCACCAATTATATGATGGCTTTGACAGTGCCAGCCAATAATGCCTTTGGTTGCTTGTGCTGAGACATTAGACATAATTTCCCTCTGTTCTGCAATTACTCTTCTCCTCTCAGGTTCTTCTCCATGCTTCTG
Organism: Colius striatus; assembly: GCF_028858725.1. NCBI lineage: Eukaryota > Metazoa > Chordata > Aves > Coliiformes > Coliidae > Colius > Colius striatus. Next base: position 37,062,323 of record NC_084761.1, read on the forward strand.
GAAAACAGTTGGCCATGGTTTGACTATGACTACACAGAATGTGTAAAGAACAGAATATTGCAGGTCACAAGTGCAAATATACCACCAGAAATAAGAAAACCGTACCAAATAATGGATATCTCTTCAGGGTTAATGCAAGAACACAAGGGGCTCCCAGATGCCTGACAGACAGTCAGGGTGGTGTGACATTTCACCTTTGTTGTGCTTCACTCCGAGTTTCTCCTGAGTATGTCATGAAGTCAAAAGTCCAGGAGAGTTAATATAAATCCTTACATTCTCATTCCTCACATACATAGCTAGTTTGAATCAATAGCTGGGGATCCTAAGGACTGATGGGGAGCTCAGCGTGGAGATCCGTGCACAGCTTCATTCAGCCCTGGTGTCCTCCATCTATTCTTAAGCTCTCTAATTCCAAAGGCAAACTTTTTTTTTTTTTTAAGGTCACCTCACCACCCACCTCACTCTCACACACACAGAGTTCTTCAAAAAGGGAGGCCTGCACTGGCCCTGTTTACTTAGAGCACAAACATATTCAAGTCAGTGATGTCAGATTAAAGGAAGAAAGGGGAGAGAAATCAAAGCCTCTAAACTGCACATAAAAGGCAATTGCTGGCAACCAATCTGTTCTACTTCCAACTCTTTGCACTTTATGAATAAAGGTCAAGCTGGTATTGGAACCCAAATGTTAATGTTCTTATAAGGGTTTAAGCTGCTTTAACAGCTGAATAAGTGAGAGTGATCCACAGGGCCACACCTAATCATACCCTTACAGCAGGGAAGACCTCTGCTTCCCAGCGCTGGCTGTCTACAGGGATGCAGGGAAACCTACAAGAGCAAATTACTTACCAGCTTACTGAAGAAGACTTGAGGTTAACTAGCCCTTCACTGTTATTCCTCCATTTGCTCTGCCTGCTCTTTTACCTTCAGCTATTTTGTGCTTGCCTGGCTTGTTGGGCTTCTTTCTGGTTCCATAGCTGTGGTTTCAGGACATAAACTGGTATACAGAAAAAGCACTTTGCACGTCTGACTTGCAAGTTCATCATCTGCCTTTCTTGTTTTTTAAATACACCACACCTCTTTTTAATCACTTTTTTTTTTTTTTTTAAGGTTGACAAGGCACAACTGACCATTCCTCTCTTCCATAGCAAAAAATTTTGGGCTAACTGGCAGCCAGACCCGATTCCCAGTTTTCTTTCAAAGTTAATCATGCTACCGTCTTTAAAGGTAACACATCTCTCACTTTTGCAGCCTTGCTTTAAGTGTACTGGAAGCATGCCACTTCCAAAAGCAACCATTACATTCACCTAACTCTCCAGGCAGCAGCAGAGACCTCGTGGTCTTCATAACCACGTTTCAAAACGAGTCACACACTGGAAAAATCTTGAGAGTGACTAAATACTAGCTCACTGTACCAGACAGAGGCCTCACCCATCAAAGGAAAAGAGGTTTTACTGAAGAAAGAAAAAGTCAATATTTAGGATATGTTTTCATAAAGTCAGGCTGAGTGCACGGCTAAATTAATTCATGTCTGCCATTTCAAACAGTCACTTGATCTTTCAGCTAGTGCCCTTGCCAAGTTGAGCAGTTTTAAAAAATTTAATTTTTGTAAAGGTGAATTTAGTGCTAATGAAATTGAAAGACCAGTAGCAATAGCTCGCACAAGGCACCAGTCTGCCAGGCTCGGCAGGAGCTTCCCTTCTGCTGCTGAAAGGGCATCTAGATCCTGAGCTGGCTGCTCAAATCCCAGGCCTAACTCCCTCTAGGACAGTTGTCAGGGATTGCTTTTTGGATGTGCACTGAGAGAAACCCAGCCATTTAATGGGCTACTTAAGGCAAGTTGCCCAGCACTGAGCAAAGCTACACCATCACACTATTTGGAGTCACGGTAAAGAAGGAGTTACTCAGTGCATCATGCTTTAACCTGGCACTTGGGTGACAGCTAGAGCTCCTGCCATCTAGTATTGCATTTCTGCAATACTATCTGAAAACAGATGGAGATGAGTCCATCAGCAAGGGTTCAGTCAACATCCAAACCCAAACTTATGACCTGATGAGGTTCAACAGAATCCTTTTCTGAGGCTGAGCGAGAATATCTGAAGCCACAAGGTAAGCTGCCCCATTTACGGTCCTCTTCTTCCTCTTGTGGCCCTGCACATGGCTAACCTTGCCCAGGAACTGCCCCATCTCAGCAGGCAGCATCTCTGAGCCAAATCCTGCTCATCCCAAACAGCTCTCTCCTGCTGGGCAGAGTCTCTCCCTCTGGCAAACACCCTCATGGCATGTAAATGATTTTCTGTCAAGAGAGGATGAGGGAATATGATTTGAGACCAGCTAACTGGCCAGACTCCCAGGCAAAGCTGAGCTTTGCGTGTCAGGCCCTCTCTCCTTCAAGAGGGCTGTTAGCACACTCAGTATCACCCTACACACCGCTGCACAGCTTTGGGATGTTTCGTTTGTTTCTGAGGAATTAGATTTCCATAAAAGCTTATGTTCCTGTTCTTTTATTTGCACATTTATAGTAAAGAAATCCTCAGTCAGGAGTGTCCTCCTCTTACCTCTTCCTTGTACAAACTCAGCCAAGTCTCAGTGCCACTTGATATCTGTTGAACTTGTTTTCCACACCATTAACTACAATTACCTATCCAGCAAGGGGATTAAAAAACAAGCTTCAACTCCTGTCTCCAGCAGAGACACAAAGAGGAGCAAGATTTGTACATTCCATTTGCCTTTTTGTTACTGCCTTTGCAGAGCTGAAAAGCGCAACTAAAGAATTATACGAGTTGGAAACTGCGGCAGCAAAAAGTGAGGGTACCCTTTGGATCCGGAACCTCTTGAGAGATATGCAGATTACTTGGCTGCAGTCAGTGGGTCCCAGAGTAGCCTCCCCCATCACCTCTGTGTTTAAGGGCCTTGTTTGGCATTCCCCCTGCTTGCCCCAACGCTGTGCTTCAGAAGAGGGGGTGGGGGGGGGGGGAGGGGCATCCCTGGTGGTCCCCCCACCACGGGCCCAGCTCCAAGCGAGACCTCAGCACAAGGCAGAAGCTCCCAAAGGAGCTCCAGTGCCAGCATTTCAATTTTAAAGCCCCAAGTTGGTTAAACACCCACTCCTCCTCTGCAGCCCCCCTCCTCCCCACCCTGGTGTTAAGAAATGCAAATGTGGCCAATCCTATTTTATGTTAAAAAGTGAAAAACGTTTCAATGTATTCTTGTCTTGTATGACTGGCTAAGAGCCTCTAAATCCCCACCATCTACCAAATTAAACTAATTGAAAGAGCTTCCAAAAGCCACATCTGTAGGCTGACGTCTGTCCCTGCCTTTCGCTTTAGGCTGGGGGAAACTGTTCTCCATCCCATTGATCCCTGAATAGTCACGCCTGTCAGGAAGCCACATCAACCATTATCATTCTAATTTTACTGCCTTTCTTGGTCCCTAATCTAATTTGCAATGATGCTTAAGCATTTTGCAAGGCCATAGCACTTTCTTCAGAATTTCAACAAGAGCATTAAACCCCCAATTTACATTAATGAAGTGCACATTTAATTAGGGGAGAGGGTAAATGGAGGGCTCTTCAAGAGCAGTTTGTGTGATATGATAGGCACTTGAAAAACGAAGATGTACCTGATAAAAGACTCTCGGTGCACACTTTGTGCCTCATTTCATTTCTCAGCTTCCTTCGCCTCCCTGGCCAGACTCTCTTCCTGCCCCAAAACCCATGGACACCAAGTCCAAGAGAGCAGGGTCTGGCAATGAGAGGGGGGCAATACCCCTCTGATGTGCACCTCCCCTAGTTGGGAAGCTCTAGTCTCAGGCATCAGCTGTGTTTCAGGCCCCATCTTGCACAAACCTGCTTGGAATCTCTGTCTAGCCAACCCTGTGCTTTCACATAGTCAAAGCCATACACTTGCACCCTCAAAATGGTTGAAAACAGCCCTCTCTAGCTGAGGTTTTGCCTCCTCAAGGGATCCAAACACTTGTACGGACCCAGACCTCAGTTTCTTGGGGCAGAGACTACCTCTCTCTGAAGGTTTGCCTATTGTTTAACACAACCAGACTCCGACTGGAGCTCAGGCTCAACATGCTAACAAAGCACTGCTCATCCCTCAGAAAAGGAAATAGAGGATGGGTTCCCGTATTCAGTAAAACGATCAGGTAAATCTGCAATTTTGTGTTGCTGTGCTCCCACCCTGTTATACCTTTGAGTGCTAGAGAATTCAAATCTCCTTCTGAGCCTTCTCTGAAATCAAGATAGGAATAAAGAAATGAAGTGCCAGCCTGGGTCAGCTGTGAGATGCCAGCTGGACGTCATTCCCCTCAGCAGGTCAGCAGGCATCCCTTCAGCTTTCCTTTGAAACTTCCCATGCCTCATCTCAACCCTGTGTGCTTAATATAGTGGCACAGGAACTTCCTTCAGGTCTAAGCCCTTGCTCTGGGGGATCTTCTCCCCTGCTTTTCCTGCATGCAAGACATCTCGTGCTGGAGTACCTCCCACAGCAAGGCACTAACAGGACACACGGGCTCCAACTTGCACACTAAGCAGAGGAAACAGCTCTAGAGAAACACTTGGCAAATCAAATAGCATTCTTCTTTATGTTTCTAATAGGGAATGAAGCCTGGATATGATCCTCCTAAATCTCACAATGCTAGCAGCGAGTGCTTTCAGTACTGTGCCACGTCAGCTAGCCTCAGCTCTGCCAGCACTCCGGGTAACCTCACCGCCTGTGCTCACAGTGTCGGTGCAGGCACAAAACTAGCAACACAGAAACAGCCGTCAGGAGCAGCCTTTGTGCTGGGCTGCAGGTCAGCAAGAATTAAATAACTCCTTAATAGAATCTCTGAAACAGTTTTCTTCAAATCAAGAGCTGTTCTTTGAAAGCCTTGTCAAGACTGCAAAATGTGACAGAGAAGGGCAGCAAAGACAGTGTGTATACAACAGAGAAGGACTATGCAAAAATCTGTTACAGAATGTCCCATAAAATAATCTCTGAGCATCTGACAAAAATACTGTCAAAGAATCAGTAGGAGGGAAAATATAACAAAAGAGCACACACAGACAGATATATTACTGTACAAATGGAGGAATCTGAGAAGTAAAATAAAGGAAGTGATTTAGAAATAAGTAAGTAGCTGACAGAGTGAGAGCAGAGTAATTTCTAGCAGCAGCACAGTAGGAGACGAACCTGAAGAAGGCAAGGATGAGGGAGAAGGTGAAGAGGTTAAGCAGTAGAGAATGAAGACATAAGAGAAACACGAGAGCAATGCCTCACAATTACACAAAGACTATTATGTCTGCTGAAATACTTTGGGGAGCTACATTTTAGTAGCAATAGCAACACCAACAAATATATTACTATTACAGACTACTGCCAAAAACTTTCCCACCAAATTATACACCCTGTCTGCAATGCTTTTCTCTCAAACATACAGTCTTTCCTCAAACTGCAATGTTATGATGATTCACTTTGGATTATGTCCTTCAGTGAAGGCAGAAGCAAGGCAGTGGCTACTGCAAAGCACAGGACAGTCCCAGCCCCAAGGCTCTCTGTAGAGAGCAGAGCTAGGAGGAGGAGGCATCTCTGCCACCCCAGAGACCTTATAGAGGACTTTGATCAACCCATATGCTAGGCCATGTCTGCCAGGGTACAGAATTAGGGTCACACATCAAGGGCCTCTTCCACCTCTCCTTCTCCTCCAACTCTTGAGCAGTGGTAACTCTGGCTGTCACTCAGAAATACAGGGCAGCCAGACTGATTTCCAGGAAAGACACAGCAGCCCAAAAGCACAAAGCAAACCCAACTGTGTTCAAAATAATGCAAGCACACAGCATACACTTAAGCAAGCTATGCTTGTACATCAGCCATGCCAGAGCAAAGCAGTGCCAACACAATCTTCAAGTATCTGCATCACCTGATCCTACCACCCCTACTTACTGTTTGTTTTCTTGCTGGGAAGAAAAAAAAAAACCAACAAAACAAGGAAGCCTGAACACAGACATGTCTATTACTAGGGAGCCCCATCTCTCCCAGGGCTTGCCAGAAGCCCAAGTATCCTTGCAGGGAGGTCAGGCCCCTCCACTTCACTACCCAAATTCCTCTTGTTGCTGGAGCAGTGGTGAAACAACCTCCAACAACAGCCAAGCACCCTCCCTGCCAGGTGAGTCAGTGTCATAACAAGCCAGTGAGGTTGGCAATGACTCAGCTGTGAGCAGGGAAGAAGGGTCTGGCCCCCAGTACAAGGCACAGCTGTGGCTTATGCCCTCATCATCTGACATGCGGCATTGGCTGGGTGCTGCTAACCACAAAGCTGGGAATGCTAGCCCACATGTGAATTTATCTGGGTTCCTCTGATGAGTGTATATGGCACTTCTGCTGGCCCAAGTTTCACTTGCAGGCCCAAGTATCAGTTTTGTCAGACTGCAGAGAGCATGCAGAGGTGCAACTAGGAAGGCTAGAGCCCTTCTAGAATTAAATTTAGCCAGGAAAGTTAAAACAGTAATATGGCATTTTCCAAGTACATCAGCAGCAGAAGGAAGATGAGAGAGAATGTGGGCCTGTTCTATGGGTATATGGGTATGCCCTGGTGACTGAGGATGCAGAGAAGGCTGAACTACTGAATGCCTTCTTTGCTTCAGCCCTTACAGCCAAGATCAGCCCTCAGGAAGCCTGGTCCAGCAAGGATAGGAGGATGGCCTGGACAGCAGAGGACTTGCCCTGAGTGGAAGAGGAAGAAGTTAAAGACTTGTTGACCAAGCTTAAGGCTCATAAGTCAATGGGTCCTGATGGGATGCATCCAAGAGTGCTCAGGGAGCTCGCTGATGTGATTGCTAAGCCTCTCTCCATCATTTTTGAACAATCATGGAGGACAGGCAAGGTGCCTGAGGACTGGAGAAAGGACAATGTCACTCCAGTCTTCAAGAAGTGCAGGAAGGATGACCCAGGAAACTACAGGCCCGTCAGCCTCACCTCCATCCCTGGAAAGGAAACGGAACAATTTATCCTGAATGTTGCCACTAAACATATGAAGGAAAAAGTGGTTATCAGGGAGAGTCAACATGGCTTCACCAAGGGGAAATCCTGCTTGACCAACCTGATAGCCTTCTATGAGTGCATAACTGGCTGGCTAGATGAAGAGAGAGCAGTGGATGTCATCTACCTGGACTTCAGCAAGGCTTCTGACACTGTCTCCGAAAACATCTTCACCAGAAAGCTCAAGTAGTGTGGCTTGGATGAATGGGCAGTGAGGAGGACTGAGAGCTGGCTGAATGACAAAGCCCAGAGGGCGGTGATCAATGGCACAGAATCGAGTTGGAGGCCTGTGGCCAGTGGAGTTCCACAGGGATGGGTTCTGGGACCAGTCTTGTTCAACATCTTCATCAACAACCTGGATGAGGGGACAGAGTATACCCTCAGCAAGTTGGCTGATGACACCAAACTGGGAGGACTGGCTGATTCCCCAGAAGGCTGTGCTGCCATTCAGTGGGATCTCGACTGGCCTGAGAGCTGAGCAGAGAGGAACCTCATGAGGTTCAGCAAGGGCAAATGCAGAGTCCTGCATCTGGAAAGGAACAACCCCATGTACCAGTACAGGCTGAGGATTGACCTGCTGGAGGGTAGCTCTGCAGAGAGAGATCTGGGCATCCTGATTGATAATAAATTGAACATGAGCCAGCAATGTGCCCTTGTGGCCAAGAAGGCTAATGGCATCCTGGGATGTAGCCAGCAGGTCAAGGGAGGTTCTGCTCTCCCGTCTGCTCTGCCCTGGTGAGGCCTCATCTGGAGTACTGTGTCCAGTTCTGGGCTCCTCAGCTCAAGAGAGATAGAGAACTTCTGGATAGAGTCCAGCACAGGGCCACCAAGATGATCAGGGGACTGGAACATCTTTCATATGAGGAAAGGCTGCGGGAACTGGGGCTGTTTAGTCTAGAGAAGAGGAGAATGAGGGAGGATCTCATTAATATTGACAAATATCTAAATGGTAGATGTCAGGAGGTTGGGCCATCCCTTTTTTTTCTATGGTATGTTGCAACAGGACAAGGGGTAATGGGATGAAGCTGGAAAACAAAAAGTTTCATTTAAATATAAGAAAAAACTATTTCACTGTGAGGGTGATGGAGCAGTGGCACAGGCTGCCCAGAAGGATTGTGGAGTTTCTTTCCTTGGAGGTCTTCAAGACCTCACTGCACATGTTCCTGTGTGACCTGATCTAGGTTGACCTGCTTCTGCAGAGGCGTTGGACTAGATGATCTCTAAAAAGGTCCCTTACAACCCCTACCATTCTATGATTCTAGAAATTTCTAGAAGAGACAAAGCCTAATGCTGCTCTGAGCCTGCTTCAAGAGGGTGTGGCAGCATAGCAGCAACTTACTTATGTTGGATGAGAATATCTGAGTTTCCAGACTTGAGTGACCCAGGTTTACCACTACAGACAAAACCCTATGTTTAAGTGCTTCCCCAGCACATCAGGATTTGTTTTGTGTGCTTCTGGTGTTGCTTTTGTAGATCAGAACGGAAGAAGTGTTTCTTGTTTCCAGGAGCTTATTATAAGCATAATTCTAGGTCAAGAGTCACTTGAACCCTCCCCTGGTTTGTTGACATGACTGCTGTTTCTGCCACGTTATTAATACAAGAGAGTTATACTAGAGCAGGTAGTAAGATAAAGCAAAAGCACTTGGTTAAATTCTGATTTCCCTTGCTTGCCAGGTTGTTGTACAAACTATAGGGCATGTGGCATGGACAAAACTGATGTGGATAATCTAAATGAAATTGTGACCTGGTGCTACAGTTATCTTCTTTTTTAGGAAGGGATTATCTGGGTTTGGACCACCTTGCTCGACAGCACTGAAAATGAATCCTCTTCAGTCACCCCATCAGAATGCTCCTGTCTTACCCCTGGAGGAGCCTGAGCTGTGGGCAGTAGCAGATATACTCACCTCAGCTCCTTATTTTTCACAGCCAGGATGATGTTTAGCCGGCCTAAACATCACTGCCATTAAATGTCACTGACACTGCTGTCCTGAGACTCAGAGGCAGACTACTGTTTGCACAGCATGAGTGACTGCATAGAGTCTGCCAGGACAGGCCTGTGTGGCATCAGTTGCTCCTGCTGTGACTGTACTGGCAAACTGAGCAGTTCTGGAAGACCCACAAGGAACAGCTAGTATCCGACCCTGCCAAAGTCTTTGTCAGCTGCATTCTTATTTCTTGCCATTGTAAATTTGCCCTGCCAGGCACCCTGTGGGGGATTTTTGGCCCAGGAGTTGGCAGAGTTTTTGGTTTACAAAGGGCCATGCTATTGGGCGATACCACCATCCATCTGTGCGTGCAGTGTACTGCCTGTGGGTGAGGATGGGGATTTCTCATTGCTGGAAAGCAAATATACCACAACGCCTTCTTGTTTTTCCCCTCACTTTGATTTCACGTCACAGGGGCTGTATTTTTTCCCCAAACTGTGAGCAAATAGTACAACAATGTAAAAAACATGGAGTCTTTTTTCACTCTTTTTTTCCCCAAACATTTTAGAGGGACTTTTTTTTCTCAGTTCACAGCAGAGGAATTTGGCCTAATTTCCTTGTAAATAAAATGCTGGATTGAAAGCATGTTTGTGTCTCCACTCACAAGTAGCACATGAGCCGCAGGATCACAGAGCTGATGTAGTATGGAATCCCATTTCTAAACAGAAGAGTAGCATCCAGCAGAGTTGTTGAAGCCTAGATAAAAACAAACCATTAAGGTGGAATCAAGCAAGTTAACACAGAGTAAGAATACCAAAGCAATAATGAATTGCTTATAAAAAGTCAGAATCTGGATAACTGTTCACTGTTTAAACATCATCATGACTTTTTAGTCACTTATTGCCATAATATGTTAACAAACTGAAACTTGTGAACCATGTGTCCATGTGATCTAGATCACATCGCAGACAGCAGCTGTGCTAATTCATCCATGCCAGCGGCTTGTCTGCTGAGACGATAGCAAGCTTCCTTCAAAACTCATACAGCTGTGCTGGTTTTGCATAGGAACTTTGACAGAAGTCCCCTAAGAGGGAGAAAGAACTAACAGAGCTGTGTAGCATTAAAAAAAGTCAGCAGAAATCTTCATCAAATAACTTCAAACACCTAATAATTCAAAGTGTTATTTTCCACAGTGTGTTCAGGAAGCATCTGGATGTTATACTAACATCATAGTGCCCTTCCAACATAGCTGGAAGGCATAAGACTCTCTTATAGTTCTAATTGTCTCAAAAACACCATGTCCAGTTCATATCAGTTTAACCTTACGTTTTTTTTTTTTAAAAAACAAATTATATACCACACTGCCACGAACAAGACATTTCAGATGCTTTGGTTTCCTCTTGGAAAACTTCTGGAAGGACTAAGTATGTAAGTTATCCAGAATCATCAATTAGCGAAATTTACTTGAACAATACTTTGCATTTAAAAATGCCCACTTCCCGCTGTCTGTAGGACTGCAGGAGCTGCTGACCTCTGGTCATGCTGTTAAAAACTTTGCAGATTTGAAACCTCTTTTACAAATTTAGCTTGTGACCTGAGGTTAGCAAAATACCCGAAACACGATTTCAGTGATTTGACAGTCCTGTTTCAGTGGCCTCCTGAACAAGGTGGGTTTCTGCAGATTACTGGAAGACTACTCAGGCTGCATGTAGTGCCAAAACCAAAGAGATCAATAAAACCGAACATTTGTAGGCTTCATAACATCAGACATAATTCAAGCATTTCCCACTCAGAGGGTAGATGGAAAGTTCACTGATAGCATTTACCACATTTTATTAACAACTAAACCATGTCTGTAAAGTACTCTATCCTGGAAACTGGAAGCAAAATAGTGGCAAAGTTCAGAGCTGGGCACATGCTAAGTAACCCATCTTTTCAGCTTCTTAACACTGTACACTTGGGAGTGATGGTCAATAACTAAATTCTCGGTCTTCCAGTTGGCTCAAGAATCTGCCATTTTTGAAGACTGTCTTTTTTCCCTACTGAATTTATGGAAGACTCACAGAATGACAGCATAGTGGGAGTTGGAAGGGACCTCTAAAGATCATAGAATGGTAGTAAAGATCACCTAGTCCAACCGCCCTGCTAAAGCAGGTCTACCTAGATCAGGTCACACAGGAACACATCTCATAGTCTTCTGAGTTGCATCTTAATGGTTCTTTAAAACCAATGGATGAAGACTTCACTTGGAGAACAGATCAGCTCTCTGTACTGTACTGCCATGAGCAGCTTAGGCAGTGACTATTCCTTCAGCTGTGTCTACCACCTGTTCTGCACTTCTGTGGTCACTCGTGGCAACTCTACCTCAGGCAGGAGATCTGGATCACAAAGAGACACTTGCACCTTTAGTGTACCTTTTCCAAGGCTCCATGGTGGTCCACGTTGTTACACGTTTCACGGATTCAGAATAATAGTTTCGTTGTGCGGCCCTCTCCACTTCTACAAAAGATACCAGGTCAATTGCCACCTTTCAATGCTATCCAGAATTCAAAAATGCCAACAACAAAAGGGAAGGCAAAGTCATTTTGGTCTGGAGACTTTGTACAGACCCCGAGCCAGGGCAGTGATTTTCTTCATTAAAACTATAGCTGGAAGAGGCCATGTCCCGAGGGAGGGACCATGTATCACTATGGCCAAAGCAGGCCATGTCCTGAGGAAGGGACCCAATATTCACAGAAGCTGTAGCTGTGGGGAGGAACCCATGACAAAGCAGCTCATTAAAATTATGCCCAGAAGAGGCCATATCCCAAGGGAGAGTCCCTGTACCTGCAGAAGCCGGAGCTGCTGGGAACAACCTACACCAGAGAAGTTCGTTAAGGACTGTGTCCCATGGTAGGGACTCCATGTTGGAGCAGGGGAAGAATGCCAGGAATCGTCCTCACCTGAGAAGACAGAAGCAGCAGAGCCCATCTGTGAGAGGTTGACCACATCCCCCATCCCCTGTCTCCCCAAGCCGTTGAAGGAGGGAGGAGGTAGAGATATCAGGAGCAGTGAGCTGGGCCCGGGAAGAAAGGAGGGATGGGGGAGGGAGATCTTAAAGTGCTGGCTGTAGTTTTCTCATCATCCTACTCCCTTTTTGCTTTTATTCTGTTCTGTTTCTTGTAGAATAAACTTTCCTACTTTCCTCTCTAAGTCTGAACCATAATTGGCAGTGAGCCCTCCCTGCCCTTGTCTCAGTCCACAACAACCTTGCTTATCTTTTTACTCCCATTTCGCTGGGGCCTCTGCCATCCTAACGAGGGTGGGGGTGAATGGGGGCACGGAGCAAGAGACTGTTGTGGTGCTTCTTTGCTAGCAGGGCCAAACCACAACAATAATTAAGACTAACCTGCCTTCTTCAGCCCACTGAAACAAAGTAATGTAATTTGTCTCAGGTTTGGGGAGTTTTCATTTCTCTTTGTTGCAGCTTCAAGAAAACCTTGTAAATATGTTGCACTGAAACAATCACTTGAGGATAACTTCAGCAAACAAACCGATTCTTACACCCGAGTCTCCCAGGCAGGGACTGTAATTAGGATAATAATCAGTGTGACAAAAAATTATATAGTAACAAATATTTATTGCTCACTGGGAAGAAGGAGGTGGATCAGAAGACAAAGGGAGAGGATTGGATGAATTGAATCCTTTAACTGTTCAGAAAGAGTAGTGGGAGGATAAGAGCAGAAACAAAAACACATTTAGGATTCAGTTCTCAAGGGAGGCTGTAACGGGTTTGTTAGCAGAAATGCACTCCCACTCGGTGTGCTGCTGAAGCCACACAAAACCTGGCACACCTACATTTTCCAGGGCACAATAGTCTTATAGTTACAGGCTCCTGATACACTATTCCTAATTCTAGAACATCAGAAAAACATTTCTGAGCATACATCTGTTGCACACATTTGAAACGCTGTAATCCCTGTAACCTAACATAGATACTGGTGAGTATTTTTCCACAGCAAACTGGGAAACATGACCTTTTCAAATACATGCATTCCACCATTTAGCAAATCCAGGATGTTACTATAGCAATTTAAAATTTAATATTTGTGTAGGTAGCTATTTTCCTTTGCCTTCTTAACACTCTTATCTGCATATGCTCAGCTCTCCCCAAATTTACTTTTTTACCTTTTCCAACCTATTCCCAGACAATTCTAGATTATGGTTTGTACAGCTTTATGTGCATTCAAGGTTGTAAAACATTCACCATGCTTTCAGGTGCTTACAGGCCTGATGGTGAAAGGCAATACTGAATATTTTATTTAAGACAGTATATTCAGTTTTTGCCTTTTTGTAAACTACAGAACTTTATTCCTATACAAGAGCTTACCCTCTCTAACAAATAAAAGACACACTTCATGTGAACCTGTCGCTTTACTGAAAGCCCACTAGTGTCACTCTGAAGAGCTAAGGGGAGCAGATGAAATGGTTGTTTCTGTGGATTCCTGACAGGAAGAAAAGAGGCCTGATTTGCCTGCAGAGCAGGTCCTCAAGTGGTTATTCCTGCATATTTCCTGCTGCTTCTGCTTTTTGTTTCAATTGCCTCTTTTTATTTTCTATGTTTCTCTCTGCTTCATATTTCAAGTCTTGTTTCAGTCGGGTGCTATATGTGAAGGACAGTCGGGCTGATAATAGAACTGCATGTTTGTCAATCACAAACTCTTTCACTGAACAAAGCAACTGAAATATTAAAAGCAAATTAATGTTAACATTCACTATTAGATGTCAAAGCTCAGGCCATAATTATTATTTTGTTTACTGGAAACTTAAAATGTAGGAAAGGACAGAGTGATTTAACCTATACTTATGCAGAGGATCAAGTGTTAGAAATTTGAGTGCAGTGCAGTATTAGCTACACTGTAGCCCCTCCCTGGCACAAGGTTCCTGTTTAAAATGTCGGCAGTGCTGAAAATGTTTCCCGGAGGTATGAGTTTTGATGAAGTCATGTCCTTTCATTGAGAACACACTACCACCATGGGAATTTTTCCTTTCTGTGGCAGCGGCTGGAATTTAGCCTTGAGCATTACCCATCAGATACACTGCCCCTTATTTATTCCTGCTTTTAGCTACTTATTCTACACATTGCCTTGCACTTGATCTATCAGTTCTTCTTTGACACTATTACCTCTACTTCCCTCAAATCTATGGTACGTACAGATCTTTCTCATCCAAGTATTCTTGTGTCTGTATTTCATGGTATCTTTGGTCTCTACTAGCACAGCTCCTTCCTCAGTGTTCTGCTCTCAGTGAAGCTGAGCCTCATTCTGTGCTGTACGAATTTAAACTACTTAAAGCATGAGGATGAAAAATGTTTCTGTGTGTATTTTGAAGCTAAACTGCTGATTGCTGTGTAGTCCTCAACTACCATGGTGGCAGCTGAGAATGTCCAAAACAGAGGATACAGTCTAAAAACATGTGGAATATTTCCTCTTGAGCAAAGATCCCAGATAGTCACCAATCTGGGAAATACTTTACCTTTCTCTCTTTCCAATTTAATTCTTTTGTTTCCATCTGTTTAACACTGTTGTTAACAGGTTGTTGTTTCTCTACAATATTGCTATCCAAATATAATGAAAAGAAAAAAGAAAGAAGTGAGTCTAAGCTGAGTTTTAAAGCTTCTTTACTCTTCACCTGTTTGGAACACTAGGTATGGATGAGATGCCTCCTGGACCATCTGCTTGTTAGCATTTATTACGCATTTGAGACCAGACACTCCATATGTAGGGAGCTCCAGATAGCCTCATCATGTCTGGCCAAGGTAGATGAAGTCTTAGTAGAGCAAAGATCCAAATCAGATTCTTCCTGTAGCTTTTGTCACAGGAAGTTAGTTATTTTGTCACAGTAATTAGCAACATTCAAACTAGACAAAACCTATCCTAACACTTAAAAGGTATTATTTTTACCCAGACACCTCATTAGCAACTAAGGAAATAATTCTTTTATTCTTTTCCCAAAATCTACTTACACAACTCTCCCCTTTCCACTGCTTAGCATACTCTGAACCTGATGCATTTGCTCCCTTTTCACCTCACAGCCTTAGGCCAGAAAGGAAAATAAATATTCTATAGTCTGATCAAGGAGGGTGTTCCAGTGAAAATTAAGCTTGTGCTCTTTATTCTGAAACACAGAATTAGGAGTGCTTTTTTAGAAATATTCTCTTATGAGAACCATCGCCTGGGAGCCAAGGGAGAAATAGTTCCAGGGATGTTGTCATTTCATGGCCTAGAAACAATCTGCAATGCAGAAATAATTTGTTGTGAGGTTATTTTAAGTTTTCTGAGTGTTTGCTGTTGAAGTAGCAAATTTATTTACATTTCATATACAGAAAATGAGTCTGACAGAGTTGTGAATCCTCTATTACCAGAGCCACCCCTTAAACCAACTGGAAACAGTCCCCAAACCAAACTCTTTCTCTCCTTGTTCATTAGTTATTTCTAGGTTACTAAATTTTTTGTTTTTCAATACCTAGGCTTTCAGTGGAGATAACAAACTTGAATTTCAGCTCTTGGATGCATCTGAGGAAGAGAAGAGAAGAGGAGGGGCCTGGCAGTTTGGGTGGTATTAAAAAAAAAGTATTCAGGCAGAGTGTAGTGCGAATAGTGGTTTGAAAATACAGCCCTGAAGGAAGAGTCTCTAGAGAAACAATGGGAAAGGAATAAATAAAAAGAAAGTTATAAATTCATCTATTTGCTCTTCCCTGACCCTTGCTTTTACTCCTCTTCACAGCAACTACCCTGGGAAAGGCACAATGCTTTCTCCTGTCACAATATTGAGAAAAATTGAAATGGGGAAGAAAGACCACCAGATGCTTTATTGTCTTAGGCGTTTCCACATAATTAGCTGGGAATAAAGGTCCTCTGCATGGTTTCATTGCATTGAATGAACTTGGATATTGCTACACAGTAGTGTGTTTTATGATTCATGCTCTGTTATCTAGTGGCTTTTTGAAAACTGCCAGATACTTTATCACCAACGGCCAAGCCTAGGCCTACAACTTAAAATGCAGCAATGCAAAGTTAACTGTGCATGACAGATGTCCATGAAATTGTTTAACACACGCACGCATGCACACACCACACACACACACACTGTCTCTCTCTCTCTCTCTCTCTCTCTCTCTCTCTCTCACACACACACACATACAAAACTGTCTTTTGCCCTCCTGCTCTCTTGTATGTCTCTCACTGCATCATCAATGTCAGTTTTAAATGTAATTAAAATCTGGGTACTGCAGAAGAAACTGTGAGTACATGATGAGGACCACAGGTTGCTGCAGGCATCACATGCTCTGTCAGCAAACTTTCCAAAGATGTCATGAGAATCAGGAAGTCAGCTCTGCTGAGTGTGTTGAGAGAGGGTCAGGTTCTCTCCTTTCCCTTTCCCATCCCTCCTTTCCCACACACTCCCTCCTTACAGCTCTCATGCTGATGGGAAGCTTGGGGTGAGTGCCACAAAGTATTGAAGTTCTCATTAGGTTTTCAAAGCCACCAGGGTTTTACCTCACTTCCAGAGGAGAGACACACTCCTAACATTTCACCTTATAGTCTCTTGATTTCCATGGCAAAATCACAGAATCACAGAATCATTATGGTTGGAAAAGTTCTTTAAGATCATCAAGTCCAAGCACTAACCTCACACTGCCAAGCCCATCACTAAACTAAACCATGTCCCTCGGCATCTCATCTAAGTGTCTTTGGAATATCTCCAGGGATGGGGGCCCCACCACCTCCCTGGGCAACCTGTTCCAATGCTTATGTAGTGGGTCTGGAGTGGTGGTGATTTTCCACAGCAGCTCTTCTTAGTGCTGTGCCTTCTGTTGATAGCTAAAAACATGTATTGATAGTACATCAATGTTTTGGGTACTGATCATGCAGCATCAAGGCTGTCCTACAGCATTGTTTCCTCCCCTTCAGCAATGGGTAGGATCTTGGGAGGGGCCATGGCCAGGACAGCTGATCCAGGCTGACCAAGTAGATATTTCATACCATATGATGTCAGCTCAGTAATATAAACTCGGGGAGAGGAGCAGGAAGGGAGAGACATGATTCACTTTTGCCTTCCAAAGCAACTGTTACATGTAATGACACCCTGCTTCTTGGGAAGTGGCTGGACATCACTGCTGATGGGAAGTAGACAGTAACAGCTTTATTTGACTTGCTTTGCTTCTCATATGCGTGGCTTTGCTATTTCCTTATTAAACTGCTTTTATCTGAACTTGAGACTCCCATCCTATTTTCTCCCCTCCCTGTTTTGCTGAGGAGGGTGGTGATAGAACAACATGGTGGGCACCTGGCATCCAGCCAGGGTCAAACCACCACAACTTAATAACCCTCTTGGTAAAAAAGTTCTTCCTAATTTCCAGTCTAAACCTCTCCTGGTGCAACTTGAACTCATTTCCTTGTGTTCTATCATTCACCATTAGAGAGAAGAGATTGATCTCTACATCGCTACAGCTCCCCTTTAGGTAGTTGTAGAGAGTGATCTTATCTCCTCTCAGCCTCCTCTTCTCTAGGCTAAACATCCCCAGCTCCCTCAGCTGCTCCTCATAAGACTTGTTCCCTAGACCCATCACCAGCTTCATTGCCTATCTCTGGACACGCTCCAACAGTTCAATATTCCTTCACATGATATATTTGTCCTCTGAGGAGAACAGGGGATGTCCTCGTTGAAAGTACCACCTCTGGCCAAGAGAACCAGATTTCAGAGAAGGACTAAGCTTTGGGCATGCAGAGGAGTTCACACTGGGTCTGTGCAGGGAACTACCCATTGCCTAATGTTCCCTCTGGGGAAGTGCAGGTCTGTCATTGCTCCCCAACTCCCTTGTCAAGCACCATGGCATAAAGTGAGAAGGAGATGAGTGTATCCCTCTCTTTTTCTTCTGTGGACAGCTCTATTGATTGTCATCAGGTTATTAGCATGGGAAGGTGGTATCCATTGTGAATGCAAGTGACAACAGCAAGTCAAAAGAAAGGAAACGTGGAACTGGCTCCCCTCAGAAGAAGTGGCAAATGTCTCCTGACCCTGCTTGGACCTACTTTGCATTCTGGAAGAGATGAGCCCTTTCCTCAGGGTTTGCTGGTGGCTCTGACAGGCAGGGAATAAGCCATGAGAAGCCTTCCCAGTGCTCAGCAAATTAAGGCAGGAGGGACATAGGAGAGCATCAGATGAGTCTGGCACATCACAGAAAATATACACTGCAAATGAACATGCCAAAAAAAAAAATCAAATCCAAGAACAAAACAGATAGGGTTCTGCTCTACATTTGTTTATGTCTAAACAAATACGTAATTCACTCCTGTTTAACTCCAAGGTATTTTTCAAAGAGAGCAAGAATTCTGCTATAGAGAATATTGGGCCAAATTCTCTGTCATTAGGTAACAATACTTCTGTTTTCACTGAGATGGCCCAACTTCTTCTGCTCGGTGATTTGGGCTTGTGCCCATGCCTTATGGACATTAAAAGCTGTAGAAACTTCAGTCTCCAGCAAACTACACTCAAATCCAGACCCAAGAGGATGGTCAGGATTCACAGCAGACCTTGGCATAACTTTTAGAATGATTTCAGAACAGGAATCAAGAGACTGGAGTGACTGGTCTAATTTTTCCAGGAGATTTCTTTTTAATAGGTATTTTGTCTCCATCTAACACCTACTGTTAACTCAGCCTTATTTTCAAGTGTCCAAGTAACCAGTTCCCCCTTTGACACCCTCAGGGCTAAATAAAGCCTATGCGCTACAGGGCAGTCAAGATCCTCCAGAAACATCATGAAAATGATGTGCTTTTGATCTTTACTAGGGGAAACAAATGCCGCAGCTCCCTGAAAAAGCTCTGTCTCCTTTGGCACAATATAAAGCAGCTCAGTGGGCCAGCGGTGAAGCACTGTGGGCCGCTGTGTGTGTTTCTGTATGTCTGCATGCCTGCATGCCTGCCTGCGTGTGTGTGCATGCGAGCAAGCATGGGGCTAGTGGGTGGCCTACTTGACATTTTGGTGGATGTTTCATTCCCACCCCTTTTACTACGACCCTGGTCAGGCCACTTTTATGCCAGTGACAGCTTCATGAAGCACAAAACATGGAGCAATACATGGCATGAAATTGGCAACAAAGCCGAGCAAAAGAAGGAACAATTCTCTGGCAGGATGTGATCACAATATGGCTGATTGGATCTGGAAGCAGATGCCAGCAGCGGGTATTGTCCCAGTGACTGAAAAGACATGACCCCCGAGGTACAGAAGACAACGAGGCCCTCCTTATGAACCACAGGGGGAGGGGAGAAGAGGTGAAACCAATGAATAAATCAGGCGATGGAAACAGGGGAGAAAAGAAAATGCTAAAGAGGACTTTTATGGGGGACAGGGGCAGATCAATATGCAAGAGCATTGCCTCCCCAGCTAGCAGAACACTTGCTCAGACAATGGCTTTTTAACAGATGGGAGCCCTGGTGAAAGGGGCCAAGTTTTGTGCAGTTGAGAATCCCTGTTTGTTTAGTCTGCTGCTCAGGCAGGTGTCTGCAGAAAGGCAATCCAGCAGGTTAAGTGTCTCAGGGTCGGTTTAAGACAGACAAGCCAGTGTATCGATGAGGACTGGTTTTATTAGTAGGAGACTGATCTTGTTAGGCTTGTTTGTGAAACACTCAGGAAGGAGAGAAAAAAAGAGTCCTCTTTTCTCCTTTCCTTCTGAGGACAGATTTTCTCAGTCTGGGCAATCAGGCCTCAGTAATAAACCCTGCCAGCAAGACTGCTTCATGTCAGAGGCACTGACAGAGCACAAAATGTTGCAGTTTGCAATGTCACAACACTGTGATCCTCCACACATTGGTTCTTTTCCTCTTTTCCTACAATACCTTTGAAAACCCAGCTGTTTACACTCCAGTTTTCTGAATGGGCTTCATCTATTTCAGCATTTACTAGGGATCATTGAAATTCGACTCACACAGCTCCTGACCTCAGCAGTGTGAAGCTCTCCTCTGCAGTAGCAGATACGCTGCTATTCTCCTCGGTTAATGATGACATCCAGCTAAAAGGACTGCTGGGGTCGATTTTTTACCAGTCACATACGCACATAGATATCAAACTTCACGTACAGGATCAGGAGACTCCAGCATGTAAATGTGAGCGGAGTGTGTGGGACCAGCCTCACTCACTCACTCACAAAATACTTGTTTCCACATTGGGTAAGAAAGTGAATGTTGCAGGAAGGCCAATGACAGAGGATGCTGCTCTGATGATGCCTCCAGCAGGGCTACAGCCCTGAGCAAGCCAACATGCAGCAGTGAGAACAGCTTCTACTTGCACTGTGAGAAATGACACTAATTGCAAAGTCCTAATGTGTGCCTCATGCAGGCAGGCAGCACAGCAAGCTGGCTGCTTGTACAGCCAGTGTGCCTTTCTTCTTGCCCATAACCAACCCCTGGTAAAGCCAGCCCCCGTCTTTCACAGAAGAAACTACCGTCTTGGTCAAATCACAAAGCATTTTGTGATAATACTCATCAACACCCAAATGGGGACATTTTCTTGCATGACCCTACTTGAAGTGGAAAATTTAAAACAATACGGATTGTGCAAGCAAAACAAAGTATAGAGAAAAGGGAAGGAAAATACACACAGCATCATGCTGAGTGGCAACAGAAGCATCATCTCCCCTCATGCTGGATCACAACAATCATGACAGCCTTGAATTTCAACTCAAGGAAAGGAAGAAGAGACACACATGAGTTGGGCATAGTCTCACTCAGTCTTAAAGTGGTTGCAGCTATGTTCTGAACATACACAGCTCCTGGCCCATGCTGTGCTGTACCCAGTGCAGTTGCAGTGTCATGCAGGGCAGGTATGCAGCCATCAAATGAAACATTTGCCTTTTATTCCTACCCATGTTGCTGACTGTTAGGTGACTTCAGACAATGGTCATCATTACTCTGTGCTCCCATTCTCCTCTTGCCTTCTATATCCTTTCTCTACTTAAAATGCAAAGCACAGGCCTGATAGGAGTATGGACTCTATATGCCCAAATAGCCTTTCACCCTGATCCAGGTGTTTCTAGCTATGTCTAGCTACTCTTTCTCTCAGGAGTGTGAGACAGTGGCATTTCCTGTACTTTTCTACTCCCTTATTTGTTCTGAAACTTCTCTGTAGTCGTGATTCACACTGAGAACAAACACATTGCTCTAATTCTACCTAAGGAGACTTCCAGAGGATAAACAGGGATCATTACTTTTAGAGATTAGAGTTAGCACAATGGCTCCATGACTACATCAGTGCCTTTCTGCCCTAGGACCCTCTCACTTTCTTTCCCTCTGTGTCCAGATCTGTTTTGGAAAGAGGGAGGTGAAAGCCTGTTTCCTGTATATATTGGGTTGTTGCATGGTTGCTGAGCCCATCCACAAGAAATCTGCAAAAAGATGTGGAAACAATACTCACTGCATTGAAAGCTGCTTCTTCTACTTTTCTTTAACAAAATGCCAAACCTTTCTCTGGCTGAATTTGGCTAAACAGCATAAAATATTAACCTCCACATACAGTTGCTCATGCAATTGCATCTTTGATATCTATTTTCTGGCATAACAAACCTCAGATCTTGAACTAGCAACCTAGACACAAAGGCTTTTCTTGTTACCTTCCAGTTTGCAAAGCTTCTTATTTTAATATTTTTAATACAAAGTTAAACATTTTTCTTCAAAGTGCCTAAGGACAATGCTAATGCCTCTTCCCATTTAGTTATCTTGGTGTTATTCATTTTTAGAGGCTTAAAGTAGAGTTTATGCGGCATAAGTATTCATAGGCACATGCTAATTTACTCACGTTCGGATACGTAAGTGGGCTTTTCAGATGAAACAGAGGGGATTAGATCTAGATCACTTGCTCTGAAGAAAAGTTGTAGCATGCCTCAACTTTCTATTCTTTTCAACACAGCATCAATTACTAAAACTAGACTTCCTATTTGTTAAATTAAAAAAAGTATCTGCCACAGTTTTGGAAAGAGAAAAAATCTCATCCTGGTATGAGAAAGTCACAAAGCCCCCAGTCCCTCCCTCCTTCTGCCTCCCCCCTTTCTCCACAGGGATGAGGGATTATCAACCCTGATCCCTAATGCCACTCTCAGTCCCTTGCAGTGCAAGCCCCCGGTGTGGAGCTGGCTGCAGCCACTGCTGCTTGGGGAGGTAAGCTGGCTGGCTGATCTTTGAGGGCTGTGCTCTGGCTGTCAATTGTTTGCTGTTGCAGCTGGAGGGAAGGCAGTGGTTTGGGTCTGCCCAGCCAGCCAGCACTTGGGGAATTGTCCTTGGGGAGGGGAGCGTGCTGTAAGGTCAGAATGTTGCTTGCATAGGCTTCACAGCCACAGAAATTTGTGGCAATCTACAAACATAGTCGGAGAAACTTACAATACAAACTTTTCAAAGCATTCAAAACCATGTGGTTGGAGAGTAAACACTCTGACTCTGCTTTTTGGGTTCTGTTTTCACTTTCTAACAGATTTTAAACTATATTACTGTTAAGTATATTAATATTCGAAAGTAAACCCAAATTTTCATCACTTTTCCTGTATTTTCTGTTTGGAAACAAGAGAATTACCTCCCTAAAATCCATTTATGTTGTGAATTTGATTTGGAATATGTAATCCTCCAGGAGACGATAATGCAGTTAGAAGGGTATGAGTAAATGCCCCGTTGTCCTGTCAGGCAGCCATCAGGCAGTATGGCCCTGGCCTCCTGCAGAGCCCTGCACATGCAGCCTCACACACGCTCAGACAGCCTGCTCACTCCAAGACCAGCCTTGATGTTGTGTTTCTGACTTCCTGTAGCAGTCCAGGCAGTTCTGCTGCCAAGTTTGATGGGCTGCAGCCCAGCAAGTCAGTGCTTAAGCAACCGGGATGGATGGGTCAGGAGAGGCAGGCAGTTCAGCAGGGTCTTCTTCGGACAGTTGTACAGGAATGGCTAGGTAGGAAAAGGTTTCATCCCAGGCATACATTTTTCCTGTCATGGGTGTTCATTGTTAAGACATATTGGGTTTTTCTCTGCACCTTAGGAAAGAGAAGGAGATCTAACTGTCTCAAGAGGTCAGAATTTGCTGTGGGATAAAAACAAGGGCAGCTGAGTGAGTACCTGTAACTACATGCCATTGCCTGAAATGTGTGAACACAAAATACTCATACACTTATAAGATGATATCAAAGCCAGTTAGCTGACACCAAATCTCTGGTCTAGTATGATTTTTAAAGTCTGTTTTATACTTTGCCCTGACTGGGCGACTAATTTGCATCAAGAGAAGCCACAAAAGAGCACAGAAAGGCCTTCCCAGACAATTGACTTTTACTAAATCAGCCAAAGAAATGCAACTTCTTCGCTAAAGCTAAAGGATGACTGCCTGGCCAGGCCACCAGGACCTGCGTCAGTTATCAAGGTTACATCAAGATGAATGCATTAAGTAGTGAGAGGACACAGTCCTGGGCATGAGACTGCAGTTGTCTGCCCAGACAAACAACTATGACTTTCTCTGATCCCATTAGGGCTCATGTCAAGCATCACTTTCTCAAAACATGCTCAGGCATAATTCCAGAGGGTACACATCCATACCTGGGATTGCTCTCAATGAGCAACATGGGCTCTTCACTGCCCTGGAAGCTAAGAGTACTTACAAGCAAAGCTGAAAGCTGTTCCTCGCCACTGGCCTCTGTGCTTGGCAACACTCAGGGGCATATTTAATTGTGTCATCTTGTGTAACCTAAAGGTCTGCTTTCCTCTGGGACTCTGAAATTACAGCTGTCGTTTAGTGTCAGACTTTAAGGACATTACGCTGCTTGTTTTATATCAAGTTGTAATACAATTTATATTACATAATGCACACAAAAGTAGAGACTGCAAAGTCTTCCATTCCTGAGAGAGGAAATTTTGGTTTTAAAGCTGCACAGACAAATTCTGATACCATCTTTAACCATCATCACTGCCTGAATCGTTCAAAAGCGTTACTGAATTCACTTCTGTAAGATCCTCATGAAAAGCAGCATTTTCAATGCACTCATTTTGTATGTGGGAAACATGCACTGAGAGATTCAGCTGAAGAATATTCACCTTTTAATTTTTTCAATCTGAAATATTTCTGCTTGCTTTTTCCAGGTATTAAAATTGTCCATTTTAGCCTTGTATACATTCAAAGCACTGTTCCCTGTTGAGTTATTGAACTTAGTGTAGGACAGTTCTATCAGAGGGATTACATTCCACCTCAGGCTCCAGTTCTTCTTGCTTTTCCTTTTTTTTTTTCCTTGTAATTTTTTTTTTCCTTGGTGGCTCCCACAAATCCACTACTTCCCTGTCCTGTCTCCCACTCACTCCCTTGCCTGAGCAGCTCATTCTTGGGCCTGCTAACAAACTTGTTTCTTCTCTTCTTCTTGCTTCTAACCTTCCTCTTGCTTCTTGTGCATTCCTGGTCTTTTCACTTCCAGCTTCTTGTTTCTGTATGCCGTTTCCCTTGACCCTTCTTTACACATCTCAAGGGGCACTGAAGGCACCAAATACATAGGGGATGTATGTTACTTGCTTCAGTTACTATGAACAGATGGGAATAGCAAATAAAAGTGTTACTCTTAGCTTCATTCATGTTTAGCCTTGGACTCAAGCCTAGGAAGGACAGATACCACAATGATTTTCTATTAACAGTATAATATTTTTCACTTGTCTTTCGCTCAGAAATGTACAATCCACTTAGGTGGGAAGTTCACCTAAGTCAATACTAACTTCATCTAATGCAAAAAATTTGCTTTAGGGGCAGGTGAGTGCTGGTGCTGAGAGCCTTCACAATGGCCCTACTCCTTCCAGATTTTCTCTCCCGACATCTGGAGTTTGTCTGTAGCTGGTGAAGACCACTTTTGGGAACAAAATGGCCAACATTGCTGCACTTGTTTAGGTAAAAAAGGCCTTGGCTGATGTAAAATCAAACAGAAGGTTAAAATGTGTAAGGACAAAAAAAAAAAAAAAAAAAAAAAAGTGCCATTTAATGTCACTGGAACTGCAGTTCTGACAGCCCTCAACATTCTGCTGTGAGAGACTGGACTGCACAAACAACTCAGATTTTCTGTGAATGAAGCAAAATATCTCAGTACTTCACACAGCACAGAGAAGCTTGAAATTACCACCTCCAAGCAAAGGAACAGCTACAAAACCAAAAAGCCTCTCTCTACTTGTCAATTTGTAATTTCTGAAAATCTTGCCCTTTCTAAATCAGGTTTGTATTGCTTTGATCTCTGCTTGTGCAAGGCTTGGAGCTGCAGATCTGAGCAGGGACCTCCCATTGTGACACTTTGCATATGAATTATGAGAGTATTTCTGTTCATGAACCTGTTCACAAACCTGTTCACAAGTGAGAAAGGATTGAAATCCCCTAAAAATTGTTGCGGCACATCCTAGTGACACAGCAAGCCTCACTGGCTGACCTTCTCTGAGCTGGGAAAGCTCATCTCCAATGGCCCAGTCTGCCTAGGGTAGCAATGTCTGCTGACTGTCACTGATATGCAGAATGGACCTATCACACTGTCTCCTTTGTAAACTGGCTTAAATGGCCAATGTGCTTGATGGACTGGGGCTTCCAGCTCTGTTTCTTTAGCAAGGAACACTCTCTTAATTTCTTATTTTGGTACACAAGATTTAGTGCAGATGCTTTAATTTAAATGTCAGAATGTGAGCAGTAATTTATTTCCATAAAGCAGAAAGCAATAAAATCAAATATATTAAGCTCTGGCTGTGAAAGCTCAGGTTCTACAATTTATAATTGTGCAAAGCACAAACACAAAAACCTATCCCACAAAGGATGAATCTTAGGATCATAGAATCATAGAATGGCAGGGGTTGGAAGGGACCTTTAGACATCATCTAGTCCAACCCCAGTGCAGAAGCAGGTCCACCTAGATCAGGTCACACTGGAATGCATCCAAGTAGGTTTTGAAAACCTCCAGAGAAGGAGACTTCACAACCTCCCCGGGCAGCCTGAGCCAGGGCTCCCTCACTTGAACAGTAAAATAGTTTTTCCTTATGTTTAAATGGAACTTTTTTGTGTTCCAGCTTCTTACCTCTTGTCCTGTCACTGGACACAACAGAAAAAGAGTGATGCCCCAACTTCCTGACATCCACCATTTAGATATTTGTAAAGAATAATAAGATTCCCCCTCAATCTCCTCCAGACTAGACAGCCCCAGTTCCCACAGCCTTTTCTCATAAGGAAGGTGCTCCAGTCCCTTGATCATCTTAGTGGCCCTGCTCTGGACTCTCTCCAGCACTTCCCTGTCCCTCTTGAGCTGGGGAGCCTAGAACCGGACACAGGACTCCAGATGAGGCCTCATCAGGGCAGAGAAGAGGGGAAGCAGAACCTCTCTTGACCTGCTGGTCACACTCTTCTTGATGGATCTCAGGATGCCATTGGCTTTCTTGGCCATAAGGGCACATTGCTGGCTCATGGTTAGTTTATTATCAACCAGGACTCCCAGGTCTCTCTCTGCAGAGCTGCTCTCCAGCAGTTTGACCCTCAGCCTGTCCTAGTGCATGGGGTTGTTCCTTCCCAGATCCAGGACTCTGCACTTGCCTGTGTTGAACCTCTTGAGGTTCATCTCTGCATTCCTCTGAGTTACTATCTTAAGCATTTGATCCCGAGTTGGTGAAAGCAGTTGCAAGAAAACTAACAACAACAAAAGATGAAAAAAGAGAAACCAAAACATATTGGACACTGAAAGGCCTTTAGTGACAGGTAAAGGTGGAAAGAGGGTGAAGGTGAGGCATCCCTACATCTGCCAGACTTTCCAAATGTTCCTCTGCTGCTCCTCAGCTATTTTGTACTGTGAGGCTTACTCTGACCTTCCATTTTCACACTCTGGGACTGATTCTTGGTTATACTCCAGCAATTTTCATATGTGCATTACACTCCTAAAATTACGCTCCCTGACAAATGATAAGGTATGCAAGGGACACTACATTCTTTACAGCAGGACCATCTCTTTTATTCAGCAGTCAGTACCCAGAATAGCCAAAACCCGGTCCTCAGTGCGACCTTATCAGACACCAGTGGTAACACAACTCACAAACACAATGTGATATGGAAATTCAGATATCTAAATTGTCCTGGGAAAACCTGCTATTTGGAGGAAGCATATGAACATCAAAGAACAGAGTTACAATGTACAATGCGTAAAACAGCTGTGCTATTGGTATTTAAGTGACAAGGGAGAGACAGAAGTGAGAACAAAACCACCAGCAAAGCCATTCAGAAACTGCTTTATACCATAGTTCAACTATTACAAAACCACTGAAGCAGAACTACAGAAACAAAAATCTGGCAGCCACAAACCTTCTGCCAAGTCTCCCTACTTTCATGACTGACCCTATGCTACATGCTGTGGAAAGGCTAAGGATAAATTTGCCCTGGGCACCTTTTCTGGAGAGTGAGCCACAGATCCTCTTGGATCCACATGCTGCAGGTGCTGGTATTTTTTTTCCCTTTAACATAATACAGGCTGGAAAGACGTAGTTGTAACAGGAAGGTCATAGAATCACAAAATCATTTCAGTTGGAAAAGGCCCTTAAGATCATTGAGTCCATTCATTAATCCAGCACTGCCACATCCACATCTAAACCATGTCCCCAAGCCTAACATCTATGCATCTTTTAAATATCTCCAGAGATCGTGATTCAACCACTTTCCTGAACAGCCTGTTGTAATGCTTGACAATCCTTTTGGTGGAGGAATTTTTCCTAATATCCAGTGTACATCTCCGTCGGTGCAACTAGTCCCATCACTTGTTATTTGGGAGAAGAAACAGATGTCCTTCGCTACAGTCATCCTTCAGGTAGTTGTAGATAGTGATCAGTTTCAGGTCTCCTCTCAGCCTCCTTTTCCCCAGACTAAACACTTCCTTAGCTGCTCATTCAAACACTTGTTCTCCAGACCCTTCACCAGCTTTGTTGCCCATCTCTGGACACACTCCAGGACCTCAATGTCTTTCTTGTAGTGAGTGGCCCAGAACAGGACACAGTATTTGACATGCGGCCTCACCAGTGCTGAGTACATGAGGATGATTCACTTCCCTGGTCCTGCTGGCCACATGGCTTCTGATACAAGCTAGGATGCCCTTGGCCTCTTGGCCACCTGGGCACACTGCTGGCTCATGTTCAGCTAGCTGTTGATTAACACCCCCAGGGTCTTTTCTGCAGGACAGCTTTCCAGTCGCTCTGCCCCATGCCTGTAGCGTTGCATGGGGTTGTTGTGGCTCAAGTGCAGGACCCAACATTTGGCTTTGTTGAACCTCTTACAATTGGCCTCAACTCACCAATTCAATCTGTACAGGTCCCTCTGCAGAGATTTTCTACCCTCAAGCAGATCAGCACTCCCACCTAACTCAGTGTTATCAGCAAACTTACTGACTGTGCACTCAGTCCCGTCACTCAAGTCATTGACATTAAACAGAACAGACCTTGGGGAACACCACTGGTGACTGGCTACCAATTGGATTTAACTCCATTCACCACCACTCTCTGGACCTGGCCATCCAGATGATTTTTTACCCAGAAAAGAGTGCACTCATACAGGCCATGAGCAGCCACTTTCCCCAAGAGAATGGATGCAAGAAAGCCTGCCTTGGCAAAAGGTGTCAGCTGTGTTTTTTGAGATGGGAAAAGTATGATCTGATACAGTTGCAGCACATGTGAGGTCTTATCAGGACCAGGAGGACAGGGCACTAAATTTTAGGACCTTGTTGTTTCTACCTGCAATAGGCCAGAGATCTTTAAGAGAGGCTCTGCCAGCAGCACTTAAAGTCATCACAGCATTCACCCTGAATTGGAGCTTAGGCATTCCCCTCCTTTTTGCTAACCCTTAATATATTCATTGCCTTATTTTCATACATGCTGATTGAATAGCGATTTGTTCCTCTGGTGCTAGGCTAGTGCCCCCATACTAAATGTGAAATCTTTATTCTAACCAATGTCTAAATCATTGTTTTCTGGCGGCACAGATCATGTGGCACAGATTATTAATAGCTCTGGTCTCTACGCCACTTGACACGGCGCTCCAGCTGTCATTCTGCTCCCTGGCTCGTATGATTCTTGCACTGGTGAAGTGCCAGGCCCAGGCCGAACCCATCAGTCACTGTCACCCAGCACCCAGTGATGAATAGCCCTGTGAGCGCTGTGGCGAGGCCCCGGCTCTCGTTCACACACGTCTGACTTTTACCAACTGCAGCACACCAGCTGAGACCTGTGCCTGCTGAGGTGGGCTGCGGTGACCTGGAAAGACCACCCCTCCTGCACCCTGGATTAGTTAAAAATGAAACAAATCCTAATGCGATCATGTCACTAATTATGCATTTAATTCAGTTATAAGGAGCTAATGGCTCCCTCAGTGACAGCTTTTACTGCTAAAAGGCAATTCATTCCTGAAACTGAGAAATCTAATTACACAAAATGCTTCGTCCTAATCCTTTCAAAGAATAATCTTATTTGTAGACATTAACATCCCAGATGCTGCTGCTGTTTGTCCATTATGACAGTGTTTGTCCTGAATAATGTATAAATAGCTCTTTCTGGACAGTTGCATGTCACTAAATCAATACAATTTGCTGCCTTCTGTTACATTAAGTCAGCCTGGGCAATCTGGAGAAAATTAACCTTTTGTTTCCCACTCAATAGGGCCTTTGAAATTAGAACCAAGAAAGGGTTGGTTGGAGGGCCTGTGGGAATCATAACGAGTTTTTCTGGTTTTTTTCTTAAGCTCACACAAAGTTTGCAGCAGATCCACCGGTAATGGATATATCTTCAGAAAAATTGGCACAATCTTTCCATGCAGCAGAGGAGGCACAAAATGTAAAATTGTGTTCTACTTTCTTATGTCTTCCTTAAATGTTTCAAGTTTCTTCTACCAAAGCAGTTTATTTGCAGTAAATTCTCACTGTAGTGTTTTGTTCTTAAGGGAATGGTGCTGCTGCTAAGATGTTCCTTAGCAGTTGTGGTAGTTCCCACTCCTAGCAAGGTGGGAAATATGCCCATGGAGATGCTCTATACACAAAAATCCCTTAAAACACACAGAAAACACTAGAGAATAAGTCTTTCTCTCATGGGGTATATAATTGAGAGGAATGGCATGAAGCTTTGGACAGAAATACCACCAAATGCTGATTTTTTTCCGATTTATCTTATGTATTAGTAAATAGTTATCTGTATCTATTGCTAAAGTAACCACCTCTTCCCTAGTTCTAGGAGGAAAATTCCAGTTGATATCCTGGCTGTATCACAAGAGACATTCACAGGATTCTCCAAATGTCACTCATATTTATAAAAGCCTCCAAGAGACTTGTTTTTAACCCTAAACTCAAGCCCCACTGAAACCCCGCTGCCTTTAGCTGGGACCAAGGTTGCAGCTGTGCAATGTTCAGCACAGAGAACAGAACACATGAAAGGCAAAATATAGCTCTTACCAAACCCATACTTAAAGTAAGCATTTAGGGTACGTACTCAATATTCCGCTATAAAGTCATTAGGAAGCTAACTTATTGGAAAAAATTCCAGCACTGAGAAATTATGTCCAAGTCCTTCATAAAGCAGAAGTGACAAGTGACACCTTCAACTCTTATTCTGTACCCAACATCCATGTGTCTATTCTGTGAGCTTACTAGCAAAGACCCTTATTGTGCGGCTTCTTGAAATAGCACAGAGGGAGCCATGCAGGCAGAAAGGTTGGGAGGGAAATTAAGAAGTAATCTGCTATTCAAAAAGTACAAAGAACAAATTACAAAACATCAAGATTCCCCATTGTGATTCAGATTCTGATGTGGTAGGAATAGCTTCCACTGGTAATCTTCAGGGCACTGCAGGGGATGAAAAAGGGAAAACAGACCATGACTTTACTAGTGGAGGCACACACCTGTCTCTCAGGTGAAGCCTTGCACAGAAGTAGGTGCAGAAACATACCTCTTGTCTCTAACACACGCTTATGGCAAAAGAAGAAATAAAAAACTTGCTCTTGAAACCAAAAATCAAATAACAGTTTATTTACCTAGATAAATAGCAGTACAAGAAAGCATTCCTGTGAAAGGATAAATGAGTGAGCTCCCTGAGGCTGCACATGCACTACTTTGCATTAGAGTTTCTTACACGGTGTCAGGGGCTATTCTGACTAATTCACATACAGGTAGACCACATCTGGTGGTATAACTGATTTTACTGCTATTTAGAAAACATTCTCTCCCTGTTTTCTCATTTTGGAGATGGTTATTTCTTTCCCATGCCCACCTGAGTTTCTTCATTTTACTCTTCAATAAAGTTTTATGGCAGGTTTCTTGTGTGAGGGATACAATTCAGCTCTCCAGGTACCTTTTGCCATCCATGGCTTCCTAGACTAACTGATGGCAGTTCTTTTGCTTCTCTCCATTTCCTCATTCTACCAAAAGAGCAGACAGAGAGCCACCAGCACAGCTTCCATCGCTGCCCCACACTGCCCTATTTCGATTGCTTTGTATGGAGACAGTCAGATTTACAGGGACTAGGGGTTGCTACCTTTGGAAACCTCATATGAGAGCAGTGATTAAATTGTGACATCAGAGGTTTCTTCTGGAAAACTGTGTCTGTGAGGCAAACCAGATCTCATGGAGAGCCCCAGAGAGCCTATTCGCTCTTGTCCGTTGGCACCAACCTCTTATCCTAACCACTTGCTCTGGCTCTGATGCCCTACTGAAGCAGGGGCTGGAATGGTATGTGACAATGGTTTAAACTGATTCCACTGCTACAGAAAATGTGATACCACTTCTTTAGACTCCCTGCTGTTACTGTTTTGTGGCTAGGAGGACATAGATATGTAGTTATGTCAGGTCAGCACTTTCCACATGTACTAAATGTATTTAAAATATTCAATGTATCCATTTGAATATTTTTAGGGGAATTAATTGTTCAAATCTAAAAAGTTTATGCCACTCTAATGGACTACTAATGGAAGAAGCTTTTAAAAAAAAATCTCTACATTGTTCTGAGACCAGACTGTGACCTAGCCACCAGGTATAATATGTACCAATATCTATCTTACACTGTGAAATTTAGATTGCAAATCCATTCTGATAGAGTCTGTGTCTTTATGTATTGTGTGCTGCTGAGCAAGCTCACAGAGCTCAATAAATAATAAATGGTAGGAGCTTGACCTTGAATATTAAATGTGATCTGAATGATTCTTCTCCCAGGAATTCGGGTTCATTTCCCCAGAAGCTTTATCCTAAGGACTGAGGTGCAGCTGTGACAGAAGAGCAAAGCCAACACTGTCTTCTGTCTGGGCTGGGCCTTATTTTGAGCCCTAGCTGTTTTCTTTGCTGACAGAAACAGGCAGCAGGCAGGGCATGCCAGCTCAGACTATTCACTGCTGGCCACCTCACCCACAGACTCCCCAGCTACCTGTTTGGGTGGCAGATGCCTTACGAACGAGCTCACCTGGGGCAAGAAATGTAGCTTCCCACAATATCAGATCTGTAGGCTAAAGCAATCTGATGGGTTCTGCCAAGCAAATAAAATTAGTAAAGCTGATTTGCAGAGTAAAATCTAAATCTTACATCCCTTTATCAGCTACAGAGAAAAAAAGGTCATGATTTTCTCCAGTGTTTTCTCTAGAACAGAGACTATTTTCTTTTGATCATCTCAGAAATAATTCCTGTGTTGGTTAAAGTAAGCCAGAGATAAAACACACGAGTACTATCTCCCCACCACAGTGGTTTGAGCGGGTGCCTAGAACCTCATTTAGTTAGCAAGATACCGTGAGGTCACTAATTTATTGCTATTAGAGAGGAGGCCATGTAGCAAGAGCCCTCTTACAACTCTCACGATAAATAATGGTTCTCTCCTGCTTAGTCAGTAACTATTGCTTAGTGGCAGGTTTAGTTTTCATTTAATTAAACAAATTGGACATCATCTCTGGTTATCAGTAAGAAAAGAACACAGAAACTGGAAGGTGGAGAGTCAGGAGGTACAAAAATTAGGAACAAAAAATATGTCAGGAAAGCAGGAGGAATAAAAATTATGATACATTTACCTTCCCAGAGGAGTCGTGGGTCTTCAGAAAGGCCTTTTCACCTCTCATTGCAAGTGTTGCCACTGTTGTTTTTTTCTGTAGAAAACATTGGTGGATAGAATAAAGGATTCTACCCATTCTACTAGAAATCAGTGTGCAACACAAATGGACTTAAGCTGCTCCTGGGGAGATGAGAAACTTATACTACTTTACTCACACTTTAGATAGCAAATAATTTCTCTTGTGCTGTGTTTTAACTTAATGGAGCTGACGCTCTGTGGAGAGCTGCTTTCTGTTTCTGAAAGATTACAGTCTGCTATGTTAAAGCCAAGGGTTCCTTCATTGCCCTCAGAGCTGGCCCAGATGAGATGAGGACCTTGACTGCTATAGGACAAGTGTAGAGATCTGGAGTAGAAAGGTGGGCATGAGGATTAAGAGCCACATCTGATAATATCTTTGGGTTAAAGAGCACATTGCAACTGAACCTATGTGCAAGATAAGGAAACCTCCTTAAACTATTAGAGTTCTTTGAAGTTTTGGGCACACTGTGAGAGCTCATGGAGCTGTGGTAAATAATTGGGCCCATCCTGTCAAAGAGGAAGGTAGACATGTGTCCTTCTGGGAGTGCGTGTGTATCCAGGGATAGGCTCAGGAAGATGCAAGGTGGGAAGAAAGAAAGGGAATGGACAAGTTCCTGACCTTTCCTTTAAGGTTGCTGTTCTTTTGTTGCCAGACTGAGAGAGGATTTATCGAGAATGGTGCCTGAGGGTATATCTGGTGTTATCATCATGCATCTGAAATAAGAAGATGATACTACAAAACCTTTCCTATAATATTAAAAAACAAGTCCCATTTTCACTCTGTGATGAACAGCATCCAAAAGGAAAATCTATCACAATGTCATTTAAGAAAGAAGTTAATAATATCTTTATTTTCCTCTGAAATACACCTAGAAAAATTGGTCAAATACAATCTGTGACACATGGCATCCTTTCCAGCTGTGCTTTCCTATATTCTAGAATTCTTCGTTGCCTAGACTGTTTTAAAAATCAGTGAGAAACATAAAGAAAACCGTTATGGGCTCAACATCTCTTGCCAGGATGAGATGAACAGCATCAGCTTCAGAGCTGTGGAAAACCTATAGATTCATGTAAGGAGACCTTTAAAAATGTAAAATAGTAAATGTCATCTTGCTCCTTACCAAACAATTGGAGCAGGCACATTTTCATACAAGCTGAAAACATCAAAATGATCCATGCACAAGTACTGAAAGCACTTGGATCCTTCCCAATACTGAAAGGCTTTGTCCCTTGGAGTTGCCATTTCAGGTACACCACTTACAATGCACACCAGAGTTGCCTCATTATGCAATGCATACCAGAGTTACCTTAGAGGCCTTTTGAGTAGCATCT
The DNA here is from genome assembly GCF_028858725.1 of Colius striatus. NCBI lineage: Eukaryota > Metazoa > Chordata > Aves > Coliiformes > Coliidae > Colius > Colius striatus. Next base: position 37,096,730 of record NC_084761.1, read on the forward strand.
GAAGGTAGCAAAGAAAAATGAAAAGCAGTGTCTCAGACTGCCATTAGCTCTGCTTTGCCACTTGGTTCATTGGAAAGTTTGTGTCTGCCTGAGCAGGCCTGTGTGGTCAGGCAGAAAACACATCTGAGCAGCAGGGCTTAGGCATCCCTCCATCACTGTCAATAAATGAAATGGAGGGCCCTTACATCATTTCATTTACTATTTCAATGATTACATAGATCATTGCCTTCTCATTGTTTCAGTGATAGATTTAATTAACTTCCAATTAATCACAGAGGGTGATATTTAATGCTCAGCTCTGCACTGAGCACAGTGTCACAGACCAAAGAATATATTTTGAAGGCTTCAGTAATCAAGAGGTCATGGAAGATAGATGTTCTTCACCAAAAGAGTGAGAGAGAAGATAAATTTGTGTGTCCCCTCTGCTCTGGCTAACTGTTTTAGGATAATTGTTTCACATCCAAATGATAACTTTCCAAAAAAGTATCCATGCACAAAGATAGATAAGGGGGAGGAAGGGGGGCAGGTAATAGGGTCATGTTATGGAGACATCATAGAGTTGTATTTCAGCAGTGACGTTTGCAACTGCAGTGGTTAAGGCCCTGACAAATGAGCAGAAAGAAATTTCCTGTTAGATGCTTCTATTTAGATACAATGACTTAAAATTACCAAACCCTAATCAATGACAAAAAGGAGAGTTTCATTACACTAAGGGTGATTACGTGCAGTGCAGACCTTACATCTTATCCACCGCCTTTCTGGGAGCAGGGTGTCACTGTCAGGGCATCTGCTAGTGGCCTATTGGAAGGTGTTCAAGAGATCACCATTATGAAAAAAAATGCCCTATCATTTTAAGTAGAAACGTTTAATTGGTAGCATTTTCCTGATATAGTTAATGAACATACTTGGGGTGCTGTGTCACTTAAGAGAAAATTAGACGTTACCTATAACAGGTCTTCTGAACATTAAAAGCAATTTTGTTTCTTTTCACTCTTTTGACAGTGTACATGTCAGGCTTTCACTTGAGCCCAAAGGTACTACTGTAATACAAACAGTGACCAAGTGACCAAGGTTGAGAACCCTCCAAATCATCTCTGTTTACTGGGAAACATCAGATTAGTTCCAAAAATTCTGCAAGCTGAGGGATGTGCTCAGCAAGGCTAGGGCTTGCAGCACATCAACTCTGCCCTAGGAGTCAGAGAACATCCTCAGCTCACTGGTTCATAACTTTTCACACAGCCAACATGCTCCAAAACTCCTGTGAGCACAATGCTAATCCCTTAAAAGACCAATTATTTGATCTGAAAGAAAGGATAACAGCACTGAAATTGAAGGATGAGGAGAAGTCAGAGAAGCTGGAAGGAAGAAGAGACAATTGTGAAGGAGGAGAGCACCAGCTTCTGGTCTGAAGAGGATAGAGCATTTGTGACAATAACCATAAAACGTTTCAAGAGGTCCCTGAAGAGGAGGATGGCTTAGTACCTCTACCTTGCCAGAGCTGATAAGGTAGACTGGTGCAGAAATGCAAAGAGTTATTGGTATATGCACTGACCTTGCACATGGTTGAGATAACCTCTTCCACTCTTAGTTGCTCAGTCATGCTTTCTTCTGAGCTGAACAGCTCCTTGCACCATCGCCTTCCTCACCACCTCCAGAGACATACTGCCCACTGCCTGTCATCCTAGCTCCAGTCTTACCTTTTATAAGCACTCATGGGAGTGGCAGAGGGTTTTCAATCCCTCTTAACAAGCAAAGTCTCAAAAATCCATCTCATCTGGGGCAACTTTTTCTGCAGTCTGTAGCGTAAAAGCAAATACAAGGAGAGAGAAAGGAGTGAGTGGAGAAATCTTCCCATAAGGATTTCATCCATGCTGACATTTCTAGCTAACCTGACACTGTGGCAGTAAATTCAGCTGTGTGCATGTGCATGCATGTGTGAGTGAGACCGAGAGATAACAGGAAACCTTCTAACAAATGCAGAGTATAATACTTTGCTTTTCCTTCCTATGGTTAATCTCTGAGTGCAAAGTAATTATCTTTCTCATGACTTTAAATCTCTCTCTCTGGTATATTCTTGCCTGTCCAACATGACTTTACAACTCCTTCATCTGGCACACAGCTGGCATGCCTCACGGTGGATTCCTCTAAAGAGTGATTTAAAGTTGCTTTCCATCAGTGTAAAACTAATGAGCAAGAAACATCTTGACACATGGTAACTGTAAGCAACACACTTGGTCAGCTGCATATGAGAAAGACACTCTCACTTAAGGCTTTCCAACTGTTCTCTTACAAGCACTCACAAGGCGCAAAGCCCAAGATGCTTATTTATTAGTATCTTCAGTTACCCAGGTGTCTCTTTTCAGATAGACACTCCACACTTCCAATGCAGCTCCCCATCTGGAAGTACTGCTTTTCTCTGCCTGTTTCTAGAGATGCCTTGGAACCTATCGGAGTTGTAAATTACAGGACATGGTCACTGTTTTCAGGTTTTGCTTTGTTTTGTTTTTTAAATGAACATGAATCTTTTTCTGTAGCCCTCAGCACCGTAATATCTCAGCATATTGTCACAGCAGTATGAATACAGCTAACCTGCTGGCTTCATAGCTGTGATTCCCTATTTACCTCAGTTGAATTGAAAGTCGTGTGAAATTATTTCAGATTTACCAGGCATATGTGACAAGAGAGTTTTCACCTCATCTAATTTATCTTCATTTTCCCCCTGTGAAACAGCAAAGCCTGAGCAAAAATGAAACCTTGGGCCTGCATTTTCTTACACAAATAAGCAAAGCAAGACTCCAAGCAGGTTCAAGCCCCTAAAGAGAAGCATCTCCGTTTAGTTTAATTTAATCTAAATAACTGTTGGTTGTCGGGAGTTTCAAGAATTCAACTCAGTGGAAAATAAGCTTCTTTATTCAGTACCTAGATATGATTTTGTCTTTTTAAAAATCGTGAAGGCAACCATGGTAATATATACTCATTCACTATTGGAACTAATACTTGGCTGTTTGCGACTGTGTACTTCAGGACCTAAATTTTTCATAGCCAGAATTTTTTTAGATGTTGATCATAACATATTCTTTACATAAAATCACCTGTAGCAAGAGAATATATTCTCATTTGTGTGCAAGATCACTAAGTAAATAACAGAGAAGTTGTAAGAGTATCTTAAGACATGGCATTGTCCTACTTGAACATATGTAAGGTACGGTTTGTAGGAACCCAAACAGATCTGTTTGTGGAAAACAAATAAAAGGAAACAGAAAAAACTCTTTGCTCACAAAAGGTTTGAAGATAAGCCAAAAAAGAACTATTGTGCCTGGAAGTTTGTCTGTTTTTTCCAAATCATAACAGACTTCCTGCAAAGAGGTTTATAAGACTGGAAGACGGTACATACAAAGCAGGCCAACATTACCAAACTGCTGCCAAACTCAAGTACTTTCTTTAAAGTACTGTAATTTGTTAGTCCTTACTTTACTGTGCAATTTCTGCCTTCCTTTCCAATTTATTTTGAACTTTAATTACAAATAAATGCTTTTGTTTCTGCTCTTTGTGCACTCAATGGTGCCTCTGAAAGCTAATTATTTGTTTTTAAAATATAAATAAATAATTCTTCAAGCTCTGTGGGCAGCAAAAGTAGTCTTCTCTGCAGTGAGGTTGACATGAAAATATTCACAAGGTGCAAAGGCTGTAAATGGTTAAACTAAAAGGAACTGTCAACAGAGCAGAGCAGTTCATGCGTCTGAACACCTCTTTGCTATGCCAGCTAAAAAGGCAGATCACATTATAGAGATCACTGATCTTAAACAAATTGGGGAAGATGTTACTAGAAACAGGGAAAGGATTTCCCTAGTATTTCCACTCCTCTCAAAGTTAGTGTGTCCACCCCAGGTCTACTGGAAATAGATGGACTCCAAATTACTAAGTTTGAGTAGTCTTTTTCCTAACATCCCTCTCTTGCCGATTATAGTAATTTCCCATTAATATTGTTAATGTGTCAGGAGTTATGCAGCTTGTCTAGTTTTCTGCTTTGTTCCTGCTCCCCAAGGCCATTTCCCATTCCTAAACAGAACTCCCACCTTTCAGATCCGTACAAATCTTCAGTAAACGGGGCATCCTCTGTGCTCCCCTAACACCATGGGAAAAAATGCTCTCTCCATCCCTTATATAAGCTACAAAGCTGTCTGCAGAAAGGAGTGACTTGTTATATCTATTATATAATAAATAATTATATATTATATAGTTATATAATTATTATATATTGTAACATATATATTATATAATTATATAATAATATTATAGAATTATATTTAAACTTCTCCCACCCTACAGCACCTTAGTCTACATGCCAACCACAGCACTTATCATAAAATTGCCAAAAAAAGGTCAGTCAAAGATGAATACCTCTCACATTCTAGCCCTTCTGCCCCATTACAAGAGCACACTATGAGCACATCTTCAAAATAGACATCAGCATTGAGTGGACATTAAATGTGGAGAGAGCACACGTACATGAATGTGTGGCCATGCACGTGTGCACCACACTATCTAGGAGTGTCCTCTTGAGTGTGCCTAGGGCTCTGGCATCTGTCACAGTCTCAAGGAGCCATCACTGCATCACATACAGGTGGAGAAAAAGAAATACATAAAAGTGGTGCAGCATGATGAAGCCATTTCCTCACTTGGCAAGACTATGGTTAGGCCAAATATAAAAAGGATTTCCAGTGTCCTGGCCACAATCCTTCTGAAATGCTTTAACTTAAGAAGGCAAAGACATTTTTGTTAGGGCCCAAAGGCACCTTCTCAACAGATGCATCAAGATACTCTAAGATACTCTGTTTGGGTACTTTTTAACAAAGTTAAGTCACTGCTGAAAGAATGAGCAAGACAGAGAAGTTATGAATCTTTTGTACAATACCACTACCTATAGTTGTGAGCAGCAATATTACCTAGGTACAGCAGTATTCTTGGGAGGCTGGGTGCTCACTGTGCTTGACAGCACACACTTTCCTTCCAAACACCAAAGTCTCAGCCTTGTGAAAAGCAGTACCCAGGTCTATAGAAATGTTGAGACATGGCCACGCGTATGTAAACAGACACACAAAGAAATTGCTGACTTAGCCAAAGTCATTTCCAGAGTCCCATCCCAATGCCTTCAACTCAGCACCCTCCTCCTTCTCATTCACTTCTGCAGACGTGAGCAAGGAGCAACAACACAGTCAAAATGGAAGACATAATTTTTTTACTTATTTTAAAGAGGCAGTGCTGCATTTTGGATTTGCCTCAGCTTTGAGTGAAAGCAGACACAGGGAACTACTGTAGTTAATGTAGTTCAAGGGCACCATGGTGGGAGATATATTTTTCAAAGAACTACCCAACTCTGTTCTAAGCCTGAGTTAGATGGGGTTTATTGCTTGAAACTGGCCAGGATCCATTTCTGATTAACTTTCATTTTCTCTGGCCCAGAGACCTGCACAGTGTTTAGGGATAAATCCAGGTCATGCTCTCTGAAGGCAGATCGATAACTCAATCAGAAATGGGGAAGATTTGTGTTTGACATGCATGTTGTCAGCGATGGAATTTGTCAATGGAGCCAGCACACTCTTAAGAGTGACTGACGGTGGCAGTGAGGGCCCAGAAAGCTGTGGGAAGCAGATATCAATCCTTGCTCTGACTACAGACAAATCCTGCTGACAAAGGTTCTGAAAAGATCCAAAATGGGTGTGCAGCCCAGAATTACCTGTATGGACACCAACACGGACAGATTGCTGGTGAGCAGTGAAACAACACTCCTGTGCTGTGTCTCACAATGACAGAAACAACCTGCCTCCAGCCTATACAAGATAACATTTAGAAAAATTTGCTGTCTGAACTTGGTCCCTGAAGATAGCTGTGAATCCTGCAGGTAGCTGTTTCCCAAAAGTTAAAAAAAAAATAGGGGCAAAATCCTATTTGCCATGGTGCTCTGTAGAGCTTGCTGAATGTCTTGCTGCTTCCTTAAAAATATTTGGTGCTGGCTACTGCTACCACTGGAAAAAGATTAATTGCTGGTCAAATTTAAGGCAATTCTAAACCTTTCCCTCTGTCTCTCCATTTACTTTCAGAAGTTATAAAGTACCCAGCGATTTAGGCAGATGTCCCTGGAGATAAAGGCTCCTGGAGATGCAGACAGTGAAGATGGTGAAGGAAAAAACTTAAGTCCTAAGCAGATGTTCCCCAATAACCTGGAGAGCTTAGATTTAGAATTTTTTCTTTTTCTCTGCAGATACTGGAATCTATCATTTATTTGAGTGAATAATTGCTCTCCATTAGCAGTTAAACATTCTGAAACCAGAGAGAGCAGGCTACAGCATTTCCTCTTTTTTTTCCAAGATGCTCATGTTAGGGGTGGACATGGGTTTAGCAGCATACAGGTAAGGGCAGAGTGAGCAAGATGTACGTGTGCCCCTCTTTCCAGCCACACTCTTCTGTTCCTTACAAACTGTGGGTACAAATCATGTGCAGATGAAGTCCAGGTGCAATAATAATTTTGGGGGATTTTGTGTATTTTTGGGACTTTAAGAAGTCTGTCTGTCTCAATGAAGAAAAAGTCCAGAAAGGATGTCAGGATGAAAGAAAAGAAAAAAGAAGAAAAAAAAGAAGAGCTTCAATCCTTTAGAAAAGGAGAGAATGCTTTACATGTCCAGTACTTGAAAAACATTTTGGATCCTTAACCTGTCTAGTTTCTTTGAAAGACATGACCACCAGATTCTCAGTCCATCAGAGATGACCTTACATAATGTGCTCGTGGGTGTCACACCTGGGCTGCTTCATGACACTCCTGCCCATCCCAGGGATTTAGTTGGCATTAGATAGATCTCCACTGTACCTGTGAAGAGTACAGTGCTAAACCCACGATTTAGATGTGCCCATAAAAGCACCAGACACCAGTGCTGAACACTTCTTTCTCTCAGATGGTGAAAGTCTCAGCCTAAGTTCACACCTCTTGGTACAGCATGTTGCTTCTTTTCACTTCTTAAAGTAGTACTTCTCAGTTTGATGTCCAGCTCTCCCTGACTCTAAGCGTGGAAATCGTAGAATTATAGGCACATGAGAAGATGAGAAGGAATCTCACGGACTCCTCTGCTCCTGACTTCCCTTCTAGTTTCTTAAAAACCACTTACAGTGTTCATTTCCATATTATCAAGAGCATTTTTACAGCAGTCTACCTATTGAGACGGAACTTTTCAATATTCCCGTCACCTTAGTGTTCCTTGTTGTAGTCTTTGTAAGGTACAATTTTGCTTGAATCATAGAATAATTTTGGTTGGAAAAGACTTTTAAGATCATCAAGTCCAACCACTAACACCACTAAGCCCACCACTAAACCATGTTCCTCAGCATCTCATTTATATGACTTCTAAACACCTCCAGGGATGATGACTCTTAACACCTCCATGGGCAGTCTGTGCCAGTGTCTAATAACCCTCCCAGTGAAAAAGTTCTTCCTAATAAATATCCAGTGTAAACCTCTCCTGGAGCAACTTGAGGCTGTTTCCTCTTGTCCTATCATTCCTTACTTGGCAGGAGAAACCGACTCCCAACTCACTACAACCTTCTTTCCGGTGGTTGTAGAGAGCAATCATGTGTCCCCTTGGCATTCTCTTTTCCAGAATAAAGAACTCCAGCGTGGCTGCACCTTGTAACTCTACTGAATGAATACCTTTTATATCGGTGCATTTATTTTAACAAAAAGCAATATATTTCTATATAATTCTATATAATTTCTATATATTTGCCAATGCCCCTAGCAAATAACAAACAAGTTAAAAACGCATCTGTTGACACAGTGTCTTGATGGATTTCAATCTTGCAACCTCTGCGTCTCTGCCTCTGATTGCATCAGCTTATTTGGCCTAATTAACCTGAGCTTTCCTTGCTCAACAGAAATCATCCCCATGAAAAAGATGTAGCTTGCAGATTCTGAGAAAGGTTTTCCTGTTTTGAAATATGAGAACATGCTCCAGGCCATCTGGCACTGGCCTTAGTAAATTCCAAAATGGATTTATTACAAATTAAAAGGTATTTTGGAAGCTTTTTTTTTTTTCTGCTCATTCTAGTGTTTATATATAGCTTGACACTGCAAAACTCTAGTGATGTGAGTCAATATTTGAACAAAGGTTCCTCCTTCCCAAATCTTTCTCCACTTCTAGTGATTAATCCTAAGGGCTGGGGTATTGGTATCAGCATAGAGGACTGGATATCATGGCTTCTCAAAGACAATATTTTTCTCAC